>NW_026526677.1:30017735-31217735 GCF_024362965.1 Panthera pardus | reverse complement strand
CAATAAAACCGATATTTTTCAACTAACTTTAGAGAATTGCTTATGAGTCTATTCTCAATAGCATTTTTCCCCATTCCTCACTTAAGAATAGATAAACCCATTGTAAAATATCATGGGTTAAATGGAAGTTTATGCAAAATGGTAGATTTGCTTAAGTTAAAAGTGTAAGGTGTGATGGTAGGTGACCAGAAGAAGCTTTGAAGGGAAACATTTCGATTCCCTCTGCTGGATTCTGGACAATGTCCCTGAGGAAACTCCCAGGTAGTTAAGACTTTGAAGAGGGTCACAGACTTAATCACATGACCTCTCCTGGGCCTTCTGAATTAACTAGAAAGAGGTTTCAGTATCACTCCTAGTCTTAGAAAAAGAAGTCACCTCTCTCCTAAAAACATGTATTATTGTACTTAATAGAAAAAGTAAGGCAGAGAAGAAGGCAAGGAAGAAGGAAGGAAAGATGTGAGGAAGGTAAGAAGGAGTCAAACTCTCTGCTCAGAAGTTTCCTATTTTCTTCTTTATTCGTTGTCTCCACCAATGACAGTTTTGTGCGCCTTAACCAGATTTTTTGCTCTGCCAGTAACATGTGAGTTTAAATATAGGTCATTGTTTTTTTAGAAGGCAGTTAGCTTGTGAAGAAAAATAAAAGGAAAAATCCAGCTGGCATGCTAATTGGATCTTTAAATTGTTATTTCAGATAAGTTCTCAGCTCTGTAAATGGCTTTTATGGACCCAGGCAATGGGTCATACCCCATCCGCATAGAGCCAGGCATCCTGTGTGCTTCCCATTGTTAGTCTCCTTAACAATTCCAGGGTTGGAATTTCTGGAAACCACCTTTCTTGTCAATGGAAACTACATCCTGGGTTGTATGTGGACTCACTCCTTCCCCACTCACAGCTGGTTCCTAACTGTACAATGAGAAGAAAAACAGATTGCTGGCCTGTCCTATTTATGCATCCCTAATGTCACTGTGCCTGAAAGGACAGGGAAGACTGAACTGCCTTTTTGCTAAGCCTGCCCTGTTGGCCAGTATGGCACCAGACTGCCCCATGGGTGATGACTAAGGGTCAGATTAGATGTTAAAGGCCTCTCAGCCCAACCAGCAATGCAATTGTTATTATTTTAATAATTCATAATGATTAAAATAGTATTTCACATTTGTGTATTACTTCAAATATTACAAAATTTTTTCCTTGACTACATTACCACATTTAATTGTGCATGAATCAGAATGCAGTTGTAGAAAGAACTGTAGAGGTAGGTGAATACATGTTAAATTCCAGTGTTGCCAATTATCAGCTGTGGGACTTTATGGCAATTACCTAACCTCTCTAAGCCTTGGTTAATAATGTGTCAACTGGGGAAAATATCTAAGATTCTGGTTTAGATTAAATGGATTAACATATGTAAAGCTTCTGGACATCACTAGGCCCAGGTCATATTATATTTACTCTAGCATGCCTCAGGGGTTTAGCCCCTGTGGAGGAGGAAAAGGAGGACAGAGACTTGAAAAAGACAAGTGGAGGAAGGAGAAAAGAAGCTAACTCACCTAATGAAATATAATATTTATCATTAGCAGAGTGCTCATTATCTATGGTGAATACTACTTTTTGTGTATTACCAGATCTACTCTTACAACAATTCTGTCAAATAAATACTATTATTATTTGTGGTGTGGAAATTTAATGGAATTTAAATAACTTGCCTAAAGTTGCACAGTTTACAAGTGGAAGAACCAGGCTTAAAACCCAAATCCATCTGAACCAAAACCCATGCTATTAACAATGTTGCTACCAGAATTTGCTGTATATCTCTAAAAGTCTATAGGCCCTGTGAACACAGAACACTTTCCTTCTAGTAAAAAGTTAAAGTAAAATAAAATTATAGTGCTTTATGCAGAAATAAAAAGTAAGGGGCACCTCAGTGGCTCAGTTAAGCATCCACCTTCAGCTCAAGTCATGGATTGACTTGACTCAAGTCAAGATCTTGTGGTTCATGAGTTCGATCTCCACATCAGACTCCACACTGACAGTGCTGAACCTGCTTGGGATTCTCTCTCCCTCTCTCTCTGCCCCTCCCCACTTGTGCATATGCTGGCTCTCACTCAAAATAAATAAACTTTTTTAAAAAGTTTAAAAGCAAATTAACAGTAAACAATTATGCTTTTGCATACATTGGCTTATCCTAGCAATTGCAAAAAACAATCAGAGGTCTGTTTTCTTCATTCTATGGATAAGAAACTGAAGGTGACAGTAATTAGCTCAATTCCATATAAAGGGTAGAGTAAGGACTTGAACCCTGTACCTGACATTGAAACACATTTTAGTCCTGTGTTCCACTTACGTACTGTTGAACTGTTCACATTAACAGCATGAAAAGGTCTCAAATGGCTAGATGTCCCCTATGAAGAGGAATATTCTACTTCCCTAGGACCTGTCACTAGATATTTAACAGAAATGTTATCAAAGCCAATGCACTCCCAACATTACAAAAGTGTGCGTATTTGTGTGTGTGTGTGTGTGTGTGTGTGTGTGTGTGTGTGTGTGTGCAAGTGCAGGTCAGAGCTGAGAAGTGGAGATGTGGAATTAAGAAGTGTTATTTCTAGGGGTACCTGGGTGGCTCAGTCAGTTGAGCATCAGACTACAGTTCAGGTCATAATCTTATGGTTCATGAGTTTGAGCCCCATATGAGGCTCTCCGATGTCAACACAAGGTCTGCTTTGGATTCTCTGTCCTCCTCTCTGCCCCTCCCCTGCTTGTGTTCTCTCTCTCTCTCAAAAATAAATAAAAATTTAAAAAACAACAAAAAAGCAGTGTTATTTCTCATCTCAATTTTCAGAGGACTAAGTAATTTTTAGAGATATTTACTTTAAAGGAACCAGCTTCAAATGACCTAGACCCAGCCATCCTCACACCAAGAAAGGACATTGGTCCCATCTCATCTCAAATATTCATACTCTTGTCAGCTTACTTCTTCCCAGTGCTGTGTCATCCTGTCCCACCCAAGTGCACTTATCTACACTTTACCCTCACAGGACACCATTGCTTGTCATACCAAGATTGCCCTCACAAAGCTTCCAGCATCTTTCCTTCTTTTCCCTATAACTTTTGTGCTGTTTCTGTTCTGCTTTCCAGTCTCAAGAACCTGCTACTGAACAGCACATGCTGTCTTTTGCCCTACAGATCCACACTTCATTTTTGGCTTCCTTGCCCTCCACCCCAGGTGGCTGATTTGTGCAGCCTACAACAACATATGAAATTGTTCTCTGTTCCCAATTGGTTTGTCCAGTGGTGAGCCCAATAGGTATACTAAAGGGAAGAGAGAGAAGTCTGGATATTTATTTCCCCAGCTTCCTCCCTGCTGGGTCTCAATGGACTGGCTCAGCCTCACATGTCACTGCTCCTTTCAAGGACCCCTGTCTGTACTGTGCTTTCCTTTAGGATCTGGTAACCACTCCTTGCTGTTCTTTGGGCCTACGGTGGTTTAAGTTCCTCTGGTTTAACCTGCCTTAGGATTCTGTCTCTCACTGTTTGCTTTATCCTACACAAATTTGTATGAATAGGTCCCTTTTTACACTCTCTTTAAATTAACCTATTTTAGGGACACCTGGGTGGCTCAGTCGGTTAAGCCTCTGACTCTTGCTTGATTTTGGCTCAGGTCATGATCTTTTATTTCATGAGTTCCAGCCCTTCCTTGAGCTCCGCACTGACAGCATGGAGACTGCTTGGGATTCTTTCCCTCTCTCCCTCTCCCTCCCTCCCCCACCTCGCTCAATAAATAAACAAACTTTAAAAAATTAACCTATTTTAAATATGCATTTATTTTGCTGATATCCCCGACTGATACATGTACCAAGTAACCAGCTTTTAGATATTACCTTAAAAGTCTCCATCTGTCACAAATTCTACACCAAATTGAGGCCACCGTACAATTATAAAACTTACCCAATAATCTCTCTAGGCAACTTTAACCTTTCCACTGTATCCTACACCAAGCAGCCTCATGAATCTTTCATTACAACTCTGATATTATTTTCATCTTTAAAGCCTTTAGTGATTTCCTATGTTCTTCAGGTTAAAGCCATGCCTCTCAGCACAAGAGGCCATAAATACACCCAGCTCTTCCTCTCCCTTCCACTTTCCCTGCCCTCTTACTGTGAGTCCCTCCAGTCACCCACAAAGCAGACCCTGAGATAAGGATTCAGCTCAAAGTAATTTAGTGGAAGATGATGCCAGAAAAAAAAGGAGGTCAGAAAAGTGAGAAAAGATCATAAAATATACATTAAAAAGCCAGGCAGCTGGAGTCCAATTCTACTAGAAAGTTTCTGTGAAACTGTTTAGATTGAGCCTCAGGAGGTCCCCACCAGTGAACCAAGGGACTGTTTTGTGCCAGTCTTAGCCTATCAATGACCAAAGTTGTGGTTGGACCAGCGCTTGTGATTCTTATTCAGATTGCAAGACACCTTTCAGCAACAAACCATCAGGAAACTTTGGAAAAAATAGAGGTTTACTACTTACAAGATCTGGAACTTACACAGCACATATAGGGCCTCACGGTGAGGTTGTAGTTAGAGAAAGGAGGAGGCAGAGTGCACTGGAAAAAGGGGAGGGTCTTCTGCTTTTATTGGAATTGAGTGTGGGGGCATAGGATTTCAAGGGCTCCTTTCTTATTGGTGAATTTAAAACCTAAGGGTGGGAATTTAAAATACAGGGAAGAGAAAAGACAGGTGGCCCACATGATGAGTTAATGGAAATCAGCCAAGATTTCTAAATCAAGGGAGCCTCAGTTGGGGAAGGTGGCCTGACTTTGCATCCAGTCCTGTGGCTGGCAATGTGTTTATTCAAGATACCTGTCTTTGAAGTGGATGCCTCTTTGGATGCTTAGCAATCAAAGCTTAGGGCATGTGCTTGCATTGTAAAAAAAAAAAAAAAATGGGGGGGGGGGAGTGGGGAGAAGCAACTGTCAAGGCTTACACTATAGGAACTAAAGTATTACCACTGAATCCTAACTCCCCTAGGTTGAGGAGTGCCCCTCGGGTTAACTCTCCACATGTCCATCTCACAGCTATCTGCAATTGAGCAAATGTCTCTGCTGACAGAAAAAGTCTCCAGGCTGAGAAGCAGAGGCCCTGGTGTTTAAATTGGCAAACGATCCACAACAGCTTCAGGTGGATTCAGAGGTGAGTTTAAGGATATGGGTTGGCGCATTAACAGCATCCACTACCCCCACTTTGCTGCATGAGCCACCTTGCAACGTACCCTGTACCTGAGAAATGTCCACCTACTCCCTGTCTCATTCACTTTCACCTGTGCAAAAACTTGCTCAATCCAATCCTTCAGTCAGAAAGACGGCTGCTCCCATCGTTCTCATACGACTTCCAAACCCCAACCGAAATATTACCTTGGAACCACACCTGGGAAAGAACAACTTGTTTTTTCCTGAGTTCCCAGATCGTTTGTTCATGATTCCGTATTAGAATTCAGACACATAAACTAATAAATATTACAGAATATTTTAATTCTCCCCCACCATATATATTAAGCTGAATGATCTTAGCTTTAATAGCTTAGAGCCTCAGTTTCTGTATCTGAAAAAGAATACATAGTATTGGGGTGTTAGATGAGATGGTATGCATAGAGTGCCCAACACAATGTTTGGCTCATAATAGATACGATCCAAAACTCATTTTCCATTGTGCTAACCCTCTCATGTTTTCACTTTTGAAATTCAAACATCTAGCACAACCCCCACATACAGCAAACTCTCGTGTAGTAAGAATGCCTCAGTAGCACTAAATTATCCCATGTCATTCCTATAACAGTTCTGTCATAGGCAAGTGAAGGATGATGGATCTTCAAAAATAACTTTAGAATTTAAAATTTCAGGCAGGGGCGCCTAGATGGCTCAGTCAGTTAAGCATCAGACTCCTGGTTTCAGCTCAGGTCATGATCTTGCAGTTTCATCAGTTCAAGCCCCGCATCGAGCTCTGTGCTGGCAGCATGGAATCTGCTTGGGATTCTCTGTCCCCCTCTCTCTCTGCCCCTCCCCCACTCGTACTGCCTCTGTCTCTCTCAAAATAAATAAACTTAAAAAAAATAAACAATAAATATTAAGATTACAGGTAAATTAATATTTTATTTTGGGAAAAAGACAAAAGCAATGTCTGGAACATTGTTGCCCTACCATTATGTCAGAACATAGGGCAGAAAGTCCTCTACAGAGAATTTCAACTAGCTGTGGTAATGATAGGGAACTGGGTTGCAGGAGTTCTGAAATGATCTGACCTGTGGCGAATTGTTTAAAATGAGTGTTGTCTTCCTATAAAGCCCATAGTTTTAATTGCTTACCTCCTCTCAGAAGCAATTTCAAGTGCAATATCAGCTAACTAAAATGGTATTACTTACTTTAAATAATTCAATAAAAACGTACTGAACAGCTCACATTGAATTTCCTTTGCCCAGAGAGTATGATAAATTGATACCAGGATTTCTAAAAAAACAGACTTGAGCAAAAATATTTTATTAGAAATAAGATGTGACTCAAGGGCTTTAAAACATCTTAGAGGAGAGGGTCATATGGGTGGCTCAGTCGGTTAAGCATCTGACTTGATTTTGGCTCAGGTCATGATCTCACCATTGTGAGAGAGTGGAGAGCCTGTTTGGTTTTCTCTCTCTCCCTCTCTCTCTGCCCCTCCCCCACACATGCATGTTCTCTCACTCTCACTCTCTCTTTCTCCCAAAAATAAAAATAAAACTTTAAAAAAATGCATCAGATAAATTAATTCAGATCTAGCTAGAAGAATGTTCTTGAGGGAGAGTCAATGTGTTATAAGCTATTATTAATCTTGATGATGATGATTACCATTCATTTATTGCTTACCCTTACTTAGGGGGCTGCCCAAGGGACTTTGTATTCTTGTTATTACATCCTACTAACAAATCTACAAAGGAAAGAATCATTTAATATTATATATATATATATATATATATATATATATATATATAAAATATTATATAAATTGAAGAACTGAGGTTCAGATGTTAGTAAAATGCTTTGTAGTTCTAAAGTTGGAATATTGAAGAACCACAGTTCAACTTATACCTAATGGCTCTGGAGCTCATTCTCTTTTCATTTTCACCCATAGAACACTATGCCCATGAGATTTAAGTTTAACTGAATGGGCTTCAAAATAAATAAATAAATAAATAGAAATAGAAAAGGTAGGGAAATTACAAGATGGGTTAAAGACCAAATACTGAACCTGAGGATGACCAAGATTATAAATATATCTAAACTTACCCATTTTAAGGATTAAAAAAAAAAACAAACTTGGCTATAAGACTTTAGTCACTCCCCTATTGAGTATCTCTTAACGCTGTGTGCTCAACACAGCTGGAAGAAATTTGAAAAATACATAGGATCAAGGGAAGATATGAAATGGGGAACAACAAGGTAGAATGTAAATAGACATAGAAGATCCCTCAGGAAACTAAGGAAACAAAGCAGTGAAAGAATCTAGCTGGCAGCCAGAAGTCTCTGTTGCAAATTGCATGATTTCCTAGAGAACTGCATTGTAGAGAGAAGTCAATGACAGATGACAGTGGCTAGGGTTAATGCTGTTGCAATAGCAATGTTGGAAATGATCATGTTCAGAATATATATTTATTCCAAATAAATATGCTACAGTTCTATCAGTTATCTATTACTATGTAACAAACTCCCCAAAATCAGAGGCCTAAAGTAACAACCATTTATTTTCTCAATATTCTGCAATTTGGGCTGGATCCAGCTGGCAGTTTTTCTGTCTGGTCTCTCCTGGAGTCCCTCATGAAGCTGTAATCACTTGGCAGTTCAAATGAAGCTGGATGGTCCTATGTGGCCTCAGTCACATATCTGTTGGTTCTCTGGGAACTGATAGCCAGAGAACCTTGGTAAACCGCTACATGGCCTCTTCAGAAAAATAGCCTAGGCTTTGAACAGAGTGATAACAGCATTCTAAAGGGTAGACCTCAATGTTCCAGCACTTAAAGACTGCTGCTTATTAAAGGCATAGATATCAATGGGTATAATTAATTAGATATCATTGATGTAGCAATCTAACACAATGGTTAAAAGAATGAACAGAAATTACATATTATGTATTTCTCTCAGAGATATATAGATATAAATGTATCTCTCAATGCCTTTCAACCTAAGATAAGTCTGATAATACTTGTATTCTTTTGACCAAAATCATACAAAATTAGCAGAATAGTAAAACAAAGATATCAAATATTACTAATAGGATTTCATGCTTACTTTATTCATTATCAAAGACAAGGTTAAGTGAAAATTATTACCTGCATTGCTTTCAGCATGGAAAAAAAGAAGGAAATTTCAATGGTCTCTTCAATCCTAGATCTGGCACTAACTCACTTGGCAATGGGAGAGTACCTGAGGGCTCTAACCCACAACCTATAACGACTGGCCCTAGTAACCATGGTATTCCAATCAAATAATGACTTTGTTTATTCTCATTTTAAATACAAGGGACATATTTCTCTCTAATTAGTGTATAGTGAGATAACAAAGGGCAAACAAATATTACTAAACAAACAGACTTAAAGCAAAGACTATAAATTGTTATAATCAGAATTATTAAGAGTATCTATTGGGAGAAGTAATGTGATACATCGCATACTAAGACACTGGTTAGAATTTTAGTTCCATCTGCTCCTGAGAGGAGAAAAAATATATGTATTACCAAGCAATGCCAGAGTTTCAAGCTTAAGGAGGCAATGGCTACAAGAGAAATTCCTACTAAGTGGAGTAAAGATTGTAGACAAGAATCTCTTTTCTCCCTGTCTACAAAACTCAGAAACTAAAGGGGCTCCTGCATCCACTTCTCTTCTCTGGATCAGGGTTAGTCAAATGGTGAAAGATTCTGCCTCCAGGCTGATCTACATGAAGTAACAAAATGGAACACTGGATTTTTCCCTATTGGAAGGGATAGTTTATTCTTGTTTGCAAAGAAGGGTGCATATCCATAACTGGTGGCAAGGGAGGGAGCTTGTGGTAGATGTGATTAGCTGCTCATAAAAGAGTGAAGTTCCCTTCCATTTTATACATCCATTGTCAGGAAAGGGCTGGAAGATTAAACACTACATTTCCGGGGAGCCTGGGTGGCTCAGTCAGTTAAGTATCTGACTTTGACTCAGGTCATTATCTCACACTCATGGGTTTGAGCCCAGCGTTGGGCTCTGTGCTGAGAGCTCAGGGCCTGGAGCCCGCTTCAGATTCTGGGTCTCCCTCTCTCTCTGCTCCTCCCCCACTCGCTCGCGAGCGCGCTCTCTCTCTCTCTCTCTCTCAACATCACAAAAAAAAAAAAAACAAAAAACAAACAAAAAAAAACCACTACATTTCCGAACGTGCTTTGAATCCATGTGGGGCAATGTGACCAACTACTGGTCAATCCAATGCCAGTAGTAGTTCTGTGTACTATTCCTAGACCTGGACATATCCTCTTCCTCTAATTTTGCTGGCTCATTGCCACTTTAGTAGCTGAGTATTAAGGATGGCACATCTCCAATCTGCTTAGGACCCTGAATGACTGCATGGAACAAAATACCAACTCATCCTCCTCAAACCTTACCCATGCGGTTTATATGAGCAAAAATAAACTTTTATTGTGTTAAACCACTGAAATGTTTCATTTGTTTTACTAGATGGCATTCCCCTAATTAATATGTGGGATGTCAGGAATTTTAGCCCCACTGGAATTCTGATGTCAGGTGAATTAGAATAAGCCACTTGGCAAATGGAGCGGCTGGGAAGAATGACTATGCAGTGAAAGGGATCAGAGCCAAAGGCAGGATTTTTGGAGCCAAACAAATTCAGATTTGAACTCAAGATACACCATTTATGAATAAGTGAGTGACTGTCATAAAGTGACATTCTTTATAAAATACCTACTATTTGCCAGACACTGTTGAGCACACTAGGGATATTGTAGCAAATGAACTAGAAAATCCCCTATCATTGGGTGTTTATATTCTAGTCAGGGAGGCAGATAATACAGATTAAAAAAAAAAAAAAGTAAAAGTTCAGAATGTGATAGGATCTGCAAAAAATAATGAAGAACCAGGAGATATAAGAGCAGAGCACACTGTGTTAGAATGATATTCAGAAAAGTTTTCTCTAAGTAGGTAAGTGACATTTGATTACAAATGCATATGAAGAGGGAGAGTGAGCCTAGTTGCTACTGAGAGAACAGAGTTTCAGGTGGAGGGAAGAATATGGATACATACCCTGAAAATGGCAGATGTGTATCATATCAAGCATATCATATCCCAGCAAGAAGGCTGGGACTAGCTGGAATCAAGTATGTCAGAGGAGAAGCAGAAAGAAATGAGATTAGCAAGGTAGGCGGTGACCAGATCATATAGGATTTTGTTTTAGTTCTGGTCTCCCAGAAACAAAACCTAAAACAAGAATTTGTGTGCAATTGATTTGTGAAGGGAATCCTCTCAAGAGAGGGACATGAGGTAAGAAGTATAGGATACAGAAGGGGCACCTGGGTGGCTCAGTCGGTTGAGCGTCTGACTTCAGCTCAGGTCATGATCTCACAGCTTATGAGTTTGAGCCCCGCGTCGGTCTCTGTGCTGACAGCTCAGAGCCTGGAGCCTGCTTCCGATTCTGTGCCTCCCTCTCTGTCTGCCCCTAACCCGTTCGCATTCTGTCTCTGTCTCTCTCAAAAATAAATAAACATTAAAAAAATTTTTTTAATCATATGACTTCACTCATACGAGGACTTTAAGAGAAAAAACAGATGAACATAAGGGAAGGGAAACAAAAATAATATAAAAACAGGGAGGGGGACAAAACAGAAGAGACTCATAAATATGGAGAACAAACTGAGGGTTACTGGAGGGGGTGTGGAAGGAGGGATGGGCTAAATGGGTAAGCGGCACTAAGGAATCTACTCCTGAAATCATTGTTGCGCTATATGCTAACTAATTTGGTTGTAAATTTTAAAAAATAAAAAAAATTTTTTAAAAATTAAAAAAAAAAGAAGTATAGGATACAGGGGAGCAAAACAAAGCAAGATCGTGAGCTCTGATGGAGACTAGTTGCAGCCCAATGCCACAGGGAGCTCTGGAGAATGAAGAGCACTATAGAGTTGATCCCACTTCATAGCAAGAGAGATATCCCTTTGTTCCCTCATGTCACCAGTCATTAACAAGCTGCTCCTGGGAAGAACTTCCTAGCCGAGGCAGCGCCTGTACAGCCAAGGGCAATTCTCAGAAGTGGGCAGATGTGAGCCATTAGAAGCCACGAACAGGTAGATACATTGGCCTGGTAAATGAGATCTGGCTGAAGCACTAAGCGTCCACCACATCCCACCCTGGCACCACTCAGGTGCACTTGCTTCTCACACAAACTTCACTCTATTCAAACAATGTTGTTTCCAAGATTCTGGTTGGTCACAATTTCCAGGAAAGCTTATAAAGAAGGAGAGGTTAGTGCTGCTGCTACTGATCCTAAGGCTGTAAGTGATATTCCTCATCTCTTTCCTCCATCACTGATTCTAGACTCCCCTGCTGGCTCATCTACAACTTCCACTGAATTGCTAGCTTGCCAGTTAGGGTGGCCCTCGTCTATGAGGGATAGGAGCCTCTTGCCCCCCTGCTCTTACTGAAAGAAACATGGTGGCTGCACTGCACACTCCAGTTAAAATTGTGCATGCAACAAACAAGAGATGCCCCAGGATATCAACCAATTGACAAAACTATGTAACAGCAACCCAATCTCTTGATAATCAAGGGCAATCACCCCATTCTTTGCACAGGTATCCAAAGTAACCTGGTGGCAGTTGTAGTTTTAAATTTAGTGGAACTCTTACTGTATGCCCTAGTAGAAGAATCCTTCTCTGGGATCCAGCACCTGTAGCCAAGGATCAGCCAACTTTTTCTGCAAAGGGCCAGAGAGTAAATATTTTAGGCTTTTAAACCTAGATACAGTTTCTGCCACATATTCATTGATATATATAAATTAAAAAAATTTTTTAAAGATATATATATCTTTTAAAAAATTTGTAATTACTCCTTGCTCATAGGGCTGTGAGAAAACGGTCTATGGGCCAGATTTGGTCCATCGGCCCTGGTTTGCTGAACCCTGCTCTAGACCCAAAGAGCCTAAAGCTGTAGGGACAGGAAACAGAAATTACCTACATGGGTCACAAGCAGTGACATGAATAGGTCACCCTATTCTTCCACCCTTAGGTTCTTGAATTCATATATTCTACCTACTGGAGACCCAAAACTAACAGCCTGATGAGAAGGAGCACCTGCTGTTGGGTTTACATACAGCTTCCGACTCTGCCAATAGAGTTACCTCATTAATAATCCTGTGCTAGTACTGAGGTGCCTGGGGTGGTCAGGGACAGATGCTGGTTGATGCCAACTGGCCAAGTCATTCTGTCCGCTTGATTATTTAGTGCCTCTTTTGCAGAGAATGTTCTCTGGTGGCATTCAAATGCAATACCAAGACTGTCACACTTTGAATTTGCTCTCTGAATTTGATACCAAACAGCCATAGCCTCCCCTGACTTGCTGCCCTCCTCTATTCTTTTTTTAAGTTTATTTGTTTATTTTGAGAGAGAGAGACAGCACACATGTACAAGTTGGGGAGGGCAAAGAGAGAGAGAATCCCAAGCAGTCTCCCCACTGTCAGTGCAGAGCCCAAGGCTGGGCTTAAACCCACGATCTGTGAGATTATGACCTGAGCTAAAAGCAAGAGTCCAGCGCTTAACCAATGGAGGCATCCAGGCACCACCAGGGTTCCTCTATTCTTGTTATTAGACATTTTGAGAATGAGGAGGGAGAAGCCCAGGTGAGAAACTTCACATTATCAAACTCCAATGACATAAGGTCTTTTTTATATCTTTTCCTTGCCCTCCATGTGCAGCCCCCTTACTCCTCTTCCCTCTATAGTGCCATCAGATAAAATACAACATGCCTAATGAAAGCAGAACTTAAATAAACAAATACACTTTACTATGCATATGCACCAACCAATATTTATTTTTTTTTTCATCTTTATTTATTTTGAGAGAGAGACAGAGTGTGAGCAGGGGAGGGGCAGAGAGAGAGGGAGACACAGAATCAGAAGCAGGAGCTTCTGATTCTTCCTGAGAAAGGGAGACACAGAATCAGAAGCTGTCAGCACAAAGCCCGACACGGGGCTCGAACTCACAAACTGTGAGATCATGACCTGAGCCGAAGTCAGACGCTCAACTGACTGAGCCACCCAGGTGCCCCAATATTTCTGACATACATCTACTAAAAATGACCTGTTTTTTAGCTAAATTTCTAACTTAACTGGTCATTCTGTAATTCTATTTGCTCAATCTGGCAGGCCTATATCTCTAAATACCAGTACTGTTTCATGCCCTGAAACACCTCACCTTTATTCTAATTCTCTAGTGATATTTCCAATTCTCCCAACACTTGTGCTTTTCTAAATGTATTTTCTTACCCCTCTACCTCTGCCTGCTCTTGCTCTTCCCTCAGCCTAGAGTCCCCTCTCCACCAGCTCCTACATAGGGAAAAAAAAAAAAAAAAAAAGATTATCCATGAAAACCCAGCTCATATGTGACACCTCTATGAAACCCTCCCAGGTTTCCCTGACAAATTCAATTGCTTTTTCATTTTTGCCCCCCTGGCACTATTTACCTATAGAATAGCATGTATTTCATTCAGCCTTATATCTTCAATAGTTGTTGAATACCTTTTTCTCTCATTGGCTTTTTAAGCTCCCCACCCACCAAGCACAATACTTTCAATATAAGAGATACAAAAGTATTTTTCCATTTCAGTTGGATTGGACCACAATGTGTCAATCCAATTCATCAGCAGACTAGACATGAAACATGATTCTGCTGACAACAATTAGCGTTGATAGTAACAATGAGAGTCACTTTGGTTGTATGTTGCCCTGTTTGACAGACAGCTTTAGAGATAGTCTAAAATCTATGGCAAGAGGAGTTGCATATGAGAAGGGCCAATGTTAAACAGGTTTTTAAAAGTGGTGATTAAAAAACTGTATTGCATTAACAACACAGGGTAAAAACTCAACATTTTAAAGCACAACCATTGGGGCACCTGGGTGCTCAGTCAGTTAAGCGTCCACTTTGGCTCAGGTCATGATCTCATGGTTTGTGAGTTCAAGCCCCGTGTCGGGCTCTGTGCTGATAGCTCAGAGCCTGGAGCCTGCTTCAGATTCTGTGTTTCCCTCTCTCTCTACCCCTCGTCTGCTTGTGCTCTCTTTCCATCTCTCTCAAAAATAAATAAACATTCACAAATTTAAAAAAAAAGCACAACCATTAATAAAATAGTTTAGGAAACACACAATAAAGGGTATGATTATTACATAGTCACATATAATATTACCATCACAACTCATTTTAGAAAGTGTTACTGTTTTTTTGTTTTGTTTTGTTTTGTTTTAGGTTTGTTTTGTTTTAGGTTTGTTTTTTCTATGGTCAAATTAGTTTGTCTCTGTCTCATGGTCTTGGGTCATTCTTAATTCTTAATAAGTCATAATAGATGCATGTCCTCTTTCAACCAAATTCTAAGAAACACTGCTGGAAAATATTCTAACCAATAATAAGCCTTCAGCCTCATTATATTCAGAAATCAACATATATGGATAAATTATATGAAAAGCATGAGTCCTAGAATATAAAGATATGGGACAGAGTTTCAGCTCCACCATTTCCTAACTTGATAACTGTGGGAAACTTCCTTAATGTTCATGAATTTTCATTTCCTACCAGATAAGTTCATGAGTTCTTCTGGGAATGAAAAACAGTAACCTTTAGTAAAGGAAATATCAGTTATATTTAGAGATTAAATTAATCTGCAACAAAAAGTTCTTTCATCAAAGTCCTGAATCTCAGCCCTTTGCCCCTAGTAACACCTATTTTGATAACTTTGGTCATTACTAAAGTCTTTACAACCAAATGACCTGGCGGGAGAATGTTCTATTTAGCATCTGTTCATAAGACAGTTGGACAGCTGTTGTAATGAAAGTATTTCCTTGCAGGCTTAAAGTCAGCCACACACCTGCTTTTGAGAAAATGAGGTTTGCTGGTCTATACTTTTATTAGCAGCAACTCCCCAGAGCTGAGAGGAGCATGGAGCTTTCACCATCAGCAATTTCCCAGAGTTTTATTCCTCAGGTCCTTCTTAGGTGACACTAGTTAGGATTCCTTGAGGATAGAGTGACTGAATGCTGTGGATAGCATTTGGCAGGCCACCAGCACCAGCTTTGGTGGGGTAGGGAGAAAGGAAATGACTTCTTTTTCTTCTGTCTAGTAGTGGAGACCAAAGATGGGGGGGGGGGGGGGGAGGGATAAAGGTGATGTCACTATTTTCCCTCCTGGCTGGGAAGAGCTTCTCACAACTCTAATCAACAGAATCCTTTTTTTCACACAAGCTTGTGGAACGATAAATGCATCCAACCACTCAGGTTCAAAATAGGTCACTTTGTTGGTGTAAAATTGCTTTGGGGGTTGGAAAACATGGTGGGGAATAGATTTTTGTGACAGGGTATACACTGGGGACTAGACCTACATCTGCTATTACCCTCTTTTGGAAATTCTGAAAATCTACATGAAATATCATTCCACAGGTTTGCTCTAGTCCCACTCCAGCCCCGAAGCCATATAAGGTATGGTACCTTATACAGCCTGTAGGATCAATTAATACATTGTGTAAATGAACAAAAAAGTAATAAGCAAGCATCACTCAAGAAGCAAAAAACAAAAACAAAAACAAAGATATATAAGAACCTCTCCTCTCTGGAGGAGACTTTGTCCCTGAGGAGACATCTGATATTTCAAATATTGGGACCTGTCCTTGGGACAGTACTATTTAAAAGAGTTACACTTGTTTAGTGTAATCCAATCACTTGTTGTGCATAAAAATAAGTACTTTTAATTTTATTCACTCCTACATGGTCTACACAAATAGAGGAATAACTTCCACATGATTATAAAAACAATAAATATTCTAAAACAAAAATATAATTAGCTTCAACATAGAATCAAGACACATTCAAATACATGCAATAAGTGTCTACAGCCATTGGCTCATGCCCTCTGCTTTCCAATACACATATAAGATTAAATGGGGCAACACAGATTTGGTATACTTGTTTGTGAGAGGGAAATATTCCGGCATTCATCCATTCAAAGTGAGTAGTTTTATCCAAATTGGTATCTCTGTCTACCCAATTTCCATCTCCCATAACCTAGCTTATTTAAATACTAAGAGTTCTCCTTTCTTCCTATCATAACAGTACCTTTGGCTTAACTATTTTTTGCACAAAATGCCTCTCATCTCTTTATTTTACCTTATCAACCTTTCTTATCTATTACATGTCAGACCCTACCCTTAGCCTTTGGGGCAAGAAAGAAGGGAAATGTGGTCACATTTCCACGGTCTGTTGAGGGCAAACAAAATAGTAAAAACAGAAACAAAAAATCCCCGAGAGCAGATATGATGATTCTCTGGTCTTTGTATCCCAGTGCCTATCTCAGTGTCTGACACGTGCCTTAAGTATTGATGGAAAGAAATGCTTTCTAACAGAGATAAATACAAGTGCCTTAGGAAAGGGAAGAGGTTTAAGTGCAATGTCAAAGAAACTGAGGACTGAATGATGGGTCAGCAGGTGGATGAAGAGGTTAAAGTCATACAAAGGAGTGGAATCAGTAAAGATAGAGGGATGTGAGCTTGGTGCATGGTAAGCTCACAGGTAGAAAGTAATTTGGTACAGCTTGTGTGTTGGTATCAGCTTGTGTTAGGAGTAGTAGCAAGGGATGAGCAAGAGAGGGGTGGGAGGAGACATAATTAGTGGCCTTGACATCGAATGAAGGAGTTAGAACTTTATTCCTATATAACTTGTAACCTGTGACCGTTACATATGCCAGGTTAAGTCATAATCCCTATGTAAGAGTATATTTGTTATACCCTAGATGCATAATATAGTGCTATGCACAGAAGGAAATCATCATCATCACCAACACCACCCTCATCATCATCTAAGATTTTCTGAGGTTTAAGTGTATGTCATATCCTGTCCTGACCTTTTAAATGTCACAACACCCCCATTGAGGTAGGTACTATTCTTGATTTATGCTTAAGCAAACAGGCTTATGGAAAATTAGGTAACTTCTTCAATTCAGTATGGCTACCGGAGTAGCTAAGTTTTTAACTCACTTTGACTTGAAGCTTTGTCCCTCAGATAATCTGTCTCTCTTATTAAACATCTGTTGATTTACTGAATTTACATTTTTCCCTCTACCCCAAAATAGTTGCATTCAATGATCAGTTTAACTATTTTACTAAGGTTCATTTTTCTTCTTTCCATTTCTTTTCAGCTAATATCATGATGAGGTGGGCAATATGGCAGAACATGGCATTAGGTTAGCCTAGCCACTGACTTTCTGGCAAGGTCTGAGGCCCTCCACCCACCCACCCATCACTCATTGTACACATTTACTCTGGTAAATCAGAGTATAGACATCTGAGTGCCTTTCACCAGCTATGATAAGCTTTTTTCCCTCTTTACCTTCCCAAAACTGACAGGTGTCATTAAAACCTCCTCCATAGAACTTTTTAGCAGTTAACTAAGTTGCAGTCTCCATGGGAAGAATAAATGAAGGCACATTTTTTTAAATGTATAAACTGAATCTTCAGAGGTACAGCGTTGGAGGTTGCCATGGAAACTTTTCTCTCTCCTTCCCACTGTTTTTGGCGAGTTTTTTATTAAACAAAACAAAAAAAAAAAATTAAATGCCCTCATTAGCCCCATATGCATTTCCAGCAGAATCAGATCTTTTATTCCCATGTCTAGAACCCAAGTCACTGGCTCACAGTCCCCTGAGTGCTGAGAAACACAGGTACTTTCGTTCCCCAATATGAAGAAGTGAGAACTGAATGTATTCACTCACTCATTCACTGCATGTAATCCAGGACTCCCTCTTTACAAAGCTCTAGTCTAGGCCCCTTGTGAATACAGACTTGTGAAAAGGCCCACACTCAAAGGAGCCAATCACCCAGTGGGAGAGATAAAATGAGCACATGGCTATGATTTAAGCCAGAATTAAAGAGAAGTTCAAAATTCTGTAAGGGTTCACAGGGTAAAAGCAGTCATGTCCAGCTAGTACCAACGGGTAAGGCTTCTCAGAGGGAGTAGCATTTAAAATGATCTTAGAGGGGCCTCTGGGTGGCTCAGTCAGTTAAGCATCCAACTCTTGGTTTCAGCTCAGGTCATGATCTCATGGTTCAAGAGTTCAAGCCCTGTCGAGGGCTCTGTGCTGGCAGCATGGAGCCTGCTTTGTTCTCTCTCTCTCTCTCTCTCTCTCTCTCTCTCTCTCTCTCTCCACGCTATCTACTCATGCTATCTCTGTCTCTCTCAAAATAAATTAATAAACTTTAAAAAAATAAAATAAAATGAAATAAAATAAAATAAAATAAAATAAGCTGATCTTGGGAAGTTGACTAAGAAAGAGTAAGAGGTCAGATTTAATCCACTTGATCTCCTATGTCAGGCTGAAGAGCCTAGTCTTTACTTACCAGAAAAGGTATTTTTGAGTCCCAGTATGATATCATATCATATCATATATCTGGATAACAAATCTGAAAGTGTGGAACACTGTTGAATTGGAAGAGAACCTGAGGGCTTGGGAGAATAGAGATGAGGAATACAGGGAATTTAGAAGTGTGGGGAACAGGACAGTGTTTCATTTCCCACATTCCAGGCTTGAGGTAGAAAAGATCATCTTTCCTCCAAATTAATTGGAAAGATAGAAAAAAGTCACATAAATATTTCTTTTAGCAATGCTAAATGAAATCCTAGTCAAGGATGAAAATAAACTTTTTTTAAAGCACAGAGTTTTAGGAGGAAAGGCCCCATGGTTATTTCTTGATAAATAATGACTAAACTTTTTTATATGCAAATTAGCTATCCTCCTCATTTTTCTCAGTCTTTACTTTGATCATGTATTCTGAACAACATTTATTCCATGGTAGAGGTTAGAAACCAAATCGGCTCTTGAATAAGAAATGCTGAAAGCCTGCTCACCCTACATCATCATTTCAGTGAGGCAAAGTGCAGAAACTCAGTTCTGTTGGACCTACTAATTCCTGGCACTTAGCAGATATAAGCAGGTATTTGTGCATTATGGTAAAAATGCTTCCTTGAACATTCAGATAAGATGCTGACCCTAAAGTAATGCCAAAGATCTCCCACTAAAAGAAAAAAAAATTACCCTGCTGGACACTGATAACTCCTAAAAGTTTTACCCTAAAATTCAACCCAAGAACTATGACTTGTCTTAAGTCAGTTGTTCTTAGCCTAGGTTTCCTCAAAAAAGTATTTTTTAAACAGAGGAAAATAGATTTTCAAGAGAAAAAGATATATATAAATTAAATTTAAATATAAATATAAAACATAAATATATATATTTAAAGGCTAATTGCAGTTCTTCATTTACATATGGCACGTCTGGAAATTTCCTTGCTTTTCACTGGATATAATCATCTCAGGATAGTCATGCTGCTTATATCTCATGCTGATCAGGAGTTCTCTGGCAGCTGTTTAAGTCCCTGGTTAATTAAAAATGGAAAAACAAATTAATTATTACTTAATATATGCAGTTGGCTTGATAGCCAAATCTTTTAGAAGAAGTGAATCCACAGAGGATATAAAAATAAAAATCAAATGATTCTTAGGTATAAAAATATGGGGCCCAGAAAATTCTTGTGAGTGCTCAACTAAGTACCTATTACCTCCATTCCCATATTAAGAAGAATTCACCTTTCTTAGGCACTGGGGATAGGACATGGGACAAATAAGCTTTGATGGAAAAGGACAGGGGTAAATAATTACAGCAGAACTTTATAGAAGGCCAGGAATACCTGGGGCTTTGGGTTCCTCAGCAGCAAAGCAAACTTAGCCTCTTTCACAATTTAGTTGTAAGCTTGCCTGGTCTGAAGCAAGCAGCTGACGCTTGAACAACACAGGTTTGAATTGCACTGGTACACTTATACGTGGATTTTTTTTATATGTATAGTACTATATGTATTTTCTCTTCCTTATACTTTCCTTAACAACATTGTCTTTTCACTAGCTTACTTCATTGTAAGAATACAGTGTATGATACATACAACATAAAAGTATGTATTAATAGACCATTTATTGATAAGGCTTCCAGTCAAAAGAGGCTATTAGTAGTAAAGAGTTGGGAAAGTCTAAAGTCATATGAGTTTTGACTGTGTGGGGTCAGTGCCCTTAACTCTTGCGCCAACTGCATACCATTAAAACAGCGGTATAATGGACAAATAGCAAGCTCATCACACAAACAGCTGTGATTGACGATTCAGTGGGAAGAAATGGCAGAATTATTTTGCCATGATGGTTTGTGACGCAGCTTAGTAGAAAAGCCCAGTGAATTCCCAGGTCAAGCTGTGGTATCAATCAGGTCTAGTAAGTTCTGATTCTAGACTCAAAATCAGAAAATAATAGATTCTAATAGTTGCTGACTTAGTATATGACCTTAGGCAAGTCATTTGACTTCTCTAGTGATTCAGTTGCTTCTAATATAAAAGAGATGCACTGCACTCTTGTCTATTTGTCCCCAAAATGCAGTGGAAAAAATTTATGCTGGACTATTCTGAGTTCTGAGGAAGGTATTTAGATTCTTCTTGGCTCTGAAAGCTAATGGCTTTTTTGCCTTAGGGTATTTATCTTAATTGATATTTCTTCAGCTTTGCTAATACCAGGGAGGCCAGCTATGTCTAGACTTCTTCAGGGTCATTTCATGTTGCTGTTACAGAGCAAATTATTAAGGGGAATTCACAGTGTAAATCAATCACCTTTCAACCACAGCATTAAAAATGACACCAGCTTCCTTGAATTTATATTGTCATTTTCTTTCAAAGAGCTCTGAGCCCTTATAGCTCATTTTGACCTCACAACATCCCAAGGAAAGACTCTTACTAAGATCTCCAATCCCCATTACAGATGGAGAGACTGAGAATCAGAGATAAATAACTCGTCCAAGGAGATGAAATGGATTTCCAGTAGAGGTGAGAATAGGACATACGTCTCTTGACTTTCTGCCCTGTAGGAATAGCTTGCTCGATAGAATTCAACTGAGAGATACAGAAAGATGCACCTCTCACAAAATAGGACTTTATCAGGTTTCTAAAGTGTCTTATATTCGCCCTGATCCTTATATGCTATAATAATATAACAATATCTGATCATTGTGGCTAATGTTTACTGAGAATGCACCTCTGTCAAATATTTACAGCCCATTTAATTTTCAAGACAGTCCTAGAGATGTGGAAAATGACATGTAGTAAGATTAAATAAATTATCCAAGGTCACACAGTTGGTGGACTAGGCATTAAAAGTCCTTATTAAAGGGCAGATGTGTATCTAAGTGAGTTGATCTGTTGGGAATGGTAGGGCAGTTTACAGGAAAAAGGCAGAACTATGAAGTAGGTCTAAGCTCAAAACCTACCCAGCAGTCCAAGCATCATGCAACATTTGGCATGCTACACATCCAGAACAAAATACAAATTGAATTGTGTTACTTTGAGACCATTTTCTGGTTTCCCAGTGCTCTGGGTCCCTGCATAGTTCACCTTTCCTGCTTCTCCTGCATCCTTTCCTATCAGCCTCCTCCTTACTCCCTGGGTCAGATCATGTACCCCCATCTTTCAGTTTTCAAACAGGTCATAATCTTTCACCTACCTCAGAGCTTTATAGCATCCTGTTCCCTTTTGCTGAAGCATATCCCCAGCCCACCTCTCACCTTGCTTCAGCAGCCAAGCACCCTGCCATACATCGGGTGACCTTCGCCTCAGTCTAACAGTCATTATTCCACAACTCTGTGCAGCACACATTATTCTTCACACATTCTGGGCAAGGACACTGAAGTTCAGAAAGTCTCACTTGCTGCCTGGAGTCACGTCACTAGTGAGTGAGTGGCTGAGCTAAAATTCAAATCTAGCTGTAACTCCAGTTTGGACTCTTTGCACTTAACCAAGCTGGCCCTGACTTTGCTCTCTGATACACCTGTAAAGAAAGCAAGCATGTCTCACCCTTTCCGACTGACCATCAGTTTACTACTGAAAACTACTGAAAATGACGGCTTCACAGACTATGGCTTAGGCCCTTCCCACAATACCAGGCCAAAGCCTCGCACTGTCAAAGAATGCATGAAATCCTTCAAAACTCTACCCACTTGGCCCTATGATACCTTCTGCCAAGTGGTATGTCCCTATGTTATTCTCCAAATGAAGGCTACAAGAGCTAAGTAACTCTGTTCTACTATTCTTCATGAATGTGGTAACCCAAAAGGGACTTGTGATAAAATCAGGATCACTGAAATTAGATTGTGGTAAGGATTATTGGACTTGAACAAACTTGGAAAAGTTTCCCATAGTATGTCATTTGTTCTCTTACTCGGCACACTCAAGATGAGCGGCTACCACACCGGGTACACTGCATAGGTACTTAACACACTGAGAGGCATAGACAACACATGGGCCTTACCATTTTCCTATCTTGGGGGAAATCAAATAAGAGACAAGTAAACAAATATACCAATAATTATTTGCAAACTGTGGTGTGATAGGGAATAATGAAGGAGGTTGGGGGGCTACTTCACACAATCTCTTCTTGGAGCCTGGCACCCTGAAGGATGGTAAGTTTCCTCCACATGCAAACATCTAGAAGAGAAAACTGCAACTGGAAGGGATTACAAATGCCAACCCACAATTCAGAAAGAAGTTTGATGTGATCAAGGTATTGAAGAGAGGAGGAAGGTTTATTATGGCGGTTGGAGAAGAAGATCTTCAGAATGAGAAGACATTATTCAATCATTCACACATTTACTGGAGCACCAACCATTTGCTAGGCATTATTGCAGGTGCTGGAGACTAACTAATGACCAAGACAGAGAAGCCTCTGGCTCCCCTGGAGTTGACTTTCCAGCAAGAGTTTGGAGCAACAGGCAGGCTTCAAGCTTTTAAGGTTTTATAAGACATACAAAAGAGTTTGGAGTTTATTCTAATTGGAATGTAAAGCCAGGAAGTAACTTGATATGATAAATATTTTAAAAGCTCACCCTGGTTTCCTCTTTGTGATGACAGCCGGAAACCTCCAGAATTGTTGTTGTGGTTTTGATTATTATCAATAATAAATAGCCTGGGTCTATCTTGCTTACATTTTTAAAGACAGAAGGCTTGTCAACATAGTGACAAATATTTCAAACCACTAGAGGGAATCGTTTACAAAAGGACACCAACAGAGCACAGCATTGTTTGTTCTCAGAGACTTTCTCCTCCAGATAATTTCTAAGCTAAAACTAATTGACATACTAGCCAATAATGTTTATAAGGCAGAAGCACCTGAGGTAAGTTGAAAGGGAGCAGAAAAAAACACTGCCCGTCTGTAAATGCAGGGATAGTTTATAATCAATCATATTCCTTTCCTCTCTAAGCCTATCCCTTTCTAATCACGGACTACTTTAGAAAGTGACGAATAATCAAATTCCATTCAATTCTTTTATACAAGGAGGTAGAAAGTTCTAGAAAGAACATAGCTTGGGATTGTAAAGTCCTGATTCACATCCCAATTCCAGTATTAGCTATTAAACTTAGGCAAACTACATAGCTTCTCAAAAATAAGAAGTTGAAAACAGGTAATTAAACAAAAGCTTGTACATGAAAGTTGATAGCAGTACTATTTACAATAGCCAAAAAGTAAAAATAACTCAAATGTCTACCAGCTGATGAGCAGATAAACAAATGTGGTGCATACATACAAATGGAATATTAGCAAGCCATAAAAAGGAATAAAGTACTGATACATGTTTTCACATGGATAAACCTCAAAAAGATTATGTTAATTAAAGGAAGCTAGACCCAAAAGGCTCTATATTGCATGATTCAATTTTTATGAAATATCCATAACATGTAAACCCAGAGATGGGAAGCAGAATAGTGGATGCCAGGGGCTGGAGGAATGGTTGGAGAATGACAGCTTAATGGGCACAGGTTGCCTTTCTGGATGATGAAAGTATTTTGGTTCTAGGTAGAAGTGATGATTGTGTAATACTGTGAATATGCCAAATGTCACTAATTTGTATACATTAAAATGGTTAATTCTGTTATGTAAATTTTATCTCAATTAAAAAAAAATTCCCAGGAGCCCTCCTGTTTTTCAATAGGTATGACTCAAATTTGGCATGAAAGTCACATTTGCAAACTGTGTGTTCATGGAAACCCAGTTACTCATGGCCTTTTGGAATCCTGGGATAATGATCTTTTCTGCTGTACACCTTGGTGTCCCATTTAACAGTCATTATCTGCCTGCCATAGGGTTCTTTGTTGACACGGGATTTTTTTTTAATCTCATATTTACAACAAGTAGTCTTTATCTATTTCTTTAAGTTGATGAAATATCATTTATTGTATTTTTTATTTTTTTAATTTACATCCAAATTAGTTAGCATATAGTGCAACAGTGATTTCAGGAGTAGATTCCTTAGTGCCCCTTACCTCTTTAGCCCATCCCCCTCCTCCAGCCCCTCCTGTAACCCTCAGTTTGTTCTCCATATGTATGAGTCTCTTCTGTTTTGTCTCCCTCCCTGTTTTTATATTATTTTTGTTTCCCTTCCCTTATGTCCGTCTGTTTTGTCTCTTAAAGTCCTCATATGAGTGAAGTCATATGATTTTTGTCTTTCTCTGACTAATTTCACTTAGCATAATACCCTCCAGTTCCATCCATGTAGTTGTAAATGGCAAGATTTCATTCTTTTTGATTGCCGAGTAGTACTCTATTGTATGTGTGTGTATACACACACACACACACACACACACACACACATATATATATACCACATATTCTTTATCCATTCATCTATCGATGGACATTTGGGCTCTTTCCATACTTTGGCTGTTGTTGATAGTGCTGCTATAAACATGGGGGTGCATGTGTCCTTTTGAAACAGCACACCTATATCCCTTGGATAAATGCCTAGTAGTGCAATTGCTGGGTTGTAGGGTAGTTCTATTTTTAGCTTTTTGAGGAACCTCCATACTGTTTTCCAGAGTGGCTGTACCAGCTTGCATTCCCACCAACAATGTAAAAGAGATCCTCTTTCTCTACATCCTCGCCAACATCCGTTGTTGCCTGAGTTGTTCATGTTAGCCATTCTGAGAGGTGTGAGGTGGTATCTCATTGTGGCTTTGATTTGTATTTCCCTGCTGATGAGTGATGTCGAGCATTTTTTCATGTGTCAGTTGGCCATCTGGATGTCTTCTTTGGAGAAGTGTCCATTCATGTCTTTTGCCCATTTCTTCACTGGATTATTTGTTTTTTGGGTGTTGAGTTTGATAAGTTCTTTGTAGATTTTGGATACTAACCCTTTATCTGATATGTCATTTGCAAATATCTTCTCCCATTTTGTCAGTTGCCTTTTAGTTTTGCTGATTGTTTCCTTAGAGGTTACAAAATAAAATAACAACTTAACTTGAACTTGGGAGCATATGTTTTACATTTAAATTATCTTTAATGTTTAAAAGTATTTGATACTTTAGAGTATCTAATAGACTAGCCTTGAGTTTATGGAGTAATTGATCTTAGACTTATGATTTCTGCTTGAAAAGTATAATGGCACTTAATCTTGGTAAACAGTTTTAGATTCACCATATGTAATTTATTTTTCTAGAATTGCTTAAGTACTTGGGAAGATTTTGATGGTTAGTCATATATCTGAACTGTTTAAAAAGTAATAAATTAAGTTTAAAATATTTGAGGAGAATAAAATAATAAAATAAAATAAATATTTGAGGAAGTTTAATAGGCCAAGTTTATAAATGAAACCCATCTTATTTTACTAGACTTATAAACAGAATAAGATGAATCAAGAATTTTAAAGAAAAACAAACTTTCTGAATTTATGTTTGATAAAATGAATATTACTTTTAAAATAACCAAAAAAATAGCCTTTTCTATGCATAAAAATCGTCTCCAAGGAAATCTAAGACTTCATTCTGACATTTTCCATTCAAGAAAGCTATCCACACTCCCTCTAATCTTCTCTGACTAAAGCACATATACATGTTACCTCCCTTATCTGGACCTGTACCAAATTTTTAGAGCCTAATTCTCGAGCATTGTGTATTATGGTACAGCAATATAACCCTGTATTCATGTGCACCCATGGCTTTCTCTTTTTTTTTATAATTTATAGCAATCTTAGCTTCTATGTACAAGAGATGCCAAAAAGGAAAAAAAGAGACAGACAGACATAAAAGTGCTTTCACTTTCCCCTTCTTTACCTAGACTTAGAGCAGTCACTATTAATTGATCATGGCATATTTTCCTGCAGAGCTTGGCTATTGCCTCAGAATCTCTCTCAAAATAGCCTTTTAGGTAACTGCTACCAAATTATCAGAAATAATGCACAAAATGAAATCTGTTTGTCACCTTCAGTCTTCCTTGCTGAATTATTTTGTCAGCCCCACTTCTCTATCCTATGCCCCTTAAGAAATAGAGTAACACTAACATTCTACACCATATCTGATATATGTGATTGGACAGGCTCCATTAAAAAGTAACTGCTTAACAACACCTCTGATATATGGTCACACTCTATTCCTAGGCAGAGAACCCATTCAAGTTAATTAGTGAAAATATCCAAAGCTAGGTAACTCTAAAAATGGGCCCCTTTCTATTGCAAAACTCCGGGGAAAAGAACAGTCTCTTTCTAGGGTCCACAGATATCAATTCCTCCATGCAAGGCCTATCTGCAAATTGTTCTGCATCTAAGGATTAAAACAGTTCATGGTGTCATTGCACATTCCAGAGTAATTAAATGAAATCATCTTCAGGACTTATCATTCCCTAGGCAGTCTTTTGGAGGAACATAATATAAAAGCTCCACTCCAGTGGCATATTATGGTGTGTTAATCTATCATCAGGATGCATTACCAGTAATTCTTTTGATACATTAGTGAGTACACTGAGGTTTACTAAAGGTCAACTACATCATCAAATGAGTTTCCAACTGACAAGATCACTTATAATTGCAGAACAAAGAGTCTAGAAGCAAATTTATTAATGGGTCTTATTCTCAAAATAGCCCCATCAATGGTTTCCAGAATATTTAGCTAATTTTAAATAATTCTGCACAGTAATTTCAGATACTAACAGATTTGCAATATGTTTTCTCAGCACCCAAGGGCCCTCCACCCAAACTATCATACACACAAATTCTATGTCTGTTTCAAAACAGTTCTTTAGCGCCATATCTCCATGTTTCATAACGTCTTACATTCCATGAGTTCCTTCCAGATTATATAAGCATTAAGGGGTAGAACCAGGACTGTGATCTGGTGATCCAGAAGTGAAACATATTCAAAAACTTTCTTCCTAGAACATCTGGACATATGACAGTGATTTCTTTACAGCTCCAACTGTCTCAAGAAAATAATGTTTTATTTATTTAACTCTTTGTTTATGTCATTCAATCTATTAATTGTGCATAAGTAGTTTAGAAATAGATATATGAGAAAGTTTTTCAAAGAATTTCAGCTGGCAAATGGTCCTCTAAAAGTCAAACATTTTTGCCTCTGGTCATGATAGAATAACTGGCATGGGATTTCCCACTTTGCCATAAACTGCTACAAACCTGAACAAAGTATATATTCCAATATTGCATAACAAGAAGAGCAGGACTGTGATTATGAAAAGAAAGAAAAAAGGATACAATTGTCAAAACCCACAAATTGCACACTCAGATGAATGTAATTTGGGGCTCCTGGGTGGCTCACTGGGTTGAGTGACCAACTCTTGATTTCAGTTCAGGTCATGATCTGAGTTATGGAAATGAGCCCCACTAAGCCTGGAGTCTGCTTGAGATTCCATCTCTCTCTCTCTCCCTCTGCTTCTCTCCCTCACTCATGTTCTCTTTCTCCCTCTCTAAAATAAAAATAATAAAATAAAATAAAATAAAATGAAATAAAATAAAATAAAATGTATTTTACTGAATGTAAATTATATATGTAAGTATATGTATACACTTAGGAATATGTATGTGTGCATATAGGGTTGACTATTAAGTAAAATATTGCATAATCTCCAGTGGAACCCCCATATATAAACAAATAAAAGCATAGATTCAATGTCTGCAAAGGAGTAAATGTCTTGCAGACCCACCCACTTTAATTTCCCTTTACACAGTATCCCTTAAGAAACTGTGAAGGATCAGGAGAACTCAAAGGAATAAAAAGTGAACACCCACTATCCACAGTATCTATCTGAGGAATGGCAATAAAGAAATTTAACAATTTTTATCATTTCCATATTTCTCTTCAATACGAATAATTAATAGCCTATCTGATCTAATCTAATATACTTTACTTAGTTGAATAAGTCTCAAAAAGAAAATTAATGTCAGAAAGATTACCTTTTGAAAATATCTGGAGTGAAGTTAAAGATCAAAGTATCTGCCTGTAACATTTTCCCAACAGGTGAAATCTGAGCTGTGTCAGTCTTGGCATCCATGGAGAGGCAAGTGATGTGGAAAATGTTGGTGTTCAGAGTTGATGGCCAAGAAAGAATTCTTGAGACATCTTCATGCAAAAACGTGGTTTTATTAAAGCACTGAGACAGGGTCATGGGCAGAAAAAGCTGCCCTGGGATTGTGAGGAGTGACTGATTAAATACTTGGGAGATGGGGGGAGGTAAAGGCAAGAGGAAGTTTCCAAAGAATTTTCCTTTGTTAAAGAAGACTTACTGGGTACTGGAGGCCTAGCTATTGTCAAGCTAAAGTTGATTTTCCCTCTAGCAAAGCATTAACATTAAGACAGTAGGGAGTTTCTGAAGGAATGCTATACTCTGCCTGCCTCAAGTATTTGTCAGTGGGCTGAAGGTTATAAGGAAATTTAATTTTATCTACCATTTCCTTCTTACTTTGTTTCCCACATCAGCAAGGGCTACTTACAAAGAAAGATATACTTGTGGGGCACCTCGGTGGCTCAGTCAGTTAAGGCGTCCAACTTCAGCTCAGTTCATAATCTCATGGTTCGTGAGTTTGAGCCCTGCATTGGGCTCTGTGCTTCAGGCTGGGAACCTGGAGCCTGCTTCAGATTCTCTCTGTCTCTCTCTCTCTCTCTCTCTCTCTCTCCCTCTTTCTCTCTCTCTCCCTCTCAAAAATAAATAAATATTTTTAAATTTGTTTTAAAAACAAAGAAATATGAACATGTGATAAAAAGTCTTTCATTTAAGGCTGAGGAAGCCTGGAATAATATCACTGGCTTCTTTATTCACAGTTGAACTGTACCAATGTCTAGGCTTCACATTTAATTTAAAAAATGTGTTTTTGTGTCTTCTCATTCATTTGGGTTGATCAAGAGACAAGTTCTAATAACCCTGACATAGGCACAGCAAGAAAAGTGGTGCCAAGTTTTTTTTAAAAGATACAGAAGTTCACCAATGTCAGTAGAATTTGACTTTTATCTACGCATTGCCAGAATCAAAAATTTTGCTGAAAAGTCAACCCTTTATACCAAATGCTGGAATGAAATG
The DNA here is from genome assembly GCF_024362965.1 of Panthera pardus. NCBI lineage: Eukaryota > Metazoa > Chordata > Mammalia > Carnivora > Felidae > Panthera > Panthera pardus. The sequence goes on along the minus strand of NW_026526677.1, from coordinate 31,188,085 downwards.
ATTCTTCCTTCTTTCCATCAAAATCCATCAGTTAGAAGCACTTCGTTGCAAGCAAAAGTGATATTTCAAGTATCAACCATGATGATAATATATAAACCTACAAATAAATATTCAACTCAAACATTTAAATATACATTTCCTTTTAAACCAAAAGTAAACTATTTGTTTAAGTGAAATACATCATTCATCAAATCTTCCAATGATTGCCAAAGCATTTGTTGATTTTTATAAATTGTTGCTGTGATTTTGTTTGACAGAGCTGCCACTAGCTAAGTGATGTCCTTGTCTGAGCCATAATTTATTGTGGTGAACCACATCAACTCTTCCAAAAACTTTTCCAATTAGTTGACAGTCATTCTATTACTTATGGCCTTGATAAGTAGAACATTTTTGTAAATTTCCCAGTACTGTTATCTGATAGTTGCTCTGTCCATCTTCTTCCACTGTTCTCTGCAGCCCCAGGAGGCTAACCTCTGGGAAAGGAGCTGAAAGAAAAGAAGAGCTCATTGAGGGAGAGCCCCCATTAGTAGCTGGATTGATGGCAGCAGCATAAGCCCTACCTGGCCCTGCATACCAGGACAAGTAGGTAAACACGTGGGCCACCAATCTTTCTGTCCTAGCCCACCTCCTGTAAGACAGCCTCAGCAATCCAAGTGCCCTTCTCTCAACCAATCTCAGTGGAGTTTAACCCAGAGAGCAGAAACAGGGAAGGAGAAGATATTTGGAACTCTAATATCTCCTATTCCTATTCCCAGTGTAAACCAGAACCCGCCCTGCACAGAGCAGAAGAGATTCCAGTCCAGGGAAGCATGACCTGCACAAGTAAAGTTATTTAATAGGCCACACTTGAGCTTCTAAAAGCAGAGTACTTCTTGACAACCCCAGAACAAAGCTGTGCTGCTTTCCAGGGCAAAGACTGAGCTGGTAAGAAAAGTGCTTTGGTAGTTTTTCAGACATCACCATAAAAAAGAAGACCATTCCTCAATGGTTAATGCAACATTTTAAAACAATAATTAATCTGCATGCCCTCAAGAGGCACTGCTCTTTGTTTTTCTGCTTTAGAATCCTCAGCAAGTTGGCTTTTCTTCCTTATGCCTGTCACCTAAAAAACGTACCATGGATTTCATAAGTCTGAGCATCACACAGCCAGGAGGAAGGAAGGAAGGAGGGGCAGAGGCCACAATGTCAAGAGATATCCATGTGCACCTTCCTATTATCAGGAGTGATAAATGTTTCTTGAAAGCTTCTCAGGAAACCTCCTTCTATCATAACTTCATCCAATGCAAGACAGTCTGAAGATGAGTCATATGCAAAAAGGTCCAGAAGAATGAGATCATAGTGTCTCCTTTAGACCAATAGTGACTTAACCTTCTTGAACCAGTGGAATGGGAAAGACTAATTTCCCTAAGATCTACAACTGCCTATTAATGTACAAAATGAGGGTTCTGTTTAGAAAGATGGCAGCTGTCAAATGGGATCTACCACATTGGATTTTTTTTTTTGCAGATGTATTCACAACTATTATTGGTACAACTATTACTATTATTACCACTATTAGTGCCATCATCTTTCATCAAGGGAGTGCACTTTGCCAGGAAATTCATTGTACTAAATATTAAAATTTTTTAAGTTTATTTATTTATTTTGAGAGAAACAGAAACAGCACAAGTAGGGGAGGGCAGCGCAGAGCCCAATGTGGGGGTTGAACACAAGAAAACCGTGAGATCATGACCAGAGCCAAAACCTAAAGTCAGACTCTTAACCACTGAGCTACCCAAGTGCCCGTTTACTTACATATTTTATTTCATTTATGCAATAATTTTCAAAGACAGAAAAGGCCAATAGAATTCATATAGTTAGATGGTGCTGATTTCATCGAAGATCTGCATGATTCCATAGCCCAAATCACTTCATATTCTTGTGATGACCCATATTTCTACACATGGATAAATCTTAAAAACAGCCCTCCTCACAGTTAAGTCTTGGCATTATTCTTATTCTTTAATTCCATGCAGAAGGATGCTCACTGAAAATAGATGTAACTCACTACTCTACCTTTGTACATAATTGTCTTTAAATTGTGTCAATGGACATTGATTTTACTAAGGCCTTTAGAAGAAAGGATTTCAGCAATGCTATTAGGAAGTGACGATAGCACAGGAGTTCTCTTCATAGGAGGATTAAATAAAATAATACATGTGAGCTTTACTAAACTATGGCTTGTCACAGAATAAGTGACCAATGAGTGTTAGCTGAATGGATGAATGGGACTCAAAGACACAAAGAACTGTTACTTTGGACACTTCTGGTGCTACTAAGCACACAGAAAAAATGGGGGGAGGTAATTTTTCTACAAACTTTGAAGATTATAGGCAGGCATCTGGATTTTGAGTTTGGTTTGGGGGCTCTTGACCAAAAATCAAGGTTTAATATATAAATTCCTTTTGGCCTTCATTTTGCACACCTATACCAACACTTCCAAAAACTATTCAGCATGATCTGGATTTGGATAAATTGGATGCATTTTGAAATAAAGGTGGTGTTAAGCCATGTTATTTTAAATAATTAAAGTTAACATTTATTCACCATTTATTAAATGCCAGGTGCTGTGCTAAGAAATTTAAATGCAACTCATTTAATTATCACGATAACCCTATGAGGCATTCACTGGAGATAGTCACTGGAGTTTTAGGCAGCCCAATAAGTAACGTAAATGTCTCATCATGCCTGAGTTCAGAACTGTAAGATAGATGATGCAATTAGACAGATAGAAATAAAGTATCATTATCATATATCAAGCTGATCAAAGAACATGACTTTAGATCTGGAAAAAGCAGTCCCACACTGTCACAGATAGCATTACACCATGGTTACCTCCTAGAAGGTTAGGATCCTTCAGTGACAAGATAGTGAGCTGACCAAAGCACACACTCCCTGAAGATGAAAAGATCTACAAGGAGACAAGAGGCATTAGAGAACTGAGAAGTACCTGTAGGCCTTCCTCATTGCCTATGCACCAATCAGAGAAGTTGTCTCTCTTAGATCTGGTTCCCTGGAAGGAGACTCTAAACAAAGATTTATTTACAGGAGGTTCATTGAGAATTTCCTAGGGATCAGTGTTTTGGGGGGATTGCGGGAAGCAGGACTGGGCAGATAGACAAGTTGAACTGCAATACAATTGCAACAGAGGCCTCTGGAGATCACCCAAGGAATATTGGAGCAGGACAGACTGGCAGACATATCTTGTGTTGAGGCAAAAAGCCCAGGTCTTTGTGCCCTATGGTGACTAGTCATGACTAGTCTCAAGCTGCCCTTGAGAGGTGACAGAACTTGGACAAGGCTGCTCTCTTCAGTTGCAGGCCATTCTTACAATATGACTTAGCTGTGAGCTGTGAGCTGTCAACATCCTTGCAGAGAAAGAAATGAATACATTTGTCCTAAGGGGAAGACTTGGGCTGAGCAGAACAGCCTTCCTCAGTGGAGCTTTTTCCAGTGGAGCTTCCTCCATATGGAAACAGAAAACAAGGGAAAAGGAGACTCCCCAAGAATGGATATCACAATTATATTTATTTTTAAACATGAGTAAAAATTAATGAGAATACACGACAACTGGTAAAGATGGGAATAGTCTGAACTCACTCTGCTATACTGTCTTTTGCTACAGAGCCTGGATATAAGTAGCTTATAAGAAAATATGAGGACATTTTAGACTTACACTGATATAAGTGACATCACATGGGTTGGAAATATTTGACTCATGACGAAAATTAAAAGTAATTGTTCAGCACAGGTTACTTTGGCCAATAGTATGCATATAAGCATATCTCTGAATATTAGTACTAAGTTTTTTTATTCAAATTTGATATCCTACTTATGCTGACTCTTGACAGTTATATTGGTTTTAGAAAGTTCTCTCTTTGGGGCATCTGGGTGACTCAGTCGGTTAAGCATCTGACTCTTGATTTCGGCTCAAGTCATGATCTCATGATGGTTGGGATTGAGCCCTGCATCAGACCCTGTACTGACAGTACAGAGCCTGCTTAGGATTCTCTCTCTCCCTCTATCTCTCTCTGTCTCTCAAAATAAATAAACATTTTTTTTAAAAGTTCTCCTTTTGCACGGAATCAAATTCTGCCTTTCTATAAATAATGCACACTGTTTATAAATACTAATTTTATTATCCATGGAGCTATTAAATATAAACGTCTATACTCTGCATAAGATCTACAGAAAATCAGAGCCTCCTTAGTTGGAATCTAGATTCCATTTACTTTTTTTTTTTTTAATTTTCTTAGTTAATTTTGTCCTTTCTCCAGGTTAATCACCATTGTTCTGGTGTGACACATATTGACTTACTTTTTATAACATTGAATAGACATTTAATATTTGCATGATACATTAATTTCCTTTTACATGTTATAAATTCAAATTCTCCAATATAAATTTTCTAGGTAAAACAAGCATGTTCTTTCAAGCAATACTCTGAAATTATGGTTTATACCATACTTTTATGGCTTATACCATACTTCAACATCCTGCTACCACAACTCAATCCCCAGTGCTCCAGTTTAAAAATATATTTTTGCCTTTTAACAACTTAATACTACATTTAACACAAAATATTTAACACAAAATACTATAGATTTCGTTTAGTCTTTCCAGTATCTGTGCATATCAAGTACCATGAACTTATGGTTCCAATTTCTAAAAGAAAGGAAAAATGAGAAGTCTGAAGTAGATAGCCAAATACAATTTTCAACCTTCTTCAATTCTTTACTATATTTAAATTGTGAATCCACAGCCACTCTGTTTGGTATTTTAAATGCATTTAAAATGTTTACTTTTGTAGCCAAATTATAGTCACAGTCACACTAACACATTGTTGGCATATGAGGAAATTGTTGGGCAACATGAATGCCCACTAGAATGTAAGGTCCATGAGGATGGGACTTCATTCTTTGGTTCCTGTCTGCACCCCCAGCACCTACAACAGTAGCTAACACATAGTCCATGCCCATCAAAATTTTTAATTGCCTTAATAAATATCAAAGTTGCATACAAGTGGAAAGTAGCTCATAAAAGTGACTATTAAATAAAATCCAATAAGTTCATAAACAGAGGGCCCATGGTGGCAGGGATAGATCACAGTGTTCCTAGGATTACAAAGATTGGGAGTTAACTAGAATAACTTTTATAATCAGACAAAATCAAGAGCTAACAAGTAGAAGGCTGAGGTCAGCTGCCAAGAGTCCACTGACTGAAGAAGAGACCATGTTCTCTGAAGGAGAGAGTATAGAACCAAATCAAGTATACTCAATAAGCATTCCCCACTTCTTCCCAAAAGGACTTGCAACTATTTATCAGAGTAACTATATTTTGGGAGGTGACAATACATAGACCATTCCAGGGCTAATGAATGCACAGACCATTGCAGGGTCTGTGCTATTACTAATATCTGAGACCAAAAATATAATCATGGACTTTGGTTATATTAGGTGCTAATGGAAGCCAATTAATAAACTGAAACCTGACTCAAATCCATTTCACATGATCCAAAGGGCCCATGGGCCCACCCTGTAGTTACTTCCCTAGTCCCTGAATACATAATTGGAATAAGTGTACTTAGCAGCTGGCAGGATTCCCGCATCAGTTCCCTGAAATAAAATACAAAACATTGTGGTAGCAAATGTTTTGTGGAAGCCCCTTAAATTGCACCCCATTCACCGACCAAAATAATAAATCAGAAGCAATTCCACAGCCTCGGCAGAATCAACCATAGTTTGTGTTACTACCAAAGACTTGCCAAATAATATGGCATTTTAAAAGCCCATATATTATGGTCATGATGGCATATCTGTGGGCAAAGAAGGAGAAACCGTATTCTGAGTATGCATTAATTCCAGTTGCAATCAATTTTTGTTCCCTCCAAAGAGGAAAGGATGTGATATAATCAACCTGCTACCAGGGGACTGTTTAGTCTCCCTGAAGAATAGTGACCTATCATTTAGCATAGATCTCTGAGTCTGGCAGGCTAACCTTCTAGGAGGAGCTGTAGCTGGATTATCTTTGACAAAAGGGACCCCATAATGGTTGACTTATTATTGCCTGCACTCCTGTTACATGCATTCTCTGTTCACGGGCCCATTAAGCAAGTACTGAGACGGCTAAGAACATCCATAGAATAGGTTATCTTAATTCTTATATAAGCCGTATTTTCTAGATATTGTAACCAGTCACCACTTTTAAGGTTGTACGATGAATTACACATAACTAGAATAACCTGTTGAATTAGGACACAGGTTCAAAGTGTGAACTGCATGAGACACCTCGTTTGCCCAGCTCACATTCTTTCGGCCAACTTTTTTACTCCAGCCTTGCTGTTATGGCACTCAGGGGACTCAGCTATGGGTAGGTGTAATGTGACAGCATGCTACCTCAACTGTGTTGTATAATTCCTGCTTTTTGTCCTATAACTTCTTTAACCCAACCAGTTATACTACCTCCATGATCCCTCTCAGCTATTCTAATGTGCACACCTCAGTGAGAAGGAATTATTACACAATGGCAACCCGTGACCAATGGAAAAAGGAACCTGTGGACAAATACTTTCTTCCTCTGTCCATTGGGCAGGAAATTCTGAATTTCACTCTATACAACTCAAAAAGTCCCCAGGAAGATCAATCCCCTGTTGTCCATAGCAGATACTAGGTGGTAACACATCCTTAAATGGGTGTTTGATCCTATTTCACTATTTCACTCTTCCCCTTCTCCTACTCCTTATTTTTTAGGTCACTCCTTAAAGTGAATAATCACCATGAAAGCCTTCATTTCTGGCTCTGTTTTTGGAGAAACCTAAACTAAGTTTCCAGTTTACAGACAGAAGTCTGAGCAGAAGACCCTGTTCAATTGAAAGGAAGGGAGTCAAGATAAAAATGGCAATACTGTACAAAAAGGAGACAAACTACAAAAACTTGCAAATTTCAACTTGGGATGTTCCTATATATTCTATTTGTGGGCCTACAACAACAACAACAAAAGTCCCATGTCCAAACACTGGGGAATTAATGGGATTATGGCTCTCAACACAGGTTACTTGATATAACCTAAAATATGGAGTTACTGCTTCATATTTTTTTTTCTTTCCCCCTTTCCTTGGCCCTCTCCTTGTGTACAAACCCTTTCCACAAATATCTTTGTAACAGAGCTCATACCCACTTCTTCTTTTACAGTTCCAAAGCCCGCCTCCTCATTTCAGTCTCTCAGTATTTCATATCTGAACTTTCTTATTCCAACGCCTCTACCACTACTCTAACAATATTTCTAAAATATCATTCTGCTTATATTGCTGACCCAAAGCTTCAGGGTCTTTTTCACTTCAGAATAATGTAAATAATCTCTCATACAAAAATATTTATTAATCACATATGAAATGTCAGGCAGTCTAGTCAAGGACTAGAAATAAAATGCTGAGCAAAGCAGTGTGTCATCTTTTTCACCTACATGTTTAATATTTATCTCCTATTACTCCTAAAATCTGTGGTCTAATTCAGTTAGCTAAATGATTCTTTAGTCTCAGGAAACATGATATTCAAGTGTCCATTTTAACTGTTTCTGAAAAGAACTAGTCCCTGCTTATGTTAAGCATAGTCTTTATTCCTAATATTTACCTGTTCTCCAACGAATCTGACCAGATTTTTCTGCCTGCAAGTACTATTTCCTTCCTCTGAATTTTTACTCTAATCACTGTCCTTAGCATTTATCTAACCCTATGTGTGCACAAGCACCTGACAAAGACTGATGTTTTGCATTAAAGCACTTGTTACACGTAGTCTTAAAATTTGCTCCTTGTTATGTTACTATTTTCCTCACTGATTTATAAATTAAATACAATCTTAGGTTCAACTTTTCTAAAATATCATTTTTAACAAGGTTTTAAAACTCAACCTTGAGCAATGCTGCCTCTCATACATTTAAAGCTTCTCCTCTCCCCATGCTTGGACCTGCCTTGGGTGAGGAAATGTGCAGTGGGGAGGTGGTGAAGGGCATAATGTCCTTTTGCATTATTTGTCCATTGTGTTCCTCTATCCCCCCCACCCTCTTTTTCACCAGTACTCTTGATTCTTCCATAGGAGGAGTAGGTAGGGAAGGAAGAGGTGAGGGTAAGGAAAGGCCTTGCTTGACTGATAAGGTTATCATCTGTCTTGGGACCTTAGTCAACTGGAAGCCTGTTTCATATCTAATCATTTGGGGAGTACTCAGAGACGCTCTTCCTGGAGATTTCTGACTGCAGCTTCCTTGGTGTGGGTGACACTTTCTCTTGTTGCTCCAGTCTTCAAATTTTCCACCATTCTGTGGAGACCCCTAGCACTCCAGGTGGTCCTGTTGGGTGCTGTGCCTTTGGATAAGTCCCCCTAGTGTTTTCTTTTGGGATCTATATATGCATAGATTCTGGAATCTGCCCAAATTCTGGAAGTGTAGGCCTATCTCTTTTTCTGCTGCCACAGACCACTTCAGGCAGAAGTCACATGCCAGGCCTTACATTAAAAAAAAATCTAGAGAAAACAAGCCAAGTCCTCTAAATGTGTTTTAAGGACCCTTCACCCGGCTTCAAGATTAGGAAGGCCTATCCCCTGCTCCCTCTCAATAGATGCAAGAATCACTCAGTACACTTACAAGTATCTCTGAAAATACTCACATTCTGACTGTTCTCAAGAACTCTTAGTTTTCTAGGAGTCTATTATGTAGCCAGAATTTAATGTGGGTAATAAGCTTACCCTGAGAGGATTTTTTTTGGCCACCCCATTGCACGTCCTGCATTGATGGTCAAGCACTTCAATGTAGAGGTTCTCATTTCTGAGAACTCAGCTGAAATTCCAAATCAAGAACATTTTAACACCCCTTCATGAATGCATAAACACACACTGTTTGTTTTTAAAATAACAGGTACTCTACATATGGTTACACAACCTGCTCTTTTCACTTGCCATGTCTTGGATGTCTTTCCAAATTTCAAATTTCTTTTGGTCAATAATTCTAGGCATAATATAGTAATGGTTTAGGGATATCAATATACATATACCTTTCTGATCCATAAGCAAGAAAGTCATTAGAAAGTTTTGCAGGAGGACTTTTCATTTTCCATAATGAATGTCGTAAATGTCACTGGTGAGATTAAAAGCTTAGCTATTAACTGTGAATGTCAGGATTATCATATGAATGGCAGGCAAAAAACAGGTGTGAAAGATTGAATCTAAGATAACTGAGTATCTAGACTAAAATGAGCCACCTTGTACAGAAAATGTGGACCAAGGGCTAAAATTGTGAATTCAGAAAATACCAATATTATGTGTGTGTTCCCAATTGCAATAAAAGTGGAGAAAAATAGTCATTCACTTTTTCACCTTTAAGGCTCTGTGCTAAGTGTTTGTGCATACGATATTATTTAATCTTTATGCTAGTCATAATTTATAACTATCAGATGGACATATTTGCCCCTTTTTTTCCTTCTTTGGGTAAAAAAAACTAGAAAATTCACAGTGATCTCTCCTGTGAAGTTTCAATTTCTAGGGTGTCACAATCAACCTCAGAGGGACTGGGATCAACATCCAGGAGAGGAACAGTGGCCTCAGCTTTATCTTTTAAATTCTAAAGTAACAATTTGGTTTTAAGGAGGAGATTCTTAGCATATTGGTAAGGAACAGCACTTAAGAGTGCCTAGGCATATCAACTTGGAGATTTACCATCTCAGATAAGCTGAAAAACCTCCTCAGTTGTCAGGGGTAATAGAAACAAAATGTTCCTTTCTCTTTTCTTTTCTCATTAAGCACTGAGCCACCAGTCTCCAAGGATGGGATCCCTCATATCCTACCAGGTCAAGGAACAAACTATATCAGCAGTAGGACAAGCAACAATAAAGAGATTTGCCTGTAAAGCAACATTTAAGCCTCCTGGGTGCCAAAGCTCCCATAAGAAGAGAACCCCATATTGTGTTGCCAGTGGGTCCCTATAGCTTCCCAAGTGATACTGTGCCCAGATTTTTTTCAGAGATGTTCTCTAAAAGTGCAAGCCAGTGGAAAAAATTGCTTATGGGAAGAAAACAACCCAATCTGACCAATTGAATCTACCATTGACTTCAGTGCTGTTGGGTCAGTGGATCAGACTTACCTCCAACACAATCTTTCTGGAATAAGTCTCCACTCACTCCCTTCAGGGATTCTTTGCCTTGCATGTTAACCAATCAACCTAATTGCCCTTTCCTGAGCATGGCATAAAGCATTAAACAAGATCCACAGGATCCAGTCATATATCCCAGAATGTGGCTAATCTTTCCCTAAAACTAAATTTGATTGAAACTAAATTTGATTCAAAACTACATTTGATTCAGGTATACTATAGAAGCAAATGCCTTAGAGATTGTCTTACAATTTACATTAGAACACCATGGCAATATATGGCACACACAGCATAAAGCTGTGACAGCTGAAGCATAAGCACAAGCATACCTTCCCAGGGAGCACTCACTGGTGAATCCAGTTAATAAGGCCAGCACAAGCTAGGAGCATGCCCCTCCACTGAACACCAAGTCACCCTGCTCACTGTACCAACTGTCTCAATTGTATACACAGACTTTTAATTCATACAGGTTACTGAGGAACATACAGAAAGGTCAATGACATTTTAAAAAAAGAGTTAATAACTCACAGTTAAGAAGAGGAAACATTTCACATCATGCAGGGCCACGATAGAGTCAACAGGTTTGGTCAGAAGGCAGGAGTGAGGGGCAAGCATGGTTTAGAAACTTTATTGCTATAAAGTTGTCAGGTAGGCACCTTTCCTACTGGGCAGGAAGTACAACATAAATGTTGGGGTTTGTGGTTGGGGAATTTATAATATATTTTTTACTTATGGACTCCATAGGAGATATAGCCATCTTTGACTGTTAGTTTGGCCCTATGATCAATTGATGCCAAATCACAAATTACAAGATCTTGGTTAGAACCCAGGATATCCAATGAAAAGCAGCTTATATGTTATACATTTATTATCCCATATATTAAGAGCTCTGAATGTTGATAAATTCCAGGATTGGTGAAATGCCTTTGCAACATTATTAAGGCTCAGGGTCTCTCCATCTTACTAGTCGACCATCCACAACAAGCCTCAGCATGTTGACTTTTTCCCTCAGGTCTGTCCTCATCATATTCACAAAACTACTGCCACACTCTAGGATTCACATTCTTGTAAGTTTTGCATCAAGTACATTTTTATTAAAGAACTTTTCTGCCTGAAGTATCTAAAACTCAATCAGGTTTTCTTAGCATGGAAAGTGGTGTAAATGGTTGCTGGATAGATAACCAATGGTACCTGCTATAACCAATGTGCTTGGATTATATCTTTACTGCCAAGCTGTTTCCAATGCCTAGGAGTCTAGAGGATCTAATCCTTGTGGACAAGGGATAAGGACTGTGAAAATGAGAATGTTTTGCATGTAGTTAAGATGATTAAGACCATGGAGATATATTTAAAACAGAATCATAATTCCTCCCCCAAATGGTACAGAATGTGTGAAATGAAAACTCTAGTAAAATCTAGGATTTGTGTGTGTGTGCTGAATCTATATGATAATATATTTATCTAATTAGGTTAATTCATTAAAAGCAATAAGAAATGGTGAATTTAGAGTCAAAGAGGAAATATAGAGATTATTAGATTAATTCTTTCAGTCTTGATCAATTTTTATGATAAAGTAGAGGATCATTCTAAGTAATACAAGGATGCTATAAACAGGTTTGATCACTCACATACTTTTAAATAAGGTCTTGTCTACAATTAATATGGAAATATATTATAATTTTTCTCTTGTTCAGGTCTAGCTATTTTCCTCCTAGACTGTGACATTGTTTGTTTAATGGTATTTTTTCATAAGGGCCCAAAACAGCAATGTGTGTAATTTACATACTTACATATCACCCAGAGAGATTGACTTCCTTAGTACGAATGATTCCTTCATTGTCAGGATTCAAGAGAGTATATTAAAGGCGAGTGTAGATTTTTAGAAATTTCATGAACTCTTTCTCTCAAACTTGCATAGGAAAGAAAGTCAGGTTTGGTTAAAGAAAGGGCTTTTTAATCATCTTCAAAGAAATAAAGCAGTTGCTCAGTTCCACAGCAGGGAGAGATGCCTTCCCCCACAAAAAGTCTACATTTAAATGTAAAACCATATAGCATTTCAACTCTTGAGAGCTGTTCAAAAATACCAAGTGTATCACTAGGAAAATGTGAGCTCTATACTATGTTAAGATAGTTTATATGCCAAGATATGCAAGAGGAAAAAGGTAAAAGCTCAGCTTAAATTTCTATCCATTGTTTCAACATAGTTGCTCTGTTAAGACCCAAAATATTCCAACAGCTATAAATCAGTTGGTATAGAATGTAATATGCCCTTTATGTGAACTGGTTATTGATGAATAGCAAATGAATGGAAATTGAAGACTAATTTTAAGAACAATGAAATAGACTGTGGTTGTTTTACACTAAGTGTGATAGGTTTATATTACACATCAGTAATAATACTTAGTAATAATCAGTAATAATTACTTAGAGTCCAATTACAAAAAGAGAAACCATAGCAGCCATTAAAAAAATGAATCTAACATAGAGGATTGATTACATGGGTGTTATAAGACTTAATATGAAACAACACAGAAAAAATAACTGTAGCAAACAGCTACCACTGCCTTGGATTAGGGAGAAAATGGAGGAGTTTGAAGTTCTCAAAATCTCGTACTTCAAATAGGGAGCCTCACAAATCTGGGGCTCTGACTTATGTGAAGAGGTATGACCCAAACATGTGGGTACCTCAGGAACTCAGGGAGGAAGGCTTTGGAACTGGAGAATATCTACATCTCTTTCTCTCAAACCCCTTCACTTTTCTCCTTCTACCCTTCTCTTTTCCTTTCTTTCCTTATCATATACATTAAATTCCATAAAATATTTTTTAAAAATTAATCTTAATCTAAAATCTTTAGCATTCAATATCAATTTTTAAAATCAAGCTCATTTAGGGGCGCCTGGGTGGCTCAGACAGTTAAGCATCCCACTTCGGCTCAGGTCATGATCTCACAGTTTGTGAGTTCGAGCCCCACATCAGGCTCTGCTACAGATTCTGTGTCTCCCTCTCTCTCTATCCCTCCCCCACTTGCGCTCTGTCTCTCTCTCTCTCTCTCTCTCTCAAAAATAAATAAACACTAAAATAAATAAAATAAAATAAAATAAAATAAAATAAAATAAAATAAAGCTCATTTGATTCATTACAATTTTCATCTTTGAGAACATCCAGCATGGAATCAATATTAAAGAATTCTCCCTTGTGTCTTGCTATCCCTCAATGAGACCCTGATCTTTCTTTTTCCAATACACATTCACACTTCTCACACACACACAAATCTGCTCGACCATGTCCCCCATCTCAGTAATTGTTAATTCCATTCTACCCATTGCTCAAGCTAAGAAATTTGGGAGTTATCCTTGACTCCTCTTTCTCTCATACTACAGACCGAATCTATTTGGAAACCCTATAGCTTCTATCTTCAAGATATATCCAGAATCAATTTATGTCTTACCATCTTCATTGCTATGTACAAACCACCATCACCTATGTTCTAGATTATTGCAGTAATTAGTTTGTTTCCCTGATTTCATCCTTGCCCAATTACATCAGAGAGATCCCTTTAAATGTAGGGAAGATTACATCTCCCTTCTGTTCAAAATCCACCCTTCTTTCACTCAGTGTATAAAGCAAATCTTTACAAAGCCTACAGGCCCTGAACTCTCTGATTCCTTATTGACACATTACACACATGGACCTAACAGATACATTCAGAACATTCCATCCAAAAACAACAGAATACACATTCTTTTCAAGTGCACATGGAACATTCTCCAGAATAGATCACATATTAAGCCACAAAACAAGTATCAATAAATTCAAAAAGTCTGAAATAATATCATGCACCTTTTCCAATCATGTGGTATAAAACTAGAAATAAATCACAAGAAAAAAAATCTGAAAAATACAAATATGTGGAGGCTAAATAATATTTAGCATGCTAAATAACATGTTACAAAACAATGAATGGGTTAATCAAGAATCAAACAGGAAATAATAAAATACACAGACAAAAGTGAAAATGAAAACACCGGGGTCCAAAATCATTGGGATGCAGCAAAAGCTGTTCTAAGAAGTAAGATTGTAGCAATACAGGTCTACCTCAAGAAACAAGAAAAAATCTCAAATAAACAACCTAATCTTATACCTAAAGGAGCTCAAAAAAGAACAAACTCAAAGCCAGTAGAAGAAAGGAAATAATAATATTAGAGCAGGAATAAATGGAGACTTAAACAATAGAACAAATCAATGAAATCAGGAGCTGGTTTTTGGAAAAGCTAAACAAAATTGACACACCTTTAGCCAGACTCACCAAGAAAAAAAAGAGAACTCAAATAAAATCAGAAATGAAAGAGCAGAAGTAACAACTGACACCACAGAAATACAAAGAATTTTAGAGAATATTATGAAAAATTGTATGCCAACAAATTGGACAACCTAGAAGAAAGGAATAATTATCCAGAAACCTATAACCTTCCAAAACAGAATCAGGAAGAAATAGAAAATTTGAACAGACTTATTTACTAGCAATGAAATTGAATCAGTAATAAAAAAACTTCCAACAAAGTCAAGGACCAGATGGACAGGACAAGTGAATTCTACCAAACATCTAAATAAGAATTAATACCTATTCTTCTCAAACTATTCAAAAAAATACAAGACAAAGGAAAGTCTCCAAATTCATTCTATGAGGCCAGCATTACCCTGATGCCAAAACCAGATAAAGACACCACAAAAAAAGAAACTGCAAGCCAATATCCCTGACAAACATAGATGCAAAAATCCTCAACAAAATATCAGCAAATGGGATCCACATTACAGTTAAAAAAATAATTCAACATGATCAAGTGGGAGTTTTTCCTAGGATGCAAGCATGGTTTAATATTTGCAAATCAATGTGATACACCACATTAACAAGAATAAAAACCATATGATCACTTCAATAGATACAGAAAAAGCATTTGACAAAGTACATCATCCACTCATGATAAACTCTCAAAAAAGTAGGTTAAGAAGAAATAAATCTCAAGATAATAAAGGACATATATGAAAAATCTACACTTAACATCATATGCAATGGTGAAAGACTGAGAGCTTTTCCTCTAAGATTAGGAACAAGACAGAGAGGTCTACTCTTACCACTTTTATTCAACATAGTACTGGAAGTCCTAGCCACAGAAATCAGACAAGAAATAAAAGACATTCAAATTGGAAAGAAAGAAAATTCTCACTGTTTGTAGATTACATGACACTATTTATAGAAAACCCTAAAAGTCCACCAAAAAAGTACTAGAACTGATAAATAAATTTGGTGAAGTTGCAGGATACAAAATTAATATACAGAAATGTGTTTCTTTTTATATACTAATAATGAAGCAGCAGAAAGAGAAATTATGAAAACAATTTCATCCACAATAGCATCAAAAAGAATAAAATACTTAGGAATAAACCTAACCAAAGAGGTGAAATACATACACTCTAAAGGTTGCCTGGGTGGCTCAGTCAGTTAAGCATCTGACTTTGGCTCAAGTCATGATCTTGTGGTACATGAGTTCAAGCCCTTTGTCAGGCTCTGTGCCAACAGCTCAGAGCCTAGAACCTACTTCAGACTGTGTCTCCCTCTGTCTCTGCCCCTCCCTGCTCAAGCTCTGTCTCTCTCTCTTTCTCAAAACACGATAAACATTTTTAAAAAATTAAAAAATAAAATAAAACTCTGAAAATAAAATACACTCTGAAAACGGTAAAAATTGATGAAAGAAATTGAAGATGACACAAATGGAAAGATATTCTATGTTCATGAATTGGAAGAATCAATATTGTTAAAATACCCATAGTATTCAAAGCAGTCTACAAATTTAATGCAATCTTTATCAAAATACCAATAGTATTTTTCACAGAACTAGAACAAATAATCCTAAAATTTGTATGGAACTACAAAAGACCCCAAATATCCAAAGCAATCTTGAGAAAGGAGAAAAAAGCTAGAGATCTCACCATTACAGATTTATAAACATATTACAAAGCAGTAGTAATGGAAACAATATGGTACTGGAACAGAAATAGACATGTAGATCAATAGAACACAGGAGAAAGCTCAGAAATAAACTCATACTTATATGGTTAATTAATCAATTGATTAATCTTGGAGGTAAAAATATGCACTAGGGAAAGATAGTCTCTTCAACAAATGGTACTAGGAAAACTGGACAGCTAAATGTAAAAGAATGAAAGTAGGTCACTTTCTAACATCATTCACAAAATAAACCCAAAATAGATTAAAGACCTAAATGTGAGACCTTAAACTGAAATAAAACTCCTAGAAAAAAACATAGGCAGTAATTTCTTTGACATCAGCCACAGAAACATTTTTCTAGATGTCTCCTCAGGCAAGGGAAACAAAGGCAAAATTAAATTATTGGGACTACACCAAAATAAAAAGCTTTTAAACAGAGAAGAAAACCATTAACAGAACAAAAAGACAACCTGATGTATCCAATGAGGGGTTAATATCCAAAATACATAAAGAACTTACACAACCCAACACTAAAAAAGCAAGTAATTAAAAAAAATGGGCAGAGGATCTAAATAAACATTTTTCCAAAGAAGACATACAGATGGTCAACAGATATATGAAAAGATGCTCAACATCACTTGCCATCAGGGAAATTCAAATCAAAACAACAACGAGACATCATCTTACACCTGTCAAAATGGTTAGAATCAAAAACACAAGAAATAACAAGTGCTGGCAAGGATGTGGAGAAAAAAGCAATTCTTCTACACTGTTGGTGGGTGAAATTGATATAGCCACTGTGGAAAATAGTATGGAGTTCCTCAAAAAATTAAAAATAGGGGTGCCTGGGTGAGTCTTTTGAGTGCCTGACTCTTGATTTTACCTTAGGTCAGGATCTCATGGTTTGTGGGATTAAGCACCACATGGAGCTCCATGCTGAAACCACAGAGCCTGCTTGGGATTCTCTCTCTCTCCCTCTCTCTCTGCCCTTCCCCACCCTCTCAAAATAAATAAACAAAAAAATAAAAAATAGAAATACCATAAGCTCCCACTACTGGATACTTATCCCCACCAAAAAAACCCCAAAACCCTAATTCAAAAAGATAAATGCACCCTTATATTTATTGCAGCATTATTGACAATACCCAAGATATAAAAGCAAACCAAGAGCAACCCAAGTGTCCATTGACAGATGAATGGATAAAGAAGATGTGTGTGCGTGTGTGTGTGTGTATATATATATATATACATATATATATATATATGTATGTATATATATGTGTGTGTGTATATATATATATATATATATATATATATATATATATATATGAGATGCAGATTTCCAGTTATGGAATGGATAAGTCACAGAGGTAAAATGTACAGCATGGGAATATAGTCAATGTTATTTTATTAACATTGTATGGCCATAGATGGTTGCTACAGTTGTGGTGGGCACAGCACAACATACATTCCTGTTGAATCACTATGCCATACACCTAAAATTAATGTAACATTGTGTGCCAATGCCACTTCAATTTTTAAAAAAGAATTTTCCAGTGCATTTTATGAAATACTTACTGGCATAAAGTAGGCACTCAAGAAATATCTTTCTCTTTCTCTAAAAACCAAATACATATGATATGTGTATTATGGAAGAGAAAATATGTAAGGAAAGAACATATGAACCTTTTCAAAACCTAATAAATTATGTTCGAGTTTGATTGTAAGTGCATTTTACTTCTGAAACTTCAAACAAGTTCCCCTTAGTCTCATTTTTTTAATAGTTCACATGCACATGACAAATTATTTTTAATGAATTCCATATACTTTGAACCAAATAACTAAAATTAAAACAGCTGAAAGGAACTTACTACACAAAATTGAAAGATTTTGTTTGAGAATATCAAATGTTATAGCAGGAAAGAACAATTGATGGGCTTCATTATAGAAATCTGCTAGGCTTAAAAAGGATGACATTGAAATTGCCCCATAATTGGATTTCATTTTTAATACATAACAGTTCATAGAACATTTGATTATACTAGTCACTGTGCTTTGTAAAAAAGCTGGAAAGGTAATAAATGCTGTTAATTAAATAATAGAATGTATAATTTCATACGTATAAATTGTCAGAAAATATACCACGTGGCTGTAAGTACTTTGCACTTGGTGGCAAAGATAGGTTCTATAGATGTCACCCTTCTGAAAGTGCATATTTTCCATTAAAATTGTCCCTGATATCTCTAAGCACTATTCAGAAATAGTCATGATGGATGCAGTAATCAAGTTAAGTCTTTTACCATGATTCTAAATGCTCTGCAACATAATTGATACCAAATTCCCCATTTCAGTTCTGTTGCCTTGAGTATTACATTTTCTATTGACTCTAACACAAGACTCACTGCCTTCAAGTCTTCAGTGTCAAAAAACAAAAACATGAAAAATGGACCACTTACGGTACCAATGTGAAATCATCTTGCAGACTAAATTTAAACACTATCTGCTCCACATTAGCAAAACCAGGATATATTGCAATTTATTTCCCCGTATTCAGAGGAACAGGAAGGAAGAAATAAAGACAAACAATATTAAAGCTATGTTTAAAAGTGGGCATCTGACTTAAAGTGCACTAGGCCAAGGACTTTAAAATCACACAGCACCCTGTTTTTAATTATGATTTTATACTGTATAATTGCAAAACTAATTTCTCAAATTGATTTTGGTTGACAGTATTCTTTATAAGTGGCAGTTGTAAATATTGTCTGAATTAACTAAAGTATTGCCCAAGTTTCTTGTAAATCAAAACTTTCAGGGCACCTGCATGGCTCAGTCAGTTAAGTGCCCGACTCGATTTAGACTCAGGTCATGATCTCACTATTAGTGAGATTGGGCTCTGCATAAGATTCTCTCTCCCCCTTGCTCTCTCCTCCCTCCTCCTCATGTGCACATGCTCTCTCTCTCTCTCTCTCTCTCTCTCTCTCTCAAAAAAATTTGCTAGCCACTTTGCATGGCCTCAATAGTATTACAAGAATAGGGCACAAACAAAAATAAGTTTTGTGAACTCATTTTTTAAAGAAAATTGTTACATTATCTAATTTTTAATTTCCATTGATTTTGCACAAGAATTGTTCAGTGTGCATAAAAGACATAGGTTAGGAGTGCCTGGGTGGCTCAGTTGGTTAAGCATCTGTCTTGACTTCAGCTTGGGTCATGGTCTCAGGGTTCATGGGTTCAGCCCCACACTGGGTGCCATTCTGACAGTGTAGAGCCTGCTTGGGATTCTCTCTCTCTCTCTCTCTCTCTCTCTCTCTCTCTCTCTCTCTGCCCCTCCTTGGCTCAGGAAGTCTCTCTTTCTCTCTCACAAAATAAATAAGAAGAAAAAGATATAGCTTATTTTCAAGGACTACACTAGCAGTTTCTTTTATTTGCATATTGTTCCTGAGTTGTCTACAATTATTTACAGAAATTTTATATAGTCTGGCAGTTTTCAAAGAACATATGAAGCTAAAGGAAAATAAAATGTATCCATGATATCCCTGAGCCATTACACCATTATCAGCAAGTATAATTTTTCTTTCTTTCTATTGATAAAAATAAAATATCACTTTGACACTGACATTTTTTATCACTCTTGTTGGCTCTCTATCTTCCATGCACTTATGACTCTGCAAATGCATCATTCAGTATTCCACATTAGGGGACAATTATTGGGAATTACAGAGATCTGTAATCTTTTATTCTAAAAAAATAAAGTTGCTGGTATTTCAAATATTGATGGTTTTCTTATACAAGTGAAACATCTCTTATATGTTCATTATTTGGACTGAATGGAATTTTGATACACATATTGCACCTGATTATTTTTTAGTCATTCTACAGAACTAAATACTGTAATGCAATTCAATCTGTTCTCCAAATGTATTTCCAAACTCAATTTCATCTAGAAATTGGAATTTTGCACTTCTCAATTGCTTACCATCAAAATCTCCATTGTTTTCCAGAGCACCCTTAGTCTTAAACTTGCCAAATTCTGTTCCAAATAATATAAATTCCTTTATGGAGTGCTTTAGACCTCTCTCTTCTTATGGACTTTGTCTCCACCTAAGCAAAATCTCTGAGCCATTACTCTAGAAGTAAGGCCATGGACAATGGCCAGCTTATCCTAAAGTGATACTTTGGCTTTACTAGCAGTTTTGAGTGGGGAAAGTAGCTTCTGGATTTCTCAAATTTCTTCTTCTACTGTGGAACTTATGCTCTATGAGCAAGGTGGGGTGAGGGTGATTACCTGCCCCACAGTGGGTAGAACCTCTACCCTATGAGTAGAACCTGGACTGAGGAAGAGATCACCTCCAACTTCTCAGCTACTCCTTCCTGGAATAGAGTCTCTGCAACATGGAGCAGGGAAGGATGAGAAATACTGGTGACCCACTCCTCTACATGAGATATTATAATTCTCAGCTGGAAGCCAAAGGGGGAGATAGTTTCATCCCTTTAGTTCCATCTGTTCACAGTGAAGCTTCCATTATACTGAGCTGAGAGATGGTGTGAGAGGAAGCAGGTCATGGTTCAAATGCCCTAGACTTATCGTCCTTACAGAATTTTTCTTGAATAAGTGGTTATTTTTTAAATGCTTTTCAACAGTTGCGATTGTTTCACTGGAAAAGTCCATGGAGCTCCTCATGCCACCATTCCAAAAGAGTAGCTGCCAGGTCAGTCTTTTGATATTTGCTCTACATGTGTTGTAATCAAGTTTATCCATTTCCAAAGGCACAGTGATAGTCTAGCCACTCAACCACATTGTTGAATTATGCTCATGGTAACTTCCCAGGTTCCTAGGCCTTGTAGATATGCTTTTCTTTTATAAAGAATTAGAATTTCCTGGAACATAAATGTTGAATTGGAGCAGGTGAGGAGAATCTGCTCTAACAAGTCATTTTCTTATTTTTTAATAAAATAGAATTATATAAATGAACTACTGAAAAATATCCCGCAGAGTGACAATCTTTAACTGCAACCTCCAACTGTCTAAACCTATCTGACAGGCATAAACTGTGACATCTACGTGAGTGGCAGTCTTTATCATGCAAAGAAATACAGAGTTTACTCATATGACAATAGCAATTCTCCAAAGAAAGTATTTGACTTTTCACAGATTTAACAATAATGTGTAAATTTATCAAGCTGTAATTTTACAAGTGCTGGGATATAGTGATTTCTTATAAAGGTGGAGTGTTTTCATAAACTGTTACCTTGACTAGTTTACTTCTTAAACTAGTGCCATGCATCATTTTGATGACCAGTGAAGTTAAAAATAGAAGTCGCATCTTCTACTAGCTTGCAAATATAACAGCCTTGATATTTGCATTGAAGAGTGAATTCACTGAATTATAAACCCAATTTATAGGACTAAAAATAACTTGAAGTGCATTTCTGCTTAAATAGGCAATTAAAATTGGCACAAAATCAAAGATGACTCTTTCAAACAATTGCATATTTGAATGCATTAACTCCAGCAATTCAGAATGGCCATAATTCTCATATGTAAAGACTTTCATTACTCATCTTCCCAGGACAAGAAAACAGCATTCTTAAATATGCTTATACTATAAGCAGTGGGACTTAGTATAACATCCCTTCCAAGGCCTATAGAAATTTACATTTTTGATGAGGAAGCCAGTGATGGTACAGTATTTGGAGATGGAGCCTTTAGGAGGTAATTAGTCCATGAGGGTGGAGTCCTCATGATGGGATTGGTGCTCTTATAAAAAGAAACACAAAGATCTTTCTTTTTTTCCCCCTTTTGAGGACACAGCAAGAAGATGGCCATCTTTAAGTCAGAAACAGGATTTTCTCTTGAAAATCCTGACCAAACTGGCCAGCACCTTGATCTTGGACTTTTCAGCTTCTAGAATGATGAGAAATAAGTTTCTAATGTTTAAGTTACTTGGCTTATGGTATTTTGTTATAGCAGCCTCAGTGGATGAATACAATTTTAGAACCAAAATGGAGCACCTAGGTGGCTCAGTCGGTTAAGTGTCTGACTTTGGTTCAGGTCATGATCTCATAGTCTGTGGGTTTGAGCCCCACTTTGGGCTCTGTGCTCCAGCTTAGAACTTGGAAACTGCTTCGGATTCTGTGTCTACCTCTCTTTCTGCTCCTCCCCAGCTTGTGCTCTTTTTCGTTCAATAATAAATAAATTAACTTAAAAAATATTTTTAAAAATGTTGGACCCAAAATAAGAGCACATATGTAACTACTTAGTGATGCACTTGCTCATACTAGTTGATCAGCAAATGTTAGTTTCTTCCCTTGACATTTTCAACCTCTCCCATACTTTCATTCAGAAGACTTCTTCCTTATCTTTTTCTCTTCTACCTTCATTCATTCCATCTTTATTTAAGAGATAGTACAATAAATTGCTGATGGCATAACACTTATTAGTTTAATTTTGTGTTATGTTTCAGATAACATACTTACTTTTAAGTAGCAGCCTCTGAAACAATAACAAAAACAATGTTGAACATTTAAAAGATAGCTCAGTATTAAAATTTGGGGGGTGGGTAGTTGGACCTTTGCATACCAGTCTCATTGTCTCTTAAGGTCTTTACACTTACTCTTTCAGACTCATTCAAGTCTGTTCTTTCCTTCCTTCCTTCATTTGACAAATATTCACAAGGCACCCACTATGCCAGACACTGTCATAAACCCGTAAGTTTATGAAGATTAGCTTCCAGGAGGGGAGATAAGCAATAAGCAATATCATATTATATAACTAAGCAATATGACATGTTAGAAGATGCCATAGAAGCAAAATCCAGGTAAGACAATCAGAAGGAAAGTATAGGATTGCAACTGGCAAGGTCATAAGTAAGTATATTTGATAGAGAAAAGATAACCCTTCAGATATCTAAGGGAAGAACATTCCAAGCAAGAGTATCTGCCAGCACAAAGGCCAGAAGTTGAAGTGTAATGAATAAAAGAAGTGAAATAAGAGCCAAGGAGTAATGGAGAGAGCTGGGAGACATGGGGATTCTCAAAGGATTTAGAACAGAGGACTAACGTGATGTGACTCACAACTTCAAAGAACCAACGTGGATGTCTTGATCAGAATAAACCAGTTCCTCGACTTCAGCACTGTTGATATTTTGAAATGGATAATTCTTTTGGGGAGGTTGTCCTATACACTGTAGAATGTTTAGCAACATCCTTGGCCCTCTTCCCTCACTACATATCAGTAGCAAATACCCCTCTAGCTGTGACAACCAAAGTATCTCCAGATAATATCAAATGTTCTTTGGGAGGGTGATGTGAAATCATCCCTAGTTGGGAACCACTGCTGTAGGGGAAAAGGGTGAAGGCTCAAATGTCATCTCTGCAAGGAAAGTCCTCCTTTATCACCCAAACTAAAAATCTCAATCAACAACCAGCAGCCCCAGTCACCATCCATCACATCACCCAGTCTTGTTTTCTTTACAGGAAACATCATACTCCAAGAAATTATCCTGGCCATTTGTTGCTTTGCTTGCTTATTGATTCTCTCTCTGCCTAATGATAATATAAATTATATAAGATTAAGGACCTCATCTGCATTATTCACTGCTCTGCTACCCAATGCCTTGGATGAGTCTTTGCTGAAAATCACAGCTGAAACCACTTAAGATTTTAATTAGTTTTCCATTACCAGAGCAAGCCATGTACATACACTCAACAAATACAGAATGCTATGATTCTATGATGGATATGGAAAGAGGTCTGGAGGGATTTTTAAAGGGCTCATAAAAGACTATCAAATGCATGTGGAACAAAACTTACTGCTTGGAATGGGGAACAGGGAGGAAGGTAGAAAAGTCTACATGGATGCTTCCTTGACCAGTTTGGCCCACATTTTTACCCTCTAGGTTTCTTTTTTTAATTTAAAAAAATAATATATTCATTTGAGAGAGAGAGAGAGAGAGAGAGAGAGAGAGAGAGAACGAGTAGGGGAGGGGCAAAGAGAGAGGAGGACAGAGGATCTGAAGTGGGCTCCAGGCTCTGTGCTGACAGCAGCGAGCAGGACACAGGGCTTCAACTTAAGAACCACGAGATCACGAACTGAGCTGGAGTCAGACTCTCAACCAATTAGCCACCAGGCACCCCTCCAGTTCTTTTTTTTAAATTATTTATGTCTATGAATAGTTCCTTTGGGTACTTGGGTAATATCCTATTGCTGAATAACATTTTGTATTCTATTCTATATTGAAATTATTTGCAATCTTTGTGTTTACCTTACCTTTCAAAGATCAAGGCTAAACATAAGGATCTCTGGGTTTGAAACAGTAATCCTGGAGGCAGAATGCTGGTAGTGAAAAAAGTTGTAAAAAAAAAAAAAAAGCATTCAGCTGCTTATTATCCATAGTGAGTATCTGAGTACATCAGGGCCACCTGAGTCAAGACTTTTGAACACTGTATTGTAGACCCTTTGTGTATGACTTCAATCCTCACAGTAGGATTATGGTGACCCTGGAGATGCCTCAATTAATAGTAACAGACTGGGTTTTATTAACAATATCTTTTTACAAGAATCATAAGAGATTGAGAGATGAAAAGATGCATTCATTACTTCATTCATCCTACAAATGTCCACTGTCTCATTGTTTCAGGCATTGAGTGGAAGCACTGAGCAAGCCTGAGGTCTTTTGTAGTTAGTCTAGTCAGAGAGCTATGAATTAGATAATTAAACATTCTGTTAAGTGCTGTAAAGGGAAAGTAGGATGTTATGAAGTTTTTTTATGTGGAGGTTAAATCTAATCTCAGGAAATAAGAAAATATTTCCATGCAAAAATAACATTTGAAATAAAATCTTTAAATTGGACAGGAGCTAAAAGGTGAAAGATGAGTGTTCCAGAAGGAAGGATGATTATATACAATAATAGTCCTATGCTGGAGAATTGAAGGAACTTCATATATTACTACAAATAGTTATTCTAGTGCTTGCCATAGACTTTGATCAGTTTACCTAATTGATCTTTTATAAAA
Organism: Panthera pardus; assembly: GCF_024362965.1. NCBI lineage: Eukaryota > Metazoa > Chordata > Mammalia > Carnivora > Felidae > Panthera > Panthera pardus. The sequence continues at coordinate 31,162,889 of NW_026526677.1, read as the reverse complement.
ATGAAAGATGTAGGAGTATCTGGGCAGTTCAATCAGTTAAGCGTCTTACTTTGGCTCAGGCCATGATCTCACAGTCCATGAGTTCAACCTCACGTCAGGCTCTGTGCTAACAACTCAGAGCCTTGAGCCTGCTTCAGATTCTCTGTCTCCCTCTCTCTCTCTCTGTCGCTCTCCTGCTCACACACACACACACACACTCTCTCTCTCTCTCTCTCTCTCTCTCTCTCTCTCTCTCGAATAAATAATAAAATATTTTTAAAAATTAAAAAAATGAAAAGTGTAGACAAATAAGCTTTAAACCCTATTAGCTTAAACTTTATTAAGAACCTATTAAGTACTAACAGGATTTCTGGAATGAGGAGATACTCAGTAGATATTTGTAAGTAAAATGAATTAATGAATGCATCCTTTCATGTCCTGATCTCTTGAGTCGGTTATGAAAAGAGATTGGTAGTAAAACCCAAGATTCTTATTCTTTGGCTTTCACTAGTAAATGAGTCATATAACACAGTCATATTGTGAAGCTTGAAGTCAAGGAAAGAGAGTCTAGGGGCACCTGGGTAGCTCAGTCAGTTAAGCATCCAACTCTTGGTTTCAGTGTCTTGGTTGCTCAGGTCATGATCTCATGGTTTTATGGGTTCAAGCCCCATGTTGGACTCCACGCTGACAGTGTGGAACCTGCGTGGGATTCTCTGTCTTCCTCTAACTCTGCCCCTCCCCCACTCGTGCTATCTTTGTCTCTCTCGAAATAAATAAATAAACTTTCAAAAAAGAAAAGAAAAGAGAGTCTGCAATACAGTGATGCTTTTCCTCAAAGGTCTTACCTCATATGACTTGATGTTATAAGGTACTGCCTAATGGATCATGGGCATTTCTTTTACATGCATTTTTGCACTACCAGCAACCTACTTCTAGCCTTACTGTTCTGATGCCAGATACTTATAAAATTAGCCTTGATTTATGAAAGATAAAGCAAATACAGTGATTGCAAATAATCTCAATATAGAATGGGATGTAAATGTTACCCAACAATGAAATGAAGAGAACTGTGCTTTTGGAGATTAACTTTGTAATGATATTAGTTTAAAAAATAGATTGAATTATGAAAAGATAGGGGCAGAAAAAAATAGGGCCCATTGGAATAAACCACAGATAGGTAAGGAGAATCTGAACCTGGGAAAGTCATCCAAAATGAAGGGGAAGGGATAAATTTTAGTAAAACTAAAGGGATAGAATCAATATGACAGAAAAACTGATTGGCTATCGAGATGAAGAAAGATGGGAAGTGTGCATTTTAATTATATCAATCTGCTCTTTATGCAGTTAAAACATTAGGGCAGGTTTTAAATATCTGCTTCTCACCCCTCCTCACCACCTCCTAAATCCTCCCTTCACAGAAGTAGAAGAATTATTGAGGGGAAGTTGTCTGGTTGTTCTCTTGTATCAAATTAATTTTCTTCATCCCCCATATGCCAATCGTTACACAGCCTGTTCTAAATTTTGATCTGGTGCATTATTGATGAGCTCTTAAAAAGAGATTAGAACAACAATCTCCCACTCTCTTTTTGGAGAAAAAGAAAAAAAATTATGCAAAAAAGAACTGACGATTTTGACTAACATGGGCCATCCAACAAATCAGTAAATCATATTTATGATAGATTTTTTGTTACTGGATAAGTACCTCTGAAGGAATACTGTGTATAAAGCACCACACAATTGATTTATTCGACATTTGACTAGATCTATATTAACATTCCATGACTAGTACTCTCAGGTTGTGAAAAGAAAATATTTGCCCTTAGCTAATTTTAATTCTAAAGATAAGTCTTAGTACCTCAATAATTTCTTATTTCTCTCAGGAAAGAAGTTCAAGAAATAATTTTGCAGTCCAGCACATTGGTCTTTTGGGGTACATTCAGAGATTTTCATTGCTCATTTAATTTTTATGCTTAGTTATTCCTTGTTAAATAAAGTAAGGTGTTTTTTAATGGAATTCTCTACACCTGAATTTGAACACTTGTAATTAAAATTCAAGTTCTATATTACCAACATAATAAATTGAATAAGTAATACTGATTTTGAAGTGCACAGGATGAAATCCAATCTGTTTTCAAATACTCTATCTGCTAATTGACAGGCATGATCAGCCCAACTGAAAGGGGGGAAAAATGATTGTTTGTAGAAATAATCTAGACTGAATTTTAAAAAACCTAAATGGTAATTAATACCTTTAAAAATTAATTTTCAAGATTTTAGTGAAGAGTTTTTAATAATTTTATTTTTAATTCACTTGTGACTCCTTTTTAAATTTACAAATTACTCTTATCGCAGAAGCAATATATACTTTTGGTATATAAGCAATATACACTTATTTACTTTACGGTAGAAAATTTAAAAAAAAAAAGAAAGAAGAAAAAGAAAAGTACATTTAGTATTACACTACCCAGAGAGAGTAACTGTTAATATCTTGTTTTGTGTCCTTCCAAATCTTTTTTTAATGAAAGATTTTTTTCCAAAATAAAATGTAATCATACTATGCATATTGTTTTGTAATGTTATTTCCTTGAATAAAACACTGTCATGTCAGTTAGTATTCTGCAACATACTTTTAATGATTAATTACCTAGGAGTTACATAATATGGTATACACCACCATGATTTCTGTAACAAATTCCCAAATATTTGGTACTTACATTATTTCCAAAATACAGCGTATGTTATGGTAAATCATTATCATCTCTGGGAACTTTAAAATGTTTCTGAAACTCAAATGCCACTCTATGCAACACAGTCTGAGTTGTGCTAACTTCCTCATTTACAGAATTGGCCTGCCTTTGACTGGATATCTCTACATCAGTGACTCTGATTGGCCAGGCCTACTGTTTAAACCATTTATTGTATTGTTGCTAATTCACTTTCCTCTTTTAACTGTCACAATAATTTTCAAATCTCGGCCAACTGCCTCTCCACTCAGGGCCAACATCTTTCATCATAAAACATGCAAACTGATTAAGCTTCAACAATTGGCAGCACAGAAAAGTCAAAGGACTTGTAGCTTCATCTGCTTACCCCAGATTTTGCCTCTTAGCCTGTCTAAACTCTTCTCCAACAGGGGTCTTTTGAAATAATATGTGCTTATATTATCCTTGCTGCTACCTTAAGGCTAAGAAGGATATGGGGGTAGCTTCCAGAGATGTCTGGGAAAGCACACACATCTTCCCACCTACGCATGATTTCTAACCACTAGTAGGTCAGTAAATGAAATTTCTGTCCCAACTTGCACCTTCCTGACTATCCAGTAACATAAACATAACTAATGACAATATTTTTCTCATAATTATTGGGTATTTGTGACTTTCCAGAGATTGTGCTAATCATGTTTCAAGTGTTATTCCATTTAATTCTTACAACCATATGAGGTACATACTATTATGGCCTCTATTTTATAGGTGAATGAACTGAGGTATAGGGTTATTCAGAAACTCACTCAAGGCTATATAGCTATAAGGACTGTGTTCTGAATATAGATTCTGCGCGTGTGTGTATATGTGTGTATACATAAAGCATACATATATGGAAATATAGGTAATATTTGTGTATGTGTATCGAGATCTATGTATAAGGATGGTTATTACAACATTGCTTATAACAGTGAAAAAATGAAAACCTACGTGTCAAATAATAAAGGTAGTTAAAATAAGAAACATCCAAATAACAAAATACTCTTCATTATTCATAAATGATATGGTGGGATAATATTAATGACAAAAAAATGTTTACAAGTGTTAAGTAAAAAGGCCTGCAAAATATTCAGTGTAAGCTAGTACTTCATAAACATGGATCAGAGGAGGAGTGGAAGGATATATAACAATATATTAACTGTATTTATGGCTAGAGAGAACTGTGGATGATTTCTTATTTTCTTATTTTTGTCCTTTACCTAACTATTCTGCAATAGCGTTTATTATTTTTATACCTAGGAAATTCTATTAAAGTTAATTACAAAACAAGTCACTTTTGTCCCAGTTCTAAAATGGACATCTCTTACAAGAGAAGCAATATGGTATGGTTATTGTAGTGAGAGCTGAGCAAGTTATTTATGTCCCAGTTATCTGTAGGTAGCTGTCCAGCTCTTCCTTTGAGGTGAGGCAGCCCTCCATCTGTGATAGCTAATTAGTGATGATAGCTGCAATCTGTAACTTTGCTGTTTTGCTTAAGTGGAAATCATTTCTTTTCTTTGTAGAGTGCCAGCTTGTTTTAGGAACTACACACTTCAAGGTTATTTTTTTAAGTCAAGGCTTTGAATTTAAGCTAAAGTCTCAGGGGTGCCTGGGTGGCTCAGGTGGTTAAGTGTCGGACTTCGGCTCAGGTGGTTAAGTGTCGGACTTCAGCTCAGGTCATGATCTTATGGTTTGTGAGTTTGAGCCCCACATTGGGCTCTGTGCTGATAGTTCAGAGCCTGGAGCCTGCTTCAGATTCTGTGTCTCCCTCTCACTTTGCCCCTCCCCTGCTCATGCTCTGTCTCTGTCTCTCATTCTCTCTCAAAAATAATTCAACATTAAAAAAAAATTAAACTGGAGTCTCATTTATCAAGCATGTGACCAAATAAACAAAGGAAAAAGAAAGGGAGTGAGGAAAAGAAAGAAAGAGAAAGAAAGAAAGAAGGAAAGAAAGAAAGAAAGAAAGAAAGAAAGAAAGAAAGAAAGAAAGAAAGAAAGAAAAGTGTAGGAAATTTATTTTAGGTTAGTCTTCAGTCACAAAATACCAGTATGAGGATGAATTTTGAAGGATATGTCCTTCAACTTCCCCATCACACAAATGAGAAAACTTCAGTCGGAGCAAGGAGAAAAGTGCCTGGTGTTCTGGCAAATTATGGATTCAGATAATGAGGAAGCAAATACAGAAGGGGGCACTTAGAAAAGCTTAACTCTGGGCTTATTTTGCAGTCATTATTTTCACTCCTTGAAAGCCTGGAGGATTTCCACCAACATAATATGCTTGTCATAATAGTCAAAGCCAACTTTAAGTGTTTTGGTTTTTTCCGTTACATCAGTGTCTAAAAGGCAAAGCCCCTAGCGAAGTGCTCTATCTTGAAATGTGCCCTCTGATGAAATTAATACAGATATCTGAATAAAACTCAATGGCAACTTGACATATTTCCTGAAAATGAAGACCTGAAAAAAATCAATATGGAATATGAAAGGCAACTTAGAAGAAAATTGAGATTGAAATGTCTTTTTGTCATATACCGAGTATTAGAATCAAGAGTCACAGAAAGCCAACCACAGCACTCTGTGTACACTTCAAGACTGCTATGGCAGCCTATCTCTTGTTGGACAGCTCCAACTTATATAAAGAGATGCAGCAGAAAGAACTTAGAATTTGCAGTCCAAGGGACCTATGTTGAATTCTAGATCTCCCCATTGATAAGCATTCCTAAACTCCAGCTTTCCTTATGTGTAAAAATGAGGAAATAATTCTCATTTTATGAGATAGTTATAAAAATTAAGTGACATGTGAATGCATATTCCTAACACATCCTAGGTACTAAATATTTCCTTCCTTCCTTCTAGTCCCCCACGTATTGGTTCTATTTTTATCTGAAACCCATTGGGCTCCATACTAAGTGTCTATTCTCTCCTTCAGTTCAATCATCATATTTCAAAAATTTTTTTACTCCTCATGTTCTGTGGTCTGCTCACCATCCCATGGTACACTATATCATATACCCTGTAGATACACTATAACTTCTCAATGCCCATCATATTTACTGCCACACCAGTCTCACTACTCAACCATGGTTGCTCCTGAAAAGGAAAGTTTAAGATTGATTTTTAATGTGATGCTTTTGATAAATACAGTCTCAGAGCAACAGGTATGTGTGTATGTCTACTTAGTCATACTAACTCATTGAGACTAAAAACTCTTCACAGTTTTTAATCCATGGCAATAGCTTATATTTGTCAAGCAGTTTTTCTGTGCCAGCCACTGTTCTAAGTCTTTTCCATGAAGTACTAACTTAATTATCAAAGCATCCAGAGTGGCCGTTACCATTATAATCCCCATTTCAGGGATGAGAGGACAAACAGAGAGGCTATATTTCAACGTACTAAGTTAAACACCAAGGATCTGAGCCTGTGCAATCTGACACTAGAATTTCTGTGCTTTCTTGGTGATAATAAGATAATTAAAATGTCATGTAAAGATGCCTGATATTCCTTTAGAAAAGAAAAAGAAGTTCTTGCTCCAGATATGAATATCTGCACAGGGCAAGCCATAAACTCATACATTATGACACAGAACCCCCAGTGCTCACACAGCAGAGGCAAAGACAAGAGTCAAAGAATAGAAATGCTCCCTAATGACTAAAGGCAAGTATAGGTAGGGGGAGAGGGAGGATAAAAGGCTTAGACCAAGGCAGCTGTGTCCTTTATATCTGAGGCAGCAAGAGTAGAACTTGAGCTCTTCAAGGCCCAGGTTTCTACTGAGGTATATTGGTGTGGGCCAGTAAGTACAGTAGGAAGAATCTAAACAGGCAGGGTCCCCAAGGTTCTGTAACTTGAGTTCAGCCTCAACAGTCCCATTCCCTTTGGCTTCATCACAAATTAGGTTTCTCCATAATATTTTGTTTGGATAAGTGTTTTTTTATTTTTAAAAATTTGAAAACCACTTATAGAATGAGCATTTATTTAGTGTTCAAGGATTACCTTGTGACCTTCCTCCTGCCCAGCACTTTCTCTGAACATTAACTTCAACTTGGCTTTACAGAGTTATTATAAGGAACAAATACGACATTTAGGAACAGCTCTTTTAACTTACCATTAATTATAATATTTGGCACATTAAAAACACTAAAGATCTGTGTCATTGTGAATGATTCCTGTGGCCCATCAGCCATGTACTTATGAGTCTACTCGTGAGAGGTAAAACTGTTTAAGAAAAATGGGATTTGGGGTCAGAATCAGCTGAAATCAAATCCCAACTGATTACTGGGTTACATGACTATGGGAAAGTTACTTCAGCTTCCCAAGCCTTTGTCCCATACCCATGAACCACAGCTACTGACAGCAGGTGTTTGTGAGGACTCACTTCAGTGCAGTTATGTATTTAACATGCTTTCATGCTTTAAACAGGGCATAGTACATTCTATAAATGGAAGCATTGATGACCTGTTAATATTCTTATAACAATTCCAATCTCTCAAGTTTTCTACCTGCCTTGTGAGAGAGGCTCCAGGGAAAAATAGACTGCAGGCACATTCCTTTATACAGGAGTGTATCCTGAGCCCCCACATCTGATTTCCCTTTGCCAACAGGCATAAATATTCTGTAACCGCTTCAGAGTGTACTGTTAACAACATGGCCAACTGTTCCCCATGATGACTCAGGCGTTGCTCTGAAACAGAACGGATTTGTGCAATGGGAGGCTGTAAAGCTCTCAGGTCTGAGTCACTGTGATGCTGCAGCCTTCAGGCTCTGATGTTCACAAGTGCCTTGACAACATCACACACATATGTCCACCACTTAGCCCAAGGACACCTCAATACTTTTCACATCATTGAAACAACACAGCTCAACCACCACTTGCTACATAGTCTCCTGCCTACTAATAGTCTAGTCATCCCATACCAGGGACATCTCAAATGCCACCTCTTCAGAAAAGCCTTTCTGGATGACCCTAGTCAATCCAAATGACAGCCTTCATTAGCACCACCACAAGATACCACAAGCCCACAAATTTTGTTTATGCACACTTGACATTTTAATGTGAACTTTTTGACTTGGCCAAGGAGGTATCTAGACTTAGTCTCAAAGAAACTGTTTAGATCCTAAATTTGTTGAGAGCAAGAATGCTTTCTTATTCATTCTATATTCCCCCAAATTGTAATGTACACAGTGAGTGCTTAATCCATGATAAAGTGAAATGAGAGCATAAAATACATCCAACTGTTCAATCTAGGCCTAGCAATGATATGTTATCTCGTATGACATGTAAAAACTGGGAAGGTTAACAATGACTTTTAATGTCTTCTCATGTATTTTATAATCCAATATTTTATATGAAAGCATCTTTATACTGATAATGGCATTGAATTTTTACTGAATACTATAAAAAAGAAAAGTGATAAGAAATATTTTACTACAGCCATTCTTATTTATTTTCTCTCTTAAAAATTAGCTGATAAATCTATGTGTTTCTGAAACAATAATTTGTGAGGATTAGGGTAGTCACAGAGCCCTGGCTTCTTCTGTATTTCAATAGCATATTACTACTTGGAGAGTTTGCTCTCACCACAAACTTAAAACAACTAAACTGAGCTTGTTAACCTCCTCCAACAGCAGTTCCTGCTCTCAATGGCTCTGCCTTTGTCAATAACATCACATCTGCCCAGTGGCTCCAAACTTTAGAGTTAAGTACTATGGAAAACAGAAAGCACTATATATATATAATCTGCCATATTTTTACCTACCAACACTTAGCAATTCCTCTTGAAATTTTGTGCAGTGTTTCTCTTCCCATCTATGTCTTTCTGTCGATTCTCCTGGACATGACTTTCCTCCTCCCCACAAACCATCCCCTCATACCTAAATTACAGCATTGGTCTCTTGTCAGCCTCCTTGAGTTTAAGCTCTCTTGATCTGATCTATTTTAAGTGTAACTTCAATGCATTTTCTTCCATAAATAGCACTTTCATAATACTGTTCCTGTGCTTAAAAACCTTTTATGGTTTGTGAGTTCTTACAACTTCACAGCTAAGCTCTTTTCCCTGATCTTGTGTAGGCACTTTATTTTCTACTTGCTCCTGTTAGAGGAGTTTCTGACCCATTCTACCAACATACAAGGAAGGTGATTCTCTTAACCAACCAGTGAACTCAGTGCCAAGCACTGCATGACATGCTGGATGAATGAGAGGACACTGATTTTGAGAATGTCACCATGAGCCAGGGAAGCTAGAATACAATTAGACTGTCAGAGTAGAATGGTGATGTCTAAATGGGCATAAAACACAATGAAAATATAAAATAGGCTAGCAAAATGGGCTGCACAGATTAGAAGGACCTTGTGCCAAGATGGCATAGTTCTTCATGAACTATGAAAGTGCAACGCTATTCACACTCTATCTTTCACCCAGTCTTCTACTCACACTTTGTTTTTCTCCAGTCTACTCCTTCACCAATGGTTAACTCAAGCCCAACACTATATGGTGAGTCAGAAGATGTCTTCATTTGATTTTTCTCCCAAACAGATCCTCAGACAAGGACACCAGTGAAAAAAGTTCATTAGTGCTATGATCCAAGGAAACTCTGGAAGAGGAATAAGAAAATAAATAGGTATATTATATAAGAAGCATATTATCAAGTAAATTACCCCTATGGATAACTACAGCTTAATCCCACAGGGCAAATCCCAGAACAACAGTATAGACTCTTTACATGTAAAGAGCAAAAAAGTTAGGGTAGTTCTACACAAACTTCTGTTATTTATTGCTTGGGCTTGATCACAGGGGTTGTTAATTCTTCAGGCTTTCCATCCTTCCCCACATTCCAGCAGAGCAGCCTCCCTACGGAAAGTCCTCAAGTGAAGAGATACCAATACAGGTAATTAAAAGTCTTCCCTTGTAACTTTGAGAGGCCAGGAGAATATCACTCTGCACCAATGGAACCCTCTATAGGAATCAGCTATGAGCTCTAATGATGGTACTGCCTCTGCCTCTTGTTATGAATGTGACTCTGAGGTGGTCAATCTTCTGAGTCTCAGTTTCTTCATTTTTAAAAGGGGGTGGTGTTTATTATTGGTGACTTTTCAATTTATGAAAGTAGAACCTGGGATCCCCAAAGAAAATCTTGAATAGAACCCTAATTTGTAAAACAAGCAAAAATCAAGTTGTTCCGGTTGAAGCATTGGCAGAGAGTCTCAATTAAGAAACATTTTCTTGGATACCTATAGTTTCCAGAGAGCAACAAGTAAAATACTCTGCATCACTGGATGGTATCTAAGATCCCCCTAGCATCATTGCATTCCCTCCACCACTAATGTTCTATGATGCTTAGTACTCAGTTTGGTTCTTTGTCAAGGAAAAGAAGGCACAAAGCATTCACTGAGCAGTAGACATCTTGGCTGATATTGTATAAACAATATCTAGTGATGATGGTTCAAGCATTTCTATATGGGAAAATAGTGGTTGGTGATCAAGCCAGAGTATAGGTTGTGGTGCTAGGGTTCTTAAAACTTTGATTGAATAACAAACAAATGACTAATTTTATTTAGACTGCACAACCTATTTGCAGTGACTTTGGGGATGGGGAGAGAGAGATTGTGAGTGATTAAAGATTCACAAGGTTGGGGCATCTGGATGGCTCAGTCAATTAAGCATCCAACTTGATTTTGGCTCAGGTCATGATCTTGTTGTCCATGAGATCAAACCTCACATCTGCACTGGCGGTGTGAAACCTGCTTGGGATTCTCTCTCTCCCTCTGTATCTTTGTCCTGCCCCCACTTGCACCTGTGCATGTATGTTCTCTTCCTCTCTAAAAATAAATAAATATTTAAAAAAAAAAACTCACAAGGTTAACTTTTTTATGCCACCACACTAATCTTCACAGTATATGAAATAGGTATTACTACTGTTGTTACCATTATTTTTTTAAAAAATTTATAATTATTAACATTGTAATAATGTGTGCCTAGATTACTACAGGTGTTCAAAATGTGTTAGCTATTTGATAATGGTAATGACTAAGATGATGAAGATGACTTTGAGAGTCATGTACATAGTATGTTACTTAAAGCCATGAGTGCAGATGGAATGAGCAAGTGAACAATTATGGAAAGAAAAGTAGAGCAGGAAAAGAACAGAATCTTTGGAAACAGCTATAGTCTGGATCTGTTAGATTACATGTTGCATAAATGGCCTCAAGATTTTTATTCCTGCATGCTTCTCTAGATTCTTGCCATTTTTCCATCAAGAAGTGGAGTCTATTCCTTTCTTCTTCAACCTGAGTGGGCCTTTGTGATCATCTAACTAAATGAAATGCAGAAATATGCATGACTTCCAAGAAAAGTCATGAAAGGCTGGCCTTCTATCTTGAGACATGTATCTTTGACTCCATGAACTGCCAAATAAAGTCTGGCTAGCCTAAAGGCATTGTTAGAAAATTTAGCAACACCCTCGCCTGCTATAATGTAGAAAATAGGGAAAATGCACCTAATGGACTAGATGATAGAAGATCTCCAGGCAGAGCATTGAAATGGCTGCCTGCTTTCTAGCTGACTATAGTAAAGTGCATGAGGAGAGCAATAACCAAAAGAAAGAATTGTTAAATATAAAGGAGCCAGGGCTTGCTGCATAAATAAAACATTCATCCTGAGCCTCTCTGGAGGAAAACAATCCTCAAAATAAGAAATAGCTTCAGGGCACAGATAAAAAATCTAGTATGCAATCAGGAAAACATGGTCTAAAGAGAAAGCCATGATAAAAACATATATGAAGAAAAATTTAAGGTAGTACCTGAAAAAAACAAAAAGACTTTCTAAGCATACCAAGGCCTGTCTCACAGATCCTTTCAATTACACAATAGGACTTCTAAGAATCTGAAATGCACTGTCCCATAACCATCTCAGAGGAAGCTACCTCAGGGGTACCGTGGAGATTACCCTGAAGAGATCCATGGGTGTTACTTTTGTCTAATGTAATGGTTTAGAGATTGATACATTAAAAAACATGCCAAGTTTTAAAAAAAGAATTATATCAGCTTGGCTGGAAAAGGACAGAAACAGCACCAAATGAAAGAGGCCGTGCTTGAGCTTCTCCCAGCAGGAAACAGACTAAAAAAACCAGAGCTGCAAACATAGGAACCATTTTATGAGAAAGGCAAAGACAAATGCTGTGGAAAATCATTCCCAGGCAGTACGCCTAAACCCGAATCAAACAATTGGCAATATACGCCCAGTTACTTTTTCCAAATTGCTGCAGACCACTGACTGCTGTCCTGCCTATTTCTTCCTTTCTGAAAGGGAACCACTCTGGAGAGGCTCACCCATATCTAAACCTGATTATATGCCAAGATCCTGGCCCTTGAGAATTAGCCAAATGCCATAATAGCATGACATCTGCGGGGGATGGTGTCTTAGGGGACTGAGTGAATGTATTTTTCATGTAAAAGGGATGTACAGTGTTGGGGCCCAAGGACAAACAGTGATAAGTTCTATTTTCTCAAAGTGCCAACAAAAGTATTTGATTCCATGTGCTCTTTCAGAATCTTGTCTCACCATCAACAAGAGCAGAGTTTATTTCTCCTCCCTTTGAAACTGAGCAGACCTTTGTGACTATCTTGATGAATAAAATGTTTCAGAAGTGACAATGCTTGACTTCTGAGGCTAGGTCAGAAAATGTTATCATTCTCTCTTTCTCCCCACTCTCTCCATCTACCTTCCAAGCTCAGAAATGTATCTTTGAAGGCCTGATTCACCACGTGAGAAGCATGTTTACCCCAAAGCTGCTGTATATAAAAAACTATGAAGAGAGACGACATATATACAGAGAGAGATGCCCAGGGATCTTCAGCTGATGCAGCCGCCATCTATTCACATCTCCCAGCTCCTCCTAGGAGACAGACATGAGTGAGTAAGTCTTCAGATGATTCCAGCCCTGCGTTCCTGATGGCAACTGCATGAGAGAACCTGAGAACCCACCCAGTTGCGCTAGTCAGCCTCCAGAACTGTAAAGGGTAAAAATAAAATGACATTGTTTTACTCCAAAAAGTTTGGAGGTGGTTTGTTATGCAGTGATGGATAACCAGAACACAATTTTTTTTTCAAAAGCTGGAGGAAGTGGTAGTCACATATTTAAGGAGAACTAAGATAGTAGAGCCTTGCAGAAGTCAAAGAAAAATCCAAGAGGAAGTACTGTTCATTATCAAAGTCTTCAGAGCAGAAAAGTAAAATGAGAACTGAAGAAAGTTCATTGGAAATTAAATCCATTTGTCATCTCGTGTCTAGTAGGTAAAACTGACTAGCCCTCTTAACACAGAAACATTATCAAATATAGGAAAGCACCAGTATGTTCCCCCCTACCTGGATTCCTCATGTCCCACTCATCAAGTCCTTCTCCAACCCATCCAAAAGTCTGGCATGCAAAGGAAAGTGGCACTCATTATCAACTATGAGCAAGGTACAATGTAGGTGCTTTTATCTCCATTAATAATAATAATAAGTCCAAATGAATATTATCCTTACATTAACTGATGATTAAGATGAGGTTTAGAAAAATTAGGTAATTTGAAAATAGACACACAGCTAGTAAATGGTGGACCTATTATTTTAGCCTAGACTTATATGAGTTGAGTAGCCATAATAGAGAGAACTATAGTCAGCTCTTCATGATCAAATCTAGTCCAGTGGAGACTAAAATGGGTCTGATGATTTAAGTGCTGGTCTCCTCTGAACTCTTCCCTCCTCCATATGGCATCCTCCAGATGGTTGGAAGCTCAAGAGAATGATCTGTGGCAATCAGTTTTTCTCTCTCCCACCAATGCCAATTCATGTATTACTTTCCCATCATACCCCCAGACTCTAAGATAACTGCCTTCTGTAGGCACAAATTAAACCTTCTCTATAAAAGCATGAGGAAGCTAAGTTCAAAATTCTAAAAATGAACTACAGAAAAGTGTGTTTAATACAGGAATCAGGTTCCAGATTGTGTCCTGTTTACAAAGGCACATATTGTGCTGATAGTAAAAGCAAGTGAGTTCTACTTTCATAATGGTGGCCTAAAATGAATGCCGCCCACCCATACTCCCACCCTACCCACACTCACACTCCATCAGAGCAATTCAATCTTAAATTCACCTTGCTCTGAACTGCACAGACAAATAGAACTCTGAGCACATATTTGTGTGGCTTATCATCTTCCCCAAACCGCTTTACCAATTGAAATGAAAGAACTAGCTCATCCACATATGTATTCTGGTATTTTAAATTTTAACTCATAAGATAAATGCACTCCTGTAGTGACCATAGGAAAAAACCATTTACATGAAACAAGTGTCATTCACTGCCAGAAGTCAGTGTTTCAAACTGTACTCCAGAGAATTCTAGGTTCTCTAAAATTCTAATAGTTATTCAATAAGATTAGGGTTTTGTAGTCAAATAATTTATGGAAACACAGCAGTTCATTCCACGCTCTTGGAAATCTATACCGTACATTAACATTTTAGGATATGGGAAGTCCTACAAGGTACAAATTTGTTTAACTGTTTAAACCAGGATTTCCCAAATTTATTTTACCATAGGTTCTTATCTTCATATAATATCTATTATATTTCTTTTAGAACATCAATTATTAAAGAAATACAAAAGGGCACACACCATTCTCATTCCTTTGCATGGAATTATTTTTGATCAATTGGTGGAACAATGGAAGGATGAGCTTTTATCCTTTTCAACTTGCTTAAATATCTGATGTGATTGTTGGAGAAGATGAGAAAGAGAGAGGCAAGTCAAATGCTGTGAATATGCATGTGAGTTTGAGAAGGAAGCATACAGAATTGAATAAATATGAAGTTACCAAATTCAAGTTCAGTGTTGTTTTCTCAGGGAAATGATATGATATGATGAAAAACTTATGGGCTTTGGATTAAACAGGGTCTGACTAAAATTCTTCTCTACCACTTATTAGCAGAATAAGTGCTTTTTAGAACTAGCTTAAAGCAAGTTATTTAATCTTCCTGGGATTTAGTGTCTTTGTGTGTAAAATGGGGATAAAAATAGTTACTTTGGGGGAGCGGTTATGAGAATTAAATCAAGTATAGTATAAAAATGTCTGCCACACTGTAGGCATGAAATACTATTTTTTTTTCCTTTTTGGTTAAATTACTTTAATTCTTCACTTAAGCAATTTTATATTTAATGCATAGAATAATGGACCCAGATGAAGTAGATAAGAACACATGAATTTAAGTCACAGGCCTTCTAACTCAGGTTTATACAGCTATGTAAATACCTTGAGGAGCACAGAAGGAAAGGAAGATTGATTGATAGACCTCTCTAGGCTGCTCTGATCTATATTCTGACAATTCTAAGCAATCATAAGAGAATTATCTTAAAGGAAGAACTTCTATTTTTCCCACCATGCCTTCTTGTGCAACCCAAAACTCAAGATTTTCCTCCTCCTTGATGACCAAACCAAAAAGCATTCTGCCATTTTAAAAACCCTAATAGGGAATTATGTCTCTGTATCTTTGTTTTCTTACTAAAAGATCTATCTAAATTTATTAAAATTCAAATCAACTTCTTATTCATGTCCTTCTTCTTTTTATAGCTCCCATAGAATCCAGCACATTCCTGGGCTCATACCAATCGCTTGGTGAATACTTATTGATTGTTTTA
The DNA here is from genome assembly GCF_024362965.1 of Panthera pardus. Classification (NCBI taxonomy): domain Eukaryota; kingdom Metazoa; phylum Chordata; class Mammalia; order Carnivora; family Felidae; genus Panthera; species Panthera pardus. The sequence goes on along the minus strand of NW_026526677.1, from coordinate 31,147,501 downwards.
AACAATTCACAACTGTAAAGAGGTGCTAGATACAAAACTGTAATCCTCAAAATTCATATGTTGAAGCCCTAAAACCATGCGATTATTTGGAAATGGGATGGTTGGAAGATGATTAGGTTTAGATGTGATCATGAGTGTGGGGCCCTTATGATGAGACTAGTGTCCTTAGGAGACGAAACACCAGAGTTTACTCATTCTCCTCTCCCCCCGACACACCACCACTGAAGAACAGAGCAAGAAGGCTGCTATCCACAAGCCAAGAAGAGAGCCCTCACCAGAAACTGCCATGGTAATGGTCTTAATCTTGGTCTTGGGCTTGATCTTAGATTTCTAGCCTCCAGAATTCTAAGAAAATAAGTCTCTGTCATTCAAGCCATCCCGTCTATGGCGTCCCAAATTAAGGTAAGAGGAATAAGATTTGGAATGTTAGGCTACCCCAAACTGACAAAAACAAGAGGAATAAGTTTTGGAATGCTGGAAACTAAAATCAATGAGCCAATTCCCCTTCTTGACATTTTTTCCCTTGTGTGTTTATATGTGCTGATGTTTTAAAATGTCTCTTTTCAGTTAGTTGTATTGGGACTAAAGGAATCAATCACAATCATTTCTTTCCTAGGTGACCTGAAGAAATATTTTATCAAAACATCAGTGAAACCTAAGTCGTAGAAGTCTCAGGTTTCAAACACAAAATTTTGCAACCTAGGAAAAAGAGCTCCATGTATAAAGTATACAGTTCTATGTATAAAGTTTGCTATATGGTTGATCAATGGAAATGCAGTTGTTTGAGAACTTATAATTATCAATGTATCAATGAATCATTCTGTGGTTATATGTGGGCTGAAGGAGTGATACAGGGATTAAGAAAGGTAATGATAATAGTAATAAATATCTGCTGGATACCCAGAACATATTTGTTACCTGATGCAGTGGTGGAAAAAGAATAAAAATTTTGGAAAAATAAGACCATGCTCTGAAATCGTTCAGCTTTGGAAGACATAATTAAACAAACAGAGGTGAAGAATGCAGAATGGGTCTACACCTAGATAGTATTCAGATAGCAACCTTCAACTCAAGTAATGAAATAAGTAATAACCATTAGGTAGTCCATTGGGCATCAAGGTGATATACAGAATAAATATTTCTGACTTGATTTGTTCCAGAACAACCCTATTTAATTTTCAATTAAAACAAAGCAAAACTTGGAGAGATACTAAGGAAATTAATGCATTCCACCTACCAAATGGCAATCCATCAACTATCAAAATTGAGGAAAAATTTTAACTGTTAAATGAAGGTGAATACTGCACATCAAACAGAAAAGGGGATATTAGCAACATATACATGGGTATAAATATGAATGTTTGTACTGTAGAATTACAATCTGGAGATAACAAGACATATAAAGACAATTTATGTTTTACTGTCTCATCAGCATAATTTTTGAACCACAATCCTTCCAAGTCTAGGCTTTTCCCTGTTGGAGTCCAGGATAGCTTATTAACATAGGCTTGTGGAGAAGCTGTTCCTCTTTCCATTCCTCCTTTGCTATAGTATGAATGTTTGTGTCCCCCTACCCTCTAAATTTATATGTTAAATCTTAATACCCAAAATAATAGTATTAGGAAATAGGATTTTGGGGCATTTATTAGCCCTATCTGCCATGTAAAGATACAGTGAGAAATCTCCAACACAGAAGAAGTTCTTCATACAACTATATTGGCACTGTGATCTTAGGTTTCCAGCCTCTAAAACTGAGAAATGAATTTCTGTTGTTTATTAGCCACCTAGTCTGTCATTTTTTGCCATAGCAGTCCAAGTTGACTAACACACCCTTTGGGAGGTGTTGGCTGCCTGTGTTCTCTCTTTTTGGCACCTATTGACCTTCATCAGGACTTTTCTCAGACACTCCTCAGGGTATCATTCCTTTCTTAATCCCTAGCATTAACCCAGCACTCCTGCAGTTCTGATGTTAAAGTGTTCATCTCCATGTGACACCAATTATTTTTTCAATAAGAAAGGAAAGTGTTCCCTCAACATTATTAGGACTCATATCAGACTCCCAAATAAGAATGTTTCATTCTTTTAGATTTTGATCATGTCCATGGTGTTTCAAACATTCTAATTGCCTTGTTCATGTCATTTCTCAGATTTACTTGTTTCTGTCGTGGCAATAAGGCACGTTTTCTGAGGAACCAGATTCAAAGGCAATTGTCAAAATAAGACCCTTACAAAAAAAGACACATTCAAAATCATCTTTTTCCAGTCCCAGTACTCAACCAATGTTCTTAAAGTATTCTACTGATGGTAGACTCTATTACAGAAAAGTATGTTTCCCTTACTTTAAATTTACCTTAAATTTTAATAAGTCTCAGTCTGAGACTAATCATTGGAATCTATCTTGACCAATCATTCTATGTTCTTCAATGTCCATCAGAACTTTAGGGGGCAGAAGAAAATAATAGTTAACATCATTCTTTGAAGTCAAAAAACAGCTTCAACTCCTGTTTCTATCATTTACTGGTTGTGTGACCTTGAGCAAGTTACTGAATTTTGCTTAGCCTCAATTTCCTTATTTATCCAATCAGGGCAATAAACAATTTTCTCAAAAGGTTGTTGAGAGGAATAATGAAATGATACCTATAATTTAACCAAGGACTGAAACATAGTAAGAATTCAACACATGATAGTTAATGTGAGAATAAGGATAATGATCTAAAATGAATCAGAGTTGGCTCACCTTGTTATGTATATATCCTCATAAATAACTCAAAGATGAGAACTTCTTCAGTCACCTTCGTATTCAGGGAGTCTAATTAGAAGGCAAGTAGGATTGGTGCCTCATTAAATATTATATATATTCCTATCCTATAATAAACATTTAGAGACAGTAATCATAAATAAAAACCACTTTCTATTCATACACATAGTTTTATGAGCTAAAAATCCGTAAAAAGTACTGCAAATACTGTGATATATAAAATATGTAAGATGAAAACCACTGTTATGAGAAAGTTAAATTAAGTAAGAAAACATAGGAGTAGACTCCATTTTTAATGTAATGATGGTTAACACACCCCATAGGGAAAGAGCTAAAATATAAGTGTACTTAAGTATTCCAGACAACTTCATCACCAGGACGTTAGAAATATGTCTAAATAAAATAGAATCAACTGGTATTCTAAACACAATGTGAAAAAAAAAAGACAAATAACAGCTAAATTGAGGACAAATCTTTATCTTTGGTTTTTCTACAGATAGACTGAAAAGTGAGATTGTTCAGAATTTTAGGCACATACACTCAAATAAAATAGCTTATTACCAATCATTCCATAAGAAACAAGAAACCTTCAAAAATCAAGCCAGACAAAAAATGGGAAACTATTGATAGTTGGTGAAACTATTGACAATTGTCTCTGTATCATTACAAATTGAGCAGTAGCAATCTTTAGGTATACAATGGAATTACTGTGGGTAGAGATAAATCTCTTTTATGCCTTATCAACTACTGAGCCACAAATATGATAAGATATACTGCCTAAGACTTAAATTTCCTGTCTCTTAAGAAGCAGACAGTAAAATAAAAAGTTACAGCCATTTTTAAAAATGGGCAGAACTAATGTATTTTTAAGAGTAGTGTATAATGAAATACTAATTCCACAATAAAAACCCCATTTTTGTTATGTCCACAGCACTTGGATTTGTCTGAATTAGGTGCATCTAATATATATTTTGAAAGCACATAATCCACATGGTTGTTGTTCAGAAAATAAGTATACGTTTTTTTTCTAGTGGATTATACAAGGAAATAAACCCCGGAGCAGAATCGAATTTCAGGACTAGCAGCTAAAAAGTTTACTTTTATTGGGTAGGCGGGGGTGGGGGTGGGGTGGGGGGTTCCAAAGTTGACTCCTCGTAATTCAGCACAGTAGGAGTGAATGTCATTTTCTGTTCTAAGCATTAGTACACGTCCTGTACAGGTATGACACCCATCATCTCACTGTCACTGTTGGAAGACTGTAGGAGTATTTGAAAAAAAAAAAATTTACCTAATGAGAGCTGGTGCCCTTGTAGGTAACAACATACTTTGATGTCTGACTGGTCTCTTAGGCAATATTCATTTTTCTTCTTTTCCATCTTATTCACCAGCATTTGTTTTGGTTTGTCTGTGTTCCTTCTTGCATATAAATAATTCAGTGATTAATACTAGGCAAATATAAAGTATAGAATTAAAAGATAATCCTATTTAATTACTTATATATGTTCAAAAGAATGGTATTGTCAAGCAATCTCCCTCAGGAAGTACAATGTGCAATCTGAATGAGTTGGGCAGAAGTTCAGTCTAAATTTTTAGTTACAAAAATCTTAGAACCAGACACCTGAAATGTTGCTCCCCATTTTTTTATATTTCAACTTTTATAACACATGATATTTCTAAACATGATAAAAACAATGATGACAACATCAGTAGCTACCATTTTAACAAGATCTTTTTTTTTGTCATGTCAACGCATTCTGGATCATTTGAAAGGCAGAAGCGCCCTATAAGAAAATACAAGCTTTTCATAATAGCAAAGTGAAAATATATTAAAACTCATAAGTCAACATGATGTTAGTTTCGGGTTTTAGAATCAGACGTATTTGGTCATGTTGGAATCCCAGCTCTGCCACTTATATGACTTTGGGAAAGTTAATATTTTTCAGTCTCAATTGTTTATTAGAAAAAAAGACTGGATATAAAAGCACTTGCCTCCAGCAATTCCATTTCTAGGTATATATCCCAAAGAACTAAAAGCAGGGACTCAAACAGATACATGTACAATAATGTTCATAGCAATATTATTCACCTTAACCAAAAGGTACCAACAACTCAAATGCCCATCAACAGATGAGTAGACAAATATTGTTACACAAACAATAGGATATTATTCAACCACAAAAAAGAATGAAATTCTGATACATGCTACAGCATGAGTGAAACTTGAAAACATTATGCTAAGTGAAATCAGTCCAACACAAAAAGATAGTGTATGATTCCACCTTTATGAGGTAACTAGAATAGGTAAATTCATAAAGACAAAAATATAAGTTACCATGGTCTGAGAGAGGGAGGGAGGGTTGAATGGGGAGTTAGTGTTTAATAGAAAGTTTCTCTTTGGGATGATGAAAAAGTTCTGGAAATGGACAATGGTGACAGTTGTACAAAATTGTGAATGTCCTTAATATCATTGAACTGTATACTTAAAAGAGATTAAAATGGTAAGATATATATATATATATATATATATATATATATATATATACATATGCACATGGTAAAAATATATGTATATTCTAAACCACAGTAAGAAAAGCATCTGCCTTATGGAGTTGTGAAGATTAAATTAGATGAAATATCTTGCATCAATAAGTATCTGACCAATGCAACTCTGAAGTCACCCCAACTCTAACTCCTTTTCCTTGCCTTTTTTAGAGAATAGCACACATATTTTGAAGCCAGTGCTATGTTAATTCACACTGGCACAAAAAAAGTGAGAGGAACCATCAGTGTCAAAGTCAAAGTATATTGTCTTGATGAGAAACATACACCCAAATATTTTGACCAAAGAACTCATGAACTGCTGTGGGCCTTTCCATTAGATTAAAAGCACTCTCCAAATTCTCAGTGAACTATCTACCTTCTGCTCATATAAACCCCCTGAGTTTCAAATCTCTATTATAAAATGTTGTGAGCATCAGTTAAGGCTTTCTTCTATCTCAGAGAATTTATTTTTCTTACCTCTTTGGAGTAACACTTGATACAAATAAGATACATTTATTCATATAGACCACAAATTTAATAATGAGCATTAAATGTATAAGGCACTGTAGGAGAGCTCAAGAAATATCTAGCTGCCTATCCCCAGAAATGCAGTAAAGAAAAGAGACAGAAATAACATATTCCCTTCTGGAGCCTGAAAGATCCTCAGAGGAGTGTTCTCCAAGGGACTCACATACAATAATTGTCATTTTTGTTATTTCTACTGTTGTTGAACCTCACTTGCAGTTACCTGTTTTATCCAGCTTCTTCTACAGTCCTAACTGTTCCTTAATATATATGTAGGAATTCTGACAATACTGATCCATCTTTGGCCCTCCATCTTGTTCATGACCATGTAAAGACTTCCCTTGGGGCTATGTGTAGGAAGGCTTATTCTCAACTTCCCTAAAGTTGTTAAGATAACTTGTAGAGATAACATAGTTTCTTCTCCTGCTTCCCCTCTGGCACACAGATGGTACCATAAGGTCTATTAAATGTTAAACTCTTTGGCCTCACCATAGTGGTCTCCACACATTTCCTCACTCTATAAAATCTATGGATTAAGGTTCAGATTTTGCAGAGAATTGCTGCGGGGCACCTGGATTATCATCTACCTGACTCCCCCTGTCAGTAAATTAGTCTGAATAAATCTCTGTGTAAATGATATGGAGTGGCTGTCTTCCTTCATTATTCATCTCAAAGTAGCTTTCAGTTGACAGGATACTTTACTGTCCCTCCTTCATCTTCTAACAAGGTCTATGTGTATTTGTGTATGTATGTATGTATGTATGTATGTATGTATATATGTATGTCACATATCTAACAACATACATACATATATTTATATGTATATACACACAAGCACACCCACATACAGAAAGAGGGAAGTATGAGAAAGAACCAGCAGAGACGTTGCTCATGAATTACCTTTACTACCCTCTCTAGTTACTATTCTGCTGTCTTCCTTCCATTTGCAAAGTGAATAACAATAATTTTCTCAAATTTTTCATAAGTCCCTCAATCTATTGCATTGTTTCCAACCTCAACAAGTTTCTCTTTCAAGATTCACCAACAGCTTCTTTAATCCAGAATCCCAGAGTCCAGTGGCCTCTTTCAGACTTCTTTGCCAAGAAGCTTCTGCTGTATTGAATTTTTTGAAATCACTTCATTCTTTGGTGTCTGTCAATTTTTGAAATCACTTCATTCCTTGGTTTCTATGCCATATACAATCTCCTTCCTACTTTTTGTCTCAGTCAACTCTGTGCATCACTCCACTTTCTCCTCCTACATCCTAAATTATGGTTTTCCCCCAAACTCAATGCGTTATCATATCCCTTTGTCGCTCTACAGTTTTGTCTTTGAAAAGCTAGTTTACTGTGACCTTTCAAATTATACCTCCACTTATATTCTTTATCCTTATATCCTGAGTTTTAAAACCTTTTTTTCAGAAACCTTGTGAATATTTTATTTCCATGTCTTATTTTCATCAAAAACTCAACATTTCCAGAATCTAATTAGTTTTCCCTGCTTCTTTTCTCAAAATTCATTCCTGTAACTTTTTCAGTGACCCAACCATTTGCCCAAGAAATTAGGCCCAATACCATTAATTCATCTCTAATTTGTCTACTGTTTGTTCTTTCAATATGATATCCAGAAACCGCCCCTAAATTTCTAAATAGCACCCTCATCAAGGTCCTCATCATTTCATGGTTGGGTTACTTGAATGGCCTTCAGTTAGTTTCCCTGATATCAATCTTTGTTACAAACTGCTAGAAGACCAATCTTTAATAGTATAGTACCTAAATGCTATAAGCTCTATTTTTAAAATAAAATTATATTGGAAATGAATAACAAAAACCTTTCATGAACAACTCAGAACCATCTATTATTCCTTACTGCCTTCTAAATTCAATATAAACTTTGGTATCTGTATTTGAGCTTCTTTGTGATTGGAAACTCTCTTCCTAGTTGACCCACTATTCCCCAGGATATACACTACATTCCATCATCCAGTTAATCATCTTACTGTCCTCTCACTTGTTGGTCACAATCACTCTTGCCCATTAATCTCCCCCTCTCTTCCTCTTCCTGGTGGGATTTGACCATTCCTCTAAACTCTGACAAAAGCAATTTCTTCTGATATCCAAACCAGTATTACAACTCAACGACACATTTCTTTAACTTCTTTGCTTCTGTGATGTAATTTAAAATGTAATGACATACACCAGAATTATCGGCCCTTAATTCACTAGTCTTCATTTTGATGTAGTTCAAAAGTCACCTAATTAGAATTTAAATTTTTCCTTTGCTATCTACTAGATGAATGGCTTGCAATAATTTGTACACCCATGAGCACAGTTTGAGTTTCTTCAGAGGAATACCAATAACCTTTCCATGGCATCAATAAGAACAGGAGATGAGATAATGTAATAGTATATTAGTTTACTATTGCTGCTACAGTAAATTACCTCAAGTTTAGTGGCCCAAGACAATGCAAAGTTATTATCTTATATTTCTGGAGATCAAAAGTTCAAAATGGGTAGGCATTATCCAGTAATTCCAGTACTAAATATTTACCCAAAGAAAATAAAACACCAATTCAAAAACATATATGTACCTGTTTATTTCAGGATTATTTACAATAGCCAAGTGATGGAAGCAACCTGAGTCCAAAGTCCATAAATAGATGAATGTATAAAGATGTAGTGTACACACACACACACACACACACACACACACACAATGGATTATTACTGAGCCATTAAAAAAAAGAAGAAGAAGAAAAATGAAGTCTTGCTATTTGTGACACATAGATGGACCCAGAGGGTATCATGCTAAGTAAAAAAGAAAGGTAAATGCCATATCATTTCATTCATATGTGGGATCTAAAAGCAAAAATGAGCCAACAAACAACATAACAAATCGACTCTTAAAAACAGACAACAAACTCATGGTTGCCAGAAGGGAGGTGGATGGGAGAGAGAGTCAAAATAGATGAAGGGGATTAAGAGGTACAAACTTCTAGTTATAAAATAAGTAAGTCACAGAGAGGAAAATTATAGCATAGGGAATATATTCAATATTATAATAGTGTTGTATGGTGACCACACTTATTGTGGTGAGCATTGAGTAACATACAGAATTATTAAACCAATATGTTGTATACCTGAAACTAATATATGTCTATTATATTTCAATAATTAATTTAAAATCATATTAAATTAAAAAATTAAAATTAAATGGGTAGGCAGACCTATGCTCATTGTGGAGGTTCTAGAGGAGAATCCATTTCTTTGCCACAGCTTCTACTGGCTGCAAACTTCCTTTAGTTCATGGCTCCATTTCTCTTCAACCTCTGCTTTCATGGTCACATCTCCTCTCTGATTCTCCTGCATCCCTCCTTCACTGATAAGAGCCTTGTGATGACATTGGGCCATCCTGAACATCCCAGAATAATCTCCTCACTCAAGATCCTTTGCTCAATGGCAAAGTCTCTTTTACCATGTAAGGGAATATATGCACAGGTTCTGGGGATTAAGACACAAACATCTTCAGTGTACTGAATATAAGTTACACAATAAATTTTGGTTTCTTTCTCTCATCCTGTAGAGTATAAATTGTATGAAAGCAAATACCAAGTCTCATCCTCTTTCTATAGCTTTCTCATCATCTATCACGTGCAAAGCTAATGACAACGTTGAATAAAGGCTGTTAATATTGGTCAAACTCTGTATGTGTCAGATTGGGGCAGACTGAATCATGCCCTCCTGTTTCTATTACACGTCTTACTTTGTAGAAGCATCATATACAGACCCTAAAGCCTAGCACAAATACATAAATACATTCCAATTCATTCCAGGATGGTTTATCCAAGAAGTTCAATTTTGCTTTAGTGCTACAGTAACATTTTATTCTCAGGGCACCCAGGTGCCTCAGTTGGTAAAGTGCCTGACTTCGACTCAGGTCATGATCTCCTGGTTCGTGAGTTCAAGCCCCACCTTGAGTTGTGTGCTGACAGCTTGAAGCCTGGAGCCTGCTTCAGATCTGTGTCTCCCTCTCTCTCTGCTGCTCATGATCTGTCTCTCTCTCAAAAATAAATAAACATTTAAAAAATTAAAAAAAAAACAATTTTATTCTTATTTTCTTGGGTTACTTCACCTGACTTCTCAGGTTTTCTTTATAAAAACTATGTAGGTTGTAGTCTATAGCTTCTTATCCCAACCAGGGATTTGATTGAAAAATACATAAGATATTTATTTCCTGATGAAAATAGATATATTACAAATAGTCAGATTTTCTATAAATTAACATTGTATAAAACCCATCCTAATGATAAATGATTCTTTAAGGACATAAATTCTTTGTTTTGGTTTGTTTTTTTTGCTCTTAAGCTGCACTGCTCATACACACTACTGAAGCTCCCCTTCAAAGAAAAAAATAAAACCTCATCTTCATTTCCAAATAGTGAAACCACAATATTCTTCTCAGGAGGCATATGAGCATGAAATTCTATACTTCAAAATAGAAACCGTCTAGGTTAGATTTTGGGGTTTTTTCCCTCTTTTTTACATTTGTTTTAATGATACATGTTTTCCTAGGTCATTTCAAGCCTCCTTTGCTGTGAGATGGGTTTTATGTATTATCCTCACCAAATACTGTTAAAGCAGTCTTCATAGTCACATCAATTTAGCCATCATAGCTGAAAATGAAAAATGCCTCTGAGCTAGAATGTCTGTAGAACACACGCACACACACACACACACACACACACACACACACAAACACACACACAGTACTATGAATGAAAACAGATGCAGGGGTTCTCACTTAAATGTGGAATCTTAAACAGTCTAATACATAGAAGCGGAGAGTAAACTGGGGTTACCCAAGGCAGGGAAATGGGGCAACTGGTGAGATGTTGGTCAAAAGGTAAAAAGTTGCACTGATGTAGGATGAATAAATAAAGAGGTCTAGTGTTGCTATAATTAATTATCTTCTATTGAATACTGGAAATGCGCTAACAGTGGATTTCAAGTGCTCTCATCACACACACACACACACACACACACACACACACACACACACACAGTATATAAGGAGACAGTGTTATTAATTAGCTTAACCACAGAAGTCATTTCACTATGTATATGCATAAAATCATCATGCTGTACACCTTCAATATGTATAATTTTTATTAAAGAGAAAAGAAATACAGGGAGGAGGAGTCTTAAATCAACCACCAACATAGTGTCACATGGGTCATTTAAAAAGGGACTCAAGGGGCGCCTGGGTGGCGCAGTCGGTTAAGCGTCCGACTTCAGCCAGGTCACGATCTCGCGGTCCGTGAGTTCGAGCCCCGCGTCAGGCTCTGGGCTGATGGCTCGGAGCCTGGAGCCTGTTTCCGATTCTGTGTCTCCCTCTCTCTCTGCCCCTCCCCCGTTCATGCTCTGTCTCTCTCTATCCCAAAAATAAATTAAAAACGTTGAAAAAAAAAATTAAAAAAAAAAATAAATAAAAAAATAAAAAGGGACTCAAACCTGATCATTTGACTCTATGCTACACTCAAGCCCAGAAAGCTTTTCACTGGCAGAAATGTCTCCTGATGCCTGAGGAATTATGCATTCATAGATTAGCAGAAGTTAATGTATCATACTTTGACCTTCTTAGACCTTACTTGATTGAGTCATATTTCTAATGTTGTTTTAATGAACTTTTCTAAATTCAGTTAATTGTTCAGTTATCCCAGTACTAAAGCTTAAAAAAAAAGAAAAAAAAAAAAAACCAGGATCTTATCTGGTGTCTCTATTTCCTATTACCCAGTGCTATTATCCCTGAAGGAAAGTAGCTACCAAGTCTTCAATGCTTTCATAGGCAACAACAGGCAAGTTTATTACCAAGCTTTGCCAACAGATTAAAATGCTGGATTGCAGAAAATTCTCTGCCCTTTTCTCTACTGGAGAAAAACTCGGGGCTTTATATAATGCTAAATCTTTCTATGACATAAAAGCATTAATTTTTTCTCCTACATTTGATAAATAACCTATATTATGTATGTTGCATATTACGCAAAAATGGCACACGTAACATAACATTCTAGAAAACTTAGAGCTGGTTACAAAAGATAACTATTTCAATTTGGAGAAATTTAACATCATGTATTATAACACTGTCTTTCACAATATCCTTTCCCCTCATAAATCTATGACCTTTATCTAATTGTCACATCATTTTAAAATTTTTGGATAAATCATCATTAAAAGTTTTGTTTTTTTAAATAAGCACCTGCTATGAAAAGGCCCTTGTAGGTTGTAGCAAGAAATTCAGATCTGAACATGGGCTCTGCCTGCAAAGAGCTGTTTATAAAAATAGACTGGAATAAATGGAATAAAACTTCTATTTTAGAATTCTGTTTCTTTGCTGATTGAATCCCCCAAAGGATCACAATCACACACAATATATACACAAGGTAGCTTCTGGGAAAGACAGAAAGGTTAAGTCAGGTTTACCAGCCCTATAAATGATAATACACAGGGTACCAACCGAAAGCAAACCAAATATATTCCATTACATTTTCCTGCAGAATTTCCATTAAAGGTGCAAGAAAAAAAAGTACCTATCCACAAAGGCACCTGGGAGTGAAAGAAAAATACAGTACCTTTGTATAGAACACAGGGTCTTGAAATATCTGACCCCCATACATCTGTGATCTTATAAAGCAGGACAATGTTGCGGGCAGGAGAATTCCTGCTGACAATAAGAAAAAGAGACAGAGCACTCTTTACTCCCACCGTTTGGGTGCACTCTTAGGGGCGGGAGCTCTTCTATTGCAGTGATTCAGCACCTGCTGGACCCCTACTACTGACTCATTCATTCAAAGCCATAATTGATTAAATTTACTATAAGTGCAGCAAAAGAAAAAGGAAGGAAAGAAGTTTTTAAAGCTCATTTTAAGTAACTATTCTGAAAGAGAAAAGTAAAATATAACGTTTATTCTATCCTCCATTCTCTCTTTCTCACCCCGACCCTCTCACTTCTCTTAGAGACACAGACCACATACTTATTTCATATACTTATTTTTCCCTGAAGCCAAAGAATTTAAGAGCCATATACAGCTACATCTAGGGTCATAAATGTACAATAGTTATGTGTCTCTGTAAGTCATGTACTTGTTTGAAGCTTCCAAAGTCTTTGTTTCTTTAGAAGCTCACTGAAACATTGATTAAATGGAATCAATGTGGATACCAATGTGGTATGTGGGTAAGAAGCAGAGCCACACATTTAGTGTCTTTTAAAAAAATGTTTTTTTTAATCTTTATTTATTTTTGACCGAGAGAGAGTCAGAGGGTGAGCAAGGGAGGAACAGAGAGAGAGAGAGAGAGAGAGAGAGAGAATCTGAAGCAGGATTCAGGCTCTGAGATGTCAGCACCGAACCTGACACAAGGCTCAAACTCACGAACCATGAGATCATGACCTGAGCCAAAGTTGGCTGCTTAATCACCTGAGCCACCCAGGTGCCCCAGACACATTCCATGTCTAAGTGGATTCTCCATTCAGGACAGGTTAGGGCATATATTTCCACCCTAGGACTTAATAGCCATGTGAACCTAGACTAGTTTTCTTTCTCCTATAAAGCTGAGGTTCCTCTTGGGTAAAGAGGAAATAATAATGCCTACCTTATTTAATTATTGTGAGTTAAGCTACAATGGTGGTAGCATAGCCTCTACAATTTAGTACCTGGTATGTAGTGAATTCTCAATAACTATTTTTTTTTTTAAAAAGGAAACAAATAAGAAAATACAGTAAGGGAAAGATTGCTAAAATCTGTTGATTGTCTTTTCTGCATTAGCAAGAAGACATTTGTGATCTAGCAAGTTCTCAGAGTCATCAAACCAAGTCAGAGCTGCAGGCATAAAAGAATTAGATTCCAGACCAAATATCAAATCAGAACCTACCTTTCTTTCGTCTTTCCATCATTCCCTCATTCCATCCTTCCTTTTTGACTTTCCTTTTTCATAAAGAAATGTACATTGACAACTAGTCTGTGATTAGCCTATGCCTTGTGTTTGAGATAGAGAAAAACTGTCAAATGCTTTTAGGAAAGTCCCAGTCTACTCAGGAAAAGCAGTAAAATGGTAGTTGTGAAACAGGAAACCAATGTCCTGACAGGTAAGTTCTAAGGTGTTGCTGAACCATCAAGGAATAGCTGAATAAGGTGCAGGGAGCAGTGATGACTAAGGCAAGCCCAGGCAAAACACACAGGCATTCAATCTTTGAATATATATATATAAACACAACACTCTCAACCTTAAATAAACCTTCTTAAGGCCATGTGTACCTAAGGAACTGCTTTCTTGATTTGGCACTCTAGAATCTTTGATCTCAGATTCTCAGGTTGGTCCTCTCAATTCTGAATTCAGAGTTTAACAAAATCTACAAAGGCCTTCATTAGGAATGACCAAGTTCTTGCTATGACATGGGAATAACCTACATTTTACACCAGAGCTGAACTAGGCAAACTAATAAAACAAACTACAAAAGATATACAGTGTGATTTTAATAATAAATTTCACTTCTCTCTTCTCTAAAATCTAATGAAAATCCTTAGCAGGTCAATGTTTTATACTGTTTCAATTTCTCTTCTTGCATTATCCACATTTTTCTGTTCCATACTGTTCTGATTTGCCAGTCTAAGGTGACCTAACTTTCTTGAATTGGGGTTATTATTATTATATACAGATGTTTTCCATCTCTATGAACATGACAGCATTTGCCTTGTTCACTGTCATATTCACAGGAATTAGAACTACTATATGCTTGGCATATAGTATGTGCCAAGCACATAGTAGTTACATAATACATATCTGATGTATCAACAAGCAAATGTCCTTTTCCAAAAACAAAAACAAAACAAAAAAAAAACACAAAAAAACCTGTGGCCCTTTCCACAAAATTAGCTTCTATCTCTGTACAGTCTTTCTGCTTTTGGTCTCTCTTTAATCTAGCTTCATTGTGACTAGAAGAAATACCTCAGAATTGGAATACAAATTTAAAACCATAGTGCCATTGGGCAGGAATATGGATACTTATATTGAATCAGTTAGAATTCTTAGTGTCTAACCTAGGGCCACCCTTGATGACAACCCACCAGTGAGTAGAATACACAAGAACATGAAAAAAAGAGACACATGGATCAGTTGGGAGCTTCATGGTGTTCATTTTGCAGGATGTGGGGGGCCAGGGAGGAAGGATGCAAAGAAAATCTGATGAGAAGCCTCAGGTGGAATCTGGACAGCTTCTCTGAGCCATGCCTTGGAGTGAGGCACAGCTCTAGGTATGGTGGGAATGTAAAACTGACTCAAAACTAAACTCCCCAAGATTTTTAGAAATATTTTTAAAATTATAAATTATAATACACAATTTAGATAAGATTTAGTAATATAGGCACATTTAGTGATTTCGATTTAGTGATTTCGATTTAGTGATTATAGGCACGCATGCACACACACACACACACACACACACACACGTATACATATGACACAAATGCATAAGGTACATAAACAGATATACAGTGTATCTGTATAAAATTTGGGGAGGATAGCAATGGGGGTGGGGAATTCTTGAAAATCTCCTTTGCAGGACAATAAAGAACAAAAGGCTGAGAAATACTACTATAGAAGAACATGTATTAAGAAAGAAAATATTTCTGATAAAAATTATAATAACCACAATAATCATTTTTTTCTGTTATTATAACAATAGCTAATCAAATGTGCCCAGTGGCATGTGCTCTCTATAAACAATAATGGTTTAATTCTCAGGCAGTACCTATGAAATAGTTGTTATTATTCCCACTATATAAATGAGAAAATGGAAATTTAGAAAGGCCATTATTTTTCCCAGATGAGAAAAGTGGAAGCCAAAAAGGTTATGAAATTTATCCAGTGTGATACAACAGTAAAAGATTCTGTTCCAGGTCTAGATTTGATTGAATCTAGGCTACTTACTCTTAACCATTATGCAGGTTTCCAAGTGGTGTAATTATGTACATGCACTTACACACAAATACTAATGAATGGAAGTATGCAAACCAAATTATTAATGAAAATACATGGAAGTTTAAATGTTCAAATTTCTTTGGCTCTTCCTTGTTACCAAGTTTTCTGATTGCATTAATTTTAATAAAAAATAAACATAAAATGCCAGTAGTTAGTTATAAAGCTTGCCCAAGGAGCATTCAGATATTTAGGAGGGAGAAGACATGAAAGCAAACAGTTCTGATAGTAGTGGAAATAAATGCTACTTCATTCACTCACTGCCTATATTCCTTGGGCAAGTTCCCCAAACTTTGAGTCGCAGCTAAAAAACAGAAGTGAGAATATCTATGAGGATGAAAAGTGTCACAAGTTCAAAGTAAAGCCCCCTCCCCCTTGAGCCTCATTCCCAGGGCCTACATTCACTGGTATCAAGGCTTCAGAGTCAGTGTCCGAGGTAGTGTGCTATGGACATCAAAGTGACCTTGAATGCCATTAGGAGTCTGGACTAAACCTAGCAAATGTACTCTTGAATTAATCCCTAATGACAGTGGGCTCCATTTTCTTTCTTTTTTTCCTTTTCTTATCTTTCCTTTCAACACTTCACTTGTAGGAGAAGAGACTAAGAGATTTTTAAAGTTAACCTCAGGGTTCATATTAATTGAATTTTTCCTTTATTGCTTGCTGTAAAGATTGCTGGAGATGTCTCCTGCGTTGAAGGACTTATTAGCAGGGAAAATGGCACATTTTTCAGCCTGCCAGCAGAATTCAGAGCAGCCTGGCACCTGCCTTGCTCAATTAATAAGCAAGTAAGGGTTTTATCTGAGTGCACATTCCCCCTTTCCCTCTCCTCATCCACCTTGAACAATCATTAGAGCTAAACGGGTTCTGTTCTATGCTCCTGGGAAAGGCTCCATCCCAAAGTCATCCTTCTCCGGACCTCCACTTGTTGTGGCCCTTCTTGGGCAGATGGTGTCTGGAAGGCTTGATTGATAAACATGTTTAAATATAGAAGGCAATCTTTTCTGTGTGCCAAGCAATTACTCAGCATCACAGATAGGACTGCCATGGACCAACAAAATAGCTATAGTTTGTGATTTAACACATGAAGAAAAAGAAAATTATTAAGAAAGCATCAAATGTCAGTGTGACAGCAGATTCTAGAAAACATTTACCAGTCACCATTTGCAAGCAAAACTACCAAAATATAGGAAGGCTGAAAGTCACCTTGCCTTCTTCTCCATACACTGTATATTCACAGTTTGGAGAGGTTCATCTCCTTTTAAGGAAAATGGCTCTACTACAGAACATATATTAAACCAATCAAACTACATCTCTTCATCAGAACCTGACTGTTTTCTTCCCTCTACCTGACCTGAATGAGTATAATAATCGTAAGTGTCATAAGGTCTTTGACGTCCCATGTGTGAGGTACTGTGTTAAGCACTTTACATACATGGTCCTGTTTAATTGCCATAAATACCACCCTGGTTATCTCCAAAATAATAGCTGTAGTATTAAAGACCAGGAAGGTTAAATTGCATATGAGAACAGAGTTTATAAGTGTAGAGACAGAATTTGTGCCAAGGGATAGTCCAACTTCAAATCCTATGCTTGTTCCACGGGACTAGTCTGACCCTCATTCACTGACTGGTCCACTCATTGCAGGGATCTCCAAGTCTTTGTCACCGCAAATAGTCCCTACCCTATCAAATATCCCTACTCTCCTCTAACCCCAAGTTGTGGCTACATGACAAGATGATTACAAATTGGAGAGGATCTTCTCAGGCAAAACAATGGCTTCAATTTTCAAAGGTTAATTATGGTCACTGCATATTATTTATTAAGAGAAAGGGTAGACTGACCCATTTTATATAGAAAAAAATTTTTCCAACAAAAACAACAACAACAAGAGATCAAAATCAGAGGGAGGGGTTTTGGCATGGAGGGATTCAACTATAATCTAACCAGTTTGATATCCCTCCCTACCAACAACCCATGGGTTTATGCTAACGGTATTAGAGGTTTAAAAAGAGGTGAGACTTGAGGTGCCTCAATGGCTCAGTTGGTTAAGTCTCCATCTCTTGATTTCAGCTCAGGTCTTGATCTCACAGTCATGAGATTCAGCACATCAGGTTCCGCACTAGGCATGAAGCCTGCTTGGGATGCTCTCTCTTCCTCTCCCTCTGGGTCACAAGTTCGAGCCCCACATCAAGCTCTATGCTGACAGCTCAGAGCCTAGAGCCTGCTTTGGATTCTGTGTCTCCCTCTTTCTCTCTCTCTCTAATCCCCTCCCCCACTAGTACTCTGTGTCTCTCTCTCTCTCAAAAATAAATAAAACACCTTTTAAAAAGTTAAAGGATGGTATTAGTGTGTGTGTGTATCTACATATTCATGGTTATAAAGACAGAAAGAGGTTGACATACAAATTAAGTCCTACATGCCCATTTGATTTTATAGCCAAGGACATGGTAATAAAAGTGACTCTATCACCACTGGTTTCCCCTTTAGGCTTCTCTGCATCACCTTCTACCAAAGAGCACGAATTTTCACAATATGATGCTCTCTTCCTAGTTTAATATCTGGAGGAAAGGATTTTCACATCACATATAGACTGGTAGACCTAGGAACAACAGCTAACATTTATTATTAATCATTTAGTGTGTATCCCTCAGTGGCTACATGTTTGACATGATTACCTAACTTACTTTTACAATAACCTTATGGGTAGAAGTTATCATTATACCTATTTTACAGATGAAACTAAATTCAGGAAGGCTAAGTAACTTATTCAGGATTTGATCAAGTTCTAGATCAGATCTAGATCAGATCTAGGTCTGCCCTGCTCTAAACCCATACTTTTAATAGTCATTCTATTGGTAGACTTTCTGACTTTGATGCTTGTTTTCACCAATCTGTCAGGGCAGTGAGCATTTTTCTCTGAACATGCCAATAGAGAATATAAGGACTCTGAAACAGATATTCATTCCTTTTAACTATATGGCTTTGCACAATCATTTAAAGGCAAGAATTGTCAATAAATAATTCAAGACTGTAACATAAAATATTCCATTTATATCAGCAACCAAAGTATAAGATGGCTCATTATAAATTTAATTTTTTAAAAAAATAAGCAGGACCTATAAGAAAAAGGCTACAAAACATTCCCAGTAATAGATATAGAGACAATGTTCCTAGAAGAAAATGACTTCATTTTGAAAAGATGAAGCTCTTTCCAAATTAATGAAGAGGTTTAATGCAATTCTAATTACAACTTCAATAAGAAAACTGTAGGAGAGACTAAAAGAAAGGTCCAGGAATTCACCTGGTAGAATAAACTAACTATAACAAGTTAAAAAATTTCTCTAGTGGAATGGGTCAGAGAAATATGCAAAATATATTATAAAGCTACAACATACCCTCTTGCTAGCTGTTTGATCTTAAGCATGTACTTAAACTCTCAGTGCTTCTGCTTTGTTACCTATTAGAGGGAGATTTAATAGCGCTATTATTAAGTGCTATTTGCAGTAATAAACTTCAGTATGTCCTCAATAAGCAGATCCTATTTGGTGGATTATGTGAAATAATGCTTCGTAAAACACTTAGTTGACTATCACAGAATAAGCACTCAGTAAATTTAGCTATTACTGTTGTCATTATCTTTACATTATTATACTTCACAAATAACACACAACAATTCATTCATTTATTTGAGGAGCATATTAATTGAAAGTGTACTATGTTCCACACTTCAAGCTGTATTACAAAGCTGTAATCATAAAGACAGTATGGCACTGGCACAAAAACAGACACTCAGATCAATGGAACAGAATAGAGAACCTAGAAATAGACCCACAAACATGTGGCCAACTAATCTTTGACAAAGCAGGGAAGAATATCCAATAGAATAAAGACAGTCTCTTCAGCAAGTGGTGCTGGGAAAACTGGATGGCAACATGCAGAAAACTGAACCCAGACCACTTTCTTACACCATAAACAAAAATAAACTCAAAATGGATGAAAGACCTAAATGTAAGACAGGAAGCCATCAAAGTCCTCAAGAAGAAAGCAGGCAAAAACTTCTTTCACCTTGGCCACAGCAACTTCTTATTCAACACGTCTCTGGAGGCAAGGGAAACAAAAGCAAAAATAAACTATTGGGACCTCATCCAAATAAAAATCTCTCCACAGTGAAGGAAACAATCAGCAAAACTAAAAGGCAACTGAAGGAATGCAAGAAGATACTTGCAAATGACATATCAGATAAAGGGTTAGTATCCAAAATCTATAAAGAACTTATCAAACTCAATATCCAAAAAATAAATAATTCAGTGAAGAAATTGGCAAAAGACATGAATAGACACTTCTCCAAAGAAGACATCCAGATGGCCAACCGACACATGAAAAAATGCTCAACATCACTCATCAGGGAAATGCAAATCAAAACCACAATGAGATACCACCTCACACCTGTCAGAAAGGCTAACATTAACAACTCAGACAACAACAGATGTTGGCGAGGATGCGGAGAAAGAGGATCTCTTTTGCACTGCTGGTGGGAATGCAAACTGGTGCAGCCACTGTGGAAAACAGTCTGGAGGTTCCTCAAAAAGTTAAAAATGAAACTACCCTACAACCCAGCAATTGCACTACTAGGTATTTATCCCAAGGATACAGGTGTGCTATTTCGAAGGGACACATGCACCCCCATGTTTATAGCAGCACTATCAACAATAGCCAAAGTATGGAAAGAGCCCAAATGCACATCAATGGATGAATGGATAGAGAAGATGTGGTGTATATATACAATGGAGTATTACTCAGCAATCAAAAAGAATGAAATCTTGCCATTTGCAACTATGTGGATGGAACTGGAGGGTATTATGCTAAGCAAAATTAGTCAGTCAGAGAAAGACAAATATCATATCACTTCACTCATATGAGGATAAAGATACAAAACAGATGCACATAAGGGAAGGGAAGCAAAAATAATATAAAAACAAGGAAGGAGACAAAACATAAGAGACTCTTAAATATGGAGAACAAACAGAGGGTTACTGGAGGGATTGTGGGAGGGGGGTTGGGCTAAATGGGTAAGGGGCATTAAGGAATCTACTCCTGAAATCACTGTTGCACTATATGCTAACTAACTTGGATGTAAATTTAAAAAAATAAATTAAAAATGAATGAATGAATGAATGAATGAATGAATGAATAAAAAGAAAGTGTACTATGTTCCAGGCCAATCTAATTCTCAGTGTTGGGGAAATGGTAGTGACACACAGGCAAAGTCCATGTTCCCATGGAACTTACATTTTGGTGTTGGAGACAATAACTGTACGAGTAAATGGACAATTAATTTTGGATATTGCTAAGTCCCAGGGAGATAATATAATAAGATCAAGGGACCAGTAGGGATAGGGGACCAGTGTTTAGATAGAGTGGTTAAGAAGGCCTTTTTGAAAGAGATAGGCATGATGACAAGTAAGTCATATGGAGATCTGGGGAGGGCGTCCAAGCAAAAGAAACCAAAGGTCAAGTGTCTTGAGGGAGGAACCAGCTTGAGTATAAAGAAAGAGTAGGAAAGAGAGTGTTGCTAGAAAGTATTGAATCAGGAAGAGCGAGGGACATGAATGGGTTTACTGAAATAGGCAGGGTCTGGGTCACGTAGGGCCCTATGAGCTAAGGCAAGGAGTTCAGGGGTGAACAAATCAAAGTAGGCCCAACATCATGCTATGCACCAAGGTAAGATCAAGAGAGATCAAAGTATTAAATATAAAATATGAAAAAAACTATAAGAAAGTGTATAGGATTATTTATCTGATTGTGAAATGGCAAAAACCTTTTTAAGCATAAAATTAGAGGCAGAAATCATATAGGAATAGGTCGGTTATGTGAACACATGGCATCTTAAAATTCCCATATGTTAAAAAACAAAAAAAATAGGGATGACTGGGTGGGTGGTTCAGTCAGTTGAGCATCCAACTTTGGCTCTGGTCATAATCTCACAGTTCTTGAGTTCGAGCCCTGCATCAGGTTTACTGCTGTCAACGCAGAGCCTGTTTCAGATCCTCTCTCCCCAACTCTCTCTGTCCCTCACCCACTTGTGCTCTCTCTCTCTCTCTCAAAAATAAATAAACATTAAACACACACACACAATAAATGGTATGTTTAACAGTAAACATACAAAGCACTTGATAAGCTCTGAAAAATACGTGTAATTCATTTAACAAAGCACTAAAATCCATAAGCATGGAAAATATTAAAATATGTGAAGTTACATAAAAAATATACTGGAATAAAAATGTATAAATGCATGAATAGAAAAAATATACAAATACATGAATAGATAATTCATAAAAAGTGAAACAATGATGTCAATAAACATGGAAAATGTTACTACTAATAATCAAAGACATGCAAAAGTAAAAAGCAGAAGATAACTTTCTGATTTTTTACTTATGTATTTTATCAAATTCATAAATTCAATAAAAATTATCAATTCAGCATTGATGAAAGTCAATTATGCTACCCAATGGGATAGGCATTCCCATGGAGGACTTTAGAAAGTGTAAATCAGAGTATAAATTGGATTATAGAATGGAAATGTAAATTAGCAGAGCCTTCTGGAGGTTAAGAGCCTCAAGAGTATATATATGTTTAACTCTATTTCTGGAAATCCAAATTTTGAGATAAACTAAAAGATTAAATATTTATTCACAAAGACAGTGGTTCTATGATATACTATTGAGTGAACAAAGGAAAGTATAAAATTGTATATATTGAATGAACACAACTATGTAAAATGAAAGAAAAAAAAAGATAAAATCCTGGAAGGATATATACAGAAATTCTATCAAGTTGCCTTGGAGTGGTAGGTTTCATGTTGGGATTTTCTCTGCTCTATACTGTTTAATACTGTCAGTGTTTTTGAAAATGAGCATGTATTTCAAATTTAACATAAAAAGAACTATTAAAAAAAAAAAAGAAAACTATTGAGTATAAATAGCATTCTATATCTACAATATCCATTCCAAAATTTGCCCTGGTCTTTTTTCCCACAAACATCCTCTGTTATATCATTTGGTCTCTTCTTTTCAACAGACAACCTCTATCAAGCAGGTATAAATCACAGCACACAAATATTTTAGGCCCATACCAGTGACACCTACATATACATATATATCTGGATATACAAATTTAATTCATATAAAAATGTTATAAGCCAAACAGAATATATAGACTAAAATAATTAGAATGGAACATTTAGGAAATCGGCAAATAAAGAAAAACATTACTTCCACTCTTACCCTGAAGGCATAGCTACATAATAAAATATCCAACTGAACAAGTATTTTTA
This sequence comes from Panthera pardus, assembly GCF_024362965.1. Lineage (NCBI taxonomy): Eukaryota > Metazoa > Chordata > Mammalia > Carnivora > Felidae > Panthera > Panthera pardus. The sequence continues at coordinate 31,124,310 of NW_026526677.1, read as the reverse complement.
TGCAGCATCTAAAAGCCAATGGTAGGCTGTTGTATGTCTAAGGTATCATTGTTTCAAGCTCTGACTTGACCTTACATGTAACTGTTTGCTTAGCTTATTTTGAGCATTCTAAGAATATTCACACAATTTGTTTTGCTTCGGGCAAAGCTAAGAATATGCACTTCCCAAAGTGGCGTATACTTCTCTAACCTCACATCGGTTCACCAGACCAGTTCTATTCACTCTGTGAACACATGAAAATGTTAATGGACACGCAAGATAAATGAATGAGCTAAAAGAACTCCCAGATTTCAAGGAGGATTTAGAATTCCAGGGCAGCTGAACTCCAACCTTTCAGGACACACACTGAAGAAGGAGGAGATATTTTTGAGCAAAGAAGCCCAATCTGTCTGAGCCTATTAATTCCCCTGTTGACCAAATATATCAAGTGTGATTCAGGATTATTTCAACAAATCATCTTGGCAGGTAAACATTTTCTGCAGACCGGGGCTCGTTCTGCCTGTTGCAAAATGAATTGTACGAACAATGCTGAGGTAATATTTATATGAATCAAACAATAAGGCAATATTGTGCTTGTGTACCCAGCTGCCAAAGCTTGAAGAGTCTAAACATGCAATTCAAAACAATTCTTCATGTTTTCCTTTAGCCCATACTGGTTTTCTGGTGCTATTTTTAGCAATAGTATCTTTTTTTTCCTACCCTAAAAAGATTCACACATAAAACCCCAATTCACAAAACATAGAATTAGGAGCATTTCTGGCTGACATGTGGCAGAAGCCCAGCCATTCCACACATCTCTTCCAAGTACTCTTGGGCACTTACCTGCAACACTAGGTTGTATGCAAGATAAACTCTCCTACTTTTGAAGAACTAGGAGAAGCTACTAGAAAAGAATTGGCTGAAAATGTCTATTTATTTTGAGAAGGTATATGAAATTCATTGGGCATAAAACGATTCTGTAAGGAAAATTACTGGTGTTTATCTTTTGAGTGCCCTCCTACCTCTACTTCCCTAACCTCCATTCTTCCTCCTTTGTACTCCCTCACTGTTTTCCCCAAAGTATGCAGCCCTTCCATTCAGAGCTCAGAGACTCCTGCCCCACCCATACCACAGACATCTCTGTACCCTCTTAACCGCTTGCCCTCCCACTGGAATAAGCACACTATAATATTTACAGTGAGCACTGTTTTTGCTAGCGAATTTCCATTCTTGGATTTCCCCTGACAGCGTTTCCTTTCCCTCTGTGTTGGCAGTCTTGATGGTCTGTTAATAAGTCTAGCTGGTCCAGGTGGAGGGCTTCTGCCCCAACATGAGGACATTTAGTCTTGGTCTAGCTCTCTCCAGGGATTATGAATCTTGAGCAGAAGATCTCAAAGAGACAAAGGCAGAAGTGATTCATGCTGGTGATGGCATCCTGACAAGGCCATCTACTGGTTTGTGTCATTTGGATCCCTGGTCCAGCCCTGGTTACTGTGCTCCTGCTTTGTCCTCTATTTGGTGAGTTACCCAAGGGCCTTCCAATAAGTTCCCTTTTGGCTTATGTTAGATGGAATCTGTTGCTTATATCCAAAGACTCCTAAATGATGGAAGGTTTTATAAGCAGTTTCAGATTCCTTATTTAATTTGCCCCCAGCAAAATCCTTTGGAATTGAGTAGGGAAATACTATCAATCCCATTGTATAGGGAAGAAAATGCAGGCTTGAACTATTGAGTTTTATTGTCCAAAGTGTTGTATTCAGGACGCAATGCAGCATCATGATTCAAATCCAGCACATTCTGGATCTAGCCCTCTCAGAGAAATGTGCTTTCTTATGTCTAATTCCCTCAGAGCCTCCTGGAATTACCATTAGTTAATTCAAAAAACCACATCCTATGGAATAAGAGACTAACAGAGGATTCATGTGTTTTCCTCCTCAGTGGGGGGCATTTATTTTCAACAGGAAGTCAAGCAAGCTTACACTCCCTTAGCCACAAAAACACTTATTAAAATAGATGCCTTAAGATGATAGGTTTATATATATATGAACCTATATGTAGGTCACATATATGTCATATATATGTTTTATATCAAATTCTATATTTCATATTTTCAAAAGATACTGATCCAAATATTGTTTGTCAGGTACTCTTTAGAGAGTACTCCTGTAGAAAGCATCCAAACTCAGCCATTATCTGATTTCAGTCTGATGGTTAAATTCATATGTAACACTAACCATTACAAAGAGAAAAAAGAAGATTTTAAATACATTGGAAAATTAATAATAAGCCACTCAGATTATAATGGAAAGGAAAAGAAATAATTAAATTTCCAACCTTCGGGAGAGAACTAAATGACCCAGACCATAAAACCATAAAATTCTCTTTTGCATCTGGAATCAACAAGGGATGAATTATTATTGTCTTACTATGCTTATCAGAGCTGCTTGTAAAGTAAAGGGAATTCAATCACAGGGAAAAAAAATTCCAGGTTCCCTTGCCCATACAAACACACACACACACACACACACACACACACACACACACACACACACACACACTATGCACATTATTAGATTTTTCAGGGAGGTCTGGTCCAGGATGATGGACAGTTTATGAAAAAGATGATTTTTTTAAAAGATGCTTAACTATAGTTTCAACAATCTGTCTGGAATTATTGCCCCTTTCCAATGAAAAAAAAAGAAACTTCCCTCCCCCTCTTTCATCTATACCTCCAGGCTTCAGGTTGTCTCAGTAGCCACAGAAGAAAAGAAATTAACGCAGTATTTAGAGTCAGAATACCAAACTTGGACTTAACCCCAATGTGACTTCAGGCAACCCGTTAGCCCTTCTGAGCCTTTGCTCAATTCCATTTAAAATGGATAAAAATAATATTACCCATCCTTCTAACTCATGAGGATTTTCAGATGACTATTTTAAGGAAATTTTTTTTAACGTTTATTTATTTTTGAGACAGAGAGAGACAGAGCATGAACGGGGGAGGGTCAGAGAGAGGGAGACACAGAATCTGAAACAGGCTCCAGGCTCTGAGATGTCAGCACAGAGCCCGATGGAGGGCTCGAACTCACGGACCGCGAGATCATGACCTGAGCCGAAGTCGGCAGCTTAACCGACTGAGACACCCAGGCGCCCCGAGATGACTATTGATGCAGATAAAAGAAAAAGCAGTAAAGGGAATTTGGATATCATCTGAGAGAAACTGGCTAGCCACTCACACAGGTCTATTAGCCACTTTCCTCAGGCTTACAGAGAAGACTCAAAAAACTGGCCTGCTAATAGATTAAGAGGATCTGTATCCCAGGGAGTAACTTCATGTTAACTATTATATAAATCCAGAATGTCATGGTATTATTTTACATTAATAATTAGTATAACTGCCTCCCAAAACATTTTAACCTTCCTCTAAGCTTGGTCAGTGCATCTATATTAATTTAATATGGGCCTAAAATCAAACAGAGTCATATTTACATTAGTACATAATTTCCAATGGCTCTACATTCTCACCTACTCTTTGAACAATAACCCCAATGTGTTGTACAAGTGTCTTTCCCCAAAGATCTCTAAGGATCTCCAGGAGTGTTCATGTGTCCAAGAGCCATTGCTTATCTTCTGTTCCTTGTCTAAAGAGAGGAATTTAGACCTTAAGACTGAACTTGACACCCACTGAAATTAGCATTATATTTGCTGACCCCCAACAGTTCTGCTTATTAGTTTTAATTAACATCATTGTCACTGAGTATCTGGTGATAAAGGTGGGCTTTCATCCCCCACTTTTGTGTTGTTGCATACATTCTCACATTGCTTTTGGTAAAGAGAGCTTCATGGATTCCCAGGCAAAGATGCTGTTGGCTTTCAGCTATACTTTGTAATCCCAGAGAAAAACTGCCTGATGCTTAAGATCTTCCCTGTTTTAGTGAAGTTCTTTCAACTAAAATACATAGTTTCCCAAGGCATATCCAAGATGTCAGGGTGGTTTCAAAATGGTTCCAGGGTCATTCATCCTGAGCATGGAATCAGGACTTCCTCTCCTCCAAAGCTTAACTACTAATGAGAGAAAGGCTTCCTGATCCAAACTTTTTATTTTTATTTTTATTTTTATGCTCTCATATTTTTTTATTTTTTGAGTATAGTTGGCATGTGTTTACATCAACGCAACATATTGATTCAACATGTTTATATATCACCATGATTATTACAGTTACTGTCTGTCACAATACAATGCTATTACAATACCATTGACTATATTCCCTATGCTATATCTTTTATTCCCATGGCTCATTCATTCCATAACTGGAAGCCTGTATCTCCTACTCACTTCACCCACTTTGCTCATCCCCCACCTCCCTCCCTTCTGACAACAACCAGTTGTTCTCTGTATTATGGATATATTTGTGCTTTTTGTTTGTTTGTTCATTTGTTTTGCTTATCAGATTCCACATGTAAGTGAAATCATATCATCTTTGTCTTTCTCTGACTGAGTTATTTCACTTAGCATAATACCCTCTAGCTCCATCCATGTTGCCACAAATGGCACAATCTCATTCTTTTTTTGGCTGAGTAACATTCCATTTTGTATATATATATATAAATGGAATTATATATATATATATATATATATATATATATATATACAAAATATATATACAAATGGAATGATATATATATACAAAATATATATATAAATGGAATGATATATATATATACACAAAATATATATATAAATGGAATGATATATATATATCATTATATATATCATATATATGATATTTATATCATTATATATATCATATATATATTTATATATATATAAATGGCATATATATATATATATATCATTATATTTTGGCTGAGTAACATTCCATTTTATATACATATACCATTTCTTTAACCATTCATCTATTGATGGACACTTGGGTTGCTTCCATATCTTGGCTATTTGTAAATAACGCTGCAATAAACAGGGGTGCATGTTTCTTTTCAAATTATTTTCATTTTCTTTGAGTAAATATCCAGTAGTAGAATTACTGGATGATATGGTAGTTCTATTTTTCTTCTTCTGAGGAATGTCCATACTGTTTACCACAGTGCTGCACTAGTTTGCATTCCCACCAACAATGCACAAGGGTTCCTTTTTTTCCACATCTTCACCAACACTTGTTATTTCTTGTCTTTTTGATTCTAGCCACTCTGACAGGTGTAAGGTCAGGTGTAAGGTGTAAGGTGTCATTGTGGTTTTGACTTGTATTTGCCCAATGACTACTGGTATTGAGCATCTTTTCCTATGTCCGTTGGCTATCTGTGTTTCTTATTTGGAAAAATATCTATTCAGGTCCTCTGCTCATTTTTTAATTAGATAATGGGGGGGTTGGTGTTGACTTGTATAAGTCTTTTATATATTTTGGATATTAACCCCTTATTGAACGTATCATTTGTAAATATCTTCTCCCATTTAGTAGGTTGCTTTTCTGCTTTGCTGATGGTTTCCCTCGCTGTGCAAAACCTTTTTATTTTGATGTAGACCCAATAGTTTAATTTTGAATTAATTTCCCTTACCTGAGGAGATGTATCTAGAAAAACATTTCTATGGCCAATGTCAAAGAAATTACTGCCTGTGTTCCCTTCTAGGAGTTTTACAGTTTCAGGCCTCACATTTAGGTCTTTAATGCACCTTGAGATTTGTGTGTGTGTGTGTGTGTGGCGTTATAAAGTGGTGGTCCAGTTTCATTCTTTTGCATGCTGTCCAGTTTTCCCAGCACCATGTATTAAAGAAACAGTCTATTCCTCATTGTATATTCTTTCTTTGTTGCAGATTAATTGAACATATATGTATGGGTTTATTTCTGGGCTCTTTGTTCTGTTCCACTGATCTGTGTATCTGGTTTTGTGCCACTACCATATTGTTTTGATTATAATAGCTTTGTAGTATATCTTGAAACCTGGGACTGTGCTACCTCCTGTTTTGTTCTTCTTTCTCAAGATTGCTTTGGCTATTCAGAGTCTTTTGTTGTTCCATACACATTTTAGGATTATTTATTCTAGTTCTGTGAAAACTGGGTCAGGATTCTTTATGCCTCCAAGATGAGTTGCTTTTCAAGCACCTCATTCCTCTTTCCTACAATTTGGCCTTTATCAAGTTCATCCTAATCCATCAGACATATTTTAATACCTTTGAACCTTAAAGAAAGACTTAGGTCCAATTTTTTCTCTCTAGAAGTTCTTTCTCATGTAAATTAGTGGGTGCAAAAAAAAAAAAATCAAGCAAGACCAATGTTGCCTAATTTTATCCTGCAGCATCCAAGCTGCAAGAGTTAATAGATATTTGAGAAAAATGTTAAGGCAATCATTCGCACCAACAAAGTTTGGGTTCATAAACCTAGCCAAAAGGTCTTTCTCCCTCATTCTCTCTTCCTCTCCCCCTACCCCTTTCACACAGACACAGACAGACACACATGCTCACACAGTTATCATCTACAGAAAGCAATGTTCAAAAAGCTGTAGTGCTAATGAAAGTGTACCAAATGAAAATCTAGACTGAAAAATGGGATGAAAAATAGAGAGAGACATTAAATGAGCAAATAAGCTACATGATGAGCTGGTTGATGGAGCCTGGAAATGTAATGAGCAACTTGAAAAATCATTTAATATCTGGTTAGGAAGGAACTTAAAGATCATTTAGTCCAACCCCTTCATTTTACAGCTGAGCAAATGGAAACCTATACTGAGGAAGTGACTTGCCCAAGGTCACAATGTTCCTGTGAGATAAATGAACTAAAGTTTTTCCGTGATACCCTCTCACAGAAGGTGATTCCTTCATAGGTAATATTTGCTAGAAATTTTGTTCTGCTAAAAGACAAAGGGTAAGGAATCATTTTCATTAAATCAATCAAATGTTATGAATCATGATGCATTTCTCTGACTTAGAATACACAGGAAAAAAAAAAGTTTCATAGACGACTCATTCCATCCAATGGCACTACACTGTTACTCGTAGACTTCACAAGTAATAAAAGCAATAGTACTAATAGTTATTACCAATAATTGACTATTTTCCATTCATCAGGCACCATGCTAAATATAGTGGGTTTTTTTTTCCATCAATCCTCTTATTAAATACACAGAAATGAGTTTAAAGAACTCAGTATTCACTCGACATTGGACAAGTTATCTAAGTGGCAGACTAGGATTCAGGGCTGGGAAGATTGATAGTATTCTGAAGGGAAAAGCAGATTGAAGCCAGTTATTTGGGATACTAAACTACTGAATAACATTTGTATCCTTTAGACCACTAACATCTATTCTCCTTTATCTGCCCCATCACTGGTATCTATATATTCTGTCTACCCCTTCCTTCCACCAATCTATACTGGACACTTCTACCACAGACTAATTTCTTGGTGACACATACTCACTCTAAAACTTTAGTGGTTTCCCACAGTGTATTTAATGCCTTCATAATTGCCCTAAATCTATCTTTCTAACATTAGATCCCACTTCTTCTGTATCAAATACTTGCTCTTGTCAAACTAGATAACCCTATCCTCAATATACACTTTGAAATTCATCCTTCATTCTTTAACACTTACTGTGTACCTACTATGTGCCTGACATTGTGTTAAACATTGGAAATACAAATAGAAAAGAGATCCCCCCTCCTGTCTTCTTAAAGATGTTTAGAGTGTTATAGACAAACAGGGAAACAACTGATTATAGTCAAGAAAGGTGATTGCTACAACTCGATCTTGTCGAAGTGCAGTGGGAACCAAGACAAACTCTGAGTTTCTAGTATGTAACTTTGGGTTTCTTTGTTTTGTTTTTTTTCTCCCTGATATGCCTTCCACGATCCACACTTCCATCTTCATATAACTATATCCCAAAGAATTAAGTTCAAATGCCTCATGACCATGTGGATATGTTTCTTCCCATTTTTTTTCTGTGAATGCCTTCTCTCAAAAATGTAGTGCAAGTTCCTAATAAATAAACAAAAAAAAAGTTTTACTTTTTTAAATACCTTGAATATTCATGCTTAGAAAAGCAAGAGAAGCAGAAAATAAATTTGCCAAATCCTGAAGGTGATTACAGGGGGTCCAGTGGTTACAGGCTATAACAGCATCTAATTTTACTTCAAAACTTCTGCCTTTCCTTCCTCTATATATATTTGAGTATGATTAGGGTCTTTTATTGGGTCACAGATGGAATGAGAAGGAAAGATTTTTTTTCCTGGTGTGAATAGTTAAAAAAGAGAAAAGCACCAAAAAGGATATGGGTATATTGTGACAGCAAAGCTGTCTGAAGTGAAATAAACTGGATTTTAGCAATGAAAGGTACAGGAAAATAATGGTACAAGTAAAAAAGACTCTTCCCCAGAGATACAGCCAGGGATGGACTGAAGAAATGCAAAACCAAGTAGTTCCCCAGATCATCCACTAGGCGTCCCATCCTGCTTAGTCCCTCAGGGCTCCCTCTAGGCAACAAGAAAATTAGGAAGCTCTCTCTAGACAGCCAATCATATTGCAGTGCTCTAAATATGTCCTACCTTGAGGCTTCTTGAGCTCAGGGGCCTCATCAAAATCATGTTCATATTCCGCAATGTCTAACACACTCTTGGGCACACAATAGGTATTTGGAAATATGTGCCGAATGCATGTTAAATAAAGGAACAAACAGGCACTTACATGGTTGTAAAGAGCACTTCTAAACCACTGTATTGAGAGTTTTCCAGACCTTTTCCTTGACATACTATATGGGTAGTGCTTCTGAGGGCTTCATCATCCCAGCCTATGCTGCAATAAATCTCTGGGCATGTCTAGCCTACAGCACACCCAAGAAATTTGCTCATACCTTTCCTCTATTTCTTTATATAGAAAAGAAAGTAAAAGATGCTAACTATTGGGCTGAAGCAAAAAGTCAAGAGGTAGAATGTTCCAAAAGCGTTCCTGGACTTGGACAACTTGCAAAATTTAACAAGCACTCTAGATGGGGTTCAGTGTTCACCACAGTGACAGACAATTACTGCCCAATGGTTCTGAGTGCCCAGGAGGCCACTGTGAAACCAATGCAGGAAGCCTTTTGATATCCTACTCACTCTGTATTTATTGGCCCCCATGGCTTTCTACCCTAAGCCATGAGAACATTTTGTAAAAGAGAATATGATCCTGGAGAATTAACTGGACTCTTCCTTGTGCCCATGGTAAATCATGAGACTGGATGGCCTACAGCTAACTAAGCCTACAAATTACCAGCCTGCTTCAGAGGCCATGATGCAAAGAACAGTCGTTTCTGCACATAAAATAACAGCCAGACAGTGTAATAGATTTTTAGGACTAGGAACATCCCTAAAATCATTCAAGAAGAGCAGTTTCCAAACTATTTTAGTCATGGAGTCCTTGTTTCAAGTTACAAAATTTCAGATCTTTAGTATAACCTAATAAGTAAAAGTTACTCCTGGGGTATGGAAGACAATGAAGGCAGAATCTCTAGAGCTTCAGAAAATTGTATTTGAACAAAATCATCCTAATCCACCCCCTGATTTTAGATATGCAAAAGGTCTATGAGAAATTATTTTTCTTCCACTTTACACATGAGGATTTTTGGGGCACCTGAGTGGCTCAGTCGGTTAAGCGTCTGACTTCAGCTCAGGTCATGATCTCATGGTTTGTGAGTTCGAGCCCTGCATCGGGCTCTGGGCTGACAGCTCAGAGCCTGGAGCCCGCTTCAGAATCTGTGTCTCCCTCTGTCTGCCTCTCTGCTGCTTGCACTGTGTCTCTCGCATTATCTCAAAAATAAATAAACATTAAAAAAATTATAGATGAGGATTCTTACTGAAGAACAACTTAAAATTTTTTTGTCAACATTATACAGCTAGTGCATCAGTCAGAGTCCCTTTGGAAACCAGATGGCACACCTAAATTCAAATACTTTGAAGAGGTAACAAAGGGACTATTTACAAAGCTGTGGGCAGGGTTTCCAGAACAAATAAGGGATGGTGCAGTTCCCTGGAGTTGGGGATTTGGGCCTGAAAAGAGGAGAGGGAACAGTTACATGTAAGAAGAGAATCATGAGCCACCTTAAGGAGACATGCAATCTATAGTAGAAAGATATAGGCAGCTCTCAGCAAGCCTACAAGAAGGAAACTAGAGAAATATGTATACCATCCTCATTCTCCTCCTTCTCCCTGATCTCCTGCCAGGGCTTGCACTGGCTGAACTAACTAGAAACAAGACAACAGAGTATCTATCAATGTGTTCCATACAGATCAGCCTCCTGAAGCAAAAGAGTAGGATAGAGAAGAGCAGAGAGTAGACATGAAGAGGTAAACTGAGGTTATCTGCCACAGTCAACCAATGCCTGAAACAGAATTATTCAGATATCTAATGGCAAAATCTATATTCTTTTAATTTTTAAAGTTTATTTATTTTTGAGAGAGAGAGAGAAAGAGAGAGAGAGCAAGGGAAGGGCAGAGAGAGTTGGGGACAGAGGATCCCTACTGACAGCAAAGAGCCCAATGCAGGGCTCAAACTCATGAACCATGGGATTATGGCCTGAGCTAAAGTCGGACGTTTAACTGACTGAGCCACCACCCAGGCACCTGGCAAAATCTATATTCTTGATCACAATGGTGTTTTATGCTACATGAATTTTTTTTAACCCATATACTGTTTGGTAACAAAGCTAGTATTGAATAGGATTTCCTGTCCATTGGCCCACAAATATGTCTCCTGTTACTCTATAAATCTATTGAGAATGGTCCTTCCAAATATTCAGCAATACTTTCAACCTCTTAGGTAACTCAAATCATGTTCTCTTAATATAAATATAGAGATTATTATACTAGTCCTAATGTTCTTCATAACATTAAAATGGGAATCTGTGTTTTAGTAAATACCGAACCACATTCCAGTTCAGTGTGTGGCAGTTCATCTTCACCAGATGAAATGTTTAACATCTGAAAGAATGTTTGGCAAACACATGAGACCCTACCTGTTCCATCTATGCCCATAGCAGACATCATTTGATAATGGTTTTCTGTCTTGATGAGAATAGGTACAAACTCTGGATCTTTCTCAGCATAGTCAACAACTTCCAAATGATCAGTTAGCACATGAGAAGAAGCCCATATTTATCTCAATAGTGAAGAAGAAAAATATAGGAGAACAGAAAAAGTCTGTGTGAATCTAAGAACGCAAGACTGAAAGCCCCAACACGTTGAATGCCATTTTTAAAGAGCTCTCATCCTGAGTCACTTTTAGACCAGGCAAGAGAAAATAAATACATGTTGAAACAAAATACCTCTTTGCTCTAGAGAACAAATCTACCCTTAGTTAAAACTGAGAATATATAACAAAGTGGGTAGTTTTAAATTGTTACAATATGAATATAATTCCACAATGAAAATCATTTATAAACAACTATTGGATGGACAGTTCAATACTCTCTTAAGGTTATAAAGGGATTTATTCTGAAGGAAACCTGTGGGAAGGATTTTGATCCAAGAAGCTATTCTCCCTTCCAGCAAAGAAAAAAAGAAAAGAAAAGAAAAAGATGTAAACAGAGATTAAAGGAAGAGGAGGGCAGAAGGAAAAGAATAGAGAATGAACTTTGCTCAGGAAACAAACAAAAAAAAATGATATGAAGTTTCTATAAAATACAGAAGAGAAATCCCCTCTTGCTTATACCTCATTTTATTAGATCAGGGTGTTTAGAAATAATCCAATGTCTTTCCTTGAAACTTGCAGAGTAAAAAGCAAACTCCATACCATTAGCAACAAGATCCTACATGCCTAGTTCTCCCATTTAATTCCTTTCTACTTCTTGGTCATCACACTCTATCCACACACACACACACACACACACACACCCCACCTTCCTGTGGTCTACTCACAGCTACTTGAATATTCCAAGCTCTTTTCTACCTCAGGATCCCTGCACGTTGGTTGCTCTCTGCCTGGAATGCTTCCACCCTTCCTACTTCGTGACTAGCTCCTACCCATTCTTTAGAAATCAGCTTAAATAAAGACCTTCTCTGAAAACTTTATTTAAAGTAGGTCCCTTCTGTTATTCTCTAACTCTGTTTCTTATGTTTTTTTTTCCTTTGAACTTTATAGTTGGATATATTTTATTTATACTCCTATTTGTTCATTGCTTGGCTCCTACGCTGGGATATGAGTCCTATAAGAGCAAAAACGATCTCAATCTTACTCACTGTTACATCCACAGAACCTACTACAGTGGCAACCACACACTGAAACATTCTATAAATGTTTGTGAAATAAATGAATGGCAAGCTATTTTGTTTGTAACCTATAAATCTTTCCAATCTTACCTCCAGGACCCACAAGACAAAAGCATATGAAATTTTGTGATTTGATTTGCAGGTAATAATCATTGAAGCTTATTGAGCACCATTTGCTATGTCTAGACACAACTCTAAACATACATACATACATACATACATACATACATACATACATACATACATAAATAAATAAATAAATAAATAAATTTACATGGGTGCATGTATATGTGTAATTTTAAATCTCACAAAATCCCAATGGATTATTATTGGCCCCATTTTACCGATGAAGAAAATGAGGTATCTGTAGATTTAGTTAGCGAGACAGAGAAAGGTCTATTAAAATGACAGGTCTTAGAAATATCATGATAGGTGATCTTCAAATATATTTTCAACATATCCAAGCAACCAATGTGACCCAGACACATCCTCTGGGGGTTGTTCCTGAGAGACAGTCACAACAGAATGAAAAGGAAATAAGCAAAGTCAGGGACACTAGAATCAGACTGCTTCTCTTCCACTTACTGCTTGTATGACTGTATTAAAATCCTTTCTCTCTCTTACCTGACCTCAGATTCTACATCCGGCCAAGGAGAAGTTGGGTCTAGATGAATTACCTGGTGATTTATGTAACTTAAAGACCCACCACAAAGTCTAAGAAATGGCTCATATGTTCTGGCATGATATTGATTGCCAGGATCTGTGCTTTGTGATAACTGTTCCTCAATGAGTAGTAAGAGATCACAATACTGGGTTTGACTGTAGGGAATTTAAAATTAATGCTAGCAAGCAAGAGGAGTTGCATGCTGGGATTAAAGTGGTAGCAGTAGAGTTGAGAATGGAAAGATTCAGGGATATGTTTGAGTTAACAGAGAACTGAATGAAAAGAATTAAATTTAAATTCACTTTAATTACACCAGAGAGGTGTTTTCATTTCAAACCACTTGAACTAGGGAAAACAATGTAATATTACATCATCAAAAATAAAGTTAACATACCAAAAAATAACCTCTGGTATGTTTCAATACTCAACAGCAAGCTATGGATATTTGGGAGAGAATACGGGAATCAGAGATTTCTCTTCTGTAAAATAAAGGAGGTAGACAGTATTATGCTAAATGAAATAAGTCAGTCAGAGAAAGACAAATACCGTATGATTTCACTCATATGAGGAATTTAAGAAATAAAACAAATGAACATGCGAGGGGAGGAAGAGAGGCAAACCATGAAACTCGTAACTATAGAAAACAAATGATGGTTACCAGGGGAGATGGGCAGGGGGAAGGGGAAAATAGGGGATGGGGATTAAGGAGTTCACCTGTTACGATGAGCACTGGGTATTATATGGAAACATGGAATCACTAAATTCTACACCTGAAAATAAGATTACACTGTATGTTAACTAACTGGAATTTAAATTAAAACGTGAAAGCAGGTCACAATCTCACAGTTTGGGAGTTTGAGCCCTATGTCGGGCTCTGTGCTGATAGCTCAGAGCCTGGAGCCTGCTTCCGATTCTGTGTCTTTCTCTCTGCCCCTCCTCTGCTCGTGCTCTGTTTCTGTCTCAAAAATAAATAAATAAACATTATTTAAAAAAAAACTTGTAAGAAAAAAATAAATTCAAAACAAAATAAAGTAAAATAAAATAAAGGAGTTGAAACAGATAATTCTATAGGCCTCCTCAATACCTCTACAATTCTTTATTCAGTATTTCATAAGTACTTATTGAGCGTTTCACATGGACTTCACCCCATCATAGGCAGAGCAAGTCATACAGAATAAAATAACATCATCCATGCCTTCAGAGATGCTAATCTAATTACGAGATCACTGTAGATCAAACTGATGGAAACAAAATACAGAATTGTAATATAATACATAATTTCAATTTATCCCTGTTTTCTTATATATATCATAACATATTAACTAAAACCCTGACTTTTTGAAATAATGGAAAGTATTAAAATTAAGACATTAAAAATAGTAACATATTGGGGCCAAAAAAGGTAACTGATTAATTATTTTTATTTGTTGACCAGACAATATAAACGTAGTATATTTTCATAGGGATGGGTTTAGAATGTAATTGGAAAGTTACGTTTGCAGGAAGCAGAGTTCTCTCATGATAAACATAATGGATGGCAATGAAAAGAAAATAGAACAATTGCCTCTGGTTTATAAAAAGCGAAAGGGATGCAAGTGTTAGTAGCATTAAAACTTCATGGGGTGGCTCAGTGGGTTAAGCATCTGACTCTTGATTTCAGTTCAGGTAATAATCTTAAAGTTTGTGAGCTCAAGCCCCGCATTGGGCTCTGTGCTCTCAGCTTGGGATTCTCTCTCTCTCTCCCCCCACCTCTCTCTTTCAAAATAAATAAATAAACTTAAAAAAAAAAAAAAAAAAACCTTCAACTGTTGCCTACACCAAAATGATTGTCACTATAGTGATACTGACCCAGAATAAGCATCAAATAGGAGGGTCAAAATGAAAGATAAATTGCCCCCAAATATAAAGTGTACACACTCAGATGGGCAGCAGCAACATGGAAGGCAGATTATTCTCATAAATTTCCCTTTTCATGAACTTGTGTTCATAAAATATGAAAATTCTTGTGGAATTTTCTCTCAGAATTCTATTTCTTTTTGTTAATGGGCTGTCCACAAAAATCAGATTTTGAAAAATAGTTGAATTAATGAAAACAAAGGTAAATATTAAAATTTTAAATATTTCTAGTATCTTAATGGAAATATTATGCATATTTTAAAATTAAATCAAGCTCTTAAAAGATCAAGAAGATGAATTATATTAATTATTATCTAACTTTAAAAATGAGGGAGGAGAAACCAAATCCATTATCATCATAAGACAGAAATTTTCATACTGTGAATAAAAATATTGCTTTAAGAAAAATTTCCCAGATGATTTTTTAAATGCTTATTTATTTATTTTGAGAGAGAGAGAGAGAGAGAGAGAGAGAGAGAGAGAATGTGAGCTGAGGAGGGGCAGAAAGAGAAGAAGAGAGAGAATCCCAAGCAACCTCCATGCTGTCAGTGCAGAGCCTGATGCAGGGCTTGATCTCAGAAACTGTGAGATCATGACCTGAGTCAAAATCAAAAGTTGAACAATTAACTGACTGAGCCACCTAGGCACCCCTTCCAGATAATTTTTATAAGACATTTTACCCACATTGGAAAAAAATGTAAGATTTCAACAAAGTAGAGATAACTTAAAATTGTATATATAATGGGAAGAAACAAAAGCATGAAAAATTATTCATGCACTCATTCATTCAACAAATACTTTTAGAGCATTTCTATGCGTTAGGTGCTGTGTCCAGTGATCATATAAGATATCATATGCAGATGGAATGAATTTCAAAATCCTAAGGGACTCACAGTGAGGAATGGGGGTAGGGCAAATAAATATACAACAAACATTAAAAAGGCTGTCAAACTATACCCCATGATAATCATAAAGGTAGTAAAGGTTATAGGAGATATGTTAATGATCAGTTCAGATGATTGAAGGTGGCTAACAAAGTAGGCAGCAAAATGAGATAAATATTGAAGGATGTAGGACTTTTTAAATGAATTGGGAGGGATAGAAATAATAAAGATGTTAACATAAGAAACTGACACAAAATACTGAACAGGTATAAAAGGGTCAGGAATTAGAAAGCCTTGACGGCTGCAGTAAATATTCTGTGCCTTAAATGTATAGGTAATCACAAGCTACTGTCATTTATGCCAGGTATAAACATGGAATCATAAAACAGTTGGAGGCTTGTGGGGAGCAAGGGTTGGGGTGGGAAGTGTTGAGAAGAATAATGATGTCATTTCCTCCTTCCCTGTCCCTGGAAGAATTCTTAAATTAGCCACTACACTCTTCCACTGATTCTGTACATGACTCTAGAATGCCATCTCAACATTCCAAGAAATCACTGCCAATCTCACTAAGTGTGAATTTGAATATTCATCCAGTATTTTGTTGTTTTTATTTTTATTTACTCTTTCGCATTTGATATGCAATCACTTGACCAGAACAAATTATCAACCCAGATTCTATACTAGGCACTAGTGAAGAAGAAAATAGACCCAAACTTAATGAATACTGTTTTTAGGAATGTAAGAAAAAAAGAGCAGTTTTATATTCACTGAGATGGTGTCAGCACTTGGGGTAAAGAATCTTTACATTCTTTTAATAATCTCAGCTTTCTGGGTAGTGTCTGAACTGGGATGATGGAAGTGGGCCTGGAAAGGGAAGCAGAAGTGAAATTGAATACAGAGCTATATCCAAAGTACTTACTGAATTTCTATCACTCACCTTCACCTGCCCTATAATCCAGGCATCTCACGATTTTCCCTGACTATGCCTTCTTCTTCATGTCTTTTTATGGGTTATTCCCTTCACTGGAACCCGCTTTGCCTTCTTCACTGTTTGGTGAACTTCCTGCTTATCAAACTTAATTCACATGGGACGTCTTCCATTCTGCTTCCTTGCCGCTTCTGTAATATTGTATACCTTTATTTTAGTATTTGTCAGCTATGTTTATTCTCTTGCCTTTCTGTTCCTTGGGTCTAACATGACTCTTCATCTTCATACTACCAATATTCAACACTGTTCCCACCACCCAACAGGGTGTTCAATAGTGATTTGACTGAATAAATAAACGCTTAAGTTGAACATCAGAGTATAGGATATGGGGTTTTCACCAGGTTTGTTTTATCATGCTTCCTAATGTTCACATTATAAACTTAAACATAAAGAGTTTAAAGACATCTACTTGGTGGTGTTTCTGAAATACTGGATTGCATATGAGAAACCCAGGTCAAAATGGCAGATTTCCTGTGACTAATATCCAAAACGAATAATCCTAAAAGGTGATGTATGAGTTTCTGTATTCAAAATAGGTATGTTTAGGTTGGCAGTTTGGTGTCTCTCTTGAAGGACAAGTCTCAAACCCATCTTTTAAAAGAACTCTGACCACCTGGAAAACTTGCCTGAATCTTTTCCAAAAAAATATTGTTTATATTCTATTGTAAATATTTAAGTATCTTATCTCTTGTACCAGAGTACAGGATCTTCAAAGGTAGGTCCATGGACATTTTTTATCACCATACTATCTAAAACAGTGCTTTGAAAATAACAGGTACTTAATAAACAGAGGACTTCAGCTTTGGCATGCTTTAAATTAGAAATACCAGCTCTAGTATGACCTATCCCAATATTACTTTCTTTTCTTTATAGAGTCAGGGACATCAACATCGTCTTGGATGAGTCAGTTCCATGTTACTCAATAATTCTTAACCTAAGCCCTCTTTTGATGGATATCTTTATTTATAAATACGATACCCTTTTACTTAACAATATGATATCCTTTTACTTAACACTCACGCTAGCACACTAGCACCTATGAACAACAGAACATGTGGTCAAATTTACCTGTATAAGCTTTACCTCTATGGCTTGTAGTCTGAGACAATAGCTGAATTTTTTTCCAATTATAGAATGTCCCTTACATTGAAAAATCATTGTAGTATTGGCATACAAACATTGAACATTAATGATAATCTTTGCCTTGACCTCAGATGGTACATGGCCTTATATGATTTCATTTAGAGCACTTGCAGAAATGTGCTCTCAGCCTATTCATTTAGCCTGGTATATGTGTTTGATATTTTTTTTTCCCCTTTCATAACAGTGTAACAACAGCAGAATTTAACTAATCACCCTGATGACTAGAGACCCTTTGTGGATTTTATGAATTAGTGATAAAGTGGAACAAATCTGCAAAATAAAGGAAAATGCCTCATCAAATTTATTCATTTATTTTGACAAGAGCAATTTTGTTTTAATTAGTTATGATAGCATCTCAGTAAATGTGCTGTAGCATGTTTTCTCAAATTAATTAAAGCCCCTTTTCCCACCAAGGCACTGTGCTTATACAGAAAGGAAAAAAGGGAAGAAAAAGCACAGATTTAATTGAGACAATCATTGGTTTTCTGGATTATTTTAGGGGAATACATGAACATTTTTCAAAAGACAGTGTCTGCTCCTTTTGAATATACATTCCGTAAGCTCATTGGAAGAGAAAATTAGGAATTGCTTTTAAAAGATAAATTTGGATAGGAATTTAATTTTGAGCTGAATTTGCTTTTCAATTTTAAAAGTGTTTTGAAATAGGTCCTAAGGAAAAAAAAGTAGTTTCAACTAAGCCATTTTTACTAATGTATAGACTTTCAGGATAAAAAACAATTTAAGAATTGTCTAATCTATTAATAGACACAGTATTTTATATTTTATACCCCATTTATCACCTCATGAAAGAACTGAATTCCACCACAGTTTAAATGAAGATTTTTGGTTCTGTTAAAAACATCTACATTTTGGCTGGCTCTAAATTACCCTCTTGGACCAAGTCTAACATATTGGTTAGAAGTAAAGATGCTGCAGACAGACTAATTGGGGTCATACTCCCTTTCTACTATTTCCCACCCACATGGCCTTGGACAAGATATGAACCTCAGTTTGTAATCTTTTTTAAACTGTAGATAATAATTGGGGTGCCTGGGTGGCTCAGTTTCTTGAGCGTCCAACTTCGGCTCAGGTCATGATCTCCCGGTTTGTGAGTTCGAGCCCAGCATCGGGCTTTCTGCTGACAGCTCAGAGCCTGAAGCCTGCTTCAGATTCTGTCTCCCTCTCTCTCTGCCCCTCCCCACTTGTGCTCTGTCTCTCTGTCTCTCAAAAAACGAATAAATGTAAAAAAAAAATTTTAATGTAGGTAATAATATATTCGTTATATCATTCAGAGAACAAAATGAAATAATGCATATAAAATGCCTCACATACTCTCTGGCATATTATAAGCACTAATACATGTTAACTATTTTTAGTAAGTTGCCAACCTCACACTGTTGCCTTGAGAAGCTGCTTGGTGCAAACACAGGATTCAGAATTGAATGTTTACTAACACAAATCCACTCACTGACTTGGAGCAAATTAAGAAAATCTCCCAGGACACTGATTTTTCACCCTACAAAATGGGGTTTGGTGGATAACCAAAAAATTCATACACTAGAGGAATTTAGGTCAACCATAAATTTCCAGGACTTGCAGCACATAATCACAGTATCCATTACCTTTATTTTGTACAGAGAGTAAAATACATAATCTTCCCTGGTGAATAATAGCATATTTTAATTCAGTGAAGACTTTCTCTGACCTTGGAGAAAGATATTTAAATGACTGAGTTTTATGTTTCAATTAATGCTGTGGCACTGGTTCAAATCTACTGCAAACATTTTTAAGTAGCACTTAAGCAAACTCAATTAAGATTTATTGCTAAAGTTCCACATTCTAATGTTATTTTCCCATCATTCTCTTGGAGCAAACAGAAGACAACCATATTATGGGTTGAACGTAGGCACCAATTATATATGCATAATCAATTGCCTGGCATCAAGTTGCAGTGTGAAATATCTTCCTGTTTATATAAAGTATTACATAATGATACTTAAAACTCAAACTCCCTTTTATTTCTCTTTAAAGCTAAAAACTCCCATTTTGTTTGCATGTAGTAACGACTTCTGATAACTGACTGTTGACTCTATGAGTGGATAAAACATTTGTCTTAACCCTAATTCTCAGTGCTGCCTAGGAAAGAGCAAGGCTGAGCCCAGAGGAGCGATTCACAAACAGGAAAAACATACTCAAGGAAATTATGTATCTGTATCTGACACACTAAAACCAAGGTAATTGTATTTACTTTTTAAAGGTAAAATTGAAATTTTTGAACAAACTCAAATAACCTACATTTTATTACAATAATTGATTTTGCATTTGTGATGACTAAATAGATACTTTTGATTCCTTCTTTGCCCTTCCCCCACCATAACTTACTTGTGATTAGCACTTTCCCTTGAATTGGTTCATGTTATAGACTCTGTTTATTGCCTTTATCTGATTTTATGCCTGCTTACAGCCCAAAGACAAATTGACATGATTTGGGGATTCCACAATCAATACATTGCTTTGCAGAGAGCCCAGTGGAGGGTGTGCAGGGATGGAAATATAAGACATGGTCCCTGCTCTCAAAGAGGATTATCCCTCATGCTCTGATCTCTTTTCCCCCATGCATTAGACAGTGTGATTTATATAAAGCTACATGAACGCAAATACACAAACATAAGAATGTAAGTGTGAGATTACAAGGAGCTCTGACACAAATTTCTCCATTCTTTCTCTAATAGTCTACATTTTCATCTTTCCTAATACACAAATGAGAAAACAATATTCTGTACACAAATTTGAATTCACTTTTTTATTTTCTTCAAATGCAGTATTGTAATTGTACAGCATCAGGCGCTGAATTTACAGTAATATAAGTGTGATAAGTTTAGCATTCTTATATTACATAGCTATGACACAGACCTTGTTATGGCGGTCAGCGCCAGCCATCTAAACATATGAAGAGGGGGACACAAGAGTAGCCCAACAGATTATATACAACTTAGAAATGGAGGACAGATCAGCCAGCTCTCTACCTGACTTTCTACCACCAAGTCAGAAAAGCTCTTATTTGGTTTAATATAGGGAACAAGAAAACAAAACAAAGCCAAAACAATATACACCACCACCAACAACACAAGAACATATACACAAGAATATGCACAAGTGCCCAGGATATTTTATGTCCCCCTTTTAAAAATGTAGTTTATAGTTGAGTACATCACTGGATAATTTGAATCTGTTTTTCTTTTCCACTGGCATCTATAGTTTGTTGTATCTTTTCTGCTCCAAAAAATTGAGTGTAACACATTAAAAAAGTATCATAATTGTTAATATTGTTAATGCTTTATTACACAAATCTAGGAATATTATAAAATCATGATTCAGACTCAATTAATTTAAAATTTTGATATGACTAAGGATTAAACTAAAGTTTCACTTTGTAACAATGACAAAGTGTCTGTAAAGCAATTGCAGGAAACGTTTAACCTACTGAAGAAAGACTTTTCATAACTCCATCAATTGTTTGCAAATAGGAGTTTTGGGTTACATACAAATAAATCTCTATTAGGAAGAATTTCTTAGCAAGGAATTTGAGGAGTAATCAATCCAAGCACTGAGAGGGGGATTGAAGGAGTAACACTGCACTTATTTTTAGCACAATCCAGATATTTCACTGGAATCTTGGCCCAGTTACTCTGAGTACACAGCCTAAAAAGCAATTTTAGTATTAAAAAAAATAGAATGGAATTTGAAACAAATTATTTTTATAATAGCTTTAGCCAATATTTAAGTATTTGACAATGGATGCTAACCAAAGCACAGGGTGCAAAGACCATCTGCTGTCAATGTGGTGTCAGCATAACCTAATGTTTTATCAGAGATGTCAAATAAGCAGCTCAGCTTCTGTGAGGATATTTCCTTCCTCCCCACACCCCGCTAATCATTTCTGTTGCTCTTTCTCATCAAGCTCAAACAGTAGCCTTAGAACCTCTCTACAGAGATCACTTCAGATATCAAACAACAAATAAATGGAGTTAACCTAAGAGATAAACCTTATTTGTTATTTTAGCCTTAAATAATTAAAACTTTGTCTGATAAGCTTTCTCAAAGAGTCAGTTAAGACTTTGGCCTAAGCTTGGTGCATGAATGTTGATATGGGTAAACAGTTAAACAGGTGGGTCAAAATAAGAATTACTCTAGATGTGGAATTTAACAGTCACAGTTATTGTTTACAGAACAGAGACTCAAACTCTCCCACTAGGGACATCTCAAAAAAAAAAAAAATTGGAATACTTCAAACACACAGTGCAGTGTTAATGCACATAGCTATTTGCTATTTTACTCTAAATTTATGAGTGAGTGAATGAGTGAGTACCCGTCCTAACCTGGTAAAATTATAAAGAAAAATAAACGGAACAATAACCATTTACTCAGCTCCAACTCCCTGTTTTGTAAGGAAATGCCCCTCTAACCAGCTCATTGCCAAGCTCCAGGCAACAGAAACTATTTAAACATTTTTCAACCAGGAACACAAAGTGTGTTGCAGGGGCCAGTATCATCAGTCACCTGGCACCTTAGAAATGCAAAATCACTGGCCCCACTGAGACCAACCAAATCCAATTCTGCATATTAACAGACTATCCAGCAAATTTGCATGTAATTAAAGTTTTAGGAGCACTTATCTAGACTCCTAGAAATCCAGATTCAAGAGATAGGTTATAGAATTTTAATAAAAATTGTCAAAAATTCTCTTTTCCAGATTCTATAAACAGTATTGACCAAATTCTGTTCTGTGAAACAAAACATCAGTGAGATGCTTTGCAAAGAGATAAAAAGAGAAGAGGAGGAAGGTTTGCTTTAAAAATGTGAGAAAGTCCACACATCATCCTCTTAGAAATTCACTATACACATCAGCATATTGTAGGTTCTGAGAAGTACCATCACAAAGAAACCAGTTCTACTTTAACTCAATCTTTCAAAAATGACCTCTTCTTTTCAACTAATAACTATTAACTACTTTTGAGATGCTTTGGGAAAACTGCTATAGATTATAATTTATTTCAACCCACAAAAATATGCAGCACATGTAGGCCTCCCACTATCTCACCTTTCATTATGCAGACATGAGGTACAGTGAGGACCTTTTGGCATGTCTGGTTAAAACTGAGAAATAAATGAAAAATGAACATCTTGGCTAGAGCCCCAGAATAGCTTGCATCAAAGTGAATTTTGGCTTTGTGAGGCTCCCTTATGTTTGCCTGGAGCCAAAGTATAAAGATCTAGAGTTTGAAACTGACTCATGTCAATAAACCAGCACATTTAAAAGCTTGACAACAAAAGGTTTTGATGCTCTAAGCCCCATGCTTTATTTAGTTTAAGTTTATTTATTTTTTTCAGTAATCTCCACACCCAGTGTGGGTCTCAAACTCACAACCCTGAGATCAAGAGTCACATGCTCTTCCAACTGAGCAGCCAGGAATCAGCCGCATGCCCTAGAGTTAGAAGTTCTTAGAGTGAGTGACATTGCCCAAGAGGATTCACAAATACTACAAAGAGTTGTGTCTTCATTTATGAGTAGATTCACAATATGAACATCATCGCTCCCTGAAAACTGTGATTAATAAATTACTCAAATATAAGGTACTACCCAGTACTGAATCAGGCTAACCATTTAGTACCACCTGAATCCATATATTTAAAGAAAGAAGATAGAGCTTAAGACGCAGAGAAACAACAGCTGAATGAGAAAATACAGTGACAACAGAATGAAGAAAACTATTCTGGGTTTTTACACCCCCCATCAGCCCCTCCACCCATACACATGTCAAAACCTGGTTATATGGACTTATATAGCTATATTCATGTTAAGTTCTCAATTTCTGTTCTCTTCCAAAAGATATATCAAGTAGGTTTAAAATTTCACAATCCCCACCCTTTTTTTAACTTTTATATTATGGACAGTTAGTGTAAGGCAAAACTTCAGCCTGTTGTTAAGAGTAGCTGAGGGACCCCAGGGAAATCGTATACTCTGTAACCCATGCATCACTCAGACGAGCAACACCTGATCATAGGATCAAGGATAGAGTCCCTTCTCTCTGCACAAATCCTTGCTTGTTAGATCCTAAATACAAAGACAGGAACAAAATAATGCCACAGGCTCTGTCTGGGGAGGCAGATATTCCCCTCTGAATCCTCACCACCAAGACCTCAGAAACTGATTCTTTTTAAGGGTGAAGGGTGCCCAGCCAAGAATGGAGGACGAAGCCACACCAGGAGACAAGTGTTTTGATCCCAAACCAAAATTAATAGAGCCCTCAGGGTATGTTTCATTATGAACCAGGAACAAACAACCATACAACCACTTATCTGAACATTCCCCCAAAATGTAAACACAAGTTCCTATCTTATTAACAGCTATTAATAATTAAGAGCTCTTAAAATCTATACTCAGATTTGCCCACCTTAGGACCAAAACTTCAGTGCTGCAATTTAAAGATATTAAACTTTTTTTTGAGACAGAAAGAGGAGAAAAGGGTCCATTTGATAGTAATAGAGGTAGAGCAACCATCCAGCTTTGAGCTATACACACACACACACACACACGCACACACACACACACACACACACACACACACACACACATACATTAGGTATATCAGGCCCCCAGATTGGATTCTATGTCATACAATATATTCCAACTTTCAATTCAGAAAATATGGTCACTCTAACATTAACAAGAGTAGAAGTATGGGAAATATCTTGAACCAAATTTGGTAAAGATTGCATGACTTCAGAGGTAAATAAGGAGGAAATGCCACATTTTGGACTCTCAGACTAGTTCAAGCTGTAAGTCGCTAGAAGGTAGAACCTCCAAACAGCTGCTCAGTAGCCTGTGCAAAATGAGTCAGTTTTCTAAATCAGGTCTTCAGTGAGTTGTAGAGGCCAATGGAGGTTATACTGCTTTTAAGAGGGGCTATGATGCCGTCGCACAGATGGAAACAGCTGTGTGGGCAACTATGGGAAACAGAGGATTTCCAGCATCACGCACCTATAAGAAAAAATGAATCTGACCATTTCTTTCTTCTCTGAAAGAAAATCTTGGTTCCACGGGCCATGAATAATTTCTATCAAGGACTTTCCCCAAAACTAGCCTAAATCTCTGCAAACCAACCACATGAGATTACTCTAATTGGACCCATCTCACTATCAGAAGTTATTTCAGGGGAAAACATGACTTGCCTTTTAAAAAATTAATAAATTTATCCTATTTAAATTACATATAACTTTGACAAGTATAGAAGCATCAACCCAGAGTGCCTTTGCAGGAAAGGACATTAATCCTTGATGATATATGAACATAGCCAGAAGTTGGACTACAAGAGACAAAACTGGAAAACTCGAGCACTGGATAATGCACAAAATAGGGCACAGAAAGCAGGCTCATGGGGAGATCATTCAGGAGACAAGTGCATAAATCACAGAGCCTGTATCTCTAAATATCTAAATCCCCTTCCTCTTTTAAGGGCCAGCTAAATGCCATGAAAATGCTCCAAGAAGCCTTTTCTGGTCCCCATAACATAGTTTACCTCTGAACTCCAACAGCTTCCTATTTGGACCTTTCTTCTGCCACATAGCACTTTGCCTTGTATACAGTTATTCGTAGATATCAGTTATTCATAGATATCTTTCTTACCAGACTGTGAGCTTTTTGAAAATAGAAATGAACATTTATGAAGCACCTCTGCATGAGCCACTGCACTTGGTGTTTTCACACGCACTATCTCAATTTAATCCTTTTAACACCCCTGTAGTATGGGTCTCGTTTTCCTACTTTTGGAGGTCAGGCAACAGGTTCAAAGTGGTTATGCATTTGCTCACAGTCTTTCTTTTACTAAGGGCTAGAGAGGAAATGAAAACTAAAGTTGCATCTGAAGTTGATAGCTTTTCCATTATAAAGAGTTGTAGCTAATTCATCTTGATAACCCAGTACAGTTTTTTCAACATAGGAGATACTCAATATCCTTGCTTATTTGGTTAGATAATTTAGACATGTCTAGTAAATATAAATGACAAGATCAATTGTCTATAATTCACGTCATCTTCTGAAATGCAGCACAGAATGTAAAATAGCATCAAAATGACCATGTGTGTCTCTATAGACTGTAAAAATTCAAACTGCAAAAAGAATAAAAAAGAAAATGAAATAGAGGCATCAAGCCAGTTTCTAATTTATTCTTGGGAGAGCTCCATAAAAACTACATATATTGTACATAAGAGCACACTGTTCTAATTCACTATAGCATCCGGGTACATTACACAGATGAGACGTGGGAAAGTAGATGGTACCGAGTTTTCTCAACAGATCATTAAGTAGTCTATAAAACAATCAATGACTAAGCTCTACTTGTGCCCTCTGTTCATAAAAATCAAATGTTTGCCATTTTTAATATGTAAATTTCTTAGTTGTGGCCTAAATGAGAAGTATTCACAAAGATCATATTTTCCCCTCTAAGAATTCTAGGCGGCACAATTTCAACTGGAACCACACTTATAAATTTTATAAACTTCTTGGGAAAGCCTTAAGGTATTTTTCCCTTAAAAAAATATCAGGGTACTTGGGTGGCTCAGTTGGTTAAATGTCGGACTTTGGCTCAGGTCATGATCTTGTGATTCGTGAGTTCAAGCCTGGCATCAGGCTCTGTGCTGACAGCTCGGGGCCTGGAGCCTGTTTTGGATTCTGTCTCTCTCTCTGTCTCTCTCTCTCTCTCTCTGCCCCTCCCCCACTAGCATGCACACCTGTGCACACTCACTCTCGCTCTCTCTCAAAAATAAACCTTAAAAAAATTTTTTTAATGCGACTGAGCTAATTTTGAAATATTCTGTTAAGTGTGTCTACAAATGAAGTCCAAGTGGCTAGACTATCTTCAGATTTCAAAGTGGCCTCAAATTCAGTTTAAAACTACTACTGGGAATTTTATAATGTGGCCTCTTAATCACAAACCAATTAATTGGCTAATGGATACACTTTTAAGAAATGCTGTGTGAAGGGGCACTTGGGTGGCTCAGTTGGCTAAGTGTCCGACTTCAGGTCAGGTCATGGTTTCACATTCACGAGTTCTAGCCCCATATTGGGCTCTGTGCTGACAGCTTGGAGCCTAGAACCTGCTTCAAATTCTGTGTCTCCCTCTCTCTCTGCCCCTCCCCTGCTCATGCTCTCTCTCTCTCTCTTTCTCAGAAATAAATAAACGTTAAAAAATTTAATAAAAAAAAAGAAACAAAAGAAATGTTACATGAAAACAGTTGAAAAAGTCACCTGATTAGCGGTCCAGGACCTGGGTTTTAGTTCCAGGTGGTATAATCCTCTCTGCTATGTTTTATTTTCCTCATCTCTAAAATTAGTGATCTAATGTACTTTTTAGATCCAAAATCTGTGATTCTACCCACCAAGTAATGGCCATGGCTTCCAATGAACCTTCTTTCAGGCACAATTATGGACCCCAGATATATTCACATCCTGATTCCCAGTACTTGTGAGAGAGCTTTTCTTCATGTAATTCCATTACAGATCTTGAGATGGGGAGATTATCATGCTTTATTCAGATGGGCCTAGTGCAGTCACAAGGATCCTTACAGGAGAGAGACCAAGGGTCAGAGTCAGAGAAGGGAATGTGACGTGGAGGTTGGAATGATATGATTGCTAGCTTTGGAGATGCAAGAGGATCAGGAGCCTAGGATTTGGGCAGTCCCTAAAGGCTGAAAAAGGCTCTGCTAGAGTCTCCAGAAGGAATGCAACTCTACTGATAGCTTGCTGTCTGATCAAGGACCTTTGATCTCCATAACTGTAGAATAATACCTGTGTGTTGTTTCAAGCCACTTGATTTGTGGTAATGTTTTAAAGCAGCAATTGGAAACTAACACAGACCTGAATATGTTTCAGTATGATTGTATCAGATATGTCACAAAAATATGAAAAGATATTGTTCTCTTGCTTACATGCGTCAGTTGGATATCTTCAAAGGTGAAAATTTTGTGTTGCTAATGATTATGGGGAATGGTAGAGAAATGCTTTATGTAATCCTACATAATCATAAGACATTCATGTAAAAGCAAAGTGAAGTAATGAGAATAATAATTATGATAATAAATAAGCATTGAGCATTTATTATACACTAGGTACCGTTTTCATCACTTTGCATGTGTTAACTTTGTTGTGGCATGCTCCAATGTCACTGATTATACATCACTGCATTCTTGCCTGCTCCATAAAGCAACATTTGATATCTGCAGGTGGGGAACCATAGAGTAGGAAGGCAAGGTAAGATTAGTTAGTACTAGGTAATAGTCTTCAGAAAGAAGAACTAAGGGTCATTTTTCTTATTTAATTCAGAGAATACTCATGTTATAATAATGAAATATGAGTCAGCCCTCTCAGACCAGTCAGACACTAGTTTACAATGTACCGGAAAACCTCTCTTCCATTTGAAACTAAATACTTTGTTCAAAATCCATCCCTGGAAGCCAAGAGCAGAAACTTAAAAATTAATGCTTAATTGAGCTGCTTACCTAGAAATTCCCATAAGAAGAGTCATATTATTATTACCTAACTGGGGCCCATTATATTATGTGTATGTGTATGTGTATGTGTATGTGTATGTGTATGTGTATGTGTGAGAGAGAGAGAGAGGGATAGAGAATGAGAGAGAGAGAGAACACAGCAATGGGTTAGGTGCTTTCACATTTAATTCAATTACCTGGAAAGGCAAAAGGCCAGAAGTCGAATTTCACTGTTGTAAGGGATACATGTTAAGAAACAACCACAGCCATATCTCTATAAACAACATAATAATCAGCTGATGAAATAACAAGTTAGTGGTACATGAAGAAATCATGACAATTAACAAAGATAGACATCCGAATTATACACCCCAATATCCAATTTTACAATCATATGCAGAGAAAACATGTCATCATTTGTGAAAATATCACTTCTTTCACCTGATCGTAATCAATTTCTACCAGTATCTCTCTAAATATGGGATATAAAATGTTTCTTTCCAATAGGAAACACTATTTCAAAAATAAGTTACAAAATAAAATTGACACTATTAAAAGAATATGAAAACTACAGTTCTAAATACATATTTGCAAGAGTTTAAAATAAAAATAACCAGAAGGTTAAAATTGTGTGTTTTCTTCAAACTCTTACTAAAGCAACAGAATGGGTTTAGCAACAAAATTACATTTCTTCCCCCATAAGTTTTCCAGAAAGTTCTGGTATGAAAGAAATGCCAACTCAACAAGGAATTTAAAATTCCCATGACACTGGGTAATGCCACTTGATACTCACTAAGAATTTTTTGAATGATAAATTAACAAGTTAATACCAAAGACTTTGACCTGAATATACACTGAAGTCAAGAGTATGCCTCATCTATGCTATTGACACAGCACAGGTTTCTGCATATAAAATAGGCTCACTAAATATTGGTTGAAGACAGAATTAATGAACAATTACACCATATGCCATCCATGGCATTTTAAAATTTTAAAATCAGTGACATCAACTTATAACTATATTTCAAGACCCTTAACTATCCACTAGCCAAGTCTGATGTATTCTCTCCCCGCTCGAGTGGTTGTAAATAAAATAATAAATGGCAATTTTTATTAATGCTCAATGACAACCCATCCCAGGGTATCAATACCTCTTCTCTCTACTTCTCCCATTTCTCCATTCACCCATCCACTTAGCCAACTGGTTCACAAGGGTCCCAGTCTGCATTTGAAAGCACAATAGAACTGCCTAATTGTTATATCATGACAACTAAACTAAAGAATGCTGTGATTAGTTTAATGTGAGATGGAATGTGATAGAATCCTAGGAGCCTCACAGTCAGTTCAGCCAAAGCAACTATGGAGTAAGAGGAAGAAAATGTTTCTGGGGTAGAAGAGGAAGATACCTTCAGGAGCTTAATTAGTGTAGAGATATACATATGTTTGTTTGTATATACATGAATATACACAAACACACATATGTTTGTATTTTTATGTACATAATCTTTATACTGATGAAGTGGTCAAGTATTTTGGCAAAACATTTTGAGGACAGCATTTGGCTAAAATTCTTTTAGGAAAGCAAATGGAACAATGCTACGAAGATCTCAAGGCAGCTTCTAAAACAGAAATCCCACTGGGACTGGTTCTAGGAGCTTTGCCAGGGTATAGGATAGAGAATTTGCTCCAGCAATATCATTGAGATTTCTGTGTTAGGAAAGCAAAATTTCATAGGCAAGATGGTCAAAGTAGAGCCAAAAGAATTTCTTTCGTGGTAGTCAGTCTTTCCTTGGAGAATCTTTGTGGCTAGAGGGGAAAAAGGAGAAAAAGAGAGAAATGTAAATGCAGATGGAAAATAGAGGAAGAAAACTTCAAAGGAGAGGACAAATGAAGAAGGCCCCAGAGAACTTAAAAATGTGAATGCACTTAGACATTAATATTAGATTTAAGAGGATAAGTCTGGAGATTTAAAAGAAGAGATGTTAAAAGAAAGATTTAAAAGAACAGGCCTCCTAAACTCACATTGCTCTTAACTTAAGTAACTATACTAAGTTTGACAGAGATAAAAATGGTCTTCATACATTTGCCTCAGAAGAGAGACTGCAGCTCCCCTGGTGAATGCAACTTCTGGTTGAAATGATTGTCACAAGAAGAAAGAAAAAGGAAGGAAGAAAGAAAGAAAGAAAGAAAGAAAGAAAGAAAGAAAGAAAGAAAGAAAGAAAGAAAGAAAGAAACAGAGGCAGGGAGGGAGGGGGAGGAGGGAGGGAGGGAGGAAGGAAGGAAAAAAGAGAGGAAGGAAGGAAAAAAAGAAAGGAAGGAAGGAAGGATGGATGGATGGAAGGAAGGAAGGGAGGGAGGGATGAAGGAAGGAAGGAAAGGAAAGAAAAAGAAATCTAATGAAAGTCTCAAAGAGCTTAATTTTAAATGGGGAACATAGAAAACTCTGCATTTCACTTATCAACTCTTATAACTAAAATCCATTTAAATGTCATGTACTGTTTCTTCAAACAAAGAAGTGCTCTGTCAGCATACTGCTGGTCTACTTATACGTCAACATGTATTTCTACAGAAATCCTCATCATTGCTGCCATCAAAGTGACAAATGGCCTAGAGATAAAAGTGACCTCTGGAAGAAAAGATTGTGCATTCTTGATTAGAACCAATTTCCTTTGGGAAATAAATCATTAAGAACTGAATTTTTAAATACTAAGTAATTCAATTTAAATATACATATCTTGTTAACTTTTAATCATCTGTTATTTTCCTGTAGTGTACAGAGAAAATACATATCCAAGTATCATAGTAAATGACAAAAGATGAAATTTAGTTCTAAGGACATGAAACAATTAGCAGGTGGCACTGAAAACAACTTGGTGAAAAACATCAAAATAGGATTTAGAAAACCTAAATGTCCACCAACAGGTGAATGGATAAACAGAATGTGGCATATCCATACAGTGAAATAGTACTCAGCGATAAAAAGAAACCAACTACTGATACATGCCACAACATGAATCAAAAGCATTATGCTGAGTGAAAGTAGGCAGAAACAAAAGAGTCCATAGTGTATGGTTCCATTTATATAAAGTTCTAGAAATTCCAAAGTAGTCCATAGTGACAAAATGCAGATTTAATTTGTTGCTGGAGTCAGGGATAAGACGTCTGCACCTTGACTGTAATGGTGGATTCATGGGTATATACATTTGTCAAAATTCACTGACGTGTACATTTTAAGTGAATACTGTTTATCATACAAAACTTATTCTTCTGTAGGGATGATTTTAAAGAAAACACAAGAAATAGAAAAGAATAGGGTCTGGGTCCAATCTTGCCACATTTTCCAAAATAAATTAGCAAAGGTTTAAATATACCGTAACAGGATTAGTGAGTTGGATTTGCATGTCAGGGCCTGTTTCTTCAGAGCTTCTAGTATCAGTTCAGATACTTCTAGTATCAGTTCAGATACCAGATGTTTCGTTGACAACTGACTAGAATTGATCCACTACTTGATGAAATTCGCATGTGCTACATATAAAAAGATCCAAAGTTGGACATGCACTTTCTAATCAAATCTCACAGGAGATAAGATTTAAATTCACAATGGAAAGCAATGTTCTTGGCTCTAAATTCAAAGAAAGAGTTCACGTTAACACAAAGATTTGTTTTTTCAGATTGTTTGAAACAACTACTAAAAGTACTGAGTCACAAGAAAACAAAATGATGTACTCATTGCTTAATGTGAAATTCTTCTCTCTGTCTAGCCAGTGGAGTCTATAGATTAGCCAATAACACTGTGTAGGCCACTAGCCTGGGAAAGAATACTAGAAGAAGCAAACAATCCTTTATATTTTGAAACTTACAATTTTCTCAGGAAAGAATTTCAAAAACCTAATAGAGACAAAATCATTTTA
This sequence comes from Panthera pardus, assembly GCF_024362965.1. Taxonomy (NCBI): domain Eukaryota; kingdom Metazoa; phylum Chordata; class Mammalia; order Carnivora; family Felidae; genus Panthera; species Panthera pardus. The sequence continues at coordinate 31,092,050 of NW_026526677.1, read as the reverse complement.
CTTTCTACAAACTACTACCTTTACAGACACATATAATCCAGAGTCCATAATGTGAGTCCATTTCCCAAGATGCACTACACAGAAGAGAGTTTGAAAAGTAGGCTAAATTAAAATATTCTTTTGTCTATGCATTCTATCCATAGACAGGGTCAGCTATCTCTAAAAGATTAGTTCTGGAATAGATTCTTTATCAGACCAAATCTGCTCACATGCTGTGTTGTTAAGTCTATTGTTTTAAGCCACAAAGCTTTGGAGTAGTTTGATATATGGAAAATGCGAATTATATACATGCTACCATATAAACCAATTTATAATTATAACTTTTAAGCACTTTACAAATTCCAACTGGGATTTATCTACCATTTCTATGAATCTGTTTTCATCAGACCCAGGGTGCAGATACACCTTAGTAGACTAAGACACAGAAAAAATAAATAGATTTTTAAGATCTGAAACAAAAGTCAAAACTAGAAACCAAATCCAGAAATGCTAGAACTACTGGATTGCCTGAAGTCTGTTTACATATCAAGAATGATATTTGAAATATACATGAAACTGGTAAAGCATGAACAATTAAGATGAATCATAGCCTTAGCACTTGTACTAAGTTTTGGAGGTCCCTTGAGGTACCTTAATCCATAGCTCTTAAACAGATCTAAGGGGAGGGGGGCAGACCCTGGGGCATTTACTGGGCACCAACCAGAGCATCAGCCGGTAACTAATCAATACAGATGCATTTCAACAATGCCATGCTCAGCTCCAAATATAACCAATGAGTTTTCAAAAATAGAAGCATTATTCATAACTTCACTGTCTCACTTAGAGAGTTAAAATGTTCTAATATCTTTGTTTGCTTATTTGCTGTAGAAACTAGTATTTGGCTCCTGGCTTTATTGTCTCTTTATTGACATGACTGAACCTCAAAAGCCCATTGTTACAGTTTAAGATACCAAGACCTCCCCCTGTCTCTCTGAAAAGCAAGATGCAATTTGGCAAATTGTCTACAAGATTACAAATTGTTTCAAATCTTTAAAAGGAAAAGAAAAAAACAAATAATCTTCTTTATTTCTATCATTTCTTCCTAACACGAGAGGTGGTCTCTAAGAATAACTGGAAACACCTCTAATTTAATTGGATTAATTCCCCCAAACTAGCATTTCCAAAAAATAAGCAGATAATAAGAAACAGGAAAGAATTATGGGCTCAAAGTTCAAAATAAGCAGAGATTTTCAAAGATTCCAAAAATCCTTTTGGGAAGTCCTTTAAAAAAAAAAAAAAAGCTAAAAATATGCTTTTAGCTGCTAATAAATAAATAAATAAATAAATAAATAAATAGGTTAGACACTCTCCCTTCCCACCCTACCCTCTTTTCATTGAAGTGTTGAATTCAGGAAGTTAGATAAAGAGAGATTATTTTTGGAGAGCAGGAATTAGAATTCCTAGGAATAGCCTGTATTATTGCCAGAGACAACTTCCACAAGAATATAGGATTCATTCCCATAAGGTTTATGTACAACCCAATAGTCCATGCAGCTCAATTCTCTAACCAGAGGATGGGCTGGTAGGCTTTGACCTGAATAGTTTTAAGCTCTTCTAAGGGACCTTCCAATTCCATATAAGTGAGAAGAGAGAAATGGGCAGAGAGTTTCTCATTTGTAATCTGTCCCATAACATTGAAACATCACATCAGTGAAAAGCTAGATATTCAATCGAGAGAGAGAGAGAGAGAGAGAGAGAGGAGAAATCGAAGGAGAGGAAGGAAGAAGAGAACAAAGAGAAAGAGAAACTAGAAGTAAAACCTGTATCCTGTTATTAAATATCCTGTGATGAAATTAGCAGGAGACCATTCACAAGCCACACAGAGATTAGGTGGTTCAGGACAATACATTGTCTTGAGGGCAAATGAAGGACTTGTGATGGTAGAGTTAAGAGAGACGAGAGCTGAAGGCAGGTCCTTCAGGTAAGACGCAGAGAGAGAATTAACCTGACCACCTTGAACCCAAAGAAAAGTTATAGGAGTCTGCTTATGATAAGACAGCAGAGAACTAATGTGAACTACTTTGTTAGGAGTTGTTCAAGCAACATTTATCATCTCAAACAATTTGCTATATGATTAGGCAAACCTGAGGTCAACAAATAGCCATTACATTATTGATATTTAAATGATTAATGCTTGCTAAATGGCAGAGAACATAAAATAAATTATTTTCAAAATTTATTTCTTGCCCCACTAGATTCATTATTAATATATTGCATTATACTGGAAAACAATGCAATATCATTTAAAATTAAAATCGCTTTATTTAAAAACAACTTCCTCTGGGAAAATAGCTTTAAAAATAGTAAAAAGATATTTTAAAATATTATATTCATGAAAATATTCATCACAGTTTTATTTATAATGAAAAAAATAAGCAATTTAGAAAATATCCATCATACTGGAATGAACAAGAAAATGACATGCATTGATTCCATGGAATATGGTGCAGACACAAAATCATGGCAAAAAAATGAAAATAAAAAATTATGTAGCAACACTAAGAAAAAGGTAGAGATATTACATTCAAGGGAAAACACAATTCAAATTATAAATATGTTATAATTACATTGAGGTAGGATAAAAATGCTTAGGGAAAAAGGTGTTACAATTACAATAACAAAATTCCTCCCCCCTCCCTTCTCTATTTACATATTGAGAACATAATAGAGTAGTATTTAGGTAAAAAATATTCAAAATAACTCCTCTGGCCTTAATTGGAACTCTCTTCATTATGATCACATGCCATCATTGTTACATGCAATCATTACGTTACACTCCGAAATACTAGAATGAGATAAACAAGCTTTAATGGTGCTTTAAAAAAATATGAAAACACATGCACAGAACCCACAAAAGCAATGAGTAGATAATTTGGTCATCCTCACCACTATAAAGGCACAATTCAAATGCTTTCAGAGCCTCTTACAAACTGCTGGAATTCATGGAGCATACCACATAACCTTGAATTTCGAATGTCATTACGTAGCACAAACCAAACTAAGTAGGAAGCTTTCTTCCAATAGCATGAATACAAATGAAGACCCTTTTGTCAGCTGTGTAGGAGTCTCTTTGAAAACACTTCACATATATATAAAGCATATATCAGCCACTTAATCAAGGAAAAGCACGGATATCTTCATTTGGTTATGGACAAAGAACCCAACTGGCCAAATCCACAAACACATACTACTGCTTCTCCGCAATACTGTTGCCATGTGATCTATATTTCAAAGATGGATTGGATACACGCTCCTAAAAAATAAAACTTTCCTTAAATAAAATAAAATTAAATACTATTCTCCTAAGAGAATCTGAGAAAGAAATAAAAAAATAAGAAAAAACTTTCAGCACAGATATGTTGATAGTACTAGTTAGTAGTGATAGACAGTGGCAAATTCTATGACCATGTCTCCCCATCCGCTAACTACTAACAGACTGCAAAGCACACAATCTGGATTTACCACCTAGGCTTCACTGGAAATTAACAAATTACCAAAATATGATTATATTAACATGGTAATGATAGAAATTATAAGATAATAGATTTGTGTTATAGTCACCAGCAGAAACATACAAAGGCAAATTTTGCTTCTCCATAGTTAATCTAACCTTCTTGTTCTTATCTATAGAAAAAATAGCAACCAATAATTATGACTTGCTTATAGGGGTAACAATGATGTCAAAAAAAACCAAAAAACAAAAATAAAAACTGAGAACAATCTGAAGGTTGATGGGGGGTGGGAGATGGGTATTGAGGAGGGCACCTGTTGGGATGAGCACTGGGTGTTGTATGGAAACCAATTTGACAATAAATTTCATATTAAAAAATAATAAAAATAAAAACAAAAATATTATTTTATTTAATAGCAAAACCCTCCATATCTCTACACCTCATCCCCCAGGTTTTCATTTGACCATTCGATAATAATTAACATTTGGCAACTAATATCATTTAAACAATTGGAGCTATGAGAATCTGAACTTTTTTTTTTTTTTAATGAAATTGAATCACTTAAGTTGTCCATACTTTCTATTAAATGCCCTGGAGTTACCTATAATACTCTCCTTGAATATCTGCCATAGAACCATCTTTCTGGTGAGAGATTATTACAAGATGCTTTTAATACTATTCTATGGGGACCAAGAGGTTTAATTCTCTATGCCAAGCAGTTAGGTTTAGATAAATAGCATGACAAGGCTGCAATAAATACTTAGTGAAATAATGTGAGTTTGAAAAAAGGCAGAAAAACAAGATTATTATGAAATTGCTTTAAATGACTAATAAATAAAGGAAAATATGTTTTATGTGCTAATTCTCTAGGAGTCAATCTGCACAAATTATTAGTCTCTCCTATTTTTAAGGCAAAGTTTTATTGTAATGGAAATAAATAATTAATGATTATTTAATGCCATAGAAGCCACCAATTTGGTGCCAGAAAAAGTAAAACCTAGAACCAAACTGTAAGATCAAGATCCAAAATAAAAGTTAAAGATAGTTAGGCTAACATATTTATATTCAAATGTGTACATAAAGAGAACTTTTCTTCTGAAAACATATTGCTTTTCTAGGGAGACAGGCTTTCAAATTGCCAAACTCTATTCTAAGAACATTCACACATAGCCTGTGAGGCTATTTAGTATGTTTTAAAAAAATAGGCCCTAAATAGAGTTAACATTATATGATATGAAGTTATTTAAAATCTCAGAAATGTAATCTACTTAATGTAATACCACATTTCTAAATTATACACTCTGATTAGATACAGAAAAATTCTGATATATTTTAAATGCACTTGGCTTCCATTAAAATACTTATAAATGAACCACACAGAATGTTTTGACAATAAATATATATTAAATACATATATAAACACATATATATTAAATATATATAAACATGTTTATATATTATATATTAACATATATATGTTAAACATATATGTTATATATATTAAATATATATAAAGTTAGTTCCTCCTTTATACTATAACAATGAGCAATTCAGCTATTTGCCCAAAGATCTTGAAATATTAACTATGTGTCTGTTAATTTAGGCTAAAATATATATTTCTAGTTTGCAAATACTTTCATGAAAAATTGCAAAGGAAAAAAATCTTAGTTTTAAGAAATCACATAAATAATGGGTTCATTACAGAATGTCATATTTCTAAGGCACAAGAATAGTTGCAGTTTGCTAAAGTTAGAATAGAAATCCCACATCATAATGATTTTACAATTAAAGGTATTTCCCTGACAGAATAGATAGCAATTGAAAACTCAAATTTAAAGAGAATCCAGGATGTGTTTGATACTAATGGCTTTAATGAAGCAGAATTGAATGTCTGACTTCACAGTGCCTTGGCTTTTTTTTTTTTTTTCCCTTCACTGACTCCACCAAGTGTTTTGGCTTCAAGTAGAAGTGGCTTCAATTAAAGATAATGGTTGTTTGGTGTGAATGAAGACTAAAAGCCAGTGTCTCTAATGTTATGCTCTGAAACAGTCGGAAAATAAACAAGATAGTCTTTAAGATCTATTTCACAGGAAAAGTCTGAGTTGTTAAGAAGTTAAAGCTAGTTAGAGAGAGCTGAAAATGTTATTGCGACTGCATTTCAAATGTGAAAGTCTGAAATCCAAGAGAAAGAAATCAGACATCATCTTGAAAGCAAATGGAAACCTGAGCAAACACCTATGGGATCTGATCAATGTAGATAGAGGCACCTCAGAAAAATCCCAAAAGTCTGCCTCAACTGTCCTGACTTAACCATGTAATTGATGCTATTTCATTTGGCTTGTCTCAGTAGAAATGTCCACAAAAAGAACTATCTTTTTCACATCTCTCCAAAAAAGAAACCCAGGTCTTTATTCAAGTCAAAAATTGTAAATGCACTATCAATGGCAAGCAAGCCTTTCCCAAGGACAAAGATATAGGTGTTTTTGTTTGTTTTGTTTTTAAATGGGGAGGAGTGGCAGAAGAACCATGGTCCTGGAAAAAACCTACTTTAGAATAAAAAATATTATTATCATTTACTGTTTCATAGATGTTTATTATTTCAGTCAAATCCACTTTCTCTCACTTATAATTTAATCACATGCTATTAAATAGAAGAAATAGAAGTTCTGGGGATTAAAAGAAGTAAATATTCTGTACAATCACCTCTACTATTTGAAAGCACTGACTTATTATTCATGCAAGAATCATAAAAAAACTGGCAAGTTGGAATTCAGTCCCATTTACTATGCAGTTTATATAGAAGCTATTACAGAAAATGAAGCACATTACAGAACACAAGATATAATTTATAAAAATTATTTTCAAAGCATGATAGCATGGAAATTCACTCTCCAAGGAGAAACAAGACCTAGTCACATATATAGATTCAGGGTTGGGGGCGGGGGGGGGGGACTAATAGTAATAATAAATGAGAATCCTGCTATTTAGAAAAAGGAATCTTTCTGTAACTCAAAAATCCTTCTACATGGACTGTGATTCTTTGAAGTGTTAGTACATTTGGAGACTGGGAACATGGGCACAGCCCAGTCATCTAGCATGAGTCTAACAAACATCTGTTGAAAAAATAATTGGTGAAAGAAAAGAAGTCTGTACACCCTTTTTATTCTAATTTTAGCCCTGGGTGAGGAACCGACAAACAGCACCTGAATTAAATATGTCCCGTTCACAATACCAGTTTTATAAACCTACAGATCATCATAATAAAGCATTGCCTTGTCTTTAAATTTCAACCCCATCTAGTCAGAGTTGAAGCTAGTCACAAAGGGACAAACCTAAAAATAGATTCTGGTGCATGAGAGGACTGAAGCCTGCCTGCTCTGTCAGCTCCTCTTGCCAGCAGTGAATGCAAAACTCAGGTAATGTCTCACCATGTGTAGACATTTCCCCTGGAGCAAATAAATGTAACAGCCAAAGCATAGCTTCAGTAGCCTAAGGAATATCACAAGAGGCATTTTAAAATTTGGTAAATCAACTGTTTCACCTAAAAGTGGAAATGAGTACGCTGTATCTAACAACATGTTTGCAAAGCAAACAATAGCCAAAACTGTTTGCCCTGAATTTTCTTGATTAAATTCCTAATAACAACAGTTGCACAGAGCAAGATTTCCGCTATTATAGTCCCAGCTCATTCTACACTGAGGCTGTTTCTACACAGTAATAAAGCATCTGAGTGAAAAATGCAAAATACACAACTAATCATCCAGCTGTTTCTAAAATCCCAGCTGTTCAGTAATAGGCAGACAATACCCAACATAATAACAGAACATAATAGACTCACATTGCAGGTGATTGTAGAAGCTTCCCGGGTTTGCACTGGAATGACCTGATTTATAAAATGGGAAAATGTCTACCTGGATCATACAAAAAACCTCCCCCTGAGAAATTTGTGAACTTGGGATAGCAGAAGGCTTCCTGATCTGGGCTTTCACGTAAATAAATGTGAATGGGGTGTAGCGGGGTATGGGGAAGATGGGGGTGCCAAGCATTTTAATGTCTATTTCTGCAGTTAAAAAAAAAACAGGTTTAGTAACTGAGGGAAAAGATTGAAACAGGAAACTAAAAAGGAGACCTTTGAACAAGTTTATATTTGATCAGAACTTAGAATCTTCTACTTTAATTTCCCGTCCAAATCTTTTCAGGGGTGCAGTAAAATTTTTAAAAGTTGAGTGACTTTCTAATCCCTCTTGCAGAGCTTATAACACAACTACAGCTTTTCACAACTGAAATAAAAACATGTTTCTGGTATGTAATCTTCAGCTTATTTTAACAATGATGGCAGTATTTATCCCATGCTAGACTGATTTCCAACAGTGATACCACAAACAAAAAGGGAACAGTAATTCCTAAACAGAGTCTCTCCTATCCAAAAATTCAACTCAGTCCCTTGAGTGAGTAAAAATAGTCTGGTGTCACAAGATGATTCACACCTTAAAATACTGTATGTTGCTTCACCCTTATCAGTCTAATCTAACCCTTTATTTCCCCCACTGTTTCTCACACTGCCTTGAAGCCTGTGAAGTATGTGGATTCTAGTAGTGAAATGATATGTCTTCTCTTTGGTTGAGCAGCAGCAGCAACTAAATCAGCAAGGAGCATACGATGACAGCAAGAAGTTCTAATTATGTTGCACAGATTTTATGATTTTTCCATTCCTCTAAGAATTGCACACCAGCAATAACCAACATAAACACATCATTCAGCTCTGTGTTAGTGACAAGCACTCTTAGGGCTTCAATTGATGCTTAATTCTTAGTTTTAATACACCTACCACATTAACATTCTGCATTAGATTAAGGGTGGGGGAGATTATCCTCTGTGAAATATAAGTGCCCGCATGGTAATCTTTTAAGAATGTGACTCTTGCTCTGAAGGGAAAAGTGAGTTTTACCCTTAGTAAGATGCAGCTTTGGTTTAATGGTATGTGAGTGCTCTCAGAATACCAGCAAAGGGAGTTAGAATATTGGTACATATACATACACATGCTTACTACATCTGGTACCAATACTAAGTGATCAATCTGCTTTTCTGGATTTCCTAGATTAAAAAAAAAATTAATAGCATTACCAAATGAAGCAGTTTTAGTCTGATCTACCTATTTTCACCATCAAATGAATGACTTCACTTAGGCAAAACTCCTTACCCCTTGCCTACCTCCCTCCCATTCCCCAATGCCCCAATTAGCCCTTGATCCTTCTTACACCCTGTTGCTATACCAGGAAAAAAGCAGTTTACTAGCTTCACACTGGTTGGCTCAGATCTGGAGGAAACAGGTCAAGAACTCTGAGAACACATCTAGGATCCCAGAAGGAAAATCTATTCTGAGTATACCTTCTCGGTCATCTAGATTCTAATATGGTATACGCATTATGTTATGTTGTTTTCCATATATACTGAAATCAGACTGATTAATAGCAAATGTTGCAAAAAAAAACCAAAACATCAAATGATCTTGTCATCCTCTGATCAATTTGTAATCAAGCTTTTCACTTGGTTTGGTAAAAGAAAATTCATAACCACTAATTTAAGTATAATCCATAAATTTAAATAGAGTTTTCAAAAGTCAGGAGATAGGGAAGAAAAATAAAGAGATTCCATTAACCTCTCAAGAAACCTGAATAAATGAATCATTATTTATGGGCTAAATCTCTCTCCAAATAAATGGCTCTAAATATGAACTGCAATCTCCAAATCTCAAATTAATATCTTAAAATATTTAACTAGAGTTATTCCTCAAGCTAATGAGATAGTGTGGAACTTATGATCTCTATTTTGTTATCGAAATTCATTTTAATATTAGGTAAATCACCCTGAAATTAAAATCCATTCCCCCAACAGTAATGCCAACGACACCAATTAGGAATGACAAATAAACAAATACATATAAATCCTACTATATTCCCTAGAGATTCCATACCCCTTGCTATATTTCAGTCCAGTGGGAGCTTCATTAATTATTTCCTACCTTATCTGCTAGCGAATGAAAGCCTCATTTGGATCATGATCCCTACCAATTGAAGAAGAAAAAAAGGACTTGTTCAAGTGCTATGAACACATTAGTGTTCTCTAGGGGAACCATCAATCTACTCAGGTATGAGTGAATTAAGTTTATAAATAGAATAACATGCATCCTCTATGTTAACTAATGTGTCCCTATCATTGAAGGAGCTCAGATAAACAGCCCTAGTCTCTAAGAGATATGAGATTTTCTAATTATCTTACAGTTTTGTGTGTGAGTGCCTGCAGAGGCTGAGATATTGAAACATTTGCCCAAAACAAAAACAACCTGAGACTTTTTAATACTGTAATTGAACCTAAGAGAATTAAGGAAGTCACATCAAACAACAGCTACGATAAAAATGCAGAACAATAATGGCTTTAAGTTAATTGATTTCTAGAGAGCACAAAGTAGCTCTATGGGGCTAGATAGTCTAGTTTCCATGCTCTATGTATCCATTATGTAATGGGAATAATGACCATGAAAAATAAGATAAACATTTTGCAATGTTTCATAAAACATAAAAATCAACCTTCCTGGGAGTGAAACCCCATATATCCTTACTGCATGGAATATCTCAGAGCTTAGCCCTAATACCACTGTGGTTGTATGGCACAAAATCCAACCTAGAGTGTAAAGAAAGGTTTCTCAATCCTTAGGTCTCACCATTTTCCCCAAACACAAAAGAATTATACACTTTTACTTCATTTCAAAAAGTCTCTTGCAATGCCTTAGACAATTCATTTTGCTTATATATCTTTGGCCAGAATAAAGGCAGAATATTAAATATATGATATGTATATAAACATATGAATAAATATTAATCTAATTATTTTTAAACAAATATAAATATTTGGCTCAGCATTGGTACAAGTGTAGTCAATATCCACAGGGGCTATTTATTTCACTGATTTAAGAGGTGACTGATTCGTCAACAGTCAGTAGCTTAAGAAGCTGTGTATAAAAATGCCTTCATGTTCTGTGGCTTTAAAAATATGCCTTTGGTCTACGAAGTCATGAAAAATTAATCCAAGTACATTTGCACATAACACCAATAACTGGGAAAAAACAGCATATTTTCCATATTCACTAGTTATTCCTAATAATTACTATCATGACCACTTCTAAGGTAAGTTAGCATTTCTGCCATTTTCACAGAAAATGTTAACTTGCATAATATCTCAGTAGCTCATTTCTGCTTTACAACACACAATAGTCACTCCTGGTTAACTCTGCTAATGGCAAGGAGATAGGGGAAAGGTTATTCCTAAATCCTTCATATTTCATTCTGAGGTACATAAACATTAATTTGAACAACAGATTTGGTTTTCCAAGTAGTTTACTTGGCTATCTAGTTTCAGGGTATTTGTTGTTTCTTTGTAGTATATTGTTTTCTGTTTACAATTTTGCATGTTTCTAGCCTGGCTATTGAAAGGGAGACCGTGGTTTTGAGCCTGAGTAAAGCCAACTCAGATGAGAAACTAGTTTTGGACAATCTGTACAACAGGTAATTTGCAAATCAGGAAGCAGAAGATAACTATTTGTGGATCAGCGATCAAAATCATTTAGCTCCTGGTACTCTGGATACAAATTCTCCTTCCAAGATACCAATGATGTTAAATAAATCAAAAACTTGACTGCAAATCAGCAACACCATGATCAGTGGATGTGGGAAAATCCCTCCCTAGACAACATTAAGATGCCTTCTTTAGCATTTTATTTCCTTGATATATCTATTCTGGTACCATTTCGTATTACCTACAGGCCTGAAAGGGAATATGTTGTAGCCTCACTTAGAGCCATAGCTCATTACTATATGCTATGTTTTTCAAAGCACCCAACTCATACCCTGGGATTAATTTATTTATCCGTAAATAAAGTAACCATATTTTCTGTACCTCAAATTGGGCCATATGGTCTGATATGTATTAGCATACTTTTTTATGAAGATACTGTAAGAAATTGGGACTGCTATGGAAACAGAGAACCAAGTCAGAAATAAAACTCATATCACAGTCCTAATCTTAATTTACATTTCAGAAGTACACATTCCCATTTACTGCAAAAATAGCTCTGCTTCCTTCAATCTTGAACACAAACCACTCCATCAACATTCTTTCAAATAGGAATACTGATCTTCGTACTAGAAAGTAGGATTGTTTTCTAACCTGTAACAGTTATATTTGTTTGGATGACCCTGTGTTTTGAGTCAAGCTTCTTTGCAGGCAGGAAAACCAAGAAGTACCTTTTGTCCACACCAAATGTCCCTTGCCGAATTCAGAATGACTTTTGGGTCAGGAAGATTTCCTGGAACGGGCCCCTTTGCCACTGAATGACAACCCGTAATCATTCTATACTGTATCAATAAAACACACACACACACACACACACACACACACACACACACACACACATAAAGAGGGATGTTACACTCTGCATCATGCACATCACATGCTCACCAAAAACTGTAAAACCAACCTAGGTGTATTTGCCACTTTACCTAGGAACAGCTGCGATGTGGTGGCTAAAGGTGCATCACAATCCTCAAAATCAACAACAGAGAACACCATTTCTGATTCTGTTGCGATGTGGAGATACTACTGTTTATGATTCCAGTGCAATTAAAATAACTTTCTACTGGCTAATGTTGACTTTCTAAAAACTGGATATATATCTGAACTCAAAAGTATTTTCCATAGTTATTTCTTATGCATAGATTGGATTCTATTTCAACAGATGTTTTATGAAAACATTTTCACAAAACTTCAGTGATCCTGTTTAAAACTAATTTGACAAGCTGGGGCACCTGGGTGGCTCAGACAGTTAAGTGTCCGACTTCAGCTCAGGTCATGATCTCAGGGTTTGTGAGTTCGAGCCCCACATCAGGCTCTGTGCTGACAGCTCAGAGCCTGGAGCCTGCTTTGGATTCTGTGTCTCCCACTCCCTGTAACCCCTCACCTGTTCATGCTCTGTCTCTCTTTCTCAAAAATAAATAAACATTAAAAACAAAACTAATTTGACAAGGAAAGCAGTGACACTCGTGAAATACTACATGTGCTTAAGCATAAAATGAGTTCCCTAGCATAGGTCGGAACACTTGTTTACTGACAAGACTGTACTATAACAAAGCAAGAAATCAAAATGTTTACTTACCAACTTTCACATGTATTCAACTGGAGACTGAGTTATTTTTTATTAAGGGAATCCCTTCCCTTTCGTTGTTAGAATAAAGAGCTTCAAAATACACCCTATTCATTCAGTTTCATTTACATTCTAAAAACTCAATCTCAAAATCTCTGGTTCTCTATTTAACCCAACAGTGAGATTTTAAACTGTTTTTGCTCTTATTACCTATGAAATCAAGACCGATATGATTTGAATACTTAGAAAATATCCAGCTAGTCTAATAACTTCCTTCCACTCCAGAGAATTTTGGTGCTAAAAGGAATCAATTGATAATGTAGCACAACAGCCTGGTTGTACACTTAAAAACAAAACAAAACAAAACAAAACACCTGAGAGTCAAGATGAAATGATGTGTCAATGTCAACGAGCCATCTCTCCACTCCCAGACCATCCATCATTCCTTTGGCACCCAAAAGCTCTATTTTGCAGAAATTAAAAGGAGTATTTAGTCCTCTTGTCTCCATAACTGGTCTGCAAAACTGTTCCCCTTTCAAACATTTAAAAGAGAGAACAATGTATCCACCCTTGAAAAAACTCTGGCTAGGATGACCTTCAAATATTGTACTTCTGGTAACATTATCATCTGAAAAGCAACTAGAGGATCCAAGGTTCCCAAAATTCAAATCTCTAAATGGGGCCACTTCTCTTTTATCTTACAGCCAAATGTGTGTGGTGGCCTCTGAGAGCAGAGTTTCCTAAATGTCAGTTACAAATAGCTTCTGAAAGCATATTACTCAGTAGATAAAATTTTTACAAATGGTACTAAAGCACCTTGCTTAGCTAGCTTTAACTTGGAAAAATGTTATACATTCACAGCTGCCGTTGACACTTTCTCTACCTTCACACATTCTCTACAAGAGAAGTGTTCCATACAAAAGTGCCCTAGACAAATCTTGAGGGCTTACATGCTTTCTTCTTAGTGTGGAATCAAGATTCAGACATCCTAAAATAAATGCATCTTGAAAGAAAATGCAAACCAACACACATGCATGTAGTGATAACCTAATATTTGCTTTGGAAGCCCATGGCTGTCACTTCTTGTCTGTATTACACTTAAAAAAAAAACTATGTAAGATACAGGAAAATCCCAGGATCCCAAAAGGACTATATTTCTTGAATTCACAGAATTATCAAATCTAATACATATCGGCTAAATTCATTATAACTTTCAGCTTTAAAAAGGAGCTGTGGTAGAAATGTAATACTTTTTCCCTTCCAAGCATAGCCAAATCATTGCCACTGGGATTATTGAATGTTCAATAAACATCCAATGCTGGATAGCATTTAAATTATCTAAAATATAATCTGACCTAGTTGGGTACAGAAAAAGATACATGGTACCTCACTCACAGAGTCAACTTTTTTACACCAGGACATGCCCAGGATCTTTCTTTCCCCCAAGTGAAGAAACTGTAGCAATTATTCAATGAGAGGCTATCTTGTATCTGCATATCCACTTCCTGTAAGGAGCTCAAAATTAAAGAAATTACCCATGATTTTCACGATATCCTAATAAAGCAGATGTAACTCCTGGGTTCTTTTTTTTTTTAACTTTTGTTTAATGTTTATTTATTTTTGAGAGAGCACAAGTGGGGGAGGAGCAGAGAGAGGAGGACAGAGGATCCAAAGCAGGTTCCTCACTGACATCAGTGAGTACATGAGGGGCCTGAACTCAGGCACCAGGAAATCATGGCCTGTGCCAAGGTCCCAAGCTCAACGGACTGAGCCACCCCGGTGCCCCATAACACAGGGGTTCTAATTCTTCTCTTTCCAGAGGAAGATTAAGCAATGTAGACATAACATCAGGCATTTATATGGAACTAGGCATTTCTGAGTTATCACATGTCATTTGCTTTCCATAACAATTCTGTGAAGTAATGAAAGCCTTTATGTGCCCTATTTTTTTTTTTTTTTTTTTTTTTTTTTTTTTACTAATGAGGAAATTGGGGTGTGGAGATTAATGGTGGCTTTTTCAAATGAATAGTGACCAACCCAGATAGCCTTACTCCTAGTCTGTTTGTTATATTTTTGCTTCAAATCCAAAATATATTAAAATGATGTCTTTGAAATCTTATTACAAGATTGCATATCCTTGTTTTATCATTCACTATTGTCCACTGGAGATCTTTGGTCAGAACATTCAATCAACTCCCCTGCTTACTGCCTTTCATTCTCCAACAGGTATTCTTGAAAGGTATTTTTCTTTAAGTGGTGGGGATGGGGTGGGGAGAAGGGTGTAGCTTTGCTTTTAAATCTAACATGGATTTATTTTGAATTTCAAATATCATTAAAGATTTATGTTATTATCAAATGATGGCCTGGGATTTAAAAGCTTGAGAAAAGCTATTCTTGATCATTCTTTTCTTCCTTTCTTTTTTCTTTTTTTTAAATTCACAGTTGTCAGAGTTCATTACGTGCTACATAGTATATTTTTCCCAAACCTCAGGACAACCATTTTATAAAGAATAGATGTTGAAGAAACATTAGAGAATAAGGCCTCTTATGCATTCTAAATTTGCTACTCTATATCTCATTATGACTTACTAGTGTAAGTCCGATTACTAGCTGTTACCTCACATTCTAGAACATCTTGTCATGATTTAAGTGCAGTTACATGTGTCACAAGTTCCCTTTACAAAACTGATAGCGATGGTGATATTGAAACCAAATGTTTGACACAATCCTTCTTTGTATCATTTTTAGCAAGTGGAATGCTAAATTCTGAGGTGAATCCCCACCCTGTGCCTTTATGCAGCTGCACAAAGAAAGAAACTTAATAAATCTAGCATTTACGTTGCACATTTAATAGAAAGCTCTTAAGCCATAATCACTGTAGCTGCTGGGCATCTTATTTTCTTCAAGAATTCTTTCAGTGCATGCATTAACTTTGGTTAAATTATTCTGCATTTAAAAGGCAGAAGAATAATTAAAATAGTATGGTTTCAGAAGCATCATTGTCACAGTCCAATTTCTAAAAGATTCTGTTGCTAAATTTTACTTCAGAGTCCCTTTGCAGATCAGTTATTTAGATTTTAAAAGAAGGGAACCATGTGCTGTTATCTGCGTGGCCATTAGTCTCACACAAAGAAGAGAACATAAAATAAGACTAAGAAATCATTCTTCCAATGATTGTCACTGAACTGTTACATTAGTAAACACTCACAGTAGGAAGTCTCTCTCAATCTCCATCATATAAAGTAGTGCAAAGGAAAAAAAAATTCCAGTCCTGTTATCTGTGAACAAAACTTGTTACATTTTCTCCGATTTCACTTCTTCCATTATTGTTAGGCATTTGCTGTCATATCTTCCCCCAAATTAATAATAAAATATAATCAATTTCTAAAGGCCCCTGAAGCCTTTTTAAAAGTTAATTTCCAGTTAAAAATAAACTTTAATTAAATCCAAGATAAAACTGTGACCTATATTCTATTAAATAATTCACTTTCCTTTTTTTTTCCCCTACACAGTAATTCTTACAATTTTTAAAAAACAACCATGGAATCCAAAGACATGAGATGCTATCAGAGCACTGATAAATGACTGCTCAAATTCATTAGTTCTTACATAGTAAATACTTCAAAATGCCAACTCTTCCCATCACTGCACAATTACTAACAATGTTGACAATTTACTTGCACATACACGCACGCAGCACATGTGTGCGCGCGTGCACACACACACACACACACAAACACACATATACCTTCTCTCCACAGAACCACCTTTACTTTTAACATCTTTTCCAGTTAGTGTGCAAAATTCTTGCATTCTAATAAAAAATATAAAGATAAGATTTGCTCCTATTTTAGCCTCCCTCTTCTCCAAGATGTATCATTTATTTGATATGTAATACAAGTTGAGTAACAATTGTCACGTATAACCATTAAATGGTGTACTACTATATGCATTAGATTCGTTTGCATATTTCATTTTCATAACTCCACTCTCTATGCATAAATATATTTGGAGATACTGGGGCTGGGGGGGGGGGGGCGGGGAGGCAGTGGCAGGTGGAGAACAAGATTCACACATCAGTCTCCACAGCCTTCGCATTAGAACAGTTGTTTTTATCTGTCTCACTGTCGTCCCCCTTTCCCTGACACTTCTCCTCCTTTGCACAGAGAGATTCCTTAACTCCTTCTTCCATCTCTAGATACTCTGACTTGTCCCCCAGGGAAGAAGAAGTAGAGCTCCGGAATTTCTTCAGCAAATTAGAAGGGAGGTATGGGCAACTGACTGCGTTCTGTGTCAGCTGTGTCTGTTCCTCATTCTCAGTCTCTCTGTGGTAGAAATAGTTAAAGTTAGAGACAATCACTGGCACTGGCAAAGCAATGGTTAAGACACCTGCAATGGCACACAGGGACCCCACGATCTTGCCCCCCACAGTGATGGGCTTCATGTCCCCATAGCCCACAGTTGTCATGGTCACCACGGCCCACCAAAACGCATCTGGGATGCTTTGGAAATGGGTGGTAGGTTCATCTGCCTCTGCGAAATACACAGCACTGGAAAACAGGATGACCCCAATGAAGAGGAAGAAGATCAGAAGTCCCAGCTCCCGCATGCTGGCTCTGAGGGTGTGGCCCAGGATCTGCAGGCCTTTGGAATGCCTGGAGAGTTTGAAGATCCGGAATACTCGGACCAGACGGATGATCCTGAGGATAGCGAAGGACATGGCCTGCTGCTGCTGACCGTTGCCACCCCCCTGCTGCTGGGCCAGATCAGTGCCCAGGGTGATGAAGTAAGGCAAAATGGATACAATGTCAATGATGTTCATGATGTTTTTGAAGAAGAGTGCTTGGCTGGGACAAGCAAAGCAGCGAACCACAAACTCAAAGGAAAACCAAACAATACAGACTGTCTCCACGATGAAGAAGGGGTCGTTGAAGATGGTGTGCCCTGAGTTCTCTAGGTGGGGTGCCGAGGTGTCATTCAACAACCCACTGTGCCCGCCTGCACTCAGTGCCATGATGAGATCCCTGT
This sequence comes from Panthera pardus, assembly GCF_024362965.1. Lineage (NCBI taxonomy): Eukaryota > Metazoa > Chordata > Mammalia > Carnivora > Felidae > Panthera > Panthera pardus. Next base: position 31,074,335 of record NW_026526677.1, on the reverse strand, counting down.
CGTCCCTAAACTCAGGTAAAGTTTCCAGGCAGAAAATGACAATGGAGATTAAGATGACCAGAACAGAGACGATGGCTATGCCCCTTGCTGGACTGGAACTCTCCGGATACTCAAACAGAAGCCAAATCTGCTTTTTAAATTCATTCTCTGGCAAGGCCCTGTCCTCCTCTTCTCTCACAAAGCCCTCGTCCTCCCGAAACTTGAGCAGGGCCTCCTCTCCCAACTGATAGAACTTCACCTCCTCAGTGAAGATATCAAAGGGGACATTGACTGGCCTCTTGAGGCGGCCTCCTGATTGGTAATAATATAAGATGGCATCAAAGCTAGGCCTGTTTCTGTCGAAAAAATACTCATTACGCAAAGGGTCAAAGTACTGAGTCCTCTTCTCAGGGTCTCCCAACAAAGTCTCTGGAAACTGGGCCAGAGTCTTCATCTGGGTCTCAAAGCGCAGGCCCGACACATTTATCACCACACGTTCACAGCAGTCACTGTAGCGGACTGAACTGTAGCCGCCGCCGCCCCCGTCATCCTGGGGCAGCAGGTCCGTGTAGGAACATTCATCACCATGGTCATCCTCACTATAGTAAAACCTTCCTTCCTCTTCCTCCTCCTCCTCCTCCTCCTCCTCTTCCTCTTCCTCACTCAGTTCCCTCAGAATCTTCTCCTCAGAGCCACTGGGCATCAGGTCGGAGCAATGAGGAAAGCTGCTCTGGCGGTGGTGGACTCTCCTCTTCTCAGGCCGCTGGCGCCTCCTCCTCCGACTACCCCGGCTGCCCTGAGGGTCATGGGAGGTGCAGGCCCCACGCGACTGGTGGTGGTGGTGGGAGCCCCCTCCAGAACCCCCACTGCCCTCCACAGCAGCTGTGGCAGCTGCCACGGCGGCTGCCGCAGCTGCCCTCGAGTGAGCAAGCCTCTCCCGCTCCCGTGCCCTAGCCTGGGCCGCGTAACCATAAGGCATGTGACTGTTGCACCCTGAGCTCTCCGCACTCACCATTGCAACCTCCATGGTGGTGGTTTTTGGAAATGGCTGGTTCCAGTTGTAGAAGAAGAAGAAGAAGAAAGAAAAATAGGGCAGCTTCTTTTGTCACCAAATGAAGGTAAGTTTGGAACCCTTAAGCAGATTGCTTGGAAGACTAAGGATATTTTCAGTCCAACTTTGCATTTTCTGTTTTTAAATCAGCACGCCCCATGCTCTCTGTTCCCAGGGATTCAACATTGCTCTCTGGAGCTTGGCTGGTCTAGATAAACAACCTAGCACTCTCAGGCCTAAGTCAGAAAATGTTGGGGTCTCCCAAACACCTGTTTCAGGGTGGCTGTTCAAATTTGGAAATACGTCTAGGGTGGTTGGTGATGATGCTGCAAGATTCAAAGGCAGCAAGTGTCTGACAGCCAGCAGTTGTGCCTAGAAAATGGAATATATTTTTCTGCCATGGAAATTGTCCAAAGCTCAGTCCATCAAATTTAAATAAAATGCAAATAAGCCTTTAGTCTTAGCACTTGCCTTCTAGTGATGGCTTGACCCATGTTAACATGTGGCTTGAAGTATGTCCAGCCATTGCTGCTCCAAGCCTATCAGGATGATTCTCCAGGTGCTCCCCTTAAGTTCATCATAGGCTTCCTGGACCCAGGGGCAATGCCAAGCTATTGAAAGAGGCAAAGACCTTGGGAGGTAGAGAAGGTACAAGATGAGGTGTCAGCAGGAGCAAACCCAGCTCTGAGGTCTCCATAGAAATCAAGGAAATGCAGAGCATCCTTCAGCTAAAATCATGCAGAAGAAGTACTTCACCTGAAAAAGGAAGGGAAATAAGCATAGGAGAAAAATAAAAAGAAGAATCAAATCATAAAGAGCAAACAGTGTTTCCTTCCCATATACTTCTTTTTCTTGTCCTCAAGCAAACCATATAAAGCACCAAGGGGCCACAAATTTCCAAGGAGTATGGGGCAGGTTGTTAAATCTCCTCCCTCACTAAACCATCCTTCTTCCCTTCTTCTTTGGTTATTATTTCGGCTCAGTCTATTTTCAAGGCAACTCAATTATTTTTCTTCTCTCCACTCTCGACCCACATGGCTCTTCCTTCAGCTCTCCCTTTCACTCATGCCAGGTCTTAATTCTCGCTGTCATTTTCTTCATGTCACAACAATAATGCTGTCACTTTATAGCTGCTTCCATCATTCAGTGATCTCAAGGCAGTTTTTAAAATTTCCACTCATCAAATATTTCTGAATTTAGTGCCTTTCCACCCCTCTCTGTCTTGATTCAGGATTAGAGCAGTTGGAAAAACCAGTTCTCTTTAATCCAGGCTCCATCACTTCCACAAGATTCAATCATCTCATCTATGAAGTGTGGGTCATAATACAACCTCCCCCATCCCACTTTGTAAGGTTTGAATGAGACAATGAATGTTGATAGAATAGCACCGACATAATGAATATCAATACACACTGGACAGTAACCTAAGCTTTTATCATCTATCTACACACCTCCAGACGTATATGTCCTTATACCATACTGTCTGAATTAGGGGAGGACAGAATGTGAGGACACCCAAAACATTTTGAGACTCATCAATGGCCTGTATTAAGTTGGCACTTCTTGACTCCCTGAAGCATGTCCCTGTTGTTGTTTTTCTGTTCCCCAGACTCCAGAACACTCCCTACCACCCACAGCCTAGGAGCTAATCCCAGTTTCCACTTCTCTGATAATCATCTTCTCTCCTTGCTGCTTCCTCCGTGTTCACCTCAATGCTTCCTCCTACACTCTTCTCAACAGACTATTTCCTTATGTTTTAAATCCCAGTTTGTGTGGACTTCATTTTCAGCCTGTCATACTTCCCCCCATAATTTCATCCATGATCTCCCATCTCCCAACTCCCTCTGCCTCTCCCTGACTCTCTCTGCCCACCTTTATCTCCAACGTGCCCACTTGCTGATCATGTCTTCCTTGCAGCCCCAATCTGGCTCCACCGTCACTTGGTAATCCTGGCCTTTCTTCTCAGTTGGCTCTCTCTAGGTCAGGCTAATTCATTTCCTCAGCCAGGACCTGTAAAAACTGCCCCAATCTCCTGTCTCCTATGCTTTTGCATTCACTGTGTCCAACAGGACTTCCAAGAATGCAGACAGTAGCCCAGAGACTTGGGGAGGATAATGCCAGTCAGAATCCAGGGCATCTACCAGGTTCTGTTACTGGAAGCACTTGGGAAGCAAGAGAAATGGCTTTCTGGAGCTATGAACAGGATTCAGCTCCTGACCACCTGCTGCTTCTTGCTGAATCCTGTCAGGCTAGAAGCCTAAACCTACCAGAGTTTTATGAAGTGACAAAGCAGAGAAGGGGCAAACAGAGGGCTTCCCAATCATCTCACACTCTCCTAGGGCAAGAAGTGAGCTTTATTGGGACACATAAAACCCAGAAAATACACTTCTGAAGGTATCTCAAATGACAAGCCCCTTCCTTTGCCAGACTCCTAACATCATCAAATACTCTGAAATGTTTACCCTCAGAAGGTCTCCAAACCTCTACTTACAAAACTACCCTGGGGTTACATTTATTCTGGAAGGTCAGGCCACCGCCTTTTAAAGACTTTCACAGGCCGAAGAGCCTGAGAGTTTGCTCAGTTTCTTTCCCAACTCCCTCAAAGCCGTTATAATACACTATGTAAATAAAACCCCGATAGAACCAAAGTGCCTGTATATTTGTGTACTATGCACACCCCTCTCCCAACTAATTGACTCCCAGAAGGTCATGAATTAGCAGGTCTTCCAATATCCCATCAATTCTGCAGGAGATAGAGACCTGCCCTCATCTGGCTCTACACTATTTACTTTATTTATTTATTTATTTATTTATTTATTTATTTATTTTATTTATTTTTGTTTGTTTGTTTTCTTCCTCCCCCACCTTACAAAAAGCAAATTACCTTCCTTTTAATTGGCTACCAGTTACCTCACTATCCCTAACCTAGGAGAAGATGATGATGATGATGAAAAAGAAGAAGGGGAGGGTGAGGAGGGACAAGCAGGGAGAAGGAAAAGAATAAGAAAAAAAGAAAAAGAATTAAAAAAAAAAAAAAGGAAAAAAAAAAACCTTCCACACAGCAAAACTCATTTTAAAAATCTCTCTTCCTTTCCAAGGTATTCCTGTTTCGGAGAATCTATTCAATCCGACTCCCAGGAGCCTTGATGGGGGAGACCTTTGCAGGGAAATTTCCCTTCCTCTTTAACACCATTAAACTAATAGGATTTAGCAGACTACCTATTCCCGAATCCCTGTGCCCCCCCAAACAACAGCCAAGCATGCCTCCCCTCCTCCTCTCACCCCCCAACAAGGAGGCTGTTTTCCTCTCTCAGTGCTAATTCCTGCAACTGGCTTAGGGTGGTACCTGAACCTATCAGAGAGAGAGAGAGAGAGAGAGAGAGCGAGCGAGAGGGATTGAATCAAAAAACCAACACCGTGAGAAATATACACTTCAACGCACGCCATTTATACAGTCCCTATGTGCTGCTGAAATGCTCGGAAAAGGCACGCAAATCCAAATGCTGGGAGAGACAGCAATTCAAACCCGTTCGCCAGCTGTTCCCAAAGAAACAGAACCGGTGAGTCTGGGATGAGGCAAAAGGATGCTAAATCTAAACCCCACCTCGTTGGGAAACGACATGTTTAATCGCGCCCTCCCCTCCAGACCTAGGTTCCCGCTCCGGCACATTAAGCAGGGCGCACGCACCCCATCCCCGGGGTTAGGAAAATAACAACTGTTGGCCCCCCGGAGCGCCGCGCTGCATCTGCACCTCCCTTCTTCCACCTCCTGGTTTATTTTTAACCGCCTTCCATTCATGTCCTTCTGCCACATCCCCCAATATTATTTATCCCTCAAATGTCCACTGTTTCTTAACAGCCAAAAGAGAAGAGTGGAGGAAAGAGAAGAGAGGTATCATACTCACCGTTCCCAGGCGGAGTGAAAAATAAATATAAAGAAAACCCCCGCTCGGTTTGTCTTTCCCCCTCAAGCTGCAACAGCTGGAGGAGGGGAAGAATGTTCTTGGGGGTAGAAGGAATCACTCCGGTGTGGCAGGTGGAAGCTGCAAAATATCCACGGAACAAGTTCTGTTGCCTGGGGGCACAGAGTCCTCGCTGCTGGAGCCCAGGGTGGGGATCAGGGCTGCCCCGAGGAAGACCCCAACACTTCTGGTTCCTCTGGAGTTCAGCACAGGTGGGCACGATTGGGAAAGGAAGTCAAGGTTCCCCAGAAAAAGAAAATCCTAGACAGCAGCGATCACTTGTTAAGCCCAAATTCCTCCTCCAATATCCATCCCTCTCCCTCTCTCGCTGGCTGCAGAAGCAGCACACGCCTCCCCTGGCCGGGAACGCGCGCCGGCCGGGGGCGGGGCCAGGGCCGTGCCGAGGGTGTGGCGTGCAGGCGGTCGCCTGGGGCACCTCCCCGCGCCGCGGGGCGGGAGCAGTCACGACGCCTGCACCGCCCGCCCCCAAGCTCGGACCCCGACGCCGAGGCTTCGGGGAGCAACAGGGAGCGGTTCCGGGAGCCCCTGGCCGCCTCCCCCAAAGGCGAAGCCCTAGTTTCCGAGGGAGAGGTGTCCGCGCTGGAGCTGATATCGGGGTCCCCACGGCAGAGCGGGAGCCCAAGACGGAGGTTGGGAGGGGAGACCTCGACGGGAGGTCCAGGCTCGCCGACCGGGTGCTTCTGCGCGGCTTCTCTCCCTGACCCGCTTTCTCTACAGCTCAGCGCACACACGCACCCGCATAACGGGTTTGTGGGTTTGTGGGGTTGGGAGCCCGGGTGCATCTCTAGCTAGGCCGCTAATCGGGAGCCCCCCAGTCGCCTATGCACGCGCCGATTCCCCTTGGTCTCCCCCTCCATTGCACGCTTGTCTGCCTCGACTGGCGGCGGCGGTGGGGGTGGGGGTGGGGGGTCGGGCCTCAGGGCGCAGAGGAGGCAGACTTTAAAAGTGTGCTTGACCCGGGTGAGGGGTGGATTGCAGAAATTGGAATCAGGCCCAGGTTAAGAGTTGCGCACCAGAGGCACGAGTCCAAGTGGAAGAGACTCAGAGGGCTCCCGGCCCGGGGGCGGAGGCCCCTGGAAAGAGTGCAGGAGCCCTCGGCGAACCTGTTGCGAAAAGAACACAACTCGGCCAGAGGTTTGGCTCCCGGGAGATCTTTATGGTAGAGGTCGGAGTTCTACACCACCTACCTTCACTGAACAGCAAAAACAAACGTAGTACCCCGTGGAACAAGCCAGAGCGCCCGCAGCGGCGTCCTCGCGGGGGCATGGACTCCTAGGTTGCTTATTAGGTATCAAGCATATGAAATGCCCCAAGACAAGGATGTAAAATTGCAATTCCCATACATCCACTCAAAGTAAGGTTAGCGGTGGAAGTGCGAATTTTTACACACACATAACCACCCAGTCTCCAGGCACCTTTCCAACTCCCTCTGATGGACCAGACAAACACTAGGACGCACACCAGGACTGCTGGAGTAAATCCGACCTTGGGCGGGTCACTTGGCGCTGAGGCGGCCACTGTCGGCCTCAGCTGGCAGCTTTGTTCGATGGCCCTATTGGGCCTCCTCCTTTTGTGGTGCTCGATTAATTATTAAGAGAAATATTCCCGAGCTGAATTATAGATATGCTCTGCTCTCACCTAACTGCTGTTGGCTCAGCGAAGGACACCTGGAGGACTTCTTTTCGTTGTCTGATTTTTTCTAAATCTTTTAAAATAATAAAATAATAAAAATAAAATAGCTAAAAAATTCACATTATAATCAGTGGAAGGAAAGAAAGAAAGAAAGAAAGAAAGAAAAGAAGAAAAGAAGGAAAGTAAAGGACAGAAGAAAGAGGAAGGATGGAAGGAAGGAAGAAGGAAAGAAGGGGGGGACAGAGAGAAAGAACTGATGTGCGTGGTGGTTTTCCTAACTTCTTCTAGCTAGTACACCTTGAATTTTTGTCCTGAATAAATTTACCTGTGATCTTCTGGCCTCAACCAGGGGAGGAGGAACTGAGAGAAAGGTACCTCCACACTGGCTCAAGTGAGGTTTCATTAAGGCAAGTACGGAAGGTGGACTGCTTCAAAAGTAAAAGTGATCACGTGCTCTGGCCTGAACCCTCCCTCTGTACCTCTATAATGTGATGTAGACACTGTACAGTTTCACACATACCAAAAGCAGATATTTGAGCTTATTGCTGTCTCATGAGAAACATGTTTCTTGGGATGGTAGAAAGCAGGACTGAGAACACAAGATCTTGGGACTGGTTTCCCAAAAGCGATTTGTGAGACCTATCCAGAGCAACTGTGGAATGCTTTCAGAGAGATGAAAACAGAGAGCGATATGAAGTACAAAAGATGACAGCTATATTGAAGTTTGGGTATTTTAATTGGATCATGTTAAAACTTTATGAATTATGCCTCCGTGTGCCCTTTCTTGTTTGTTCCTTTCATGGCCCAGAGAATTTTAAGATTTAAAAATGTCTGAGGACTTTATAAATACTTTGTACTTCTTAGGTATCGGGAATCTGAATTACAAAGCACCACAGTGAGAACACAGCTGACGGAAAACCACTCTCACCAAGACAGTCATTCAGGTCATACAAGGAGGACTTATTGAGGACTCGATCGAGGCAAGTAACACTCATCGAGTACCCACCTAATACCTGGCTCTGTGTAAGTTCTTTGCATGCATATTGTCTAATTTTATCTGCATAAGGAAACACGTTATATGGTAGGTACTATTTTATTTACATTTTACGGAGAAGGAATTGAGGTTTACAATGGTTAACAAACTTGCCTAAAAGTTATATAGCTAACTATGTAACAGAACTGGGCCTTAGCAGGATGGACCCCGTGTTAGTGATGTAACACCATGTGTTCTGTGCCCATTTGTCCTCACAAAGGAATGGCTGTTTCAGATACATAGATTATGAAACAAGGGGGTATGTGCTATGATGAATGTATGAGAGTGGTGTTCCGGGGATACAAAGAATAGAGTAGCATCTAATTGGGGGAAGCAAGGAAAGATTGACCAGGAAAGGGGAAATGTGTCTGAACAATGGCGAGAATAAAGTTTATGCAGGAATGTGTCATCAGGGTGAACCAAGAGTAACTAGAATATGGGGCGCCTGGGTGTCTCAGCTGGTTAAGCTTCAGACTTTGGCCCAGGTCATGATCTTGCAGTTTGTAAGTTCAAGCCCCATGTTGGGCTCTGTGCTGACAGCAGAGCCTGGAGCCTGCTTCAGATTCTGTATCTCCCTCTCTCTGTTACTCCTCTGTTCATGCTCAGTCTCTCTCTCTCTCTCTCTCTCTCTCTCAAGAATAAATAAACATTAAAAAATTTAAAAAAAAAAAAAGAGTAACTAGAATCTGATTGATAGGTGGGGTCCAACTGGGAAGAACATTCTGCTCCCCAGCCTTCACCCATCTCCCTCTCTCTCTCTCTCTCTCTCTCTCTCTCTCTCTCACACACACACACACACACACACACACACACACACACACACACCTCTTTGCCCTTTCTTTATAAAGCAAATGAGAAACCTTCCATTTCTCTCCCTGAAATTCTCTTAAAGAGTCCCAGAAATTCACATACACAGTAGCAGAAAGATTTTTTGCTTGTGACCAACAAAATCTACCTTGTCTCAGTCCCCGAAATCTATTTTCCTTGGAGAGGAAAAACTCATTTTTTAACCTTTCTTAGTCATTGACTAGTCAACATTCTTTAAGCTCCTCATCTCCAAATACACCTTTTACCACAAATAATTTCTCCCTGGCTTTGAATTCTCTCAGTGGTGGTACATATGTTCCAGACCACACTATGAAGTCTTTGTTTATATAGAAATGGGCAAAGGGCATTAGATCTTCCTTTGTACAAAGCAGATAGGAGGCCCTGAGGGATACAAACTAAGTCCATTATAAATGTTTTTGTTCTCTTTGGGGACTGTGATCCCCAGTGAATTGCAATGTTCTATTTACTTCTCTCTCTCCCTAAGAAGCCTTCAACCCTTCCCTGAAAATAGGCACTGTATCCCAAGCAACCAGTGCAAAATACCTGACCCAGAGTAGGCACTGGATAAGAATGTAATAAAATGAATGAATAATGGAAGAGGCTGGCTTTCGTTTGCCAAAAACGTTCAGCGCGTGTGTTGGGAGAAAAAAAAAGAAGATGGTTTTTTGCCTGCTTACTCCCAGCCTCTCAACTATCTGACTTTTAAAATTCTGAAGGATGTGAAAATAAAGTCCTAGGAAAGTTGATCTCATGCTTCCCATTCCCAAATTTATGGATGTGGATGTTCTGTTCTGCCCATATAATTCCTTATAAAATGTAGATCACTCAGCCAGTTTTTCCTTATACATGGATTTTCAATGACTGTCCATTACCATTCCCCATTCCTGATTCCATCTTATCCATATCAGTACTGGTGAGGTCTTAAGATGTAAGAAAAGCATATTTACTTTTTTTGACAATGAGGAAACATCATCCCTGCAGAGGAAGACTGACTACTTTCTTCCTGACTTTCTGATCACAACATTGCCCCAGGCACAATGGGCAGCAGGATATCCTGCACCTGCCTGGGGAGGACGCCTGTGGTCTAGAAGGTGCAAGATGAGTCAACATACTTCGGTGGTAGGGGTCTGTCTGGTAGAAGTCACACAAGGGGCAGAGAGAAGCAGTAACGTAAGTGAAGCTAGAAAGAAAAGTCCTAAGCCAGAAGGAGCCCCAAGGCAAAGGCTAACTGGACAAGAATGGCACTTGTGAGGATAAGCAAAGATAAGCAGACCACATTATGGTTTAGGAAAGGAAAGTGAGGGTGGACGTGGATATGCCATGCTCAAGAGTTGGAACTAGGGTCTGTGACAAAACACTGCATAAAAGGATTCACAACCCTTCTTTTATCTCTACATGCAGGACAGATGGGGTTCATACGCATAGTGCATTGCCCTAGGCAAACTTAGATCAGCAGTGGCAGCATCTACTAAAAAGACTGAGTTACAAGCATTTCTGGTCTTCCTGGCTGCAATGGTATCCCTTTCTCTCCATCTATGAATGCATCTCGGAGGCCAAGTGAGTGAAATTGAGTTGGCATAGTCTAAATTATCTCTGAATAGTTTTCTAAATGCAAATCCATCAAAAATGTCCTTTAATTGAAGCAAAGCACCCCACCTTGAACAGTGCACTGATGTGGGGTGACATCCCCTCTGTCAGATCTACTCTTCCACAGTGAAGTACAGTCTTCCTTTTAGCTCTTTGTTCTGCTTTCCTTATACCTAAGTGGAAAATAGGGCAATTGTGGAGACTCACTCAAATAAACTTAGGTGCAAAATAAAAATCACCCACAACCTTGTCTTGGCACCAATCAGGAGCAAACGTGGGGCAGAGGTGAATCAAGTGAGGTTTAGGTATAGAATGGTGTTATTTCCTATAGACACTACCACCACCATGCCTTTTGTAGTAACTTCTATTAGTTTACATCAAGGAACTTTCCCATATACCTACATATAGGCCTTTTCATAAAAATAAGAGGTCATGGCATACTTCCTGCCAAAACTATGTTCCAAACCCCCCAGAATCCCTTTTAAATTCAGTCAATAACCATGGATGGCTTTTTATTCCTTGCTACCAGAGAACCTATAATGAAACAGAAGTTGTAACTGAGGACAGCACATCCTGCCTTTTAGAGAATAAGCAGCAGAGTGTCAGACCCTGGGGAGGAATCTGGGAACTACATTTACAAATCAGGACACCTGGGGATAGCAATCATCATCGCCTTTTATGTAAATGTGAGTGGAATTCAGATTGTAGAACTGTGAACATTTCTCTCTGCCCAGGGCTATCTTCTTAACCCCTAGAAGAGCCCCCTACTATCCATTCCCTAGCCCTTTGGGGGAGCATGTGCTAGATAAGAGCTTTCTGACAATTAACCACATCAGAAGGAGAGGTATTCAGGGTGATGGCATCTTGGAAGAGGTGTGTAAACATTCTTATGATGCAGAACAGAGGCCTATTATGAGCTTTGGTGATGCCTGTTCTAGGGAGTGAATGGTGTTGATCAAAATCAAACTGGGGGAGTAGGGGAAGGAGTCAACTCTTACAGCAGAATCTAGCCTTTCCTATTTTAAGAGGCAGAGAGAGAGAGAGTGCACAAGAGGAGGGAGGGAAGGGGGGGGAGAGAGAGAGAGAGAGAAGGAGAGAGAGAGAAAGAATCCTAAGCAGGCTCCGTATTGTCAGTGCAGAGCCCAACGCAGGGCTCAGTCTCATGACTATGAGATCATGACCTGAGCCTAAACCAAGAGTAGGACACTTAACCCACTGAGCCGGGCACCCCTCCAGCACACTAATTCTAACAGCATCTTGCCAGATTGTTTTTAAAGTCTTGGGAAATCTTTGGTACTCTTACTTTTACAGGACCTTTCTGGCATTGTATCTAGCATATTTAAAATGCTTACACATTTCATATTAAAGGTTATGTCAACTATTTTACAATTGAGTTGCAACTGACTAGTAGACAGTATTATACTGACATTTCACAGTATTTTTCCCACTGTATTTCAGAGCTAATCATTTCATTTTCAGAGCATAAACACTTCATAACCTTGTGAAAAGCTTATAGGCACAAGTCATGGCCCAGAAACAAACTATAATCCCTGAACAAAGAAGTAGCTCCTTGATTAGTATCAAGTATTTTAAGATTTTTGGCTTTTTAAGGAATTATTAACTAATCTCATTGGCTGATAAAGTCTGGATGAAAAGTATCCTCCTTCACCTGTTTATTTGCGTATGAATATATGCTGACGTATGTGAATGCATCCTGTGTTTATGTTGTCTTCTATGTTGTGTGTAAGCTATAATGGGAAAGCTAATTATTAAAGTCTGCAAACGCACCCAGAGGCTACTGTGAGCGATGCATCCAAAAAAAAAAAATCTAAAAATAACTAAGTAATAAATAACCATTTGCAGATGGGAATTGTTCATGCAGTTTTCTAAACAACGGCAGATTTCTTTAAGATATGTTTTTTTTTTTTAATTTTACTAAGTGTACTAAATCTTCTGTACTTAAAAGGCAGATAATTTGAATAAGAGTGACATAAAATTGACTGCCTCCAAATTAGAGTTATTTTTAAGACAATATCAAACCATCGCTTTCATCTTAAAATAGCTTTACACATGCATATTCTATGTTAGTTAAAAGCACGAAGAGAGTCATTTCTGAAAGGCAGGGCAATTTTTTTAGCAATTATATTAGCAACTATTTTAGAATACTACAATTGCTAAAAATGTAAGGGCTACTCTTCAAAATAATATCATGATTGCTTAGTGTTATATTTGTTCGGGTTCACATGAAATAAAAAAATAAAAATAAAAAGGATAAAAAAGGAGACTAAACTAGAGCTACAAAGTTCATTATAGTCTGGGAATATGTTGCAGAAATAGTCAGAAAGCTGCAGTTTTCAGCAAGGAAAGATGAAAGGAAATTAGGGATTCTTAGGAGGGGTGACATTCCAAACTTTGCAAACAGTTAAAATAGTACTACTAACCAAAATTTAAAATCATCATACAGAGTGGGCTTGATATGTGATAATATGAAACAGTTTATTCCATCCAGGATGGATTCAAAGTATTTGGCACAATCTTTCAAGAGAACTCCAGTTCACATGGCTTTTTACCATCACTAATGTATATATAGTTAGTGGTCTGGTCACATGCTCCAAACTTAGCTCAACACAGACCCTGCACTAATAACATACTTAATAACACAATTAATTTTCCTGTTTGTAAGGCAGTGTACATCCATCAAGTGAGAAACTTTGGGTCTGGTATTAAGCTTAAAGAAAAAATTAGTATAATCTCCTCTTCCACTTGGGGAAGTTACTAAATATTTCATTCCTAAATGAATGTGATATATGCAAAAAATAATTTCACTTGCTTACAGTGATATATAGGTTACAGATTAAAAGCACAGCCTCTAAAATCAGTAGATATCTATCTATTATTAGATGTATGAGCTTGATTAGGTTTAAACTTTCTAAATGTAACATTCTCATATACAATATGAGAATTGCACCTGCTGTTTATTATACTTAACACTTATAACTCAGAGAAAACATAGCTATTTTTATTAAACCAAAAATATTATGTACTGTCATTTGCCAAAGATTTGCCTAAATTATGTGAGCTTGAAATCGTAAAACATTTGATTTTATTTCTGTAAAGGTACTTTTTAAATCTAGCACATTGAAAGTCTTAGTAATTCAATTTCCTTAATTTCTGGGAATTTTAGGGATATTCAATTATATATGCAATAATTTACCTCTAAGCCTATCAGAATAGAACTCCTTAAAGAGATCTTATAATCAAATTCAGTAATTTCATCTGAAAATAGGAAATATTATATAATGAAACGCAAAAGCCTTTCTAAATGACAGACATAAATATCCAAAGAGAGAAAAGAAAACATAGCTTTAATTCCAAAATTTCAGTCATAAGGGCGCTTGAATGGCTTAGTCAGTTAAGCATCAGACTCTTGATTTTGGCTCAGGATGTGATCTCATTGTTGTGGGATTGAGCCCCATGTTGGGGCTCTGTACTGAGTGTGGAGCCTGCTTAAGATTCTCTCATTCCCTATTCCTCTGTCCCTCCCCTCTCAGACTCTCTGTCTCAAAATAAATAAATGTTTTAATAAAATAGAATAAAATTTCAGTCACAGGTCAAACAGAAACACAAAATTCACTGATCCACATTAATAAGCTATTCCTTTCCCAGTGGGCATAAGTTCTTAATTAATTTGAACTCAGAAAATAGACAAACAGAAAAGACTAACAAACCAGAGTCTCTTACTGTCTTTCACATGAAAGAGACAAGATTTCTACAAATCATTAATTCCTTTACAGAGACCACCAAAAGAAGACCACAAAACCATAAGAAGCTGGCCACAGAAATCAAGCTGGCACCTTACCCTGCTACCTGTGGACATGAGTCCATAGCACAGAAATCAGACTCACCACTGGGTCTCCAATCATTCTTCAGGAGCAGAGCACAAAAGGGGTACCAGAGGCTTCTCTACCTGGGTATGTAAACAGGGACCCAAAAAACCGAGATCTGGTCCTCTCTGAGTTACAGCACCAAACTGTGAAAGACAAATACACCAGCCAAGGAGATTATTTTATGTAGAGTATTACAATAGCAAGAATATTCATTAATAAGGAATGTCTCAAAGAACAAAAGGGGACCTGGGACTTTTTAGTGGCAAGTAAGCAAGAAAGTCATCCCAGACTTTATGGGAGTCCTGAGAGAGGACAGAAATGGGTCTTCTCTCAAGACACACCAGTGCAGGGTGCAAAGTGGTCCTTAAAGGGTGGGAAGATTTCCAAACCATTCTTATTTTCCAGAACCGAAAGGGCTCAGATAAAGTTCAGCATTATCACATTATCAGTTTTATAAAACGTTTACTCATAAGGGGAAAAGTGTCAGCAATTATTGTTGGAGGGCACAGTACACTTGGCAGTGTAATTTACATATTCTGCATAGAGTCAAATACTGACTATCCTTTATTACCTGTAGGATGCTGGGGAAATTACATAATTTCTCTGGTTTTTAATTTTCTTATCAGTTTATTGGACGTAGAAAGTAGTGGTCTCTTCGTAAAGCTGTTGTGAAGATCAATTATCACAAAGACGAAAAATTCAAAGACCAGGTTTTCACCGCTTGCACTCACAAACAGTGGTTAACTATCATTGTCATCACCACTTAGAACTGAGTGAATGCCGTAAAACAAGAGGTTACTGTTTTTTTCCTAAAATCCACTTGGTGAAGTAAACATTTCTAAAGCATAAGGATTTACTTTTTTATTTTCCCAATTGGCTTGGTAATTTTAACAGAAACTTTGGTACTTCTTAATATAATATTTAAACATTATTGTCACTTCATTGAGATAGAGGGAAATTTTGAATTTATTTCTTTAAAAAATTCTGTTACTGTAGAGGAAGCAGGAGATAAGCTGTTCCCTAAATAATTAACTGAATCTTAACAAATTAAACCAAAATCAAAGTTGGAGAAAACTAAATGACGCTAATGATGTTGTGTTAAAATTCGTAATTCTGCTGTTTTCCAACTGAGCTGATGTAAACTAGAACTGATTGAATGTAGTTTGAGAAAGATAATGTTTAACTTCTTGTCATCTTCTTTTCCTTTTAATGAGTGAAATTAATGGTAAGGAAATTTTGCTAGATCACTGACTATGGAAGGACAAAGGTTTTCCTGTTGAAGAGTAGCAAATAAAGCAGTCCTACAAATTCTTGAATGACCAGGCAATTCTCTTCCTCTACTTAGAGCTTGGAGAGCTTTGTCACAGGGTTCAGAGTCTGTATCTCTTTCAGTTCTCAGCCTCCTACTGATGCTATTAATGCTACCTAATTTAATGACCTTTACAATATCAAGAAGGAAAATAATTTATGCTGATTTCCTTGACTCCCTACCTGTGATGAGGACAGATTTAAAAGGGGGGGAGATGGTGAGATGAGGGAGCATTTTTTTCTCATTCTGAGCTGAGTCTCTCAAGCACTTTACATCCACATTGCAAAGGCCTTTGAGGTAATACCTGTTTGCTAAGTGGACCAAACTTAGAGCTTTGAGCTAAAGAGCTCTTCAAATCATCCAGTACATTTAGTATATTTAAAAACAAGACAAACATTTTATTCCAAGAACTGAGCATCATAACAGATGATTATAAGAAAGAAGAGTATGGCCATAAGAAGATTCAAATCTACCTAAATGCTTGAGAAGACAAAGCCAACCTTTACATGACATTGTACTAAATATATAACATAATATATAAGTTTCTCTGGTTTCTGAAGTCCTTTGGTTCAGATTCTGATTCTATCACTGATAGACAATACGCAGTTAACTGTAAACTTCCTTTTCTTCATCTGAAAAGCGAGAATAAAGGAAGTATACACATTGCAGAATTGCTTTGAGGATTAAAGAGAAAATTCAATTGATTAGCTCAGTTCTTGGCCCATGGTAAGTACTCTAAGAAATGTTAGTCACAGTAGTAGTAAAATAGTACATATATGTATAGAATAAAAAATTTATATATAGACCACATGCATAGTCTATAATTAGCAAATCTGAGAGTATATAATTAAATAATATGTATGGTGGCACAGATATAAATGTAATAGCAAGTCAAAGGAAGGAAGAACAGTGGGGATATCCTTTGGAAAATTAATGTTTTTTCTACCATGCCTGGCAACTAGTAAGCTCTTGATAAATGTTAGATGCTTTTATTATCACTGTTATTGATTGTGGTAGGCTTTGTAGAGGAGGTTAAGACTGGAGTTGAACCTTAAAGAATGGGTGAGATAAGAGTAGCAAAAAGGACTCTCAAATGAAGATAATTTCAGGACTGAGGTATCTGATGTGGGAATTAGCATGACACAGCCTGTGAAGATAAGACACTGGTCTGAAGAAAACCAGTGAGGATATCCTCCAATTTATCAATAAGGCGTTTTCATTATCTTCATTAATAATCCTTATAGTGTTTGAGTGCCTGTTACTATATGTAGTAAGCTGAACCATAGCCCCTGGTCCTTTGTGTCTTAATCCCCAGATCTGTAAATATTATCTTATTTGGAAACAAGGTCTTTGCAGATGTAATTAAGTCAAGGATCTCGAGATGAGGAGATCAACCAGATTACCCAGGTGAGCCCTAAATCCAGCAAATATCCCTATAAGAGAAACACAGGAGAGGCCCACAGAGAACAGGATAAGGCAATATAGCCATGGAGCAGAGACTGGAGTAATGCGGTCACAATCTCAGGACTACCAACAACCACCAGAAGCTAAGAGAAGCAAGGAACAAGAACTCCCCTTGAGACACATTGGGTTTGAACTTCTGACCCCCATAACTTTGAAAGCATACCTTTCTATTTATTGGTTTGACAAACAAAGCTGTGGTATTTAAAAAACAAACAAACAAACAAACAAAACCCAGCCACACTGAAAATGAGTACACTATGCCAAACATTTACTTTATTCACCCTAAGCCTTCTACAATCTTCTAAAATACAACATAAGTGTTATCATCACCAGTTACAGTTGCTATAGAAATATTTAATAGGCACTACAGAGATATTTAACAGGCACATCTAACCTAGTCTAAAGGAAGAGTCAAGAAAAACTTCTCTTTCTTTAAAATGTTTATTTATTTATTATGAGAGAGTGTGCATGCTCTGGGGAGAGAAGGGGCAGAGAGAGAGAGCAGAGAGAGAATCCCAAGCAGGCTCCCCAACACATCCCACAAACTGTGGGCTACATCCCACAAACTGTGAGATCATGACTTGAGCCAAAATCAAGAGTCCAATGCTTAACCAACTGAGCCACCTAGGTGCTCCAAGAAAAACTTCTTAAAGGAAGAAATGTCTAAAGTTCAA
This sequence comes from Panthera pardus, assembly GCF_024362965.1. NCBI lineage: Eukaryota > Metazoa > Chordata > Mammalia > Carnivora > Felidae > Panthera > Panthera pardus. The sequence goes on along the minus strand of NW_026526677.1, from coordinate 31,056,908 downwards.
TTAATTATATGGGTAGGAGTTAGCCTATACAAGAACTGAGAGCCATGACAAGCAGGTGGAGGGCCTAGATGAAAGGATGAAGGACTGAACAAAGTTTGGAGAGGTTGGGGAACAGTAGAAAGAGTATCTTGGATGGAGCACTAGGGTTTGACCAAAGGTGGAGGATCTGCCTGAGCCTGGGTGGGCTTCCTGGAAACAGAGGGAGGCAGGCTAGAGGAGAGGAAGAATCTAGGAGATTCTAATAACAAGGAGAGATCAGAATTTCTTTGTTTTATCAGCTAGCCTTTTGATAAATAATAGATAGGCCTGGATTATTTTAAAGCCGTGCAGGTGTGGAAGGGGTAGGGGGAGAGAAAGGGGATAAAATACACATGGAAATCGGCATATGCTCTCCAGGGTTTTGCAGAAACCAGTTGGTAGCCCCCAAAGAAAATCAATAACCACTGCTTCTATTTGTGGCTCTGTTTCCACAGAAACGTGTTTGCGGGTGAATTTGGAAGGCAGATTTACAATGCCAAAACCACCAGTCCAAAAAGGAGAAAAATTCAGTTCAAATAAACTTTTCACTATAGTAACAAATGTTTGATTTTACTAACATTTTTCCATTTAATTAACTGAATTTGGAGAGGATTATCCAATAAACTCAGCCATGCTCCTGTAGGCACAATAATAATGAAATCTGGGAGCAATATTAGCTTCAGTATAAGCAGAGTATGCAAAAGCTGGTAGGAAAATGTTTGGCTGGCCTGTCAAGTTGAACCTATTTTCAAAAATAATGAATATAGTCAAACTTTAGGGCACTACACTAGTGAGGTTAATACTGATTAAAAGAAAAAAAGTCTCACTTGTGCTTTTGTGTCTTCCTAAATTTTTTTTTTAATCTTTATTTATTTTTGAGAGAGAGACAGAGACAGAGACAGAGCAGGGAAGGGGCAGATAGAGAGGGAGACACAATCCGAAGCAGGCTTCAGGCTCTGAGCTATCAGCACAGAGTCCGACGCAGGGCTCGAATTCAGGAACTGCCAGATGATGACCTGAGCCAAAGTCGAACACTTAACTGACTGAGCCACCCAGGTGCCCCATGCCTTCCTAAATCTTAAATGCTGTACCATATATGTTGTAGATGCATGGTAAAAATGTTCTTGAAATTATCTGCCAGTTATTCATACATGACCTCTTACCTCAGACAAGATAAAGTTCGCCCTATTTGTCCTTTAGTAGAATGAGTACACTTCAGTATTTTTGTGAGTATCAAACCCAAGATATTAAAAGTGGTCATAACTTTAATCATTTAAAAATATACTTATGAAGTTCTAGAACCCAGCAGGTTCCCTCATACCATCTCCTGTTCATAGAAGTGGAAATATATTTTCCTCAGCATATGTCTATGAGATTCATTCATGTTATAAATGCAGTTTTTTTCCATTGCTGTGTATTGTTCCCCTGTATAGTGATATCACTATTCATTCTACTTTGATGCATTTTTGGGTTATTTTAAGTTTTGGCCTTTAAAAAAAAAAAAGCATGGAGCCCAACATGGGACTCAAACTCATGAATATGAGATCAAGACCTGAGCCAAGATAAAGAGTCAGATGCTTAACCAACTGAGCCACCCAGATGCCCCTAAATTTTGGGCTCCAATGGACAAAGCATCTATGAATATTCTTGTAAATATGGTTTATAAGTACTTATTTCTTTGGGGTGTGAACCTATAAATGGAACTGCTGAGTCATAGTGTATACATTTTCCTAAAGTAGTTCAACCAATTTACACTCCCACTATTATATGAAAGTGTATACAGTTGCCCCACACTATCTTGGAATTTTTAGTACTTTTAATTTAATTTTATTTTATTTTTTTATTTATTTTTTTTTTTAGTACTTTTAATTTTAGTAATTATGGTGGAGTAATGGTGTCTCATTGTGACTTTGATCTGCATTTCCCTAATGATTAATGGTGGTTAATAAAGTTAAACTTCTGTAGTATGCTCAAAAAATATATATAGTTATGATAGATTATTTTTAATACTTCATTTCTAGAGTAGTTTTAGGTTTGCCACAAAATTGAGAGGGAGGTACAGAGATTTCTCAGATACCTCTGCCCCACACATGAATAGCCTCTCTCATCAACATTGCTCACTAGAATGGTACATTTTTTTACCAAGGATAAACCTACATTGACACATCATAATCACCCAAAGTCCATAGTTTACCTTAGGGTTCACTCTTGGTGTTGTACATTCTATGTGTTTGGGCAAATGTACAATGACATACATATTATCTATTATTATAATATCATACCAAGGATTGTTGCTATCCTTTAAAACTTCTGTGCTTTGCTTATTCATCTCTCTCTCTCCTTCCACCCCTGGCAACCACTGATTTTTTTATTGTCTTCGTAGTTTTGCCTTTTCCAGAATGTCATATAGTTGGAAGTGTACAGTATGTAGCCTTTTCCAATTGGCTTCTTTTACTTAGAAATCTTCACTTAAGTTTCCTCCATTTAAGTCCTGAGAGCTCATTTCTTGTTAGCACTAAAGAATATTCCATTGCCTGGATGATAGTTCATTTCTAAACGTGGAATTTTCCCAGCTTCTAAAGGAAACATGAGCTTCATTTATAAAAAGTGTGCCTTAGCATTGAGTCTCAGATCCAGACCTCACTAAGTTCTCCTAACTTTCAGGTTGCCTACAAGAGAGGTAAGAGAGAGGATAGGAGGAGGAAGATAATGTCACTGGCCTTAGCTGTGATATGTGTGGGGGATTTGAAGGCAAATGAAATAGGGATCTAGGTAGATTGGGATATTTACAAGGATATTTCCTTCTTATCATAATAGACAGTAATCTCCATAAATTATATGGAATGAACCAGTTTATTTACCTTCTCACTTCTTAAATCTGATTCTTCTCTTTCTCCCACCATCTCTTATCATAAGTGGACATTGTTAGTTACTTACTGACCATCCTTTAGCATCACAAATTGAAACAGCATTACAAATTGAGTGGCCTTGTACCTGGACACCACCATCCTTATTCTAAAAGCCTCCTCATGTGTCCCCCTGCTTCTACTCTTATTCCCCTAAGTTCTTTCTTCTCATAGCTCTTATCTTTTTAAACTTAAGTCAGATCATTCCACTATCCTATTTAACTGACTTTACCAGGTATTGAGAATAATGTCCAAACTCCTTACAAGGACCCACAAGGTTCTAAGGACCAGGCAATGCCTCCATCTCTGACCTTACACCGGCTGCTCTCTTTTAATACATCAAGTCCTTTCCACCCCCAGGGGTTGTAGTAGTTCTGTCCCTTGTAGTTCCTTTTGCCTGGGAGACCTGACCTCAGTCCTTTGGGTGATTGAATCCTTCTTATCATTTAGGTCATCAGCTAAACGTCATGGGCCCTTCTTGCCCACAGTCACCATCACAGCGTCTTGTTTTATGATCTCCATGCCATAGATCATTATCTGAAATACTTGTATTTACTTATTGTTTAATTTTTTAGAATGAAATATTTTTTAAAATTTTATTTTAGAAAGAGAGAGCACGTGAGCAGGGAGGAGGGGCACAGAGAGAGAGAGAGAGAGAGAGAGAGAGAGAGAGAGAGAATCTTAAGCAGGCTCTATGCTCAGCACAGAGCTCAACGCAGGGCTCAATCCCAGGACTCTGGGATCGTGACCTGAGCCAAAATCAACGGTCTGACGCTCAACCAACTCAGCCCCCCAGGCACCCCAAATGAAAGCTTTATAATGCAGGAAGCTTTTCAGTGTTCTATCCCCAAAGCTTAGTAAGTGTGCAGTAAATGTTAAATAAAAGAAAAGAAGGAGGAAGGAAAGAAGGAAGAAGCAGGGGAAGGAAGGAAAGGAGGGAAGAAAAGGATTGAATATGATTGCACTCAATCTATAAGGAATCAAAATACATTTTTAGACTCACAAGGTACTAGCTGAGAAACATGAATCTAGGTTAGTACCTTAGAAATATGATGAAATAAACACCTGAAATAAATTTTTTAAGACACATGATTTAATAAACTCATGGATGACATAACCTATTTCTAATGGTTGCACTAGCTTCCTATAACATTGTACCCTAGTTGGATAGAATTGTCTATAAGTAATGGGAAACTTTAAAAAGTAGCATCAACTTTTTAGCAGAATGATTGGGCATAGTCTTTGGTGCCAACAGGCCTAGGTTTAAAAAGCAGCTCTGGTATTTACCAAATATAAACCTTGGGCAGTTTGCCTAACTTTTCTGGGCAGTTTTCTCATCTATAAGATGGGACTAATGCTAGCCTCTCCCTCATAGTGCTCTTGCCAGGACTAGACAAGTTTGCATGTCAGGTTGCTTAGCACAGCTCTTCCACAAACTGAGGATCTTTCAAATCTCCACAGTTATTAAAGTGTTTTATATTATACATGTTATCAACAGATTTTCTAAGTGGGCACTTGGCTTTCCGACGTACAGAAAGACCAAACGAATGAGTCACTCAGCATCGGGTCCACAGGCAATACTTGATACTCTATTCTCGGGGCCTTGGCAGTATATTCATTTCTCTTTAATAATGACAGTAACACTTTCTTCAGCTGCCAGCCAGGCATGCCTGCTAGGTCTTTCTTCCCTTTCTGTAAAGCTCTATTTTATCACAGCTTCACATATGCATCTGATTTGCTCTCTGCTCTATGTTGCCGCCGCTATGTAGAATCTGTTTGATCTTGATGAAACTACAGGGGAAGGGATGGAAATTTAACAGGATCCCACAGACATTCTTTTTCTCCCCTTCCAACTGGGTTGGGTATCTTGAAGATAAAAATAAAGAAGCATTATTTTCAGGCTGATTCCTAGAGAAGGTTTCAAGTGAATTCAACAGCCAGTAAAAGGTATACAAAGGGCTACAAAACTTGGCGATTATAAATATGTGTTTAAAAAATGCTTATGAATAAAATGTAACAAAAAGCAGATGCTGACAGAGGCAGAGAATAAATTACCTAATCTCTCCTAAACTCTTAGAGCAAGCCACCCTTATGCACCCCACACTATGGAATTTCCATGGAGAAAAGATATAAAGGCTCCCCTTAGACCAAAGTTCTGAATTGGATTGAACCCTAGTTTTACAATTCCATATTTTCCTGATATTTTTGTGGTTTGTGTTATATGCTCATAACAGCCTATCATGAAATGAAGCATAAGCAAGGGAAAAAATGTTTCCCATGATACACTAAGGCCAAGGCAAGGGGAAAAAAAAGGAATAAGGAAATGAAATTTAGAGTAAAGTTAATTCTCTTGGAACATGAAAAGCATAATTTTTCATGTGATAAATAGCTCTTCCCCAATAAACGTGGTATAATTGTAAATCTTTCAGCTGTAGACAAAAGTTACAGATGAATCATGCCATCATAGGGTAGCTCATTTGGCAATTCAGACTTAGATTCAAGGAACATTTACTATATGCCAAGTGCTGTGCTAGACGCTGCCTCATGTTATCTCACTTATTTCTCACAATTACCCTACAGAGAAAGCATAATTGTCAGCTTTTGTTATATGAGGAAACTGATGCTCAGAGAAGTGAGTTCACTTGTGCTTAGTAGCACAGCTTAACATGCCAGCTCTGAGACTCACACCTGAGTCATTGGATTCCAAGTGATTTGACAGACATACTCAGATCTATCTATGATGGGAGAGAAATGAACACTGGCGAGTTGGAGACCAGAGGGTGTTGAAGAAAAGAGGTTATAGATACAAGTAAGGCTGTGAGGTTTAAAACAAAATTCTCAGAGAAACAGAAGAGGGATTGCTCTGCTGCCTCAATTTATTATCCTCTCCCTAAATGTGGGTGATCTCAAGGCTCCATCCTCAGCTCCTCTCTACTTCCTTCCTCAGGGACATCATCCACTTTGCATGCCACCTCCATGCAGACAATTCTTAGTTTAGTACTTCTAGTTTTGACCTCTTTCAAGAGCTCCAGACACATCTCTCTTATCATTTCTTATATTTATACCTTTACCTTTTACTATGTTTGGCTAATTTAAACTCTTTCCTGCTGCCTGGGAGAGATTCTTATTGTCTCCTGCTTGTCTAGATATTCAGAATACACTGTCTCTCTTGTCCTACCCTTATCTCCAACCATTAAATCCTGCTTGAGACTCAGGATCCAGCTCATGTGCTGCCTCCTTCAGGAAGTCTTCCCTAACTAGATTCCCAGTTAGATCTACATTTTTATTCAGTAATACTTATTGTCTGTCCACCTTCCAGCAGCATTTAACAACCCCTCAAGAGTAGGACTGTTCTTATTCATCTGTACACCTACCCTCTTATTTATCGTTCACACACTCAGCTTCCTAAAGCACCGTGTTTGAATGTGATTGGATTGAACTGTGTCTGTGTTCTTCCCTGCAAAATTGTTAGAGATAAGGGTTAAGGTCAGAACTTAAACTTTCTCTTAATCTCTATAAGTCCCTGATCCAAGTTCTTCTATGTAATGCACAATTGATAAATGAAAAAAATAAGCTACTTATAAAATCTTAGCTGAGAAAGGATCAGAGATTTGTTGAAGGGATTTTAAGCTCAGAATTCACAGAAGCAAGGAACTAATTGGTGTTTTCATGTAGTTACAGATGAACAACTTGAGCCTATACTGGATTTCTTCTCTGTATATAAATTGTATAATGGTAATTTTTCACGTTCCAAAAGTAAAATGATTTCAATAAAGGTGCATATGAATATAGAAAGAAATAACAGGGCCAGACCACAATCTGAAACCTGAAATCTAAAGAGGAAAATTCCCTTTAAACCCTTAATTGTAAAATGTAGATCACTAACAGTGGCACCCTTCTACAGGGGAACATCTTAAGTATTTTTTTAGTGAATTAAGACAACACAGACTTATTATCTCACAATTTCTGTGGGCCTAGAATTCAGTGAGCATAATTGAATGTTTTGGCTCTGGGTCTCCCACAGGCTGCAGTTAACTTAAGGCTCAATTAGGGGTGGATCTATTTCCAAGTTGACCCCAGTAGTTGTTGGCAGGATTCATTGTCTCACGCTGGTTTTGAACTGAGGGCCTCAGAAGTTTCTCAAAATCTACTCACTGTGGGCCTCCCTGGAATACTTGCCACATGGGCCTGTCCATACTGGTAGCTGGCCTTGTCAGAGCAAGCAAGAGAGAGGACAAGTAGGAAGATGGAAGTCATAGGAAGTGGTGTCCCACCATTTTTGCTGTATTCCATTCCTTCAAATCAAGTCACTAGTTCCAGTCCATACACAAAAGAGTGAGATTACATAAGTGCACGAATACCACACTTCTCCACTGGTCACTTGGCCTCACTAGGACATCTGAGACCATGATTCTCCCACATGGGCTCTTGCAAGGTGCTCTAATGAGAAGGCAGGTGGAGTAATAATCATAACTTGGAGGTATGTGAGGTAGGTTAGCCAAAGCAAATTCTTCTCCGGGTACATACACTGGTAGAGTAATGAGAGGGGAAAGTCACATCAAATGTTGCCCCAGTATCATTAGTGGAAATTGCTTTAGACAATGAATTGATTCATTTAAGCATTTATATCATCCATATATGGCACAAGAATGATGATGATGATGATGATATGTTATTATTATATAATAACGTTTACTATATTATTATATTAAAATTATATTATTATAGTTATTATTAGTATTACCAAGACAACATTCTAACCACATCAAAGGAAATATGCTAAACCTTTCTACATTTATGCCTTAATGGGGCCACTTAAGTTTTCCGTATTCTTATCTATGTTTTGACCATATGTATACATTTTCTTATATATTGTAGTGAAAATGTAATTTTTTGTTCTCCTTTCTTTCATTTAAAATTACATCATATTATAGGAAGTTCTGTGAGAGATGACCTAAATTAGATTTAAATTATATTTAAATTTAAGAGAAACTACCTTTAGCAAATTAAACAAAAATAAGCAAAAAAAGTTAAAATAGCAAAGATATGATAACATTGAAATATTTAGTAGAACAAAGCTCATGCCTCAAACTGAATAGTATCATCTATAACAGAAAAATTTGGACCAAGTTGAAATAAGACACAGGGAATTTATAATGATGAAGGATCCAAACCATGAGATATAGCTACCATTTACCTATAGGCACCATTTATATATGGTAGACAACTAGTAAATTAGAACATTTCTAAAATTAACAAAATATATTGATAGTGTATTTTGTTTTTATCACATTCTCTCACTCTAGAAGACAATTCAGCAGATAAAAAACAAGTAAATAAATAAAGGAATAACTAATATAGTCAGGATGATCAGTAGGTCTTAAAATGAAGAAAAGCCACCCTTTGCTCAAGTGGCATAAAGAAAACAGTATATTTCCCGAAAGTAGCAATAATACAAATTAGATTTTCTAATCACAAACATTAAGACATTTAAAAGAAAGCAGAAAATTTTAATTATCTACTAACTAAATTCTGTCAAAAGTAAATCAATAGTAAAAACAGAATAACTAGAAAATGTAACAATAATAGTATATTTTAGGTTATGAACTACAGTCAAAGATGTACTCAGAGAACACTTCATAGCAAAAAAGAAAGGAAGGAAGGAATGAAGGAAGGAAAGAAAGAAAGAAAGAAAGAAAGAAAGAAAGAAAGAAAGAAAGAAAGAAAAAGAAAAGAAAAGAAAGGGAAAGAAAGAAAAAGAAAGGTTGATTCCCTTTAATTAAAATTGATTTCATTTTTTTATGTTCATTTATTAATTGTGAAAGAGAGTGTGCATGTACATGTGAGCAGGGAGGGAGGGGCAGAGGGAGGAGAAAGAGAATCCCAAGCAGGCTCCAGTGCAGTTAGCATGGAACCCGGCATGGGACTTGAACATATGAACTGTGAGAAAATGACCTGAGCCGAAATCAAGAGTTTGACACTCAACTGACTGAGCCAGCCAAGCATTCCTAAAACTGATTTTAAAACTAAATTTGAGAATTTAGAGAAAGAACAATATATTAATCCAAATAAATCAAGAGGAGTGAATGAGGATAAAAGCAGAAATAATTTAGAATAAATTAGAGAACAGAAAATTTATCAACAACTCTAAGAACAGGTTATTTGGCAAAAGTGGGTATATGAGGATCAGGCTGGGGAGGTACAGGAGATGAGAGGAGTAAGGGAACAATGAAATAGGTAAATAACTACTTAGCCTAGCTTTTTCTGTTTTTTAAGGTGGACACAACTAGTATACTAAATTAAGAATGATTAAAAGAAAAAGAACATAGTTTATTTTTAAAATAAGTTAAAATAATTATAGAATAAGAATATTTTGCACAATTCTATAAAAGACATGTTTTTAAAATTTTTTTATTAACATTTATTTATTTTTGAGAGAGAGAAAGAGAGAAAATTCAAGTGGGGGAGAGGCAGAGAGAAAGGGAGACACAGAATCTGAAACAGGCTCCAGACTCTTGAGCTATCAGCACAGAGGCCAATGTGGGGCTCAAACCCAGGAACTGTGAGATCATGACCTGAGCTGAAGTCCGATACTTATCCAACTGAGCCATCCAGGTACCCCAAAGACATAAGTACTATTTAAACAAAATTTTTTAAAAATTGACTCAGACAGGGGTGCCTGGGTGGCCTAGTGGGTTGGGCATCCAATTCTTGATTTAGACTCAGTTCATGATCCCAAGGTTGTACGATCAAGCTCCACATCAGGCTCTGTGGTTAGTTAGCATGGAGCCTGCTTGAGATTCTCTCCCCCCTCTACAACTTGCACTCTCTTTCTCTCCCTAAAATAAAAATATAAATAAATAAATAACTCAAATAGACACACATATCCTAAATGGAACAAAAACAGAAAAGAAATTAGGAACTTTGTTTTTTAAAAAAAATTGCTCTTGGAAAAACTGAACAGCCACATGCAAAAGAATGAAACTTGATTCCTATCTTACACCACACAGAAAAATCCACTTAAAATAGATTGAAAACTTGAAGGTAAGACCTGAAACCATAAAATTCCTGGAAGAAAACATAAAGAAAGAAAACATAGTTTAAGCCATTTGATAACCAGTTTTGTAATTATTTTTTTTAATTTGACACCAAAAGCAAAGGTTACAAAAGCAAAAAATAAACAGGTGGGACTACATCAAATTAAAAGTCTTATGCATAGCAAAGGAAACTGTCAACACAATGAAAAGGCAATCTATGGAGTGGGAGAAATATTTGCAAATCATATATCTGATGAGAGGTTAATGTCCAAAATATCCCAAAAAAAAATGCAAACAAAAAACAAAACAAAACTCATACAACTAAATAGAGAAAACAATATGATTAAGTTGGGCAGAGAATCTGAATAGCCAGTTTTCAAAGAATACATACAAAGGGTCAACAGGTACATGAAAGGTGCTCAACATCACTAATCATCAGAGAAATGCAAACAAAACCACAGTGAGATGTTATCTCACACCTGTCTTAATGGCTAGTATCAAAAAAGTATCAAAATAAAAAGCTTCTGCTCAGTGAAGGAAAAATCAGCAAAACTAAAAGGCAACTGACAGAATGGGAGAAGATATTTGCAAATGACATATCAGATAAAGGGTTAGTATCCAAAATCTATAAAGAACTTATCAAAGTTAACACCCAAAAAAACAAATAATCCAGTGAAGAAATGGGCAAAAGACACGAACAGACATTTCTCCAAAGAAGACATCAGATGGCCAACCGACACATGAAAAAATCCTCAACATCACTCATCAACATCACAAATCAAAACCACAATGAGGTACCACCTTACACCTGTCAGAATGGCTAAAATTAACAACTCAGGCAACAACAGATGTTGGCGAGGATGCAGAGAAAGAGGATCTCTTTTGCATTGTTGGTGGGAATGCAAGCTGGTGCAGCCACTCTGGAAAATAGTATGGAGGTTCCTCAAAAAACTAAAAATAGAACTACCCTATGACCCAGCAATTGCACTGCTAGGTATTTATCCAAGGGATACAGGTATGCTGTTTCGAAGGGACACATGCACCCCAGTGTTTATAGCAGCACTATCAACAATAGCCAAAGTATGGAAAGAGCCCAAATGTCCATTGATGGATGAATGGATAAAGAAGATGTGGTGTGTATATATATATATATATATATATATATATATATATATATATATATCTCCTCCCCCCACACACATATTACTCGGCAATCAAAAAGAATGAAATCTTGCCATTTGCAACTACATGGATGGAACTGGAGGGTATTATGCTAAGCGAAATTAGTCAGTCCAAGAAAGACAAATATATGACTTCACTCATAGGAGGACTTTAAGAGAAGGGAAGCAAAAATAATATAAAAAAAGGGAGGGAGACAAAACATAAGAGACTCTTAAATATAGAGAAAAAACAGAGGGTTTTTGGAGGGGTTGTGGGAGAGGGCGATGGGCTAAATGGGTAAGGGGCATTAAGGAATCTACTCCAGAAATCGCTGTTGTACTATATGCTAACTAACTTGAATATAAATTAAAAAAAAATTAAATTAAAAAGATAAGAAATAACAAGTGCTGGCGAGGATGTGGAGAAAAGGGAAACTTTTTGCACTGTCAGTGGGAATGTAAGTTGGTGCACGTATGGAGTTTCCTCAAAAACTTAAAAATAGAACTACCATATGATTTTGGAATACCACTTCTGTTATCTGTCCAAAAGAAATGAAATCACTATCTCAAAGACATACCTGCTCCCCAAAATGTTCATTAAAGCATTATTTACAATACCTAAGATATGGAAACAACCTACGTGCCTAGTGATGGATGAACGGATAAAGCGTGAGATAGATATACCCATACAATTTGAAAAAAAGCTTTTAAGAAATGCACTTAGGCAAGATATTTCATGGATGACTTTTTAGAAACTTAAATAATTTTTACACTTTTCCAGTGTTTCCCCAAATCTTATATATGCACACTGATATCAAGAATAAAATACTTAACATAGGAAAATAAAACTATAATTTCACTCACTTGTGAATAGAACTGTCAATTTGCATATATAGTACCTTAAAAGAATAATACATTATTACCAGGTGTGGTTCCTTCCAGAAAACCAAAGATGACCCTATATTAGAACATTACCACAGAGATGAACAGCTGTGCATTAACAATTCTTGATCCCCTATCCATGTTGTATATTTGCAGGTGGAAATTAGCTGTTTAACTGGAACTGTATTCCCCAGCTATCTTTGCAATTAAGTTTGGCTGTGTGATCAAGTTTTAGGCAATGAAATGGGAACAAACGTGGCATGTGCCACTTCAAGGTATCTTATATGAGGTATTTCTCCATGCTCTTATTCCCGGTTAGACAGTGAGACTAGAAATGATTCTAGAACCTGAGAAGCTATATTTTGAAGATGGTAGAGCATCTGTCAATCTGGCTATCTGAAAGATTATGTGGAAGAGGATTGCCTTAACTTATTAATTTCTCCAGTTCTGCCTCATAAAAGTAAACTTGTATTTGAATTATTATACTCTGGATGTTCATTGCAGAAGCTAGCCTACTCTAACTAATAATATATCTATTAATGTAAATTGTATAGATAACAAAATAGACACAATTATTAATAAATTCTTATACAGTTTTTTGATAAAATTCAAATTTTCATCATTGATGTCAGCTATTTCTGACGTCCAACAGATTCTCTGACTTTGTTCCAGTTTGGCTGTCCATTCTGATGACCAAACCTCCTGATGACTTTCCACCCTTTTGCTTAAGTGGAATGACCTAGCTTCCATAACTTGATACCATGGCCCAGTTAATACAAAGCTAAAATAACTAAATGTACAGTTTTAAGGAATAATTTTATTTTCTCCTAGGCAAGCAGAATACTTTCCTCCTTTAATCCAAAAAGAGTACAGAATAAATTCATTAGTATTCTAGCACTTGCAAGAATAAGAGCCTGTTAAGATTCTGCCTTCAAATATAATGTCACCTATTCTATTACCAAGCAGCAAGAAATGGGTTTTGGTGATCAATTGGCATATGTTGTTTTGATACAATCACTCATATAACAAGACCAGTAAATGAAGCAAATACCGTCCCCCTCAGGTAAAAGAACCCAGAGCATTGTCAACATCCTTTTGGCAGATAATAATAGCCCTTCGTTACCGAGGCTTGTGTACTATTACATAATGTTCTGTGACTTAATACACCCATAGCATTTTTAACAACCGTAAACTTCTCCTAGTTATAACCACAAATTGATACATAGCTAGTTTCTTCTATGAAAACCATTATGGGTCCACAGCAGCCTTCTTCATGGAAATAATTCCTACTTCAGAAATTACAAAACCTGCAGAAGAGCAGAGAAATTTCCATTGTGTTCTACAGAATTATCTCTACTGGAAGTCTTTACAAGAAAACAAGGTTAGACATGCTACTGAAAGACAGATTTAATGTTTATATTATTTAAAATATGCTATTACCAAACCCTTTTGCTACAAATGTTTTGAAATGCTTTCAAGGAATCTTAAGTTTTCCCTTATAGAATATTGGTTTGTGAGCAAAAATCGTTGGAAACATGCTTGTAATTCATGTATCAAAGAGAATTTCAAGAGCCTTTGGCTCAGTTGTGATCACTGACATTCAGCATCCTGTACTACTCGTATTGCAAGACATTGCTCATTTATCAAGTTAAAATTAATTAGAAATGTTTGCTCATCTTGGAGAACACTCACAGAACAAGTTACTTGCAACCCAAGGTTTTACTGTAGTAATTTCCTGACTTGATGTGATTTCTATAATCAGGCACTTTTTAAAATATATATATATATATATATATATATATATATATATGTTTTAGAGAGAGACAGCACATGAGCAGGGGAGGGGCGGAGAGACAGGAAGACAGAGAATCCCAAGCAGACCCCACTCTGAACTCACGAACTGTGAGATTATGACCTGAGCTGAAATCAAGAGTCAGACATTTAACTGACTGAGCCACCCAGGCGCCACCCCCCACTTTTTAAAAATATTTATTTGGGGGCGCCTGGGTGGCTCAGTCGGTTAAGCGTCCGACTTCGGCTCAGGTCATGATGTCGCGGTCTGTGGGTTCGAGCCCCGCATCGGGCTCTGTGCTGACAGCTCAGAGCCTGGAGCCTATTTCAGATTCTGTGTCTCCCTCTTTCTCTGCCCCTCCCCTGTTCATGCTCTCTCTCTCCCTGTCTCAAAAATAAATAAATGTTAAAAAATTTGTTTTCTAATATTTATTTATTTATTTATTTATTTATTTATTTATAAGAGAGAGAGTAAGGGAGGGACAGAGAGAGAGGGAAACAGAAGACAGAGTGTATGAATCAGCCACTGTTGAAAACAAGTGACAGAAGTCCATCTCAAAAAGGTTTAAGAAAAAAAGTGGTATAATTTATATTGATAATGTAACTAAGAAGTCCAGCCTAAGCTAGGTTGGATCTAGAGACTCAAATGTTGTCTTGTTTTTAGATAAATTCTCCTCATGTGGTAGCAAAAATGACAACTGTCAATTAATTCTAGTTTTACATAATACTTAAAGCTACAGATCCAACTGTAAAATTGTTTTGAACTTTCCAATTGATGTCATCAGTTTTATAGCCATCCTTGAATCAATCACTATGGTGAGTGGATGCAATGTACTAATTAATTGGTCAGGTCTTATGATTAGCTCTGTGGCCAACCTTCTGCACCAAAATATGTGTAATGGATTCTCCATGAGAAAGAGGACTCTGTCAGCAGAAGGTGGGGGTGGTGATGAAGCACAAAACTTTGAGCTGACTAAAACTTTAGCTATCACAGTCCACAACAGTTAATTTTATTTTAATTAATATCAAGACTCCTAAGGGGGAAAAGCACCATTATTTCAACTAACATTAAGAAATTGTCATTTCTGAAACTTGATGCTGCTCTCTCTGTAGGGACCTTATTTGTTGCTGGCAAGACTTACACCTCTTTTAGTTATAGTTATTCATCAAGTTGTCTTCTAAAATTCACTTTGACCAATCAATTCCTATGTGGGGAGTCTGTGAATCCAATAAAAGGACTGTCTGATGGTTGGGTAGTCCTTTTTTCCATTTAAAGCTTTCTGGGCAATAAATGAATAAAATGCGACCACGACTCATTTAACAACATACCCCAATCCACTGAGCTAATCAGTCCAGAAGGTCAGCAATAATTATGATTCAGATGGACTCCAGGAAGATTCCAAGAAAAAAAGAAAAGAAGGAAAAAAGAAGGAAGGACAGGAAGGAAGGAGGGGTAAAACCAATGTACATTTGATCCTTGAACAACACAAATTTGAACTGTCAAGGTCCATTTATATGTGAATTTATTTTTTATAAACACAGTACAGTACTGTAAATGTATTTTCTTTTCCTTATAATTTTCTTAATAATATTTTCTTTTCTTTAGTTTCCTTTATTGAAAGAATACATTATATCATACACATAATATACAAAATACATGTTAACCAATTGTATATGTTATCAGTAAGGCTTCTAGTCAACAGTAGGCTATTAGTAGTTAGTAGGCTATTAGTAGTTAAGTTTTTGGAGGAGTCAACATTATATAAGAATTTTTGACTCTGTGACGGTCAGCACTCGTAACTCCCATGTTGTTCAAGGCTCAACTGTATATCAAGTTATTTGTCAGATTCTCAGCCCATAATGTGAGGTCTGTAAGAAATACCTCATTAAAATGTGTTTTCAGTCAACCAAATATTGACTCTGGTCCCCACTTTAGTAGGCTGAAAGGTCATGTAACCTGGTTTGTTGTTAGATCATTCCCCATGCTCCAGAGTGTGCAAAACACCAGGATCAAAATGACACTAAGACTTCGGGAAGCCCCATCTGGTTTTCAGTCACCCATTCATACCAGTGGCCATACAGGCACCCATGATGATCCCAATCCATGTAGGCAAGAGAGGTTGCCCTGCTGCTTCCCTGTGAGGCTTCAGTCATATGACTCTTAAGTAAGGCTGGGAGGCCTACAAGGTGGCAGCCATTGTCCTCTGAGATTTCACCATCATCCCCAAAGCAACTGAATACTTGAGCATAGGTGCCCTCTTTTCTGGGGAGGCATAAACTTTCCTGTCTTCCCAATTTCTCAGAAGCTCCCCTCCCTGCTCAGTTTATTTCTGACTTATATACCTACTCCTGACTCCCTCTCTAGCAAGACACTAACATCCTATTTATGGCTTTGAGATCATAAAAAATAAAGTTTAACAGAACAGAAAAAGCATGATCCAGCTTCTGCTTTCTATAGAATATATTACAAATGTACCAAAAACAAGAAATTACAAAGCATGGTTACTACCTTAAAATGAGGATGAAGGGGAAAATTAAAGGAAAAAAAATCACCATTTCCCACTAGGTCATTTGCCCCATTTATTTGAAAGGAAACAGAAAAAGAAGAGAAAGAATGTGAAGTTTGGAAAATTTAAATAAATTGCCAAAACCCATCTGCCAGTAAGTGGTAAAATCTGGGTATTTTTTTTCCAGTACTTTTTTACTAACCTATCCTAAGATGATCCAAGTTGAGACATTTTAAAAATTAGAGTTGAACTCCACAATTAAAATCGTCAATTGATTTTATTACTCTTCGAATTGTTTAATTTTGTCAATTTTGTTGACAATTGCTTTAGAAATATCTTTGGATTTCTTGAAAAAAGTCTTGGTTTTAAGAACTTAATCATCTATTAGAAAAGTCTTTTAGAACTAAAACTTTCATAAATTACAATGGTATAGCTTAGGATTCAAAATGGTGAGGGTACTAGAATTTTAGGGGGGAAAAACCATCAAAAAATAAAATCCCTGAACTCCTATTTCTTATAATTCCCTGGTAGCAAAGTGGGATTTGAGAGTCTCCTTTTAGTTGCAATTGTTCCTAGCTGCCTTACTCATAAGGCATCAAATGCTGAAACTAAGTCACGTGGATAAATTTCCTACCATTAAATTTCTAACAGCAAAGAATAGATATGTGAATCCTCTGCTTTTACTATATATGTTCAAAGATCTGGGAAAGTTCCCAGAAAGTATGTGGGTTAGCTGAAGTCCAAATATGTGAGGGAAAACTGTGCTGTGAAGAATTGTTTAGCAACAAAGCTAAGACAAGAGTCATTAGTTCTTTACAATAATGAACCTATTTGATGATCACAGGCTCTGAATCCTAGAACCCTTAGGATTTCTCTGAAATTTAGAGCAGTGGAGATTCTGTTTAAGCAGAGAACAATCCTAGAAGAGAAATTAAGGGAGTTCATAGACCACTAGACAATATATTCTCTGCAAAATAAATAATGGCCTTGGTTTTAAGCTGTATTACAGAAATTCAGTAGAGTTGCATGATGCGTGCATTTAATTTACTAGAATTTCATATATAAAACAACTATATTTTTTAAAAAAGCCAGATCCTCCTGGTGATTGATTATAGAAGATTTTTCAAAGTCATTTTGACTTTACTCAGTTTTTGACATAAGTTCTAAATTTTGAATCCGATCCCAACACAAGAGGATGTTGCTGCAGTGTTGTTGACTAAAACTAATGCTGGCTGCGGGACAGGATGCATTTCAAAGACTGCACTTAATCTCAATTTAAGTGAATCTTACTTACCTCATCTGCAAAGTCAGGGTACAATGTCTGTTTTCTTACCATCATATTAGCCCTTCTCTAAAAATCATATTACATAATAAATATGAGAGTATTTGATTAATTCTCAAAATACCATTTAAATTTGAGCTACCAGTTATTTACATGGTGGTTAATGATATTTTTATTCTTATTATAATCAGTACCCTCCTTTGAAGATTCAACCAAATCTTGCAAGGGTTTGTAAAGTTTAAAACAATTTGCACTAACTGTAGTCTGTTCAAAGGGCCCTTTACAGTCTCTTGGATCTGCACCCTCAATCCAGTTCAGAGGATGAAGTTGCTATTAGTGTCTACTATTTGTTATTTTTGGTATTGCTACCTCTGTTTTCTTTCTTTTTTCTTTTCTTAATCTTCATTTATTTTTGAGAGAGAGAGCGCAAGCAGGGAAGGGGAAGAGAGAGAGGGAGACAGAGGATCCAAAGCAGGCTCTGCACTGACAGCAGAAAGCCCAACGTGGGGCACGAAATATGAGAACAGTGTCTGGTACATTATAAATGTTCCCCCCCAAATTGGGCTAATTAATTAATACATAGAGACCTCCTACTGGCCTCAAGCTTTATCTACTATAATATTTTTATCTCCCAACTTTCCATTTGATAGCACTGGTTTATATGCTCTCTGTATTTTAAAAATAGAATTCTTTAGGGGCACCTGGGTGGTTTGGTTGGTTAAGCTTCCAACTCTTGATTTTGGCTCAGGTCTTCATAAGGTTGATCCCTGTGTGTGAGATCAAGTCCTGTGTCAGGCTCTGCACTGAGAGCATAGAGTCTGCTTGGGATTGTCTCTCTCCCTCTCTCTCTGCCCCTCCCCTCTCATGCTCTCTCTCTCAAAATAAATATTTTTTTGAATATAACTCTTTAATGTATAGATTATCAAATCATAAAATTGATCTCATTAAATTATTGTTCTTCTTCAATTTCCTAATTCTTCTATTTTTTTTTCTTAAACTTGATAGTCGGCCCCAAATACAGAAAACATGGTTTTATCAATTGACCTATATTGTAATGTATAAAACATGTAATTTCAGGGGCACCTGGGTGGTTCAGTCCGTTGAGCATCCAACTCTTGATTTCGGCTCAAGTCATGGTCTCATGGTTCGTCAGTTCAAGCCCCATATCAGGCTCTGTGCTGACAGCGTGGAGCCCGCATGGGATTCTCTCTGTCTCTGTCTCTCTCTCTGCCCCTTCGCTGCTCGCACTCTCTCTCAAAATAAATATAAATGAATTTTTAAAAAAATTAAAACAAGCAATTGTTTGAATCAATCAATCTTAAGATGCATTCCAACATTTGGGCTCATATGATAGAACCCTCCCTTGCCAGGGAAAACACAGCAGACCTCATTTCTGGGAACTGTATTGTTTTCATTTCAGTTGTTGTCTTGGCAGTTGGCCATGGGGGTAACAAAAAAGGAAAATGCAAGCAAACATCAAAGGAGTTCAATGCTTTAGAAGTACCATTGCCATTGCCAATCTCCATCCCACCACTGGTATCTGTTCAGATTTTTAAATAAAGCCATGCTGTTTACTACAAGTTGTATTTTAAACTTGAAAGGTGCAATCAATATATAAAACTGCTCTCAAACCATGAAAATGGGCAGTCAACTTCAGGCCTTGCCAAATTTTAATCAGGGCTTCCAAAACTAACTGGCCCTAGCAACTGTTTTTTCCAGACCTCTCTCAAAGTAAGGAGAGAAGCTAAGAGTAAGTGAAAGGGCTTTTGTACATGAGAATCTACAGTGTATTTTTAAAAATTATTTAGAGAGAGAGAGCAAGAAAGAATGCACACACATGAGTGGGGGAAGGGCAGAAAAAGGGGGAGAGAGAGAATCCCAAGTAGGCTCCGTGCTGTAATCTTGAAGTCTGATGCAGGGCTCCATCTCACGAACTGTGAGATCATGACCTGAGCTGAAATCAAGAGTTAGTCACTTAACTGACTGAGCCACCCAAGTAGGTACCCAGAGAATCCACAATGTATTAATTTCAAAATTCCCTTCTCTGGACCCTTTGATTCTCCCCACATTGAGGTGAGCACTTCCCTTCCTTTTTCTTGTCCTTTGCGACGGAGTCTACTGCACCAAATCCAGAAGTACAAATGTAATTGTATTTGTGTCTTGTGCTTAAGAGGCAAAAACTCAATCTGCCCTGTTAAATAGAACTTAACTGAAACACTACCGTTTGAAACTCATTTTCTTTTGGGTTGTCAAATTTAGTGTTCTTTCTCTCCCCTTTACTCTTACGGGATTATTTAAGATCCTAGGGAAATTACTTGTCATCCTAATATAAGGAAACCGTGGCTCTCCTTGTATCCATGGCTGCTTGGCATGTTGTCCATCCTAATGGACAGAGGCAAAAATTTCACTCAGGAAATTTTCAGTCTCCCCTCCTCATCCTTGCTAACTCGGGCCATGGCTCTGTTCTCATTCCCATTTCTAAGTTCTAAAACCCAACTGTACCCTTCACCCTGGCTATGGCTTGGACTTCTCCCTTTAAACTCTGCTGTGGGATCTTCTTGACCCATGACATACACATGGCAGGTACCCTGGCTCAATACCTCTGGGTTTTACACCTCACCCAGGCATGTCAAGACTTTTCCTATTTGACCTTTGTTCACTAATAAACTGGATTAATTCTGAATTTAGGCTGTTACAATGCTTCCCCAAATAACATTCTGCATTCTCCCCCAATATATACCCTAAAATGCACATATACCCTGTCCATTCTTTGGGATTCATCTGAGTCCAGGATAACTACTCAGGAAATCTGGTTAAGTAAAGCGCAAGTTCCAGTTGTATTTAACTGGTGAAAAAAGCAAGCATCTTTTTCTGTTTGATTTTTTTAAATTTTTTTCTAGTGGTTTTTTTTTTTTTTTTTTGAGAGAGAGAGAGAGAGAGAGAGAGAGTGTGTGTGTGTGTGTGTGTGTGTGTGTGTGTGTGTGAGCAGGGGAGGGACAGATAGAGAGGGAGACACAGAATCTGAAGCAGGCTCCAGGCTCTGAGCTGTCAAGCACAGAGCCCCATGTGGGGCTCGAACTCACAAACTACAGGATCATGACCTGAGCTGAAGTTGGATGCTTAACCGACTGAGCCACCCAGACACCCCAATTTCTGTCTGATTTTAAATTTTAGTTGTTAAGGGTGGAGGTGTTCTTTGGAGAGGATTTGAAGATGCTGTGAGTGAGCCTATGATATTCTGGTCCTCTAATTAAATGTCTTGCTAATGACAAGATTGTATGTCACCATCTTTTTTTAAACAGATATTTATGTGTTTATTTCATAAACTCACATTGTCTTTTCCCTTGAGCTGGTCTCTGTCAGTGCCATTAAGTAGGGGGTTTGGGCTCAGTTAGTCCTCAGTGTGACAGGGCAAAAACTCCAATCCAAAACAAGCCTGTAAGCTTTGTTGTTTCCTCTGAGGAATCAAAAATAGAAATGCACTTGGTGGAAGGCTGACCTGATAGGTGCCTGGGATACCTTTGAGCTTCTGATAAAGCAGAGGGTAGTCATGGACATAATATGCAAAGAATAAATGGGTTTATTTTTCTTAAGAGGAGAGGCAGTTTAAAATAGATTCTTTCTTTACTTACTCTTTGTAACATATTGTATGTTTCTTATGAAAGGATTTCTTTTCCCACATGAAAACTGATATTCTCCTGCTCTGATATTGTAGTTATAGAAATTCTGATATAAGAAAAATATTCCACTTCATTCCAGAATTGAGTTTTCTAAATCATTTGAGTCATCCCACAGTAGCTTGCAACTCTGTGGGTGCTAAAAAAAAATACAACAACAACAAAAAAAACCCAACTCTTTGTTGAATAATGCTTCTCCTGAAAAAGACCACATAGTAATTATCTTCTCCCTTTTAAAAGTGGAAAACAGTTACCCTTTGTAGATCCATAGCACCTACAGAGTTTAAAATATTCTTCAAGCAACTTGAAAATGTGTTACAATCCTAATCAGAAATAAAATTCAGTACTGTTCCCACTTCATAGGTATTAAAATGAGACATGGGGAAGAGAGTGCAGTCATTCAAATATAATAACTCATATTTATTGAGTCTTTAACATTTGCCAATCACTGTTCTGAATATGTACAAAGCTCACTTAACCCACATCACAATCCTATAAAGTTAGTACTATTATTATCCCCTTTTTACAGATGCACAAGCAGGTGTAAAGCAGTTGGGCAACTCACTTAAGGTCACATAGACAATACGTGTAGGCTTGAGACTTGAATGTAGGCCTCCTGAGTCCATTGCTAACCTTCTTAATACTATTGTATGTTACCTTTTTTCCTCCATCTTTTTTGAAATATAATTGACAAAATTGTAACATATTTAAAGTGTACAATGTGATTATTTTATATATGTTCACATTGTGAAAGGATTTCCACAATCAAGTTAATTAACACATCCAATACTTCATATAGTTACCTTTTCTATTTTTTTAAAATTTATGTATGTATTTTGAGAGAGCGCGCCAGCTGAGGAGGGGCAGAGACAGAGGGAGAGAAAGAATCCCAGGCAGGCTCCATGCTATCAGCACAGAGCCTGATGTGTGGCTGGATCCCATGAACTGTGAGATCATGACCTGAGCCACCATCTGGAGTCCAACACGTAACCAACTGAGCCACCCAGGTGCCCTCATATAGTAACCTTTATTACAATGAGAATACGTAAGACCTATTCTCTGAGCCAATTTCAAGTACACAATACAGTATTATTAACTAAAGTCACGCAGCTGAATATTAGATTACCTTATAACTGGAAATGTATATCCTTTGACTTATATCTCACCATTTCCTTCATACCACTCCCTCCCACCCCCCCACCCCCCCCCACCCCCCACGTAAGTCCTTGGTTGCTACCATTCTACTCTTTGTTACTATGAGTTTAACGCTTTTTAGGGTTTGGGTGTTTTTGTTGTTTTTTTTTTTAGGTTCCACATATAAGTGATACCATACAATACTTGTCTTTCTCTCTCTGGTTTATTTCACTTAGCATAATGCCCTCCAATTTCATCCCACAAATGGCAGGATTTCCTTATTCCTTATTTTCTGTGGCTGAATAGTATCCCATTGTGTGTATGTGCACACGTGCACATAGGCACATGCTCACATGCACATGCATGCATGGGTATCATATTTTCTTTACTCATTTATCCATTGATGGACACTTAGGTTGTTTCCATATCTCAGTTATTATGAATAATGCTTAAATGAGCATGGGAATACAGATATTTCTTTGAGATAATGATTTCAGTTCCTTTGGATACATATCCAGAAGTGGGATTACTAGATCAGATGATAATTTTATTCTTAATTTTGTGAGGAACCCCCATACTGTTTTCTATAATGGCTATGACAATTCATCTCCATCAAGACTGCACAAGTCCTTTTCTCCATATCCTTGCCAACATTTGTTATCTCTCACCTTTTTGATAATAGACATTCTGACAAGTGTGAGGAGATATCTCAGTGTGATGTTGATTTGCATGTCTCTGATAGGTAGTGATGTGGAGCATCTTTTCATATATTTGTTAGCTATTTATATGTCTTCTCCGGAAAAACGTCTATTCAGGTCTTTTGCCCATTTTTAAATCAGGTTATTTGTTTTTGTTTTTGTTTTTGTTTTTTTTGTTTTTTTGTTTTGTTTTTTTTTTGTTTTGTTTTGCTATTGAGATGTAAGAGTTGCTTATATATTTTGGATATTAACGTCTTACTGGATATATAGTTTGAAGATATTTTCTTCCATTCCATAGGTTCCCTTTTATTTTTATTTTTTCATTTGTTTCCTTTGCTGTGCAGAAACTTTTATTTTGATGTAGTCCCACTTATTTTTGCTTTTGTTGCCTGTGCTTTGGTGACATATCAAATAACCATTGCATTGACCAATGTCAAGAAGCTTTTCTCCTACATTTTCTTTTAGGATTTAATGGTTTCAGGTCCCACCTTTGAGTCTTCAATCTCCATTGTGTTGATTTGTGTGTATGGTACAACAGTGTAATTTTTTAAATGTGGCTCTCCAGTTTTTTCAAGGTCATTTTTCAATAAATTATATATTTTGGGCAACCTTGTTGAAAATTAGTTGGCATATATGTGTGGGTTTTTGTTCTGGCTCTTTATTCTGTTCCACTGATCTGTGTTTGTTTCTATGTCAACAGCATACTGTTTTTGATTACTATACTTGGTGATATAGTTTGAAATCAGGAAGTGTGCTACCTCCACCTTTGCTCTTCTTGCTCAAGATTGTTCTAGTTATTTGAGGTCTTTCATAATTCCACACAAATTTTAAGATTCTTTTTTTCTATTTCTGTAAAAAAAATGGCATTGGAGTTTTCATAGGGATTATATTCAATCTGTAGATTGCTTTGAGTAGTATGGATGTTTTAACAGTGTTAATTCTTATAATTCATGAACATGGGATATCTTTTCAATAATTTGTGTCTTCATCAATTTCTTTCATCAATGTTTTATAGTTTTCAGTATACAGTTTCATTTCCTTGGTAAAATTTATTCCGAAGTATTTTATTTTATTTCTGTTGCTATTGTAAATGGAATTTTTTTTTAATTCCAATGCAAGGTTTGAACTCACAAACTGTGAGATCATGACCTGAACCAAAGTTGGACACTCAACCAACTGAGCCACCAAGGTGCCCTAAAGCCAAACCAATTCTTGAAAAATTTAAACTGCAGGTGGGTCTAGATGTTCAGAAGACAAGTCTAGTGCTTGATGGTACCTGGTTTTAAATATATCTATACACATATATATTTGGTACCTGGTTTTATATATATATATATATATATGTATATATATATATATGTATGTATATACATACATGTATATACATATATGTATATATGTATATATATGTATATGTATATATACATATATATACATATATATGTATATATGTATATATATGTATATGTATATATATATATGTATATATATATATATTTGAGGCATCAGCAAATGTAGCCAGGCTTGATACTTTCTGGACATTATCCTCTATAAAAGAAACTCAAGGTTTTGAGTTTGAAATACCATTTATCCACTTTAAGGACCTTTGTCAAGGTAATTAGAGGAAATATAAATAAATATAAGAACCTACATTAACTTAATGCTTTACAGTTTACTGAATGTCTTCCTGTAGGCATCACATTTAAGAAAGGGAAGAGATGTATGATTTTTCATTTTTTATAGTTGAGGAAGCAGAGGCCCAGATAGTTTAAAAAGTCTTGTTTAAGGTCTCACAGCTGTGAAGTTACATGATTGCAATACAAATAAATTTCGTTTCTCTTTCAACTATGTATCTGGAATGGTTTAGCACTTGCCATTTATGGAATATTTTCATATTTGCATATTTATTGTATTCTTACAGTAGCCCCAGAGGGTGATGGTGTGCAGCATTTAAGAATATGGACTTCAACATCAGATTGACTTGGTTCAAATTCTGACTCTGCCCCTTACCATGTGACCGTAGACAAGGTACCTCACCTCTTTGGGTTTCAGTTTTCTTAGCTCTAAAACAGGATTATAATTATATCTATCTCACAGGGAAAAGGGAGGATGTGTTAGTATTAATAAATTAGATACTCTGAGAAAAACACTTGGAACAGTGCATGGTACAAAGTAATATATGTGAGTTTTTACACTCAGTGTATGCTAGTTCTTACATAGAGAAAGGATTATGTCCATTTTACAGATAAAAGGACTGTGGGTTCAAGTGAAATGACTTACCTATTGAGCTGGAATCCAAACTCAATTCTACTGATTCACAGTCTGTTCCTTACTACACCAGCTTGTGCTATGAAGAAATCTAGGTTTTACTGAATTCTATTCAAGTTGTAGCATTATATATAGACAAGGGTTCTACATCCGGTGTCCATCTGTGAATTTCAGGGTTTCTGAAAACCCTCTAAAATGGTACAGAAAATGTACCTTAGTATATTTTTCTAGAAAAGAATTCATATCTTTCATCAGATTCCTGAGAAAGTCATAAAGGTTAGGGGCCAATGATTGTGCAGGAGTACGGCATAATATTTAGGACTCTAGGCTTTGGCACTGCTTGAATTCAAATCACAAATATAACACTATAAGCTCTGTGACCATGGACACTTTGGTTCATGGACAATTTCTCTCTAACTTTATTTTCTCATCTTCAAAAGAAGCATGATAATTTGTAAGGATTAAATTAATTAATATGTATACAAACACTTAAAACACTGCTTGGCAATAACAAGCTCCATAGAAAGATTGCTGTTATTATAATTGTTATGATCAGGGGATGTTTAAATCCACCTGTTTGGAACCATAACCATTCTCTCAATAGCTTTGAAGATGATCCTCAATGACCCCAAACTCCTGGCTTAACATCATTGTGTAATCCCCTACTCTTGAGTGGATTTACTGATCAGCTTCTAATGAATCAAATATGGCACAAGTCATGGGATGTCACTTCTGATGTTAGGCTGTAAAAAGACTGCATTTTCTGTTTTAAATGTTCTCTTTCTCTTTCTCTTGGACTGCTCACTTTAGGGAAAGCCACCTGCCATATTACCACGTAGCCCTGTGGAGAGGTCCATATGAAAAGAAACAGAGAGGCTTCTGGCCAACAGTCAGCAAGGAAATGAGTCTCTCAATCTGATAGTCCCAAGGAATAGAAGCCCACATGAGTTAGCTTGAAATATTTTCTCCAGTCCAGTTTTCAGACAAGACTTCAGACCCAGCCAAAAACTTGGCTGCAATCTCATGAGAGAACTCAAGCCAGAGGCATCTAGCTAAATTTGGCCCAGATTCCTGACCCACAGAAACTGTCATATAATAAATATGTATTATTTTAAGCCACTAAATTTGGTGGTAACTTTTACACAGTTATATTACATATAATAGAAATGCAAAGTACTTTATAGACATTATCTCATTTAGAACTTACAACCAACCTACCATATAGGTATCACTGTACTGATTTATTGAGGAAGCCTGAAGAAATCAAATGACTAACCTGAACTGTTAGTGAATTTTGCCTGACTCCAAAGCCCAAGATCTTTCTTAGCTAGGTTATTAATTTCTTTTGTTGACTCATTTTTGAGACTACTTCTTATTCTGCATAGGTTTTATTTTTAATAATTAAAATAAGAACTACTGAAGTTATTCAAGAATGAACTTCAATCTACTTTTGAAACTTATTTCTGGTCTTTATTTAACCAGATATCGGAAGCCTGAGTAACTGTCACATAGCATTAGGTTTTCCAACATTTATGTTATTGGAAATAGAATCTAAGATTTTTATAAACATGAAATTATAGACTCTAAATCTGCACTCTTCACAATAGACTCTACATTATTATTGTTATTTATTTTTGTGGAACATAGCCCTTTTTTTTTAATGTTTATTTATTTTGAGAGAGAAAGAGTGTGCATGAGTGGGGAGGGGCAGAGATAGAGGGAGAGAGAGGATCCTAGGCAGACTCCACATGCTCAGCACAGAGCTCGATGTGGGGCTTGAACTCACAAACTGTGAGGTCATGACCTGAGCTAAAATTAAGAGACCGATGTTTAATGGACTGAGCCACCCAGGTGTCCCAAAACACAGCCCTTTAAAAAAGTAACTCATAGGGTGCCTGGGTGGCTCAGGTCATGATCTCATGGCTTGTGAGTTTAAGCCCCCATCTGTCTCTGTGCTGGAGCCTGTCTCAAAGCCTGGAGCCTGCTTCGGATTCTGTGTCTCTCTCTCCACCTCCCTTGCTTGTGCTCTGTCTCTCTCTCAAAAATAAATAAACATTAAAAAAAAATTCACTCATGTTTAAATTAATCAATGACCCTAAGTAAGATGGATAATTATCCATTGTCCATGGACTCCCATTCTCAAACAGAATTTCCCTCAATTAGTCAGTGGTCTCTTGACTCCAGGTTGTTTGATTTTCAGTCCAGCAGGCTGTCAGTTCCATCCTTGATTTCCTAGTGCAGGAAATACTTAAAGTTCTGGGACAGTTAATGACTCATGACAATCCATTTTAAAAAGCAATAGAACCCTTTTAAAATTGCAGTCAAATTTGAAGAAGGACTCTAAAGAAGAGGTATTTATGACTTCAGAATATAGCTCAGGCTTCATAAACCAATTCTTGACAAAATCTCTTCTCTCTGCCTTTTTGAAATAATTAGTGACTTTAACTCAATAGAATATTAAAATTTGATCTGTGGTTACTGTAGCAAATTGAGAACAAAATGAAAATCATTAATCCCAGAGACAAAGATGTCTTAGATACAGAGACATTCCAGTGGAATATGTTATCAAAATGATTAAGTATATTTTTGTTTCAGACACCAAATTTCCTTCTTTCTGTTCATCTATTTATCCAGCATCTATCTGTGTTAGAATCAGTCACTCAATATTGAAACTATCCCTAATTTCAAAATAGACATACTTGGAAATAAATGTTTTTTGGGTCACTAGTGCCCAAACTAGTGACATAACCATAGTTTTTTTAGAGGTTGAGTCATTTGAATGTGACATTGTTGAATCTGAACGATATGATGAATATACCATATAAAAAAGTTAGGAATGAAAATCTAGTTTTTGATACTGTATATATTATAAAAGTTTTTTTTTATTTAGCTTTATCATTTTAATAATACCTTTAAGATCCACCCTGGTTGACTTTACTCATAGTTTGTGCTGAAGACTAAAACCAGTTTGTGTGTATGCAGAGAGCATACATCTCTGTTGGGTATGGTGAAATAAAAGATATGTTCATCATAAAAATTAGACTCATAGAAGATCTGCCATTGATGCTAGTGAAATTATCAAGATTAACTGTCAATGCTCATTGCTTTTGCTATGTTGAACTCCTTAATTTTTTTGAATGGATTCAAACCAGGAATTGGCATAATCATTCATACGATCTCAACCTTAACATTAAATTCTATGCTGTATGGGGTAGAACAGTAATGAAAAGCTTAGGATCAAGGGATAAGAGATTTAGGCCCTGTTGAGCTACCAAGTGACTTATAATGCAACTTTGGGAAAGGTGTCTTTCCCAAAGGTGTGGGAGCAATACAGCTTCAAAGAGTGCACTTGCTTTTCTAGTAAAAAGCAGGATCAATCTTCTTTACCTATAAAAATCGATCTTTAAGATTCCTCCCAATATTAATGTTCCAGACTGAATAATTATGACCCAATCAAAAGTGCCTTAAAATGTTTAAATAACCCAACCTCTAAAAAAATATGGTTAGGTTACTCCTTTATAGCAACCTATAAACATTTACTTCTAAGTACAGTGGATCCTCACTGTTTAAAGATTCTGTATTTGTGAATTTGCCTACTCACTAAAATTTATTTGTAATCCCCAAAATCTAATATTCACATTGCTTTTATGGGCATTCATGGATATGAACATTGAGGTAAAAAATTGGAGTCATACAATGTATATGTTTGCAGTTGAGACCAAATAAAGTTCAGGCAAATTTCTTCATTCTTGTTTCAGTTCTCACACTATAAATAAGTGCTTTTTGAAGTCCAGTTGGTGCCATGTTATTTGCATTTTTCTACTTTTTGCTGGTGATTTTGTTATTTAAAATGGCCTTCAGTGGTGTATACACACACACACACACACACACACACACACACACACATGTACGCGCACAGTGGAATATTATTCAGCCATAAAAAAGAATGAAATCTTGTCATTTGCAATGGTGTGGATGGAGCTACAGAATATATAGCTAAGTGAAATAAGTCAGTCAGAGAAAGTCAAATGCCATATGAGTTCATTCACATATGGAATTTAAGAAACAAAACAAATGAACATGTAGGGTGGGGAAAGTGTAGGAAAACTAAGAAACAGACTCTTCACAATAGAGAACAAACTGATGGTTGCTGGAGGGGAGGTACTTGGGGTGTGGGGTGGATGGATAAAATAGGTGATGGGGATTAGAGAGGTCACTTGTGATGAGCACAAAGTTTAGTATGTAAGTATTGAATCACTAAACCTTATACCTGAAAGTAATATTACACTGTATGTTAGTTACTATTTAAATGAAAACTTGGAAGAAAAATAAAATAAAATAAAATAAAATAAAATAAAATAAAATACTCCCCAAAGTAGTGCTGATGTTCCTAAGTCCAAGAAGGCATGCGACTCAGGCATGAGTTATAGTGCTGTTGGCCATGAGTTCGATGTTGATAAATCAAAAATATGTATTAAATAAGGTGGCTTTAAACAGACATGAACATAAAACAAGGGTATACGTTGACTGGTTGATGAAAAAGTTGTGACCAGGGAATCGTAGGAACCTAAAAACCAAGTATTTCCCCTAGGAGCTTACAAAAATATCTTTTTTCTAAGAATTATCTCTCTAAATAAATCCTTTAGTAAATGTATAATAGAATTTTATTTTTATACAATGTTTTGGGTGCTCACCACAGTATTCAATGTGACAGTTATAATGTAACATATAGCTAAATATTTAGGATTTTATCTTTTTTTGTCTGTTAATAATGCTCTTGCTATTTCTAAGTTTCATTTTCAAGATTAGTCCCACTTGAGTTGTACCTGAATGGTCCAAGGTTTCATTTGATGTTGTAACTCCTCAAAAACATTATTTTACAGGGTCCCTCCCTTCCTATCACTCAGTAATACACTTACCTTCTTCGAGTTCACGTTCAGCCTCCTCAATATTCTATCTCTGGGAATGTAACAACATCATTTCAACAGAAGCATATCTGAACATCTTAATACACGGCAGAACATACTTAGTGAATGGGATACAGGTGTGAGAGCAATACAGCTTCAAAGAGTGCACTTGCTTTTCTAGTAAAAAAAATTCCTTTTTGAAACCCTGTGATCTGAACCATCTGCAGATAATTTGATAAACAGAGGAAGGGTGAAAACAAAAGGTTGTGTTAACAACAGATTGTTGAATTACTAATTTTGAATTCTGCAAATACTGAAACTCATTTCACTCCAATACAGGCAATGAGTTTTATAATAGTTTGAACTGCTAGTTAAATAGGAAGAAATAAGCTCTATTTAACATAGAGCCATCCCTGTGTGGTAGAACAATGTACTGAGATATTAATTTGCATTTTATTCTCACTGCTGTAAATAATTCACACCTCTTTGTTTAAAGAAGGTCGATTTTTTTTTGGCTTTGCTTTCCCAAGAAATGGGGGAAAAACACAAACATACCCCCCAAAAATCATTTCCAAACAGGACTTTTTTTTTTCCAAAAGTCTAGGCTCATAAGAGAATATGGAACTAGGTTATCTGAGGAGAGATATTTCAGGGACGGGAAAGGTAATGGATTATGCTTGGAGTAGAAAGGTTTTGAGAGAGTTTTTCCAGAGAATGGGGAGTAGATATTTAAAGAGTCCAGAAGCATTGGAGAATGATTGCTGCTCCAGATTCTATAATTGGAGAGATGCAGGTCTCCGAAGAGAATGGCCGCAAGGTGTATCTGAGGATTCAGCAACTAGACACGGCAGTTCTCAATCTGGGCAAAGAACCAAGCACCTCTTTGTTGGAGGCAGAGAAAGTGCATGCACCAGTGATGACCAGTATGTACTGTAGACCAGGCCATTCTACAAGTATCATGATTCTTGTGTGACCCTAGGCTCCCCACAAAAACACGAATTTCGGTTTTTTAACCAGGTAGGCAAGAGTCATGGGCAAACTGATGTGTTTTTTTTAATATATAGAAAAATAAGATAATGTTTCTTGCACTGGGCTACACTCAAAACTGTTACCCATAGATTACCTAATGTAATCTTCCTAACCTGCAGTATTGAAACCCATTTTACAGATGAGAAAAGTGATGTGTAGAAAAGTCAAGCCAGAGAACCAGGAGGTAACAGAGCTGGGATTTGAACCCAAGAAGCCTGGCCAAGAACTCTGTGCCCCTGAATACTCTGCTTTTCTGCTGATCCTGTCATGTGAGTGTCAGGCCACTTAACTCTTTTTAAAAGTGGTCTGCTATAAATAATTATCGAGCACGTGTTTTATCTCCTCTCAGCTCCCTGAGGCCTGGCATGCTTCTTATGCTTTATGTTTCTTACAGTGCCTTACACTGGCCCTGGAAAAAACATGACACCCTTACATGAATATGTAGAAATCAAACTTACTCAAAAAACAGATATGAATGTACATGTGTACACATACATGTATATACATAGTCTTCAAAACATAGATGGTCAGGATTGATCAGATGCAGTGCAATAAACAGCTATGTAAAATGTCTCAAGCCATGTTAATCGCATGAATTAAATGTATTAAAATACATGTCCACTAGAGAATGCATTGATATTTTTCATTATCTGTTTTACTTCATGGCATCAGAGTATAGAATAAAAATGGTAATTAGATGCATCTTTTAAAGCAGCTTCTAAACTATATCTCTGAAAAAAATTTTTTAATAAATTTTTTTTAATGTTTATTCACTTTTGAGAGACAGAGAGAGACAGAGCATGAGCAGGGGAGGGTGAGAGAGAGAGGGAAACACAGAATCCGAAGCAGGCTCCAGGCTCCGAGCTGTCAGCACAGAGCCCAACACGGGGCTCAAACACACAAACCGTGAGATCATGACCTGAGCTGAAGTCAGACACTTAACCGACTGAGCCACCCAGATGCCCCTGAAATTTATTTCGAATGGCATTTCAGAACTATTTTGAGTAAGAAATATATGATTTCTAAAGAGTGTGCTGTGGTTAATAGGATGGATTCTGTTTGCACACTCAACTCCCCCTTCAGACCTCAAGAACTTATGCCCCAGATGCTGCAGGCTGCCAGCTGCCAGTCCTCAAAGCTAAGCTCTCACCAGACATTACCCTCAACTGGGGAGAGCTGCCTCAAGCAATGTTGTTCCTTCCTATATTTCCCCAGAGGGACCCTGCACCCTATCACTGGTCAATGTAGGAATATAATGGTAAGGCCCTCCTTGCAACAGCTTGGGACCACTTTGGCAGGCCATTACCATTCCAGAGCTCCCTGGAGGAGCCAGCTGTGGCCTTCCTTGAAACTCTATCAACTCAGCCAACTTCTACCCTCTGCCCAGTCCCGCTTTCTTTCCTTTCCTTCTGCGGGTATGCATCCTGAGAGCCCTCCAAATAAACTTCCTCATGCTAATCTTTGTGTCAGTGTCCGCTTCTTATGGAAATCAAGCTGGGACACCTCATGCATCCAAACAGATGTTGCATGCTAAACTGACATCAGCCTTGTTCCTTTGGAGGCACGTTCAATACATTTTCTTCCAGCTAAGGATGTATGTAATCTAACCTAATGGAAGCAGATAAGCCATGACTCAAAAGAGTCAAGAAGCATATCTGGTCCAGCATGATGCCCAACATTAAAAGAAGAACCCCTTCTAAGCAATTATTAGATCCTCATATGATAGTGTTCATTGATTGCAACTGTGGCTGCTAACACTGAGTGCTTATTAGGTGGCAGGCACTGTGGTGACTGCTTTGCATAGGTTATTTCATTTAGGCCTTATAACAACCCTCTAAGATAGACACTATTATCAACTCATTTTACTGTAAGGCTTACAGTAGTTAAAGAACTTTCTCAAGGTTACATGGTGACATGGCTTTCTCTGCAACCTTAAGAGGCTGCTAGATTCCCTCACCTAAATACATAATGACAAAGAGCTGTAAAGAATTCAGTAATGCATTTAAATTACTTTCTATTTTATTCACTGTAAAACAGCACCTGGACTCATTTGAAATATAGTAGTATATAAGCACTATTTTTATTCAGCCTGCAGAAAATTTTTGGAATACATATGCATTTGAAAACCTCTACAATAGCAAAACACAGGAAAAAAAGTGGGAGGGACATTCAAAACTGGCAAATGCTATCAACTTTGAGAAGCAGTAACCGAAGGGACAAAGTAGAAAATTTTAGTAAGACTTGGTGCCGATTTAACATTTACTATCATTATTGTTTCCTGAGAGCCATCTTGGGGAAAGAAGGTAAGCACTCCAGATCTTGAGATTTTCATTATTCTTTTCAATTTTCAGAGAAGTGGACTAAAGGGGTAAGTAGGAATGCAGGAAAAACAGTCAAGGCAAATTCTTAAGAATAAGTGCCACACTGGATGATGAGTGAGCAGGAGCAAGAAATGCCAGCAGGGACATGATTTTCCAAAGCTACATTTTGAATTGAGTGAATTAACTGAAGGCTTAGTGTATTCTACCAGAAAAACAGGATACTCCTCCAACCAAGTGAAATAAACCATAGTAATGGATATTTGACAACATCTCAGAAGAGAGGGCAAATCCTAAGGGTTTTAATTTTTTTGTCAAAGCAAACTGCCATGTCAGGAGCTGATGAACTCTTCTCCTTCTCTTGCCTCTGCCCCTACTTTAGGCAAAAAAAAAAAAAAAAAAAAAAAAAAAAAAAAAAAAGACATAAAAGAAAAGAGAGAGACAAAAAGTGAGGAGAGGAAAAGAGAAAGAATCATAAAGCCCACAAAAGGCAGGCAGGCAAGTTTAGAACACTGCTTGGAATCTATAGATTTCAACAAACTTCAGATATTGATCTTTTCACAGAAAATAATGCAAATTTTATCAATTTTGACAAAACAAATATACTAATATAAGGAACTATAAGAATATAATACATAAGAATGTGTGGGAAAATGGAGGCAGAAATGCAAATCTAAATCTTTCCTATTTTTCACAGCAGGAAGGCATTCAATACCATTTCATCTTGAACTCTAGAGTTCAAAACAGTGACTGGCACGTATTATTTCACAATATGTTTTTACCTGCCTTTAGGACAATTTATTAGAAAATAGTATGCATTTGGGGAAGAAATAGTTATTGGATGCTCAGCTCATTTATATTTACTTTCATTTGTTATAATAATTTAATATATTTAATTTAAAATAGAATGCATTTCAGGATGCTGTTTTATGAAAATTGTTTCCATTCATCTATTTACCCACCTAATCTTCTATCTATCCACCTACTTATTTGTCTACTTATCTGCAGACCAAAGAAATATCAGCTATTATGTTCACTGAATGGAGATGGTGGTTATCTTGTTAATAAGATTATTTTTCTTTCCTGTATCACTTAAGCTTTTTAAAAATGATAATGTATCATTTTTTATAAAAATAGTAAAGCTTTTCTTGTATGGAAATTTTTTTAGTATTATTTTTAATATGAAATTTATTGTCAAATTGGTTACCATATAACACCCAGTGCTCATCCCAAAAGGTGCCCTCCTCAATACCCATCACCCACCCACTCCTCCCTCCCACCCCCCATCAACCCTCAGTTTGTTCTCAGTTTTTAAGAGTCTCTTATGCTTTGGCTGTCTCCCTCTCAAACCTCTTTTTTTTTTTCTTCCCCTCCCCATGGACTTCAGTTAAGTTTCTCAGGATCCACATAAGAGTGAAAACATATGGTATCTGTCTTTCTCTGTATGACTTATTTCACTTAGCATAACACTCTCCAGTTCATCCACGTTGCTACAAAAGGCCATATTTCATTCTTTCTCATTGTTGTATGGAAATTTAAAAACAAGACCACCCAAATGAGAAAAGCAATGTCTGCTTATTCAAACCTCTTGATAGTAAGAGTGTTGGCCACCAATCACGTGCATTTTGACAGTTACTCAAAGGCAGGCAGAAGGACAGGAAAGCTTTGTAGTGAAAAGAAGGGAAGGCTTCTTTTCAGTCAGGTGTGCCCTGACGGGGGGCTGTTGGCTTGAGGAAGCTGGAGGTGGGTATTCTATGTGATTGGTTAGGGGTACACATTTGGCTTTCTCTGGTCGGTCCTAAGTTGGAAGCAGAGACGAAAATTAGGAAAGTTGTCAATTATTAATCAAGTACTTAGCCATTTGGGAGCTGATTGTTCCATGAGTTATTGTTTGGCATCCCGGGCAGATTGCTAGGGATGGTGGTCTGACTTCCTACAAGTCTGCCTTGTGTATAGTAGGCTGGCTTCTGGGGCTGATCACTATAGATAATGGTTCAGTTGCTGTATATTATGAATCAGAGTTATATATATATATTTTACATATCTGGCCATTGTCCATTTGTATGTTTTTTCTCCCACTTAAAACAAACAGATAAATAACAACATTAAGTCAAATTATGTGAACAATTCTTAAACTGTTCTTTGGACTTTATTGAGGGACTTTGGAGAATGAAACAGTAATGGGAGTACCAACTAGTCCCAGCTCATGGTTTTCTTTTCCATTTTATCATTATGTCTCTTTCTAAGCCTTTGGGTTCTTCCTAAAACTTTGATTAAGGAAATATTCTTGGATTGCAAATTTGGATAACATTCGATTAGATGTCCTATTTATCTGAGCTATTCCCAGGAAATATTGACATAAGTTGTGACATAATATGCAACACAGCATAGTGAGAGTGAATTATTGTGTGACTTGGAGAATTGACTAAAGCCTGTTTTCCTCATCTCTCAAATGGGAAAGATTTATTTTTATAAATAATAAATAATGTCAAAAAATTGTATCTTAAGTATACTAACGGGCTAATGTCAGGAGAAATTTAAGCTGTTTAACCTAAAAGACACTATGCAAGAAAATGCTTATATTTTTAATTTAATGTATTTGATGTTGTTTTTCTATTTGTAATTGGAATGATTATGTTGCTATACAAAATATAAGTGATGTGATCTTGGTGCTCTGATTATGTCTATACTCAGTTTATATTGCATTGGAATTAAAATGATGAGACTATTCCTATTTCTGATTAAAAAGCATGAATTAAAATAGCTTGGATTCTTAACAAAACTGGGTGCTGATCTTGTCAGTAGATAGTTTGTCTTTAGATTGACTGACTTTCCCTATTTTCTTTCACTGTGGTTATCAGTTAGAGCCCATACTACAATGCATCGTCAGTCTGAGAACATGGTTTCTTTCTTGGCTTAATGCTTCCAAACCTGGAAATAGATTCAAATCATCTTTTGTTTGTTTGTTTTAAATATGATCATGCCTGGGGCACCTGGGTGGCTCAGTTGGTTAAGCATCCAACTTTGGCTCAGGTCATGATCTCATGGTTGAAGAGTTTGAGCCCCGCATCGGGCTCTGTGATGACTGCTTAGAGCCTGGAGCCTGCTTTGGATTCTGTGTCTCCCTCAGAGCCTGGAGCCTGCTTTGGATTCTGTGTCTCCCTCTCTCTCTTCCCCTCCCCTCCTCACACTCTGTCTCTGTCTCTCTCTCTCTCTCAGAAATAATAAAATAAACATTAAATTTTTTTTAAAAATGACCATGGCTGATTATGAATGATTTTATTTTGTTACACAATTATTTATTCTAAATACTATGAAGTGTATATGAATTTTATGTAATGAAATAGCATCAAAGAAAAAAGAGAAAACGTCACCACTTTGAGTTTTATGACACAGATATCTTGTATCTAGATGGCTACTCTATTCAAAGTAGACACTTATTATACATACAATGACAGTTCCCCTTTCTCCTGGGAAAGGAAAGTGGAAGAGAGCTGGGCTGAAGCAAATTGCCACAGAATAGTCTTGAGAAAACAGAGATGCAAACAAGCGCTCAGAGCATGCAAAGTTATCCAGGAAGCAAAATACCACATCCAAAATCACTTGATTTTGTCTCTCAAAAGCTAATTCAAATATTGTCCTTTTTGTGCATTTTTTTTACTGTGGTCATTTTGTAATGACTATATGACAAAATTATCTGATTGTTATCAATAAAGGGAAAATTCATTCTCCATCTATGTGTTTTGCTTATTGGGAACCCCATTAGCCACAGATATTTGACTGGATAACAAAGTTTCATATATTGACAGCCTACTGGCTGCTTTCTTCTATTATTAGCCAACGCAGCACATCCCTTAGCATGTAGGTGCTTCCTTTGTAAGTATATCCAGCTGCTGAGTGCACTGAAATGGGCTGAATTAATCAAGTGTGACTGATTGCCTTAATTGATGGGGGAGACGCAGTAACCTTTTTCTCAGAGCAACGACATCATGTAATTACAGAGGAAACAGTATAGCTTTTTCTAGTTGGACTAGACACCTCTAATGACTTTAGCCAAGCAAAGGGTATTATTATCTCCCATTTTAGAGGTTTAAAAAACTGAGACTAATATCAGTTAAGTAGGTAACAATCCTAAGGTCATAGAAAAAAAAATGAGCAAATTCAGAATTCAGGTCTGTTTAACCCTAACCTCCATGTATTAAGCAGCACAACCAGAATCTCACAGATTGGGTTACAGTATATGTATGTCCAAATAATATATTTCTAGCTAGTCTCAACTCACATTTCTGGGGCTGCATACAAATGCTTCACTTGTCCTGGGTCTTTACTCTCTTGGGATCGTAATATTTGACTAGTACTTCTAGCTTTTCAGAAAACTTCCCTATGGGATGAGTTATAAAAGGATACCTCGGGGTGTTCAGTCGGTTGAGTGTCTGACTCTTGATTTCGGCTCAAGTCATGATCAGGTCATGATCCCTTGCCAGGCTGTCGTGGAGTCTGCTTAAGATTCTCTCTCTCCCTCTTCCTCTGCCCCTTCCCCACTTGTGCATGCAAGTTCTCTCTGTCTCTCTCTCTCTCAAAAACAAACAAACAAAAAAAAAAAAACCTCACACAATTACCTTAAAAATCACCTCTTTTTTCTTGACCAGGTGCCCAAGACAAAACTGGGAACTGTGCTTTCATTTTCTCTCAATTTGTGGCAGGTATCCTCCCAATCCAGGATAGCCTTCAGAAAGTTATAGGCTATCACTCTTCTTCATGAGTATTGATTTTCCTAAGAGGAAGCCTACTGGGGCTTTCACATAACTGGCACCCTCATTGACCTGCTTCCTCCCCCAAATACTTATTTCTTAGAGTTCTCAAAGGAACATGCAGAAGCAGCCCACATGGGAGACCGCAGCTACAGGTAAAAGGAAATTTTCATCTGTTTCATTTGGCAATCGTTTACTATCCAAATGTTTCACTTAAACTCCATTCCTCTCTCCCCCAGTTAAGTCTTATGACTACCTAATGCTTGTCTTCACATGGACAATTCTGAGAGGTAGAAGCTTCCTTGCCTGAATCATTTCCTGCCTCTGGACCTTAGATTTCCCATCTGTAAAATTAGGAGGCTTGACCTTCTATTATCTATAGACTCCCTCTGTTTCATAATTCCAAGAATTTCTTCCTATGAAAGAGAACAATCGAGAAAAGTAATTCACATTTTCTACTTTCAAGGAACATAGAAAAAATATAAATCATGATTTTTAAATATAAAATTACATACACACACACTTTTACTTTTCAGGCTTTACCTTAAAATAGAAAGTTAGTTTTATTTCAGAGAGTAGTGGCACCATGTGGAGAAATGAGGAGGGAGTTTTGATCTTAAAGACTTGGTTTGATATCCAGATGTGATATTTACTCTCCCTGCAACACTGGCCATATTACTTCACCTGCCTTACTTTACATGTCTGTCAAATAGGACAAATGATACCAAGCTTATAGGATCTTATGAAGATTCACAAGATAATATATATAAAGCATCTAGTAGAGGACATGATTGATATTAACACAGATTCTAATGTTAAAATTAATATGAATATTACTTAGAGTTTATGAAAACTCTGAATACCATAATACTTTTTTTTTTCTAAGACCACATAGCATACAGTTGGGCAAATGCTTGCATTGCATTATTAGCAAGATCATTTTAGGCTGCACAATGGATGGAGAGAGAAAGCTGACCTCCCTAAAAAGCTTTTCCATATCTTTCCCTTCATGTCCATCCTTACATTCAGAAAAAGGAAATGAAAGTGTTGGAGTGTCAAAGAGAAAATAATATATTTTTCTCTTTGTGACTTTACATATGCAGCATTCTTTCACAATTAAAGAGTCAGCATTTCAATATATGTGTTTGATTTCTAATGATCTCATGGCAGAAATAGTGGTATTTGTTCATGAAGAAAAATGTTTACTCTATAAAGATTATGCTCATCCCTCCAGATCACAGTTTTATATTAAATCTTTATAGCTTTAAATAAAATAAGATTATAATGGCCAGGTCTACATTAAAAAATCTATTTCCTTGATGATTTTCTTTTTTTTTTTTTTTTTTTTTTTTTTAATATATGAAATTTACTGTCAAATTGGTTTCCATACAACACCCAGTGCTCATCCCAAAAGGTGCCCTCCTCAATACCCATCACCCACCCTGCCCTCCCTCCCACCCTGCCCTCCCTCCCCCCCCCCCCCATCAACCCTCAGTTTGTTCTCAGTTTTTAACAGTCTCTAATGCTTTGGCTCTCTCCCACTCTAACCTCTTTTTTTTTTTTTTTTTTTTTTTTTTTCCTTCCCCTCCCCCATGGGTTTCTGTTATGTTTCTCAGGATCCACATAAGAGTGAAACCATATGGTATCTGTCTTTCTCTGTATGGCTTATTTCACTTAGCATCACACTCTCCAGTTCCATCCATGTTGCTACAAAAGGCCATATTTCATTTTTTCTCATTGCCACGTAGTATTCCATTGTGTATATAAACCACAATTTCTTTATCCATTCATCAGTTGATGGACATTTAGGCTCTTTCCATAATTTGGCTATTGTTGAGAGTGCCGCTATAAACATTGGGGTACAGGTGCCCCTATGCATCAGTACTCCTGTATCCCTTGGATAAATTCCTAGCAGTGCTATTGCTGGGTCATAGGGTAGGTCTATTTTTAATTTTCTGAGGAACCTCCACACTGCTTTCCAGAGCGGCTGCACCAATTTGCATTCCCACCAACAGTGCAAGAGGGTTCCTGTTTCTCCACATCCTCTCCAGCATCTATAGTCTCCTGATTTCTTCATTTTGGCCACTCTGACTGGCGTGAGGTGGTATCTGAGTGTGGTTTTGATTTGTATTTCCCTGATAAGGAGCGACGTTGAACATCTTTTCATGTGCCTGTTGGCCATCCGGATGTCTTCTTTAGAGAAGTGTCTATTCATGTTTTCTGCCCATTTCTTCACTGGGTTATTTGTTTTTCGGGTGTGGAGTTTGATGAGCTCTTTATAGATTTTGGATACTAGCCCTTTGTCCAATGTGTCATTTGCAAATATCTTTTCCCATTCCGTTGGTTGCCTTTTAGTTTTGTTGGTTGTTTCCTTTGCTGTGCAGAAGCTTTTTATCTTCATAAGGTCCCAGTAATTCACTTTTGCTTTTAATTCCCTTGCCTTTGGGGATGTGCCGAGTAAGAGATTGCTACGGCTGAGGTCAGAGAGGTCTTTTCCTGCTTTCTCCTCTAAGGTTTTGATGGTTTCCTGTCTCACATTCAGGTCCTTTATCCATTTTGAGTTTATTTTTGTGAATGGTGTGAGAAAGTGGTCTAGTTTCAACCTTCTGCATGTTGCTGT
This sequence comes from Panthera pardus, assembly GCF_024362965.1. Classification (NCBI taxonomy): domain Eukaryota; kingdom Metazoa; phylum Chordata; class Mammalia; order Carnivora; family Felidae; genus Panthera; species Panthera pardus. The sequence continues at coordinate 31,015,923 of NW_026526677.1, read as the reverse complement.
CCAGTTCTCCCAGCACCATTTGTTAAAGAGACTGTCTTTTTTCCATTGGATGTTCTTTCCTGCTTTGTCAAAGATGAGTTGGCCATACGTTTGTGGGTCTAGTTCTGGGGTTTCTATTCTATTCCATTGGTCTATGTGTCTGTTTTTATGCCAATACCATGCTGTCTTGATGATGACAGCTTTGTAGTAGAGGCTAAAGTCTGGGATTGTGATGCCTCCTGCTTTGGTCTTCTTCTTCAAAATTACTTTGGCTATTCGGGGCCTTTTGTGGTTCCATATGAATTTTAGGATTGCTTGTTCTAGTTTCGAGAAGAATGCTGGTGCAATTTTGATTGGGATTGCATTGAATGTGTAGATAGCTTTGGGTAGTATTGACATTTTGACAATATTTATTCTTCCAATCCATGAGCAGGGAATGTCTTTCCATTTCTTTATATCTTCTTCAATTACCTGCATAAGCTTTCTATAGTTTTCAGCATACAGATCTTTTACATCTTTGGTTAGATTTATTCCTAGGTATTTTATGCTTCTTGGTGCAATTGTGAATGGGATCAGTTTCTTCATTTGTCTTTCTGTTGCTTCATTGTTAGTGTATAAGAATGCAACTGATTTCTGCACATTGATTTTGTATCCTGCAACTTTGCTGAATTCCTGTATCAGTTCTAGCAGACTTTTGGTGGAGTCTATCGGATTTTCCATGTATAATATCATGTCATCTGCAAAAAGCGAAAGCTTGACTTCATCTTTGCCAATTTTGATGCCTTTGATTTCCTTTTGTTGTCTGATTGCTGATGCTAGAACTTCCAGCACTATATTAAAGAGCAGCGGTGACAGTGGGCATCCCTGTCGTGTTCCTGATCTCAGGGAAAAAGCTCTCAGTTTTTCCCCGTTGAGGATGATGTTAGCTGTGGGCTTTTCATAAATGGCCTTTATGATCTTTAAGTATGTTCCTTCTATCCCGACTTTCTCAAGGGTTTTTATTAAGAAAGGGTGCTGGATTTTGTCAAAGGCCTTTTCTGCATCGATTGACAGGATCATATGGTTCTTCTCTTTTTTTTTGTTAATGTGATGTATCACGTTGATCGATTTGCGAATGTTGAACCAGCCCTGCATCCCAGGAATGAATCCCACTTGATCATGGTGAATAATTCTTTTTATATGCTGTTGAATTCGATTTGCTAGTATCTTATTAAGAATTTTTGCATCCATATTCATCAGGGATATTGGCCTGTAGTTCTCTTTTTTTACTGGGTCTCTGTCTGGTTTAGGAATCAAAGTAATACTGGCTTCATAGAATGAGTCTGGAAGTTTTCCTTCCCTTTCTATTTCTTGGAATAGCTTGAGAAGGATAGGTATTATCTCTGCTTTAAATGTCTGGTAGAACTCCCCTGGGAAGCCATCTGGTCCTGGACTCTTATTTGTTGGGAGACTTTTGATAACCGATTCAATTTCTTCGCTGGTTATGGGTCTGTTCAAGCTTTCTATTTCCTCCTGATTGAGTTTTGGAAGAGTGTGGGTGTTTAGAAATTTGTCCATTTCTTCCAGGTTGTCCAATTTGCTGGCATATAATTTTTCATAGTATTCCCTGATAATTGTTTGTATCTCTGAGGGATTGGTTGTAATCATTCCATTTTCATTCATGATTTTATCTATTTGGGTCATCTCCCTTTTCTTTTTGAGAAGCCTGGCTAGAGGTTTGTCAATTTTGTTTATTTTTTCAAAAAACCAACTCTTGGTTTCGTTGATCTGCTCTACAGTTTTTTTAGATTCTATATTGTTTATTTCTGCTCTGATCTTTATTATTTCTCTTCTTCTGCTGGGTTTAGGCTGCCTTTGCTGTTCTGCTTCTATTTCCTTTAGGTGTGCTGTTAGATTTTGTATTTGGGATTTTTCTTGTTTCTTGAGATAGGCCTGGATTGCAATGTATTTTCCTCTCAGGACTGCCTTCGCTGCATCCCAAAGCGTTTGGATTGTTGTATTTTCATTTTCGTTTGTTTCCATATATGTTTTAATTTCTTCTCTAATTGCCTGGTTGACCCACTCATTCGTTAGTAGGGTGTTCTTTAACCTCCATGCTTTTGGAGGTTTTCCAGACTTTTTCCTGTGGTTGATTTCAAGCTTCATAGCATTGTGGTCTGAAAGTATGCATGGTATAATTTCAATTCTTGTAAACTTATGAAGGGCTGTTTTGTGACCCAGTATATGATCTATCTTGGAGAATGTTCCATGTGCACTCGAGAAGAAAGTATATTCTGTTGCTTTGGGATGCAGAGTTCTAAATATATCTGTCAAGTCCATCTGATCCAATGTATCATTCAGGGCCCTTGTTTCTTTATTCACTGTGTGTCTAGATGATCTATCCATTTCCGTAAGTGGGGTGTTAAAGTCCCCTGCAATTACCACATTATTATCAATAAAGTTGCTTATGTTTATGAGTAATTGTTTTATATATTTGGGGGCTCCGGTATTCGGCGCATAGACATTTATAATTGTTAGCTCTTCCTGATGGATAGACCCTGTGATTATTATATAATGCCCTTCTTCATCTCTTGTTACAGCCTTTAATTTAAAGTCTACTTTGTCTGATATAAGTATGGCTACTCCAGCTTTCTTTTGGCTTCCAGTAGCATGATAAATAGTTCTCCATCCCCTCACTCTCAATCTAAAGGTGTCCTCAGATCTAAAATGAGTCTCTTGTAGACTCCTTGATGATTTTCATTAACTCGTTATGAACAAAATATTCACTGTTTTAAATATTTAACAGATTGTTATTTGCTTCATGGACAATGAAATTATTAAAGGTTATTGATTAATTCCCTTGGGATGAACTGTTTTCATTGAAAAAGGAAATGACTCCAGGTCTCATAAACAGAAGGAATTAATTTCAGGAACTGATTACTAGGTAATGAAAGAATTTAAAAATCAATTAAAGGACAGTGAGGCAATCCTCAGGTTCACAACAAGAGGAAGCCACTACCACTGCTAGGGCTGGAGGGACACTGGGAGTAAGTGGACTGCAGGAAGCTGGCCCAACCTTGGAACCAGAACCACAGCAAGGATTGCTGTAAGCTGAAGCCCCAGAGGAGATTCAGTTGCTGCTAAAGATGCCACCATAATCAGGGATGGCAAAAGCGAGAGTCTCCCCTCTTTCTCTCTCTCTCCAGCCTCCCCCTGGGTTCTTCTTGGCCAAACCAACCATCTTGAGGAAATGCAGCTCTATGAGAAACAGAGGAGGGGAGAGAAAAGGCTATGGATGGATCTGAGAACAAAAAGAGGTTTAGTTGATCAGCCCAAGAACCACGTTTCGGTTAAAATTGTAAGCACCTGGAGGACAGGAACCGCATCTGATTCCCCAGTATATATATGACATTAATTCAGCACAGTGTACAAGATGTTCAGTACGTATTGACAAAATGAACCCATATGTGTCAGACATCTCATAGGCTGTATTCTGATCCTCAGAGCCATTTGTGTCTTGAGTTCTTTGCTGCCTGTTTTACTCCAGCTCCCACAGCAACTGACCTTGGTGGGCATAACCCAACAATGTGTCTTGACTTCCATCTCCCAATCCAGAGGAGCCTGCTTGGTACCCACATATGCACAACCTAGAGGTTAATACTCCATTGGAGACTGTAACTGGCAGACACATTTGTCTCTCTTATTCTTCCCACCAATGAACTATCCCGAAGTGCTGTTGTTTATAAAACCTTCTGAGAAAATGCTCCCATGTTGCCAAGCAGTCAGTTGCCCTAGATACCAAAAGGAAGTGTCCTTGGAAATACACCCTCAAATCGCGCTCCCTCCTTTCATGCCTCCTTCTCTGTTTCTCTTCTGCTTCCTGAGGATAAAAGCACTTCCTCATGACATATTAGCACCTAAAATTTTGCCTCAGCTTTTGCTTCCCAGGCTGAGGCACCCAGGCTGTGGAACCCAGGCTGAGGCACTGGTAAAACTGAGAAGTAGCACAGAACTAGAAGTCAAGAGTTATGGGTTCAAGTGTGAGTTCCACATTGAGCTAGCTGCATAACTTTTAGTAAATCTTTTAGCCACTCAAGACCCAAATTTTATTTACTTTTTCATGAACATTTATTGAATAGGTACTCTGAGCAAAGCATGGTACTAAGTGCTAGGATAAAAATTTGAAAAGAACATGGTCTTGGCGCTCAAGGACTTTACATATTAAGAAATAATAATATCCTCATCTGTGAGATAAGAATGTCCTTTATAGCTCAAGTCAGTGATTCAAAATTCAGACTTAGGACATTCTATAACTATCACAAATAAATTGTTACCCTCAAATATCTGCTATTTTCATCCTAAGCCATACAGTGCCTTGTCATTATATAGATCACCTTGAATCCTGAATATCAATTTAATATTGAATTGTTTCTCCTATAGTATTTAAATATATTCTCCTATAGTATTTAAGAATGAGAATTGTAGGGGTGCCTGGGTGGCTCAGTCAGTTAAGCATCCAACTCTGGATTTTGGCTCAGGTCACAATCTTACTGTTCATGGGGTTGAGCCCCAAGTCAGGCTCCGTGCTGACAGAGTGGAGCTTCCTTCAGATTCTCCTTCTGCCCCTCCCCCGCTCGTGTGTGTACACACACCCTCTCTCAAAATAAATAAATAAACTTAAAAAAAATAAAATAAAAATGATAAATCTTTATTATGTCTAAATTACACTTGGCAATTTATCCAAATGAAATAATCAGGGATGTATATAAAGATACATGGACATGGAATTTCATAACAGCACAGTTTATAAATAAAAGGCACTGGAAACAACATAAATAGCCAACCAATATAGGCTAAATAAATTATGTAACATTTCTATGGTGGAATACTAATGACTCTCTAAAATGCATATGGATGTTTACTTATGGCATAGAAATAATGTTGAAGAGGTTCTTAAGTGGGGAAAGTTCATATTTTAAATCAGTAAAGTATCCTATTTCTACAAACAAATTATATATATTCACACACAACTAGAAGGAAACATAAGAAAATGTTAGCATTCGTTATCTTTGAATGCATTAGTTATCTGTATAATTTTTCAACTATAAAGCTATGTACGTTTTTAAAGTTTATTTATTTATTTTGAGAGAGACAGAGAATGCAAGCAGGGGAGGGGCAGAGAGAGAGTGGGAGAGAGAGAATCCTAAGCAGGCTCCACACTGCAAGCACAGAGCTCGATGCAGGGCCCAATCCCATGAACTGTGAATTCATGAACTGAGCCGAAACCAAAAGTTGGATGCTTAACTGACTGAGCCACCCGAGTGCCCCAAGATATATTTTTAAATATATTAAATATATATATTTAAATAACTTTAAATAAGGTTATAGGAGTAAGCTAAGTCCATTTATTCACTCAAGCACCACTACAAGGGAAGTGACAACTCATTACTTCTTATATCATATCCTTTTTTTCTGTTAATGTACTTTAAAATACTGGGGATATTAAACATTTTCTCCATGTTGAAAAAATTAATAAGAGAGAAATTCCCCTCTGTATCATTTTACATTAAACCTCCATTTTTATGAAGGATGCTTACAGCTTAACAATTTTGATGTCCCTTGGAGCTCATTAAATTGAGATTCTTTCTGAATAGTAAATTAACTTTTAGTGAATTATAACCTGGAATAGAGGAAGGGAGCAAACTGGTACAGTACTGAGAACACATTTTGAAATCAGTCTTTGAAACTAGGTTTCAAATCCTGGTTCCTCACCACCCAGCTGTGTGAACTTGCACCTTAGTTTCCTCACATGAAAAAATGGGAATAATAAAATCTGACAAACAATTTGTGAAGTTGAAATGAGACAAAGTCTAGGAATGGCCCAGCACAAGGCTTGGTGCCAAGACACTCAATCAGCAAAAGCTTTAGTTCCATTCTTTCTTTTATGACCTCAAAGTCTATAAAGAAATAGAAATTAAAGGGAAGTAGAGATTATACATTTGAATGCATCCTACTTTCCTCCTCCTTGGACCTTTTTACTCTTTTGAAATATGAGGGAAATAAAAAGAGGGATTTAAAATTTTTAGGGGTGCCTGGATGGCTCAGTCAGTTGAGAATCTGACTTTGGATCAGATCATGATCTCACAGTCCATGAGTTCAAGCCCCGTGTCGGAATCTATGCTGACAGCTTAGAGCCTGGAGCCTGCTTCAGATTCTGAGTCTCCTTCTCTTTCTGCCCTTCCCCCGCTAGCATTCTGTCCCTCTCTCTCTCTCTCTCTCTCAAACATAAATAAACATCAAAAAAAAATTTTTAAGTTAAAATACCAGTGGAAGGTTGAAATGTCATCATACCCACAAATATTGCTATTATCCAAATTTATTTCTGAGTGGTCCCAATTTAAAACAAATACTTGTGTTTTTTTTTTTACCTTTGTATAAATTGAAGCAGATTATTCATATATTCTTCATTTAGGGAGGGGAAAATGTCATCTTTTAGAAGAGCAATTTACTGTAATGTACTTTTTTGTGTCAGAAAATTCATTTTTAGAATTCATATTGCTGTTAAAGTATGCAGTTAAATGATTCTCAATACACTATAATGCATCAAATCCTACCAAAATGAATTTCAGTATAAAAATTAAATCTGTTTCCTGTCATGTTCATACCATCAAACTATGTAAAATATTTAAGAAAGAAGAAAGAAAGAAAGAAAGAAAGAAAGAAAGAAAGAAAGAAAGAAAGAAAGAAGAAAGAAGAAAGAAAGAGGAAGGAAGAAGGAAAGAAAGGGGAGGGAGGGAAGGAGAGGGAGGGAGGGAGGGAGGAAGGGAGGGAGGAAGGAAGCAAGAAAGAAAGAGAAGGGGAGAAAGGGAGAGAGAGAGAAGGAGGAAAAGAGAAGATAGGGAGGGAGGGAGAGAGGAGAGGGAAGGGAAGAGAAGGGAAGGGAAGGGAAGAGAAGGGAAGGGAAGAGAAGGGAAGGGAAGGGAAGGGAAGGGAAAGGAAAGGAAAGGAAAAGAATCCATTTTTTTAAAAAGAGAAGGGGAGAAAGGGAGAGAGAAGGAGGGAGGGAGGGAGAAGAGAGGGATGGAGAAAGGGAAGGGAAGGGAAGGGAAAGGGAGGGAAGGGAAGGGAAGAGAAGAGAAAAGAAAATCCATTTAAAAAATTTAATGTTTATTTTTATTTTTGAGAGAGAGAGAGAGGGACAGAGTGTGCACAGGGAGGGGCAGAGAGAGAGGGAGACACAGAGTCTGACGCAGCCTCCAGGCTCTGAGGTGTCAGCACAGAGTCAGGTGTGGGGCTCAAACCCATGAACTTTGAAATCATGAGCTGAGCCGAATTAGGATGCTAACCCAAGCCATCTAGGCACCCCAAAAGCCATTTTTCAATAAAAGTTCAGGAGTGCCTGGGTGGCTTGGTTGGTTAAGCATCTGACTTTGACTCATGTCATGATCTCATAGCTCCTGAGTTCGGGCTCTGTGCTGACAGCTCAGAGTCTGGAGCTTGCTTCTGATTCTGTGTCTCCCTCTCTCTGCCCCACCCCTGCTTGCACTCTCTTTTTCTTTCTAAAAACAAAATAAATAAACATTAAAAAATTAAATTTACAACAAGTTCAAATTTTCCCAGAGAAATTAATTTGTTCTTATCATAACTTCTTATGTAAATGGACAATATATCCAGAGAAAAATAAGCAATTGGGTGAACATCAGAAGACATACTGATATGAATAAAGCTATAGATATATCCTAAATTTGCTATCTCAGGAAGTCTTAAAGAATACTTTCCTCTTAAGATGGGCAATCTGATTTTCCTCTGGATTTTTTTGTTTCACCCCCTCATCTTTAGAAGGAGCTTTGGTGCCTTCCTCAGAGCAACAAAACAGCTCTTCTTCTTGGCCTAGAACTGTACCCATGGGGAAATTTCACCCCCTGGTTAGAGAGGCAATATATGAAGAGCTGGGAGTTAGGGGTGAGAGGTATCAACAATGATAAAAGCAAAACAGTGATTATGACAATCTTCAGCTCATCCACCCTATTTCTTTCCAGAAACATAAGACCGCTAATGAAAGAGCAACATGACCCATCATCTCTCTATGAAGTCCAGAGTAGACTAAATCTGGGCTATGAAATAGCAATATACAGTGACTGGGGCCCGGTACCAGTCTTGTAAGTCCTTCATGTCCCGGGGTCCTTGCAGAGACACTTCCCAGGGGAAATGTATTATTAGGTCGAGACAAAGAGAATTGGGTACGGTATTGGGTCATGGTCCCTTGGGGTACAGCCTACATATCTCTTTCTTAGCATTTAGGAGAAGCACACATTTAAAAAACATTTTTTTAATGTTTTTATTTCTTTTTTTGAGAGACAGAGAGACAGACTGTGAGCAGGGAAGGCGCAGAGAGGGAGACACAGAACCCAAAGCAGCTCCAGGCTCTGAGCTGTGAGCACAGAGCCTGATGTGGGGCTCGAACTGGGAGATCGTGACCTGAGCGGAAGCTGGATGTTTAACTGACTGAGCCATCCAGGTGCCCATAGAGAAGTACTCATTTTAAAAGTCAATTTCATATTTCCTCATTTTTCTTGTGAGGATTATTTTGGAATGACCAAGCCCCTAATTCATTAATTCTACCTCCATTCTCAATTAGAAGTTTCAAAGCATCTTAAGAAGTAAATTCAATTAGGTCACCTGGGTGGCTCAGTCAGTTGGGTGGCTGGCTTCGGCTCAGGTCACGGTCCGTGAGTTTGAGCCCCTCGTCGGGCTCTGTGCTGACAGCTCAGAACCTGAAGTCTGTTTCAGATTCTGTGTCTCCCTCTCTCTGACCCTCCCCTGTTCATGTTCTGTCTCTCCCTGTCTCAAAAATAAATAAAATGTTTAAAAAAATTTTTAAAAAAAAGAAGTAAATTCAATTAGTTAGACTTCTGTCAAATCACAAGGTGACGGAAGGAGAGCTGTATAAGAGTTAAAGCTCTCCAACTTCTCCAGCAGCCTAGCGTCTTTATGCTTCTTTTTGGTTTAACTTATTTTTTTAAATTCAAGTCAGTTAATATCCAGTGTAGTATTGGTTTCAGGAATAGAACCCAGTGATTCATCACTTACATACAACACCCAGTGCTCATCCCAACAAGTGTCCTCTTTAATGCCCATCACCCACTTAGCACATCACACTCCTCCCCACCTCCGCTCGAGCAACCTTCAGTTTGTTCTCTGTATTTAAGAGTCTCCTATGGTTTGCCTCCTTTTCTGTTTTTATCTTATTTTTCCTTCCCCTCCCCTATGTTCATCTGCTGTGTTTCTAGAATTCCACATGAGTGAAATCACATGATATTTGTCTTTCTCTGACTGACTTATTTCACTTAGCATTATACATTCTAGTTCCATCCACATTGTTGCAAATCGAAAGATTTCATTCTTTTGTATTGCCGAGTAATATTCCACTGTATGTATATATATCACATCTTCTTTATCCATTCATCAGTCAATGGACATTTGGGTTCTTTCCATACTTTGGCAATTGTCCATAGTGCTATAAACATTGGTGCATGTGCCCCTTTGAATCAGCATTTATTTTATCCTTTAGATAAATACCTAGTAGTGCAATTGCTGGGTCATAGAGTAGTTCTATTTTTAATTTTTTGAGGAAGCTCTATACTGTTTTCCATTTTTATGTTTTCTGACTTGGAGAAAACCAAAAACAAGTTCAAGGGAGTAGAAAAGAGAGTGACAGTATTGGCTCCCAGGCACAATTACCCATCACACAAAGCAAGCTGTATGAGGAGGACTAAGGGGTTAAAGAACAGAGTGAGAAGGAACACGGGTGAGAATACTGAGGAAACAACACTGATGATTGCATCTAGAGAGTGCTGTGGCAAAGCCAGTTTAGCTCCAAAGAAACAGAAAATGAGTACGTTTTCATAGAAGGTGAGTGAGGGCTCAACAGTGACAATGCATGGGCTTAATAAACAGTAGGAATACCAGACCCCATTGAGTCACTCAGAGATATCTATACGAAAACAAGGCCAGGCTGGGCAGGTGTGGGGGCCTGGAATTCACACGGGCAGAATGAAAACAAGAAAACAATTGCCATTCATCGGTTGAAGGTACAGGGCAGGGCACCCTATGTTAACTAATGTTTAGAGCAGGGCACCTTCCATCACCTGCAGTAGAAGACAAGGCACCCCTTGGTCACCTGCAGCAGAAGGCAGAGCTCTTCTGGGCTGGCTGAGGAAGGGATAGGGTTTCACCCCAGGTTCCAGTGTCCTGAGGCAAATCAAAGAAGCTCAAGGGATACCAAATGAAGGGAACACAAGAGCCTCTCTCTTTATGAAAAGTCAGCTGTAGTCTTGCTTAGGTATCTCTGAAATTCATTCCACTGAATACCTTACCTTTCCTCCTTTTCCGTAGAAAAGCTACTCTCAAAAAAGAATAACAAAAGCTACTCTCTTTCTGTTGCACAGTACCTTAAAATTTCTGCTTTACCCCTTTGGCTCCTGATTCCTATCCCTGGAGCTCTCTGCTTTCTGACAACTCTGTCCCCACCTAGCACTGCCTGTCAAATGTGGTTTTACCTGTCCAGCCCTGTCTAGCATCCCCCAGTCTCAGGACCTCAGGATTGACTCAGTCCTCCTTGTTCATACATGACCCTCTACAAGTCCCAACTATAAGTAGGATTGGCCAGTAGGCAGTCTCTCTATGACATCTTTAAAGTGTTTGCATTTTAAACCTTTGAATGAAACAGCCAAGATTAATTTCCAATTAATTTTCCAGTACCCTCCAGATATCTCATAAATCTGTTCTCCATTCCCCCGCCTCATTCTGTAGTTTAAGACCTATAATATTAGTCCAAACCACCCAACTCTTCCTTTCTACAGCTTTTTACAGCACCTGCACAAATGTGTTTTACATAATATGGTGAGATAGTTTTCCTGAAATACAACCTGACCACATCATTGCTCTGTCAAAGATTCATCAGTGACCTCCCTTGCTCTCAGGATAAAGTCCAGATACTTTAACAATGCTTACCCATCCCTTCAGACAGGGATCCGGGCTGTCTGTTTCTTTAGCATCTTCTTTCTCTGCTCTTCCCCACCCCAACACTGAGAGCTCCAGCTATTGCAACCCACTGCCAGTGTTCTGGACACACCCAATAGTCTTGCATCTGTACCATTACATATGCTAGACTTTTCTTCCTTGTCCCTTCCCTCTTATTCTCCTACCTTCAGTTGACTAACTTCTGTTTATCCTTCAGTCTTTAGCTCCCTCCAGAGAGCCTTCTCTGCTCCCACAGAGTTAGGTCCAGTGGCCCTTTGTACCCTGTCACGGCATTTTATTCTTAGATCTCTTATGATACTTAACTACATGATGTATGAATCAGCCACTTATTTTCATAGATCCCCATTAAAGTCAAAGCTCCATGAGGGCTAGACCACCTCTGTCTAGCATAGTGCCAGGCATATTTTTTTGTGTGTAAAAACAAACAAAACAAAACAAAACAAAACAAAAAACAAAGAGGAAAGGGGATAGACTTGCCTGGCTGTGTTGATTAAAATCCTAGAAGGGCCTGGGTTCCTTATAAATCACTTGCTTCTCACTATGAACAACAGGGCTGGGGCAGCTGCAGGTCAAGACTGATACAGAGAAGATATGTATCCAGGTCACAGTGGGCAAAATCTTCACAATATCAAATTAGAAAAACCCTGTCATATGTCTGCCTTCACCTAGAGGGATGGCACACAGTGAACTAGGTGTCCCCTAAATGTTACTGCCCCAACTCATATATTTGAGGAAAAAGATGAGGTGGAAGGTATCTGTCAGGTGGGGTGTGTGTTCACCTATTTCCCAGGATTTATCTGACACATGATGAATTGTGACACATGTAACACAACATTAGGAATATGCTTCTGAACACAAACTTTAGATATGTCATTTGGAGATTTCAGTTTCCCCCACAAGAGGATGACTCAGGGAGATGCATAAACAAGAACAGGCAAGAATTCAGGTGCTCAGGTGAATCCCTCAGTCTACTTTCAAACTACAATGGCAGAATCCAGAAAAGGATATCCAGCTCACTGACTTCCATGTGATGAGCTCTGAAAAGTACCTTGGGAAACTGGAGGGGGAAAAAATGCTATCTGTACTTTCCTGCCATGTCACACTCACAGAGTGAATGTCATTTGAACAAAAGCATTATATACTCAGTGATGGTGCCTAGAAACTTTGTATTCTAAGTTGGAAATATTAGCAAGGTTCATTTATTCAACATACAGCAGATTTTTATTGAGTACCAGCCATATGATGGGTATTGTTCTGTGTACTGAAGATACGGCAGTGTGAAGTACATAACAATGCTTGTCCTCATCCTCATGGAACTCAAATCCTGTACAGTAGCTAGTATTTTAGATGGAGAGAAGTGATATGTATCAAGAAAAGCAGAAAGGAGGATATGAAATATTGGGAGAAATGGAGGTTTTAATTTTTCAAAGGTGGTCTGAGAAGGGCTCCCTGAGAAGGAAATGACTATCTTTTATCATATTGGGGAAAATTTCAGTCACTATTTCTTCAGTATTTTTTTCTGTCCCATTATCTGTCTCCTCCCTTTCTGGGACTCCAATTATACTTATGTTACATATGTGAGATATTTTAAAAATCGTTTTCTCTGTTCTTTGGATGAGACAATCTCCATTAATCTTTCTCCTTCTGTTTTTGCCATTCTGCCGTGAAGTACAGCCACTTTTTTAAAAATTTCAGATACTGTAGTTCTGCACTCCAGAATTTTGTTTCTTCTTCACAATCTCTATTCCTCTGCAGAAAACAATTTTATTTCTAAACAGAAATTTATCATTTGTTTTCTGTCTTTCCAGCATACATGTGGTTTCCCTTCCAACCTTGAACATATTTATAATAGTCAATTTCAAACCCTTGTCTACCAATTGCAACATCTGGATCATCTTGGTGTCAGTGTTCTTTGATTTCCTTTTCATTTCAAAATAAGCCACATTTTCCTGAATCTTCATATGTTCAGTAATTCTTGGATATAACCCGGACATTAGGAATGACATGCTGTAGAGATTCTGAAATATTCCTGCATACAGTATTGATTTAAGCAAGGGGTTCACTTACACAGGGTTGTGTGCAAATGGCAAAGTTCTGTCTCTGCTACAGCTCAAATGTCATTTCAGTTCTTTTAGAGTTAACAGGGCTTCTTGGACTCTGCCTATGTGTACATCTCAGAGGCCAGAGATTTTGACAAAGTTTTTTCACAGAATTATGAGCTCTCCTTCTCCAGTACAATAGTTTTTGTTCTGTTTTGTTTTTGTTTTTAAGTTTATTTATTTATTTATTTTGACAGAGAGAGAGAGAGAGAGAGAGAGAGATTCCCAAGGAGGCTCCACACTGTCAGCACAGAGCCTACCTGATGTGGGGCTCAAACCCATGAACCATGAGATCATGACCCAAGCCAAAATCAAGAGTTGGATGCTTAACCTACCAAGCCACCTGGGCATCCCAGTGTGGCACCATTGTTGATGTTGTTTTTCCTGGGATGTTCCAGAATGATTGTGGTTGCCTCAAACCAGTAAGACTATGGGCTTTATTTCAGAGTTTTAATTACCCTACACAAGGCAGACTGAGGCCTTCTTTGAGATGAAAACTACTAAAAATTAGAAAGTCAATGTTTTTCTTCTTTTGAGCATTGTCTCTTTTCAGCATCTACTTGCTTTTGATCACTTTCCTATTCCTAAAATGTACTAAGTCTTATTTGTTGTCTCCAGTAGGATCTGCCATAAGGAACTACTTCATCATGGATAGAAGCTGAACTTCTGAAAAAGCAATTCTGAACAAATAACTAAAAGATGAGTGGGAGCTAGCCATGTAGATACCTGTATGAAGAACATTCCAGAAAGAGGGGACTGCATGGGGAAAAGCCCTGATGGAAAGTTTGCCTGATGTGACTGGGGAATGATAAGGAAGTCAGCATGTTTAGAGAAAAGGAAGTGAGGGAGAGAACTAGATGGGGTCAGAGAGATCAGAGAATCCAGCTGTATTGGGCCATGTTGCCACTGTAAGGGTTTCAGCTTATACTTTGAGATGGAAAGCTTGTGAGTGTCTAAATTTTGAAAATCATTGGATATAGGGTTGAAACAGTAAGATCATATGAGAATATGGAGAACACCTGGCACCTATTTACATGCATAAAATGCCCAGAACCATGTAGGCTTGCCATTAATGTTAGGTCCAATTCCCCACCTCTTCAACTTGCTTATTGTGTACCGTCCACCTGCAGTAGGGGGGCCCTCACAAGTAGTGACTAACACTATAGACTCTACAGTCACAACATCTGGGTTCATATCCTGGCTCTATTGCTCAATTTGTGACTTTGAACACATGATTTAACAGTATTGGGCCTCAGTTTCCTAACCCTTAAGGCTGGATATAATAATAACAATGCTTGGGCCGTCTAGGTGGCTCAGTTGGTTGAGCATCAGACTCTTGATTTCAGCTCAGGTCATGATCCTAGGGTGCTGGTATCTAGCCCTGCATCCAGCTCCACACTGAGTGTGGAGCCTGCTTAAGATTTTCTCTCTTCAACCCACCCCTGCTCTCTCTCTCTCTCTCTCTCTCTCTAATAAATAAAAAATTAAATAATAACAATAACTATGTTATAAAGTGTCTTTAATTGATGTAGAGTTTATCACAGTTTATAAAATAGTAAATGGGATAATACATGAGAAGCAATTAGGCAAGATTCTGGTTGAGAGTAAACACTCATTATTTCCTACTAATGTCACTACTCCTAATACCACAGTTACCAAAGGAATATATAAAAAATTCACTCAGAGCAGTCACATGAATCAGTCAAAACATTTGCACAGAATTCACTGACCCTCAAAAAATTAAGGTAGCAATGACTGAACAGGGTATGTCTTAATAAAAATTTCGTGTTATTGCCTTTTTTTTTAAGTTGTTTTCTCAGCTTCTTCAGAAAATGAGGCTCACTTTACATTTCTTGTGTGTCACTTCAAGAAGTACTGTGCTCTGGCTTCAAAGATGTCATTCTATTTCATGATGTGATACATTTTGCTGAACTAAAGCAATCTTGGGTGAGTCACTGCAAAAAAAAAAAAACAAAAAAAACAAAAAAAAAACAAAAAAAAACAGTGCATCATCCAGGCAATTTTATCTTTTTAAGAAAGAGACAGCAGGGCAAAGTGTTTCTTTCTGAGCTCCTCAAGTTGGGCTGAGAATAAAGGCAACTTAAAAACAAAAAACAAAAACACATGCTTCTCTCCGTATCAATTCTTCTCACCCCAGCACAGCTGGAATACCAGGAATGTAGGCTCTGCTATCACACAGACGTGTGTTTAGATCCTGGCCCTGGCCCTTGCTAATTAATCAGTTAATCTACTGAACCACTTTGTGGTGGGACTGGCTGATGCCTCTCTATCCTTCTCTTCCATATGGCAGAAGTGTGTTGAGAAGCAGTTGCACAGCCAGCAACTTCATTTTCATCCTTTATTAAATGTGGAAAGGGCCATGTGAATGAGTTCTGGTCAAGAGAGTGTACTTTCTGTAATGGCCCGTAAACCGCCTCCCCAAGCTGTCTCCTTCCCCATCCCTGTTGGCATATCAATGTGCAGGTGACCACAGTATCCAGGTGTTGAGGTGAGTGAAACCTCTATTAGCTTAGATCTCTGAATGACTGTGATGTGCCCCCACCCCTGACCACCACCACCACCACCACCACCACCACCTTCTTTCTCTGATTTTGAACTTTGTATGAATGACAAGTATAATCCTATTGGAAGAAACCATTGAGATTTCAGGGTTTAGCTGTTACAGCATTACCTTATCTAATTCAGACTTTAAGCCTCTAATTCTTCTATAAAGAGGGAATGATAATAATACTAGCTACTCAGAGTTTTTGTGATAAATAAGGCCTGTAAAGCACTTAGCCGAGTGCCTAGAAAAATGTGCTCAAAATAAATTAGCCATTATATCCACTAAGATATTTTTCCTTTTACTGCTCCTGAAGTTGGTATATACATCTCCTTTGCCACCAGCCATCACTAGAATAAGCTGTTCTTCAAATGATAGTAAATCTCACCACCAACAGTTTCTGAGCATTGGAAAAAATATACTATTATTGCTATTGCTATCATTATTAATTATCCAAATTTTTACTAAGATCATCATACAAATTATCTCTCTTCTCTTTCTTCCACTATGTCCCTCTGGTACTAATCTGTCTTTGTATATCAATGTTAGCCAATGTCATCTAATCCTTAAGAGGAACGTCTTGTTTGTGAACCAAGGAAGTGATAAGATACACAAGCCTACTGCTGGCAATATCTCAGACCAGCATACAAGCTTCATCAAGTCCTTCGAGTTATTTAAAACACAATGCCACACAGGAGATGCTACTTGAGATACTGTTCCTCATGACTTATTAAATGACAGCATGTTAGAGGGGCTGCCTTACAGCAGGAGAGGGGGTGGGCTAATCATTCAGTTCCTATCTGCTCAAGGCCTGACTGTGGGTGCTGAAGCCCTACTACAAGCCACCCATGCCTGTCTGTTTCTGAACTGATGAGACTTAGACCTAGTATTATCATAGGAGAGGCTTTACTATGCATGATATAGGGAAATGTAAGGGGAGACTCAATCTGTTGCCCTGAGCTGGGTGTGCAGAGGTTACAATTTGAATACTGGGCTGTCTTTCAGGTTGACCTCCATCCTAAACCCCTCCATGGATGCCCAAATAGAACAGCTGGGTTTATTCATACCCTACTCCAGTGCTATCTCACTTCTATTCCTGGTTTGCACCATGCTTTTCACTAAGAATGGTACACAGCTCTGAATCATAATGATCAACATCATTATCATTATCGTCATCACCTGGTAATAATAACAGCTAGCTTACTGAGCATCTTGTGTGTATCAGGAACTGATTGCTTCATATATATCATCTCTTTTCAAAATATTCATGACATATCTTCAACAGAGACATTATTATGCCTGTTTTCAAGATATGGAAATTGAGGCTCAAAGTAATTAAATAGCTTACTAATCAAGAGTGGAGCCAGAATCCAAATCCAGCTCTAATTTTAAAATATGCGAGTTTTGTCTTTTAGCTGGTCACCTCTTAGCAGGCTGGGTTCCTGAATCCCTACCTACTTCCTACCTATAAGGGTAGATTTTGTCCCTTTACACAGCCAGTTGGCTTGGTCTTTGCACAAACCCAAATCGGCTGCCTTACCTCCTTGTAATGCAACTTCCCAACAGCTCCAACCTCCTTAATTAGAATCTGTACATGCTGACCAAAGTCTAAGGACAGCACAGTCAAGCTCCCTTTGAATAAGGAGATTTGGGCACAACTGACCTCTTCTGGAAGAGAAAAGTAAACAACCTAACTGCCATGTTGGTTCCATGAGCCCTGGCCTTAGAGGTCCCAACTCTCTCATTGCTCTTTTGCTTCTACCCTATGTTCTCTGCCTCACAAACACTCTTACAAGTGTTACTAAAACCCAATAAACAGAACATATCCGGGGCCATTATTCCATATTCAAAAGCAATTAATCAGATCCTTCTAAAAATAGAATCCTTTAGGTGTCATTTAAGTGAACCTATTGCAGATCACTAACTCTTAAACCCAGAGGTAGTTTATGGAAACAGTCTCCTCTTGCTTCTGTCACCTGCTAGCCATGTAACCTTGGGCAGGTTACTTATCCTCCCTCACTACACCTTAGTTTCCTGGACCATAAACAGAGGATCATAATTGTACCTACCTGAAGGAATTATGAGGAATATTGCTTATGACAGAAATTAGCCCACAATAAGCACTCAATAACTGTCAGCTACTATAATAGTCTTCTCTCCCCATATTCTGTTTTGAAACTCACATGATTTCTCCCGGTTTTTGCCTGCTCCACTGCCCATTTATGAGCCTCTAGAGTACCTGTCTCAGTTCTCCACTTCATTTCCCAATTTATTGCCTATGTTTTCTCTCTTTGCTCGACATTTTCTGCTTGTTAACACGTTAAAGGTGATTTGCATCACCTTGCGATTCCTTCTCCTTACCCTCTCTAAATATCGATGGTCTTAACTGTGCACAGCCATACCTGGGGCCTTGTCCAGACAGTAATAGTGATTTCCCCCCAATTCTTTCATATTCCTTACACTTCTAAAGAAGCTCTTTATTTTTTTATCCTGTGGTTTTCTGTGTCAGGCCATTTTCATTGTTTTATATCTCTTTCTTACTTGCAGTAGGTGATCTAATCAATATTCTCTAACATTTTGTTCTCGAGTACTCCTCTCTTTGCTTATTACTCCCAGAAATCTGGTCTGGTGTTTAAGAGCATCCACTACCAGACCAGTAATGGATGGTTACAGGAGACATTGATCTTTTACTCCATCCACCAGATGAAGTATTTCTATTGGATGATTTCTCTCTAGAAAACTTGCCTCTACTTGTGACACTTAGGTGTCTTCTATTTTCTGGCCCACGTAAATCCCCATTGTTGGCATCTCACACCTCTCACATCCTGTAACCATGAAATCCACCTAAATGAACATAACTCCCTATTTAAATTTTTGAAGCTGATATGAGACTTAAAACTTCTCAGGCATGGAGTAACAAAATGTGGTGCTATACTGTGTCATCTTGTCTCTACCTAACAACATAACGACTACGCTATTGACTTGCAAAAAAGTCTGCCCTCATTCTCAAGCAGAAAATTGTCTCTGGATTTCCCATATAAAAGATGCTTTGTGTAATTAGAAGAAGGGATGAGAGTGAATAGAAATTCAAAATGCATTCTCTTCTACATATCTTATTTTGTTCAGAGTATAATTAAGGGAAGGACTTGGCACTTATCTTTGAAAGAGGGTATGGAACTCGTCAATGAATTTTGAATATTCATCCATCAAGGTTTCTGTGTCTGAATGAAGAGCCTAGTTGAGATTTTGTTCATGCACACTGAATACAGCCTTAGAAAAAGTCCGCTTCACAATTATCACAGTTTATACCCAGTTTATATCTTCCCCTTTCACCCTATGATAGAATGCAAAGACCTTGCCACACCACCCCCAAAAGAAGGAATCCAAAGTATTTGAAGAGAAAAAGGTTGTACTTTTAATTGTTTTAAAATATGAAGTGTTGGGTACAACTGATTTTTTAATGTATTTTTTTTTCCTGGTATAGCAGTCTGAGAGTGACAAGCTTAGTCTCTGGAATTTCCACTTGATCTTGGCCAGAGAGTGTTTAGGATTAAATTAGAAGAGAGGTGCCGGGGTGGCTCAGTTGGTTAAGTGACCGACTTCGGCTGAGGACACTATCTCGCTGTCTGTGAGTGTGAGCCCCACCTCAGACTCTGGGCTGACACCTCAGAGCCTGGAGCCTGCTTCGGATTCTGTGTGTCTCTCCCTCTCTGCCCCTCCCAACCAGCCTGACGATTACCAGTCACATGAGGGAGGTCATGGACTATAAGGTCTTAACTGATCCACCATGTCACTGCAAGAAGGCTTGGCTAATGCAAGAAATGGCTATTTCTTTTTCACGTGGTTTTAAATTTAAGCCACTAGGTGTTGCAATGGTTTGTTACACAGCAATAGATAACTAATACACCTTGATTGACAGCCTGGTCTACCATTTCCTTTAAGTTTTACAAGATTTCTTTCATTTTTATTGTAATAAACAGTATGAGATCTAATCATTTACTATATTTGTTATTTATTTATTTATTTATTTATTTATTTATTTATTGCCGGCCTCATCTCATAAAGAATTTAACGAAGCTCATAACGAAAATTCAAAAATACAATAACTATACAATAGAGATAGTTGGATGCAGGTAAACAGTAAAAATAAGAGGAGAAATGTTAAGACAAAGTAGGAACACAAATATATTGGCCATAAAGGACTTATTCAATAGATAGAATTGGACTTTAATTTTGTCTCTGTCACAGTCAAATGGAAAGCAAAAGTGTGTATTTTTTCAACATTAGGAAAATGTAAGCATACCTCTTCCTTAGAAGAAACAAAGTATGTCTTGTGTTGGATTTTGAAAGACTTTTTTAATGTGGATTCCTCTTATAGGAGACAGGAAATAACATGGCAGATAGCATTTTCCCAAGCCAGTCTAAGGGCTAGCTTTAGTATGTAGCATCCTACAAAAACCAAGAGTATAACATAAAAACACAAGTTCAGGAACACAATCCTTTAAGGGGTTACTGAAGTTAACATTTCAGATTTTTCAAGACTCACACACTTTCCCTGGTATAAGGCATGAACAGATTTTGGAATTAGTAATCAAAAGGATCTTGGATTATTCAGGAAAGACTTAAGTTTTCTCTTGTCAGGAATAGTTCAATTTTAGTATTTTTATCAGTACAAACTGTGAGTATTTTGATAATGTGCCCAGTTTGAAAATAGCAAAATTAGGATCTGAACTCAGATCGTATTTCTGATTTCAAAGCCTATGGCTTTTTAAAAAAAATTTTTTTAGCAATTTCTTACTTGACACATTCCCAAAGGCAAGGGAATTAAAAGCAAAAATGCACTACTGGGACCTCATGAAGATAAAAACTTCTGCACGGCAAAGGAAACAGCCAACAAAACTAAAAGGCAACCAACGGAATGGGAAAAGATACTTGCAAATGACATATTGGACAAAGGGCTAGTATCCAAAATCTATAAAGAACTCACCAAACTCCACACCCAAAAAACAAATAATCCAGTGAAGAAATGGGCAGGAAACATGAACAGACACTTCTCTAAAGAAGACAACAGGAAGGCCAACAGGCACATGAAAAGATGCTCAATGTCACTTCTCATCAGGGAAATACAAATCAAAGCCACACTCAGATAGCACCTCACACCAGTCAGAGTGGCCAAAATGAACAAGTCAGGAGACTATAGATGCTGGAGAGGATGTGGAGGAACGGGAACCCTCTTGTACTGTTGGTGGGAATGCAAATTGGTGCAGCCACTCTGGAAACCAGTGTGGAGGTTCCTCAGAAAATTAAAAATAGACCTACCCTATGACCCAGCAGTAGCACTGCTAGGAATTTACCCAAGGGATACAGGAGTACTGATGCATAGGGGCACTTGTACCCCAATGCTTATAGCAGCACTTTCAACAATAGCCAAATTATGGAAAGAGCCTTAAATGTCCATCAACTGATGAATGGACAAAAAAATTGTGCTTTATATACACAATGGAGTACTACGTGGCAATGAGAAAGAATGAAATATGGCCCTTTGTAGCAATGTGGATGGAACTGGAGAGTGTGACGTTAAGTGAAATAAGCCATACAGAGAAAGACAGATACCATATGTTTTCATTCTTATGTGGATCCTGAGAAACTTAACAGAAACCCATGGGGGAGGGGAAGGAAAAAAAAAAAAAAAGAGGTTAGAGTGGGTGAGAGCCAAAGCATAAGAAAGAGACTCTTAAAAACTGAGAACAAACTGAGGGTTGATGGGGGGTGGGAGGGAGGGGAGGGTGGGTGATGGGTATTGAGGAGGGCACCTTTTGGGATGAGCACTGGATGTTGTATGGAAACCAATTTGACAATAAATTTCAAAACAAAAATTTTTTTTTACATTTATTTATTTTTGAGAGACAAAGACAGAGCGCAAGTTGGGGAGGGGCAGGGAGAGAATGAGACACAGAATCTAAGCAGGCTCCAGGCTCTGAGCTGTCAGCACAGAGCCCCACGCAGGGCTCGAACTCACAAACTGCAAAATCATGACCTGAGCCAAACTCGGACACCCAACCAACTGAGCCACCCAGGCACCCCAAAGCCTATGCCTTTAAAAAAAAAAAAAAACTAAATTGTGTTATCCTTGATTGGATAATTAATTGGTGATTTTAAAAATACCAGCTTCTTTAAGAAAATATATCTGTATTTCAGTAGGAGATTTCAAAGGTTTGAAGCCAAGGTGTACATAAAGGTAGGAATTTCTTGTGCTTGAGCCAAACTGAGAAGAGTATAGAAGGGAAAGGGAAGAGAACAGGTTGAGATTTTTACCAAGTTCTTCTGCTAGCCCTCAAATCATAGCATTTGGGTCTATTCAACCAGCATTCAGGGTCTGTTTTACCCAACCCCACTTAACCAGTGAGGCAGGCCCACTCCTTTAAAACCATTGTATGTGTCAGCAAATGCTATGCACCATAAATTGTTAGAATAATGGAGCTTAACATTTGGCCCTCCTTGGATTGCAGATCCTCAAATGTTTAACTTACAAAAAATGAATGGAATGTAAATATTTTGATTTCACTGAAAATATGTTTGTGCAACCTTGTCAAAGAAAACATTCACACTGAAAACATTCTGTTTTGTGCCTTTAGGTAAGAGTAATGTGAATTTACCAAGCCTCTGAGCTCTCTACCTCCGATCTGATTATTTAAGGGCTAATAAATAATTACAAAGTGAGAGCCGAGATTGCAAAGCAGTTGAGGCTTCAGAATCCACCAGCTATTATTCACAGGCAGGCTTCTTCCCATTTAGCCTTTCCGAATGGGCTGCTTGCTCTAAATTTTGTTAATGACTGTGGAAACTAGAGCCCACACGTACATTAGGGAAGAGACTTTGATATCTCTCTTCATGTACATTCCACAATGGAGACAAACAAGATGTGGTGCTAATTCTATTTGGAATGTGTTCATCAGTGTTCAGCCATCCATGGAAATATGTCCTGTTGAAAGAAATGTCATTTGAACCAATAATTGACCATTTCAAATATCAGCATGAAAATTGCATATGACACAGTTCAAGCTGGTGACCCTATAAATATCCATCAAGAGGTGGACAATTAATGAATTGTACCTACATTAACTGCCACAGTCCTAATTGGATTGTTTGTTTTTATAACAGATAGCTTCTGTCACCAATGGGGAATTAGCTGACTGTAATATTGGCCTTCCTGCAATGCAATGAAAAGAAAAATAACCATGGGCTATTATTAACTATGGGCTTATTACATGCAAAACACAGTATTAAGTATTTCATATCTTGTAACTGATTTATCAAATATTTATGAAATAAGTGCCCAGCATTTTTTGATGCTCTAAAATAAGGTCATGAACACAATCCTTATCCTTAACGGGTGGAATTTATAGCTACAAATAAAAACAAAGAAATAATTCTTAGCTCGTTTCGTGTTCACAACAAAAAATGCCCATTATCCTAATGTTCACTGAAGAAACTAATGCTTAGAGAAATTAAATACCTTTTTCAAGGTCAGTGTTGTTAAATGGTCAGGATTTGAACCTAGAATCTTCAGACTCTAATGATTCTGCTCTTAACTACGTCATTAAATTGCTACCCTTTCTTTATATATTTGTATTATTGACTGGATACCTTATTACTCTGATCCTGTTATAAATTTTCTAACCCCCTTTCCTTTGTTTTCTTAGCACATTCATTTAACCAGCCAGCATCAAATA
Organism: Panthera pardus; assembly: GCF_024362965.1. NCBI lineage: Eukaryota > Metazoa > Chordata > Mammalia > Carnivora > Felidae > Panthera > Panthera pardus. Next base: position 30,992,527 of record NW_026526677.1, on the reverse strand, counting down.
TGTGTTGGATACTATCTACATGCTGGGGATACTGGATCCATTAAAACTATAGTCTATGGTAGACATTGAGCTAGGATTTCTCCTACTTTCTGTTGATCTGCCTCTATCTCCAGGACTTGTTTTGCTCCTCCTCTTACATTAAGTGGAATAAAATCTTTCTGTGTCTAAATAATATCCATTTTAGCTTGTATCAACATACCACAATTAACAGATGCTTGTGAATGAACGCTTATGCCATTTAGCAGATGCTTCTAAAAAAGAGTGCTCCCTTGGGGCGCCTGGGTGGCTCGGTCAGTTAAGCAACCCACTTCGGCTCAGGTCATGATCTCATGAGTTTGTGGGTTTGAGCCCTGTGTCAGGCTCTGTGCTGACAGCTCAGAGCCTAAAGCCTGCTTTGGATTCTGTGTCTCCCTCTGTCTCTGACCCTCCCCCACCCACACTCTGTCTTTCTCTCTCCCTCAAAACTAAATAGACATTAAAAAAAAAAAAAAAAAAAAAAGTGCTCCCAATTTGATTTTCACCATTGGACAACAGTTCTTAACATGAGAATCTCTCTCTTTGTTTTTAATATAATTTATTGATAAATTGGTTTCCATACAACAACGAGTGCTTATCCCAACAAGTGTCCTCCCCAATGCCTACATGAGAATCTCTTTTAATCAATACCTGCTTTGAGTCCAGAGTCACTTTAAGTGCCAAGGGAGAGAACAAATACTTTAAGATTCTTGGAGGTCATCTATTTTATCAGTTCCTGCCTTTTTAGTGTTGACTCAGAGGCAGTTACTTGTTGAGTGAGCTCTCATAGAATTAAAGAGTTAGGTTTCTTAGAGATCATCCATCCTAGAGGTTTCAAAATGCGGCTGTGCATTAGGATCACTTATGAAGCTTATTAAAAAACACTCCCTTGGTTAAAGACCAATGGAACAGAATAGAGAGCCAAGAAGTCCCACACATGTATGGTCTCTTGATTTCCAAAGTAATTGGATAGGGAAAAGGTAGTCTTTGCAACAAATGGTGCTAGAACAACTGAATATCCACTTGAAACAGAAAATAAACTCCACCTTTACCTCACACCATATACAAAAATTAATTCTCAATAGATAATGAAACTAAAAGGTGGAAGCTAAAACTAAAAGTTTTAGAAAATAACACAAGAGAAAATCTTTACAAATTTGAGGTTTAAAAAGATTTCACAGGTAGAGCACAACAAACACAAATCATATAAAAAGAAAGTAATAAACTGGACTTCATCAAAATTGAAAACATGTATTCTTTGAAAGATACTATGTTAGTTTGCTATGACTGCCATAACAAAATACCACAGACCGGGTGGCTTAAAAAACAGAAGTTTATTTCCCACCGTTCTCGAGGCTAGAAGGCCAAGATCAAGGTGTCAGTAGTTTTGATTTCTTCTGAGACCTCTCTCCTTGGCTTGCAGATGGCTGCCTTCTTGGGGTGTCCTCACATGGTCTTCCCTCTGTATCCGTGCCTTCTAGGTGTCTCCATGTATGTCCAAATTTCCTCTTTTTGTACAGACACCAGTCAAATTGGAATAGGATCTACCCTAATTGTTGCATTTTAATTTAATCACTTCTTTAAAGACCCTATCTCTAAATATTGTCACATTCTGAGGCACTTGGAGTACACTTCAACATGTAAATTTTGGGTGTATTTGATTCAGCCTATAATAAACACTATTAAGAACATTTTAAAGGGAAGACAGTGACAGGGATAAAATTTTCTAATACTTACCTCTGACAAAGGATTTGTACCCAGAATATATGAAGGACTTTTAAAACTTAACAAGAAGACAATTCAATAAAAAAATTGGGCAAAAGATTGAAAGACACATCAGAAAAATGGATATGCAAATGGCTAACAGGCACACAAAAAGATGTTCAACATAATTAGTCATAAGAAAAACAAAAATTAAAACCACAATAAGATTCTACTACATACTTAATTAAATAGATAAAATTAGAAAGAATGACAAGGCCATGTGTTGGCAAGAATGTAGAGCAACTGGAATTGCCACATATTATTGGCAGGAATTGTAACTGATACAACTACTTTGGGAAACAATCTTATAGTTTTTTAAAGCTATATAGATATTACTATACAATGTAACAATTCTACTCCCAGGTTTTCACCAAGTGAAATGAAAAGATCCACACAAAGACATGCATAGAAATGTTAATGGCAATATTATTCATCACAGGCAAAAATTCAAAACAACACATATACCTATCAATGAATTAATGCATAAATAAATTGTGGAATATCTATGTAATAGAATATTACACAGCAAAAAAAAGAACAAACTACTGATACACCTGGAAATATGAATGAACCTCAAAAACATTGTGCTGAAGGAAAGATGCCAGACACGTAAGAGTTCATACTATAGAGGCACTTGGGTAGCTCAGCCGGTTGAGCATCTGACTTTGGCTCAGGGCATGATCTCTCGTGGGTTCGAGCCCTGTGTCAGGCTCTGTGCTGACAGCTCAGAGCCTGGAGCCTGCTTCAGATTCTGTGACTCCCTCTCTCTCTCTCTGCCCCTGCCCCACTTGCACTCTGTCCCTCCCTCTTTCTTTCGAAAAAATAAACATTAAAAAAAAAAACAGTTCATCCTATAGATGCCACATATCAAATCTAGACCAGGCAAACTCATTTGTAGTGACAAAAAGCAGATCACTGGAGGCCTGGAACTGGGAAGGGGACAACTGACCACAAAGAATCTAAGGGAAATTTTGGGAGTTATGTAAATGTTCTGTCTTGATTATGATAGGTATGTGCATGCATGTATGTTAAAACTTATCAACCTTTGCACTTTAATGGGTGCACTTTTTGTATGTTAATTAAAACTCAAAGATGTTTAGATACAATTCAAATGTATTAAATCAAAGTTTCTGGGGCATCTGGGTGGCTCAGCTGGTTAAGCGTTGGACTTCAGCTCAGGTCATGATCTCAGGGTTGGTGAGATAGAGCGCTGACAGCACAGAGCCTGCTTGGGATTCTCCCTCCCTCCCTCTCTCTTTGTCCCTCCCTGACTCACACTTTCTCTCTCTCTCAAAATAATAAGAAAAAAATATTTTTTTTCTTCAAAAAAAATCAAAATTTCTAAGTAGAGGGCCTAGGAGTTTTTTTTTAGAAAATCTCATCCACAGTTAATTCTGCTTCAGCCAGGGGTGGGGACGGTGATACAGTCCAGCTCTGACTCTGTGCAGGCATCCCTCTATTGCACTGTCCTCAATGCAACTCATGGTCATGCAGCTTCTGCTTGATGCCACCCTGCCTCCACCTCCACCTCCCTTCTACCCTGCCCACAGCTCACTCTCTTGTATGAGAGCCAGTTCTATTTTAGAATAGCTCTTTTTCTCACTATGGCATGCATCTCTCTCGTTTTGATGGTTGAAGTGACAAAACCCTGTGGTCCCTTGCTTTCCTCTATTGCCTCTGCTCTTGCCATTCAGGATTGCCCTAGGAATATCTAAGAAACAAGGGGTCCAACCAAAGTGAACACATAATGTCTTTGATGTTTAAATTAATGTACTGATTTAGCATATACTATTGATTCACCATTTCTTGGTACTGGGCTAGATGCTAGGGTTAGAATAAAGAATATTTATAATGATGGTCCCCATTCAGGTCCTGGCTGGACACTAGACATCTATATTTGAATGTGTGGTGTTAGAGGAAAACGAGTAGACAAAGGTGTGTGGTAGGGTTCCCTTTCTGTCCATGCCCAAAATTAGGGATCCAAGCTCTTTTCATTGATGCCTCAAAAATCTTCACATGCTTTCATTGGCCTATTCCAAAGGCAACACCAACACATTCTGGAATGTAACCAATTATATAGTCTTATTAATTCTAGTACCTATTTTTGCCCCTCTCTTCTACTATCTCCTGGATGTCCTCAATGGTCCTTGTGGGCCCTGACATGTAGCAGAGTCCAACTTATACCTGCTCCCTCCTCTTGAACCACAGTCTGCATCAGAGTCCTAGGCCCACCAGCTGGTAAGGCAAGACTAATCTAACAACTAGATTGTGAAAGAGTCAAAAGTGCTTTTTATGGAGGCAGGAAAAAGTGTTCCAAGAGCATATAGCCAGAGTATTTTCATTTGCAAAATATTTTTCACATGTATTATCTCATTTGAACTGACCTACAACTGAAAATAATAATAGCCACCATTCATGAAGTTCCTACCATGTATAGACACTGTGCTAAGTGTCCTGTACTTTCTAAACCTCATTTGAGTCTTGAAACAATTGTAACAATGTACATACCACGTCACTCTCACTTTACAGATGTGGAAACAGAGGCTGAAATAAAGCAAGTAATCTTTCCAAGGTCACACAAATAGTAACTGACAAAATTCAGATTTGAATCCAGTTATGTGTGACTTCAAAGACCACACTCCTAACTACTATTGTCATTAATGATCTTAGCCTAATAATGCCCTGTTCTAAAAAAAAAATGTTTTTACTTTTCTATCTGTATTGATCTTTAAATGTTTTTAGACGTACCTCTCTCAGAATTAGTCTCCTGGTCCTGGCTTCTCTCTGCCCACTGCCCACTCTTCTCCTGAAAAGAGTGACTTTGCAGTTTGGAAATGCATCTTATGTGGCTTAGCCTCTTCTAGGATCTTCTTGGTATTGTCTGTCTAGAAAAAACACATATAGTTGACCCTTGAACAACATGAGTTTGAACAGCAAAGTGCACTTACACACAAATTCTTTTATTTTTTTATTATTTTTTTTATTTTTTATTTTTTTTAACATTTATTTATTTTTGAGACAGAGAGAGACAGAGCATGTGTGGGGGAGGGTCAGAGAGAGGGAGACACAGAATCGGAAGTAGGCTCCAGGCTCTGAGCTGTCAGCACAGAGCCCGATGCGGGGCTCGAACCCACGGACCGTGAGATCATGACCTGAGCAGAAGTCGGCCACTTAACCGACTGAGCCACCCAGGCGCCCCACACAAATTCTTTTCAATAAATACAGTACACTACTGTAAATGTATTTTATCTTCCTTATGATTTTCTTAACATTTTCTTTTACCTAGCTTATTTTATTGTAAGATATTACAATATCTTACAATATCTTATGTTTATTGTACATATAACATACAAAATATGTGTTAGCTGTTTATGTTATTGGTAAAGCTTCCAGTCAACATTAGGCTATATAAGTTTTTGAAGAGTCAAAAGTTACATGCGGATTTTCTACTGCATGGAGGGTTGGGTCCCCTAACCCCCAAACTGATCAAAAGTCAACTGTATTTTGATCTGCCCTCTGGGCCATGAATAGATGTACTAGGGTATGTCTTGCTCCAATGAACCAGGCCTATAGTCTTCCAGCTCTGTCCATGACTAAGTAGATAAAGTGACTTTTTAGTTGCAATATTAATGAGACCATTTTTGCCATATGCATAAACCATATGTTCCAATCCAGGATATCTGCACCTTATGTAATTTGAAAAAGGTCAGCATCCTCTATGAAGATCAGCTACTACTTTAACTGGTAAATCTTGAAATCAAGGTAGAATCACAGAAAAGCAGTTAATTTCTTGCTCATGTAAACTCTTGTCTGTGCTTGGGAAGGTTTCCTTTAACTCAGTCATTCAGGAGCCCCAGGCTGTGGAAGGCTCTGCTATCTTCAATACTTGGCTTCTAAGATCTACCTGGTCATCAGTGCCTAACTGGAAGACAGAGGAAGACAAAGAATAGCAGATCACAAGGAAGGCTTTTCTGGGACAGGCTTGACAACTGATATGCCTTGCTTCTTCCTACATTCTATTCATCACAAGTCAGGCACAACCTCATCTAACTGAGAAGGAGGATGGGAATAGCTGTATGCCCATATAGCTGTAGCTGTATTGCCCATTGTGGAAGAAAAATAGGTTTGATCAACAGCTCGTTTTTTTCTGCCACATATTAAGAATGAACAAAGAAGTCCTAAAAATAAGTAAGAAAAAATTTTAAAACATCTAATAAAACATGGGCCAAAGATAAAAATGGGCATTTCACATGAAACACAAATAATGGGCAACAGATGTATCCAGAGGGGTCAGCTTCATTAGTAATCAGAGAAATGAGAATAAAACCACCATAAGATATTGTTTTATAGCCAACGGATTGGCAAGACATTAAAACTCAGATAATGCCAAGTGCTTGCCCGGACGCTTAGTGCAACAGACACTATCAGTGGCTGTCCATCTCCTTTGGCTTCCTCCAGAATCTAGCTGTGGTAGAGTGAAAGCAGTCCGTAAGTGCTGGCATGAGACCAAGTATGGGAGTGGCATAATTTTATGTTTTAGAAATACAGATCCTGAGTCAAATAGATTTAGGCTTGAATCCAGCTTAGCTCCTTGATAATTTCCTCTCGTTGGATGAATTCTTAGCTTCTCTGAGCTTCACTTTCCTAATCTGTAAAATGCACGAACAATAGCACAATATGGAGACTAACAAACTGATGAGCACAAGTACTTGGCGTAGGCCTATATGTTGTACACTCAATAAATGACCATTGTTAAGGAACAGGCTGAGACAATGATGAGGGAGCATTGTCAGAGGGATGAAGAAAGGCCTCAACAATACACACTCAAAGAAACAGTGACTCCTCAAGGCCAAAGGGAATAAAATTGGCTCAACTTTCTGATAATTGGATTTTGGAGTTGCTGAGATTATCGATTTGTTTGAGGGAAATAATTCTGAAGATGTGAAGGTTTTATAAGCCTATAGTTTCTATGACCTCATAAGCAGTCATTGATAATCATTAAAAATTTAGTTTCTAGACTATGTTGTCCTTTGCATGTTAACAATACTACCTTGTGGGTGGTATTTAATTTTTTGTTTTCACTGGTTTTTTTTTTCATTTTCCATTTATTTTTCTCTTTTTACACTGGGTAATTGTTTTTTTCCTTAAAGTTCTCATAATCACTCAATCCTTCATATCACCTGCATCAACCATTTACTATCTACCTGGGTCACAGTAGCTCAGCACCCAAGCTAAATTATGCCCTTTTGTAATCAACTAAGTCAGCCAGTCATTTCAACTGTTCCACACGAAATCAAGTTCCATATACCACAAGTTTCCATTCCCTTCTTTAACTCAGTCAATAATGTGTATTACAAAATAGATGTGAAAATACTTCACTTAAACCCTTCAAGGGTAAACGTTGAGAGTGTTTGTAGAGTAACATATCAAGCCACATATACCTTGTGGATTCTACAGCCCCACAGAATAAATCTTCATGTATTTTAGAGTCATCGTTACCACCCACTCCTGTTTTTCTTCATGCTAAGCAAGCCGAAGTTTTTCATCCCTCTTTATAGGTCTAGTATCCATTGTTAAAAAAAAAAAAAAATTCAATCCAATAAATTTGAAGATCTAACTGGCTTTATTAAGCAATCATGATCAGGTAGCATCCCATTCAGCAAAAATAATGAATGAGCTTACAGAGGTGTTTTGAGGAGTTGTACAAAATGGAAAGTTTTTATAGGCAGGACAGCGGGGCAAGGAAGCTATTAATTAGCAAGAGAAAATAAAAGGGTTGTTCAGGCCAGGACATCTCCTTTTGGAGGGGAAGGACATGACAGAGGTTTTTGTTTGTTGGTTGGTTTGTTTGTTTATTTATCACACAGATAACCTCACTATCACAGATCAGGAAATTTCAGAGTGACTTTTAAAAGGCCACATTACTGGGGTAGGTTGAAATTGTAATTAAATCTTGGTTTGCTGTCTTGAGAGGCAAATGACTCCATCTTGAGCTGGTTTTTTTGTTTTCTTTTTCTTTCTTTCTTTCTTTCTTTCTTTCTTTCTTTCTTTCTTTCCTTCTTTCTCTCATTCTTTCATTCTTTCTTTCTTTTTTAACACCATCCTACACTCCAAAGCTTTTTCAAGTTCTTACATCCCATAGCCATATACCCATGCCCAAACCTATACCTACTGTTCTTGGAGGTTCTTGTTTGGTACATTTAGTCATGTGGATTCATCACAACTAACACTACTGTTACTGGAATTAGCTTGTTCATACTGGCCACAGTGTTCTCATTCTACATATTGTACTCAGCAAATGCCAGACCTGAACTGGTGAAGAAAATGAATTAAATTCTGATTCTGTCCCCCACACATACCCATACATTTTATCCTCTGTCATTTGATGTCCATTTTCCAAAGTTCTGGTTATCTCTTCTGCTCCTATCTCCTTTGGATACCTACTTCCATCCCGGTTGAAGATGCTTCAAACTAAATTAGCATGTTTTTTCCTTTCTATAATTACATCTTGAGGGCCAACACAAAGGTGGACATGCCACAATTTCTGCCCTATGAGAGTTTACCCTCTGGTAATGTAGACAAGATAACACACAATCAGGACCCTATGCCATAGCATTATATCGCAGAGTGTTGTGGAATAACAATAGGGGAGCAGGGAGGACTTCTCCATGATTATGATGCCCCAAATGTTTCTTGAGTGACAAATGAGCTTACAAAGAGAAGACAGGTCAGTGAGAAAAGCTATGACAGCGCTTCCCTCCTCTACAATGTACCAAGTATGCACTCTCTGGGTGTTACCCTAATTCAGTGCACACTCATACTCAGGGTTTTGTTAACTAGAAACTCAGTTTCTAGGGTGTTGACAAGCTACTAAAAACAGTGAAACACATGCTAAATTTTTTTTTAAGCTTTACAAAACATTCCAGATGAATTTCTGGTAATCCTGATAGTGATTGCCAATCAGTCCATGAATCATAAACTATTACTTGCTTCTCCTTGGCAGTGAGGATATTGCTGGGCCGGGGTTGAATCAATCTCCTCAGCCCATTTTTATAATGGTGGAGACGAGGGACTTCTGGGGTTCACTAAAATCCCAGGAGCATTATGTAAGCTGTTGAGGCTTGAGGATGTACAAAAAATAGGCCCCTGTGAGTTCAGATATAATTGAAAGTTAGGAATAGGGGTACAGATGGTAACTAAAATGTTAGCTTCATTGCTATTTAAAATTGGATAGGAACACATGGCTTATGTGTGGCAAAAATGGTCTTATTAATACTGTACCTAAAAAGTCACCTTATGCAGCTAGTCACAGACAGTGATGGGAAATGACATGCCTAGTTCTCAGGGGCAGGATCTATCCCACTAAACCTGGCCCAGACAGCATACCAGAATGCATGCTCTTTCCAGGCAGACAGACACCAAGAAGATCCCAGTAGGGACTCAGCCACACACAAGCAATTCCAGATCAAAAAGTCACCCATACTCCCAGGGTAAGAATGGGCAGGGAGCAGAGAGAAGCCAGGACCAGGAGGCTAACTCATAAAGTTTAGTTTGTTTCCACATATTTATTTCCTTGTGATAAACATACAGCTCTTAGATAAAGGAACTATGTCTTAACCACCTTTTTATCTCCAGTGCTCTGCTCTATGCCTGATACGTAGTAGATACAAAATACTTGATTGATCAATTAATTAATTTTATAACCTAAATTGTCTAATTCTAGAAATGGCAATATTCTACTACTTACCTAATTACTTTGCCTTGACTCTGCTCTTTTATTTTACTCCCCTTTTCCTCTCCTCTCTCTACCCAGGATTCTGAATCTATCCTTATTAGACCATTTCCCCTTTCACTCTCATATAATTTATAAACTTATTATATGCACTTTAACATTAGAACAACATGAGCCTTAGAAAGTAGTGTTAATGGAAGTCCAACAGGAAAAAATGAAGTCAATTGTTGAGATGTCTTGTAGTTTGTATGTATCTCTTTGCTTCTCTCTAAAAAGAAAAGGGAGGGAGGGAGGAAAGGAGGAGAGGGAAGAGGGGCGGAGAAAAGAAAAAGGAGACAGAGGAGGAGAGGGAGAAAGAGGAGAGGAATGGAGGGAGAGAGAGAGAGTTATTAAAGTTGGCTCCTTGATGTGTGTGAGGGGATAGGTCCCTTGGAGAGATCAGAATACTATTGCACTAATAAGAGAAATAGCACAGAGTAGTGTTTACATGTGGGACCATACTGCCTGGGTTTAAATTCTGAGTCTGCCACATACCAATTATGACCTCGACAATTTTCTTAAACTTTCTGTGCCTCAGTTTCCTAACCTTTAAAACAGAGGTGATAAAATACTTCACAGGGTTGTAGTGAAGAGTAAATGTATGTAAAATGTTTAGATCATAATAATACATAATGAGCACTATATAGGTGGTAGCTGTCACGATTACTCTGGGGGGTTCCTAGTAAGTTTACAGAACAACTGAATGAAAAATCTGGATATGAAACTAGATGTAGCATGTACTAGAGGTCATTTCAAAGAGGGACAAGATGTTCTAGGATGGCGAATACTTGACATCTAAGCTAACACTACCCTTGACCTGTGCTTATGACAGGAATTTCATACCAACCATGAATTCATTTGCTCTGAGCCTGGACGTAGTTTCAGAATTTTTCTCCGAATATCATACCACACAGTCACTCCTAGTCAATTACAGCCAGAAAATAAGGTGAAGCCTATTTGCTAGCCCTATTAGAGGCCCAGTATAAAGTTAGTCACCAGGAAGGTGGCCATGATATGAGTTTGGGCTGGGTCTCTTGGAGGACCGGTACAGACCAAATGAGCCACCTGGTGGAGGGGCCTTTCTGTCTATAACCTAACCCCACTGAAGTTCCTTCTACTGATGAGAAGTCAAATCATATTTCAGAGCAAATAACAAAAGAAACTTCCATAATGACAACATGACAGTGAGACCAAGACCCAAGTGCCTATTCACATGTATGTGAAAAGAAGAAACAGAGAAAGTGTCTCATAGGCTAAGTCACTTGCTTACTTTGTTCATTTTGATATGCTTGGGCCATACCCTCAGTGTTTTCCTTTCAACAATTTTACTTCTCCTCACTAAGCTCATATTTGGTCCTCTCAGAAGTGTGTATTTGGAAAGAAACGGACCCAGAATGGTGACTGAGACTGGCATTAGTCAGAGAATGATACTGATGTTCATTGTAATTACTTGAGCAGACTAAGCTGGGAGCACTGGTAACTGAACCTCTTTTTTCAGGAATGAAGGAATCAAGATTCCTTTTTCCAAGTGGGACAGTTTTATGTATTAAAGTGTTTGTGTGTGTGTGTCTCCTACATCTAGACCATCATGATAGAAAAAACACATACTGTAACTAAGCCCTAGACCCAAGGGCAAAAGTCCATCTTCCTGAAGACTTAATGAAACTCTTTTCCAAAACCTTCACTTAATTCCTATGTCTGGGGTAAATTTTGTATATGGAGGCATTGACACTGGAGGGGGAACCAGACCTTAGAATTGGACAGGGAATGAGCAGTATTTTTTCCTTACATGTTGAAATGGGCATATCAGTCTTGCTTACTTTCAGCTCTACATCTGCTATATCTCCTGCTAACTCATTTGAATCCATGCCCATCAGATACCACTATGGGATTCCCCAAAGTTGTTGGAGATGAGGATTCTGCCTTCAGCAGCATCAATTCTGGTAGCTTCCAATCCCCAGCTCACCTGGTAGATCAACATTTGCAAGTGGACACCTCTAGAGGGAGCTAACTTTACTGGCTTCATTTGTAATATAATGGGCAAGGAATTGTAAAATATGGGATTTTTTCAGTGTCTCCAGAATTTGAAGACTTTCAGGGGACCCTATAATTATGCAAGAGGGCAGTCATGTGGTAAGGCATAGAATCCATGAAGGAGAAGGAGAAAGAGAAGGAGGAGGAAAAGGAGGAGGAGGAAGAGAAGGCTACTTGCAAAGAATAGAGATTTATAAGTTCCTAAAAGGCATTTCAAAGGGATACTGTTTTCCTCCCCAAATTTCTGTGATTCTTACTTTAATATATCTGATTCCACCTCGATAAAACATTAGCAGTCAATGGTGGCAGAAAAGGGAGACTGTATGAAGAGCAACGAAGAGATGTAGTCTGACTGGAACTTCATACTTTACCAAATGTATAAGATATTTTCAACCTAACGTTCATATTTCCGATGAGATGCAGGCACTTGGGCTTGTGGGCTCTAACCAATGTGAAGCTGGGAAACAGCTGTGTGGAATCTGCAACTCCTAGATATGTTAAGACTTGGCTGATTCCCCACAACATCTCAAAGTTTCTGCATAATACTCAGCTAAACAGAACAGCAAATAATGAGCACTGATACAACCAGACAGAAAAAGTATAGCTTCAGGCTGCCAGCGGACAGACAACCTGCCATTCTCTGCAGGTAAATGGGGCTTCTGAATTAGAGTCTGGAAAGGAGAGAAATAGGAGGGGATTCTGCTAGCCTGCTGTAGCCCTGAGCTCCCAGAGGCATCCAGTTGATACTATACAGCAATGCCAGGAAGAGTGGTTGGGGATGGCAGAGAGGATGCCCAGGACCCAGACCCCCAGTGAAAGGAACCGAGCTCTGTTATACAATTTCCAAGGCAACATAGACACTGGGTCTCAGTCATAATAGAAAATAACTTCCTTTGGTAGTCCCCAAACACTTCCACCTCCAACTGCAAAGGGCTTATCAGGCTGAGGACAAGGGGCTCAGCCTATGCTAAAAAGGAGTCTCTTGTGTTCTAATTAGTGACCTGAACAGGCTTAAAGGATGAGTGGGATCAAGGAATTAAAAAAAAAAAAAAGAGTGGCTAAGAGACTGTATTTCACTTGTGGTCACCCTAAGGCCAGAGAACATATTAGAAAAAAAAAAAATTGGAACCAAAGTAGATCCAAAATGGTATGTCTCAGAGAAATATTATCCTTGTGAAAACTGCAGTGACCTCTAAAGAGCAAGTGAAAACTGTGTAAAGTAATAAAATGCTTAGCTGAGACCCTCATGGAGTCACACCTGGATCACAGCCACAGCCTCCCCACCTAGCGTTCTTGCATCTAGTCACTCTTTCCCAGTCCATCTTGCATAATGGCATGAGACATTGATCTTCCCAGAACTTTCCTTCCATCATGTTATCATCCCCTGCTCAGAAAAAGGTCAAGGCATCTTTGCTGCAACTCCCAGAAAGTCAGCTTCATGTATCTAACTGTCCTCACTTGTAACCATAAAAGTCGGCATATTCACTTACTCTTGGACCAACAAGCCATGAGGAAGCCCAGCAAGAGAAGAAAGGACGTGTGCTTCAGTGCCCAACAGACTCGCTTTTGATGTCAGTTCCTGTGCTTGACCAGTGGCAGAACTCATTCATGTTATTTGATTTTCTCAGCCCCATCTGTAACACAAGGATAATACCAAACCTCATAGCAGTTGTCATGACAAAATGGCAAACTGTGTCTAAAGTACTCAGTGTTACAGAGCCTGCAACCCACTGCAAATTCATAGGTAATACTTTTTGCTTACTAATCATTTCCTGTTTTCCAAATTTTCTGTGATATTACCTTAATATTTAAAAATATATAATAAAGAAAGAAGTATAGTATATCACCTTATCAAAACTAGGGAACAATGTCTTAGATGATGAGGGAGAACAGAACCTGGAGAAATTTTGAGGGAGGGTAGCAGCTATATTTGCTGCTTGGTCTGCTTCTGTTTGCAAATTCACAAGTTCCTCCTAAGTGTCATCTGCATTTTCCTTGACATCCTAAGTTGTTCTGTGACTTCAAATGACAACAGTAATAGTAGCTCTATAGAAGAGCTCAAATAGAAGACACAAGCATCAACAGACACAGAAACCCTCCCTACAGAAAGTTCCAGCATTTAAATGTCACTGTGTTAGATCCATAGTCCTTGCTTATACAGTTCATGTTTTCTTCAACCTGTTCTACAATGAGAAAAGGCTGACAGTACACAGCTGGTTTTGTACCTTCTAAGTTGTTCATCAGAAGACATATTTTACATGACCACAGCTAAGAGCCGTTTTGTGAAGATAGCAGGTGAGCTGTGCACAAGGCTGTTTCGGGAACATACACATGCCAAGTGTGCTATTCTGTGTTCTTACATTCTTTTTCCCCTAGGAGCTGAACTCCCATTTGGCTGTTCTAGTTCCTCCAGGGAACTAAGGTAAGTTTCCATCTTCAAAAAAGTAATTAAAAAAGGAAATGAAGTTGAAAAGAAGATTATGTGGTGGTCATCATCTTCCTGCCCAAATTCAAATATTCACTAACCTTCAGGGCATAAAAGACAGGGAAAAAATCTTCAAGGCATAATAAACACAGAAATGATAACATCTAAGGAATAGACAATAAAGAGAGCAAATTTAGGATCAGAACAAGAAATTATATTAAGAAAACAGAAGGTGGCTTATAAGTGGAAATGGTGGATTTGTTCTACTAAAAAAAAATGTATATTTTCGAAGCAATAGGAGAACAAAAAAATTTTAAAAATAAGTTTTTGCTAATATACTTTTTCAGAAGCAGAGCACAAAATCCAAAAAGAACTCTACCCTTTTTTAATTTATTTTTTTTAATTGAAGTATAATTAACATACAATGTGATGTTAGTTTCAGGTGTACAACATTTGATTTGACAATTCTATATATTACTCAATGCTTACCATGATAAGTGTAGTTACCATCTGTCACCACACAGCCTTATTACAATATTTTTGACTATACTCCCTATGCCATACTTATCATCTATGTGATTTAGTCATTTTATTATGGGAATTTTGTATCTATTCCCTTTATTTCACCCATCCCCTCACCAACCTCCCTTCAGGCAACCACCAGTTTGTTCTCTGTATTTGTCTGCTTTTTTTCATGTTAGTTTGGAAGAACTCTACTTTTAATCTCTTATATGACACAGAAAAATGAACAGCTGCCACAAAGGAATCAAGAATAAAATAATTCACTAAAGTGAACATTTCAGGAGGGAAAAGAAGAAACTTGCACCATTAGGAAACCCAATGTCTGCTTACACAGCTGAAAAGGGGTATCCAAATGGCAAGGGGGAAATGAAAAACAACCTCATTTGACTTTGTACTCACCTTTTTTTGTATGTCACAAACTGATCCAATCAGGAAAAAAAGACTATGGGTGTTTCTGAGTGCAGTTTCCACTGCATTATACACACGGGGTTGTTTTAAACCAACGCTGTGTGGAGCTATTGCCTTAACAGAGTTTGGTGGCCAAGGCCAGAAACTCTGGTGTGACAAAGACTGGGGAGGAAAAAAAGATTCAGAACATAGACAGAGAATTAAAGACAGACTCTGAGAGGTTCAAAATTTTAAAAAGAAATAGCTTCAGTAATCTGAATCATTAGTTTCCTGAAGCCTAAGAGAAGAGGCTTTTAGTAAGTTTCCAAATAAACTTTATAGACCCAAATTAAATAGGCTGTTATTGGAGCCTTGGGAAAGATTCAGAATATCCTAACCTCTCACCGTAGTTCTGCCAACACTTTTTATTTACCTCTTGCTGCTTCTTCAATGCCTCAGGTTTCTCATATCCCCATACTAAGCACTCCTGACCCTCTTCTCTCAGACAAGAAGTGCATCCATTCTTCTAAATACTCATTTTATGTTATGGTTGTTGCATATTGTTTCCTCTCCAATAAATTTTTACTTTTTCCAAGTCACAAAGGCAGGCTCCTATGTTTGCTTCGAGAAGCTTTATAATTTTAGCTTTTACATTTCATGATCCATCTTGAATTAATTTGTGTGTAGAGTGAGAGGTAGGGGTTGATGTTACTTTTTTCCATGTGTTTAGCCCAGTTGCTCAAGCACCACTTGTTGAAAAGATTTTCCTCTCCCCATTGTATTGCCTTGGCACATTCGTTGAAAATCAGTTGACCGTATACGTGCGGTTTAATTTCTGGATTCTATTTTGTTCTGATGTATTTTTCAGTTTTTAAGCCAGCACCACCCTGCTTTGATTATCATAAAATTTATAGTAATCAACTTTCACATTTCATAGATATCATGATGCAGAAGCCTAGGACTTAAGTCCTAAGGCTGACTTTGGCATTATCTAGCTGTGAAATTTTGTACAAGTCATCTGATTTCTCCATGACTTAATTTATTCACCTATAAAATAAGAGGTCGTAGATCAGAGCTGCGAATTAAAATACTTGGCAGATAATTTCAATTAATTAATCTGGAAGTTTCAACACAAATAAGGAGTGGTGGGCAATGTGCCAAAGTTCATGTCCAATCTAAAGAGGAAAGTTACCACACAATTCTAGGTTGCAGGAATGTAAGTTTGCTGTTGCCAAATCTTCTGATTTTTCCAGAGAAGCCAGAAACCTGTATTTTTATGTGAAATCTTCTGACTTTAAAGCACCATGCAGGCCAAATAAAACACAGATGCTCAGCCTGTGAGCTGCCAGTTTGAGACCCAGGAACCAACAAATCTCTCAGAATGTTAATTCTTCTTTTATAGAGTTATTGTGAAGAATAAATGAGGTAACATATGAAAATGCCTAGTACTATGCCCAGTACATAATAAGTATTTAGTAAAAATTCTGTATTTTCTTCCTGATTAAACATTCCATAAGTTGTACCCCAAATTTCTATCACTAAGCCTGTTCTTTTTTTTTAAGTTTATTTATTTATTTTGAGAGACACAAAGACAGTGCAAGTTGGGGAGGGCAGAGAGAGGAAGACAGAGAATCCTAAGAAGGCTCTGCACTCTCAGTGTGGAGCCTGATGTGGGACTCAAACTCATGAAACCATGAGATCATGACCTAAGTTGAAACCAAGAGTCGGATGTTTGACCAACTGAGCGATCCAGGCACCCCACTAAGCCTGCTCTTCTTATTAGCTGAGAGGCATTTCCAACTATTAGTGCCTTTATCATTTAGTTCACAATCTATCCTACATTAGAAACTTCTGGTTCCCCCTCTGGAACCTTCCTCCATGTTTTACTGTGCCCACATAGGCTGACCTATGTGAACTTCATGAACAGGCATTTTATGGTCAGTGGCCAATGGAGACATCAACAAAAGATTCAAGGGTTGGAGGAGAGTGAGGTTGGAGTGCATAATCCCCCAGCGCCCTACCTGTTGAATCATCAGGGCTGACTATGGCCTGAAGCCATAGTTCTCTTCAGCCTGCTCTCTCCATACTGCCCACCACCATTCTTGCATTCTACTATTTTCTCCTGCTGACCTTTCAAGACAAGAAGTGGTTAACAGATCTCATGTTCTTTAAACTCTGTCCACTCAAAGTCACTCAATTTGAGTGTACTATGTCATCTTGTTCATAGATGTTGTCTAATATGCCAACCTCCCACTCCAAACAGAATTCCCTCCTTTGTCCCCTTTCTCAATCAACTTTGCCACTATCTTGCCAATTAACCAGCCTTAAGATGATGCTCCTCTCATGGCACCCCTATACCTTATTTATCCCTATGGATGAGCCAGGAAAAAAGGCAAGAAATGACACTCAACAAAAACTAGTGTAATCGGTTACATTCAAGGATGAGTTGGCCACATTTTCTAGGACTGGAGTTTCTAATGAAATAACATTAACTGCTTTTGAGGCTGCAGTTTCTTTTCTTTATTTAACCAGGCCAAAAGGGTGAAGGCTCAGAGCTGTTCTGTGTAGCCCTTTTTTCTCTCCTTTGTGAATATTTTTTCATTCATGCCTAGAGCCACCAGCACTTTTTCCCGGCCACTGGGTATGCTCTGAATTTGTCTTTCCATACCATCGGTGTAAGACGTCCTATTCATGCTGAACTTAATACACATAAGAGCTGTTTGGTCTGCTTTGGATCTAAGCTATACATAGGCTGCTTCTGTGCCTTACAAAGTTTTCATGTGGTTCCTCCTAGCTTATTTTGCACTGGCATTCCAAGCTGAAGTCTCTGCTAATAGCAGTATTACTCTGCTTGTTCTTACTTGCTTTTCTCGTATCTTATTTAGTGACCTCAGAAGCAGGAGACTTGGATGGATTAAGGCAGAATTTATGGACTTATTATACTAGCATAAAATTCCAACCCAACCTATAATCAATACAAAATACTTGACATTGATTTTTACTCATGCCGATTCTTCATCACCAGTGTTCACTCTATCACATGCCCTTTGTTTCAAAATGCCATTTGTATCTGCATTCCATTCTGCATTCTTGCCTTCATCCCACTTGTCTTCATCCCTGACCCATCATGCCAATCCAATTATAAGAACCTCTGCCCTTTCATGTCCATTTTGCCCACCTCTGCCAGACTGACCTTTCCTGTAGAATATTTCCACCATGACTCTTTATTACATATTACTTAAAATATAAATTCCATGGCACAGGCTTTAATGTTGCCCATAATATTCACAGCCAATTTCAACTGTCCTGAAGAGAAGGGTGAGAGAGAGCAATCTTCTCAGTGATTCTTCTGCCTACCATGCTTGTTTCTACCTCCAAGCTGTTCCCTAGCCTGATATGCCATATCACCTTCCTTCTTCCTATAACCAAGCCCCGTTAGGTCATATCCTACTTTCCCAATTAATCCTTTCCTTCTAAATTTAATCAATAGTTAATTCTTCCTATGAACTCACATGAGAAGTTTGGCCTTTTCCATACAATATAACCATTAAACACACATTATCTCATGTCATTTTCTAACTGCTTTAAGTATATTTGCATTAAATATATTGCTTAGTGTTAATGCTGGGGTTTTAAAAGATATCATGATTAGGGGACATAGGAGATGTTCCCATTTTACTCTTGGTCCAGACATTTGTTCCTCTTCCTCAGGACTCTAAAAGATATATTGCTAACAAGGAGGATAACAAATAGATACACATCTTATTTATAGCTGGGCTTGGTTCCTTATACCAAATGTAAACCCATCTAGTAATTGGGCCTTGGCTTGAAACTTAAACCTAAGAGGAAGGCTTCTGAAGAGGAAGTTCTTCTAAAGCCAAATTTACTAATAGCTTTCCAAGACTGAGTCAATGAGAGTTTCACATGCATATAAGAGAAGGGAGAGAGAGAGAAAGAGAGAGAGAATATCAAGCATTCTATCACATAGACTTAACTTTAACTTCTGCTACATGTAAATCAAGAGAATGAGAGAGTCACACTTACAAGTTCATGGATTTTTAACCTATACTGAGGCAGTGACAGCACCCATTATTAAATAAAGCCTAATCAGAATCCTAAATTCTGATCGAATCAGATTAGTATTTAAAATAATAGTTAAAAGCCTTGGATTTAGAGTCAGACTGTATGGGTTTGAACCCCAGCTAACCACTCTGACCTAAAGCAAGATATTTTAACTTCATTGTGCTACAGTTTTCTCATCTGCAAAATCACAACAGCAACTGTACCTTCCTTACAGGATAATTTTGAGAAAAGATCTGCAGTGATATTGGAACAGTGTTTACCACTGTTATGGAGGATAGAAGAGGAGAAGAAGGAAAGAAATGTACACATTCCCCCCACACACACACACCAAGGGTCACATTGCAATAGTTCTAAGCAATGTGCAACATGTTGCCAAATTCAGAGTCAGCTCTGAATGTATGCTTGGTTTGAGATGTTTGACAGTACCAGATATCCTGCTGTTCCTTTAATTGACAAGGAGACCAGACCTGGAAAGGATGTGGAGAAAAACCCAAATAACTTGATAACTCAACTAAAAGATTCAAGAAATGAGGAGCAGTACCTATTAACTGTTTCAGGGTCCCCTCTCTAGTTTCTGGAGGGCACAGGACTTACTCTGATTAATATGTCTGAAATACCATTTTAAATCCTTGTTTATCCCCTTGAGATATCAACTTATTTCTGTAAAATAATTTCTCTCCCAGAGTCACTGGGAGAAAATAAATAAATATCATATTAGATTCTTCAATAGCTACAGCCTACAAATTGAAGTCAATAGGAATCAAGAGGTTGGTTACCTTCTTTTTTTTTTAATGTTTATTTATTATAGAGACAGAGAGACACAAAGTGTGAACAGGGGAGGGGTAGAGAGAGGAGGAGACACAGAATCTGAAGCAGGCTCCAGCCTCTGAGCTGTCAGCACAGAGCCCGACGCAGGGCTCGAACTCACAAACTGTGCGATCATGACCTGAGCTGAAGTTGGTCACCCAACCAACTGAGCCACCCAGGTGCCCCAAGAGGTTGGTTACCTTCTGATCAAGACCAGCCTCATAGGTAAGCAGACTGGTGTTCCCTAATACTGATTTAAAAGTATCTGAGAATATCCAACTTGTCCCAGGTTTCCATCTCACTACCTTCTAGAGTTTCTACTTAAAATCTCAGTTGTGCTTTCCTACTAATTTTATTCATAAATTCAATTTTTCATTCATTCACTTATTCATTTTAAACACTGAGTACCAACTAAAACACACACGTACACACACACACACACACACACACACACACAGAAACACACACACGTACAAAATAACTGTGACTCCTGTACAAGGCTTAAAGAAGTTTAGAGATGAAAAAAAAGATGTCCCTGCCCTTAAGAAGCAAAGACATTAGAAATATTACTGGAAAGATAATAAGTGTTTCTGCCTTATAGGATATTGTGACAATTAAATGAGATAATGAATATAAAGTCATTTCACAATTCCTGGCACATAATCAATAAATATTTCTTGTAATTACTGTCATCAGTATTAATAGAGCTGTAAGGGTTTAGAGAACTTTGAGCCCAAGTGGTTCTCAAACTTTTGCATGCATCAGAATTACTGGAGGGCTGGAAAAAACCTCAAATGCTGGGCCCCACCTCCAGAGTTTCTGATTCAGTAGATCTGTGGTGAGTCTTGAGAATTTGCATTTCTAACAAATTCTCAGATGATGTTAATACTGCTGATCTGGGGTCACACTTTGAGAACCCAGCTGTATTCCAGCCTCCTCATTTTACAAACGAGGAATGAAGCATTATAGGGTTAACTGATTAGACCAAACACTCATCAATAATCAGCTCTTCTGACCCCACCTGTCATTACTCTGTTGCCCCTCTCTGATAACTGCATACATACCTTATCAGAGGTTTTCATTTTATTAGCCTGAAAGAAAGCAGTATTATAGGTTCTACAGGTGTCATACATGTTTGTGCATGAATGGGTGAGAGGACAGGAGATAACTGTGGACAGGGAGCTCTACAGGTTAAGTATGAATAGCACTTGTATTAGTTACCTGTTGCTGGGTAACAAGTTCTACTCCCTGCACACATTTTTTTTTTAATTTTTAAGTCATACTCCCCCAAAAGGAAGAAGGCCCTGGGCTGTGGGATGTAGAAGTCTTGAACCTATGAACTCAAACACTAAACATTTATTATCTCAGTTTCTGTGCATCAGGAATTCGGGCATGGCTTACCTAGATAGTTTTCTTCAACGTCTCTCATAATGCTACAGTGGTCCCATCTGAGGTGGTGCATAAGGCTGAGGTCTCATCTGAAGACTTGCCTAGGCAAGGATCTGATTTCAAGGATCTGATTACATGGTTTTCGGTAAGATTTATTTACCCGGGGTTTGGGAATAAGGGCTTCAGTTCCTCACTACCTCTTCTTGGCCAGAGACCTTCTTCAGTTCTTTGCCATGTGGGCCCCTCAAATAGTTTAGCTTGCTTCATCAAAGCCAGGGAGATAGAGGTAGACAGAGTGTGTTGATCAGACAGAAGTCATAATCGTTGCAGACGTGATTATGAAGGTGACATTCCATCACTTTTGCCCTATTCTATTGGTTATAAGCAACTCTGTGTATTCAGCCCACTTTCAAGGCAAGAGAATTACACAAGGATATGAATACCAGCAGTGGAGATAATTAAGGGCCATGTCCAAAGCTACCTGCCACACTACTCAGGTAAACCAAATTCCTCATTTCACAGATGATGCTCAGACACTACAGGTGGCTTAAAAAAGATCATGTGAAACAAGGGCCCCGAATGATACATTGGATCAGATGGACTTGACAGATATATTTAGAACTCTGCATCCCAAAGCAACAGAATATACTTTCTTCTCGAGGGCACATGGAACATTCTCCAAGATAGATCACATACTGGGTCACAAAACAGCCCTTAATAAGTATAAAAGAATTGAAATCATACCATGTACACTTTCAGATCACAATGCTATGAAACTTGAAATCAACCACAGGAAAAATTCTAGAAAACCTCCAAAAGCATGGAGGTTAAAGAACATCCTTTTAAAGAATGAATGGGTCAACCAGGCAATTAGAGAAGAAGTTAAAAAATATATGGAAACAAATGAAAATGAAAATACAACAATCCAAAAGCTTTGGGATGCAGCGAAGGCAGTCCTGAGAGGAAAATACATTGCAATCAGGCCTATCTCAAGAAACAAGAAAAATCCCAAATACAAAATCTAATAGCGCACCTAAAGGAAATAGAAGCAGAAGAGCAAAGACACCCCAAACCCAGCAGAAGAAAAGAAATAATAAAGATCAAAGCAGAAATAAACAGTATAGAATCTAAACAGAACAAAACAAAACAGTAGAGCAGATCAATGAAACCAACAGTTGGTTTTTTGAAAAAATAAACAAAATTGATAAACCTCTAGCCAGGCTTCTCAAAAAGAAAAGGGAGTTGACCCAAATAGATAAAATCATGAATTAAAATGGAATTATTATAACCAATCCCTCAGAAATACAAGCAATTATCAAGGAATACTATGAAAAATTATATGACAACAAACTGGACAACCTGGAAGAAATGGACAAATTCCTAAACACCCACACACTTCCAAAACTCAAACAGGAAGAAATAGAAAATTTGAACAGATCCATAACCAGTGAAGAAATTGAATCAGTTATCAAAAATCTCTCAAAAAATTAGAGTCCAGGACCAGATGGCTTCCCTCGGGAATTCTACATTTAAAGCAGAGATAATACCTACCCTTAAGCTGTTCCAAAAAATAGAAAGGGAAGGAAAACTTCCAGACACATTCTATGAAGCCAGCATTACTTTGATTCCCAAACCAGATAGATACCCAGCAAAAAAAGAGAACTACAGGCCAATATCCCTGATGAATATGGATACAAAAATTCTCAACAAGATACTAGCAAATCAAATTCAACAGCATATAAAAAGAATTATTCACCATGATCAAGTAGGATTCATTCCTGGGTTGCAGGGCTGGTTCAATATTCACAAATCAATCAGTGTGATACATCACATTAATAAAAGAAAAGATAAGAACCATATGATCCTGTCAATTGATGCAGAAAAAGCATTTGACAAAATTCAGCATCTTTTCTTAATAAAAACGCTTGAGAAAGTTGGTATAGAAGGAACGTACTTAAACATCATAAAAGCCATTTATGAAAAGCCCACAGCTAATATCATCCTCAATGGGGAAAAACTGAGAGCTTTCCCCCTGAGATCAGGAACACGACAGGGATGTCCACTCTCACCGCTGTGGTTTAGCATAGTGTTGGAAGTGCTACCATCAGCAATCAGACAACAAAAGGAAATCAAAGGCATCAAAATTGGCAAACATGAAGTCAAGCTTTCACTTTTTGTAGATGACATGACACTATACATGGAACACCCAACAGACTCCACCAGAAGTCTGCTAGAACTGATACATGAATTCAGCAAAATCGCAGGATACAAAATTAATGAACAAAAATCAGTTGCATTTTTATACACCAAAAAATGAAGCAACAGAAAGACAGAAAAGAAACTGATCCCATTCACAACTGCAACAAGAATTATAAAATACCTAGGAATAAACCTAACCAAAGATGTAAAAGATTTGTATGCTGAAAACTATAGAAAGCTTATGAAGGAAATTGAAGAAGATACAAAGAAATGGAAAAACATTCCGTGCTCATGGATTAGAAGAATATTGTTAAAATGTCAATACTACCCAAAGCAATCTACACATTCAATGCAATCCCAATTAAAATTGCAACAGCATTCGTCTTGAAGCTAGAACAAGCAATCCTAAAATTAGTACGGACCCACAAAAGACCCCGAATAGCCAAAGTAATATTGAACACGAAGACCCAAGCAAGAGGCATCACAATCCCAGACTTTAGCCTCTACTACAAAGCTGTAATCATCAAGACAGTACAGTATTGGCACAAAAACAGACACATAGACCAATGGAATAGAATAGAAAGCCCAGAACTAGACCCACAAAAGTATGGCCAACTAACCTTTGACAAAGCAGGAAAGAATATCCAATGGAAAAAAGACAGTCTCTTTAACAAATGGTACTGGGAGAACTGGACAGCAACATGCAGACGGATGAAACTAGACCACTTTCTTACACCATTCACAAAAACAAACTCAAAATGGATAAAGGACCTGAATGTGAGACAGGAAACCATCAAAACCCTAGAGGAGAAAGCAGGAAAAAACCTCTCTGACCTCAGCCGCAGCAATTTATTACTTGACACATCTCCAAAGGCAAGGGAATTAAAATCAAAAGTGAACTTTTGGGACCTCATCAAGATAAAAATCTTCTGCACTGCAAAGGAAACAATCAACAAAACTAAAAGGCAAGTGACAGAACAGGAAAAAATATTTGCAAATGACATATCAGATAAAGGGCTAGTATCCAAAATCTATAAAGAACTCACCAAACTCCATATCCGAAAAACAAATTATCCAGTGAAGAAATGGGCAGAAAACAAGAATAGACACTTCTCTAAAGAAGACATCCAGATGGCCAACAGACACATGAAAAGATGCTCAACGTCACTCCTCATCAGGGAAATACAAATCAAAATCACACTCAGATACCACCTCACGCCAGTGAGAGTGGCTAAAATGAACAAATAAGAAGACTATAGATGCTGGAGAGGATGTGGAGAAATGGGAACCCTCTTGCACTGTTCATGGGAATGCAAACTGGTGCAGCCTCTCTGGAAAACAGTGTGGAGGTTCCTCAAAAAATTAAAAATAGATCTACCCTATGACCTAGCAATAGCACTGCTAGGAATTTACCCAAGGGATACAGGAGTGCTGATGCATAGGGGCACTTGTACCCCAATGTTTATAGCAGCACTCTCAACAATAGCCAAATTATGAAAGAGCCTAAATGTCCATCAACTGACAAATGGATAAAGAAGATGTGGTTTATATATACAATGGAATACTAGTTGGCAATGAGAAAGAATGAAATATGGCCATTTGTAGCAACGTGGATGGAACTGGGGAGTATTATGCTAAGTGAAATAAGTTAGGCAGAGAAAGACAGATACCATATGTTTTCACTCATAGGTGGATCTTGAGAAACTTAACAGAAGACCATGGGGGAGGGGAAGGAGGAAAAAAGTTACAGAGAGGGAAGGAGGTAAACCATAAGAGACTCTTAAATACTGAGAACAAACTGAGGGTTGATGGGGGGTGGGGGAGAGGGGAAAGTAGGTGACGGGCATTGAGGAGGGCACCTGTTGGAATGAGCATAGGGTGTTGTATGGAAACCAATTAGACAATAAATTATAATAATAATTTAAAAAAAGATCATGTAGCCAGTCTACATCCCCAAGTAGAACCCTAGTGCTTTTTCTTTTATACACTATGAAATTCTCTCCATTATCCCTATTGCAGACATCACAAACAATACATCAATTAAAAGCAAAAGAACAAAAAGTAGTGGTAGAATAAGGACTTATGAGTTTATCAGACCACAACTATAATTCAAATAGAATTTGGAAGTCATGTATATAATCAAGAACCCAAGAGATAAAATATAATATAATAGTTCCAACAAGCATTTATTTGATGCTTTCTTCAAATAACACAAAGATTGGCATTTCCTTTTGGATCTCATCCATACAGTCCAGGAGGCAATTCCCCTATGCTATCAGCAAGAGAATGTATGTCTCCTCTTAACCCTGTGACGCTCTCATATCCTTCAAAACTAAATGTACCTTATAAATCTATATTATAGACTTCATCAAGGGATACTTATTCTCCAGGCAGCTGACTAGGAAGAGCTAAAATACACATTCATTTCAGTTTCAGTAAACATTTATTTATCACCAACTATATGTAAGACAAAAAGATTATTGCACTAATAGTCCTTCAAATCTACTAAGTAAAACAGACATGTTTTAAACATACAGAGAGCTAATTAGTTCCAAGCAGTGCTATTGCTGGGTCATAGGGTAGGTCTATTTTTAATTTTTTGAGGAACCTCCACACTGTTTTCCAGAGTGGCTGCACCAATTTGCATTCCCACCAACAGTGTAAGAGGGTTCCTGTTTCAGAGAGCTAATTAGTGTGCAAAATGCTTTGAAGGTAGAATACAGTGTTATCGAAGAATATAACATTGGTTTCTAACCTAACACAACAGTATAGAAACAAGTGATAATTAGGCTGAGATCTGAACAGGGCACAGAAATTTGCATATTCTGTTCCCTCATTTAGGCAATAGAAAAACAAGAGCATTCCAGATCTCCAAGGTGAGACAGCTGATTTTATTGGTAAGATCAAATCACAGAATATAGAAAATAAACAAACAATATAAACCATCTTTATACATGATTGGGAACTAGCAAAACAGTTATCATCGATTATATGCATTTGTGGCAAAAGTTTTAACTGATGCCTGGGTCTGTCAGACTTGGCAATTTGGTTCCAGAGTTAACCTGACTCCTTGACAAAGGGCATATCTTTGGAGAGTCAAGCCCATGAATCACCCTTTCTTACTAAAAACAGAGTGGATATCCAGTTACTGACTTGGGGACAATTTCCCAAATTTCCAAAATGAATCTAGGTCAGGGGGATTCCCCATTGATTAAGAAGGGTTATGCAGGATAGATAGCTACTTTTCATGGGGGATAAACTCCACAAAGGAAGCAAACCTCCCAAGAAGGAGAGATTTTAAAGATTAATCATTGGTAATTTTCATTAATGATGAGTCATTAGTAATAACTCATTCATGATCCCCTTCCCAATAATGATGGTTAAAGGGATGCATCAGAACAGAGAGTTCTGAGTAAAAGCTGGGATGCCAGCCACTCAGGAGAATTGGGCCCCAGGATTCCCTGGTGGGTAACACATTTTCTCAATAGGAAATACAGCTCTCTCAGAGGAAGCCAAGGCACTTCTCAAAGCATTTTTTACAGTGCCATCTAGTGGAGATTAGAATTACTGCACAACAGTTCCAACTACTGGGTTCTAGTCCTCGCTCTAACACTAGCTCAAGCCAACAAGCTGATTCTATCTCTAAAGTTCCAGAACACTTGTGTTCAGTGACACCAAACATTATTTTTTTTTGCCATTACAGTGACCAGTAAGTCTCCTCTATCTATAACATGAAGAGAAACAACAGCTACCTCTCAGGGATGTTATGCAGAAAACAGTATTTTTAAATGCTGGAGTTGGAGTAGATGGTTAATGGAGAATAAAGGCAGAAAAGGAGAGAGATTCTTGAGATGGTAAAAAATAAAGGTGGTAAATGGGAAAGATGTGCTGGCGATGAGCTTCCTAAGTTTGCCCCAGTGTAACTGAGAGATGGACTGGTATAGAAGAGAAACCCCAGGCTCCAGAATAAAGGTGGGTCAGAAGCTGGCTCCACTAGTGCATAGTGGTGTGGCAACAGGAAAGAGGCTTACCCTCTCTGAATCTGTTCCCTCATCTATAAAAAGGTGATAGCCATGCCAACCTCACATTGATATTATGAAGATTAAATGGGAAAACAAAGGCAATACTTGCAAATAGAAAATGTGTTTGCATGTCAGTTCTCTTCCCATCTTTTCCATCAAACCCTCGGGTGGTTTTAGGGCTCAAACAGTTCATTCTTTGAGGGTTTTAGATCTTCAAAGTCCTCTTAATCCCTTCCCCCTAACTTCCTTTTCTGATATTTCTCCCCAAGGAAGCAACAACTGGTTCCTTTATTCATCACAAGTCAGATATTTCTGGCTAGTCTTTTCCCACAAGTTGCCGGAAGATTGTTCATGCTTCTGTCTGGTCCTTACAGAAAATCTATAGTTATTGTTCCTCCCACGGGTCACCCAACATGGAGAAGAAAGCTACAGCATGCTATAGTGACTCTCTACTCAAGATAATCTGCTCAACTCATACTTTTTCTGCACATTTCTCTCCTATGATCTCACCTTCAAGGTTTTTTGTTTTTATTCATCAGGATATTAGTCTGTTATCCTCACAGTTCGAAATAGTTTTCTGCTGCTCTATCCTGTATATCTAAGCTAGTGCTGCCCTGGAGCTGGGAGAACAATAAAAGATGACACTTTTTTTTTTTTTAATATTTATTTATTTTTGAGAGACAAAAAGAGAGCATGAGCAGGGGAAGGGTAAAGAGAAAGAGACACAGAATCCAAAGCAGGCTTCAGGCTCCAAGATGTCAGCACAGAGCCTGACATGGGGCTCAAACTCACAAACCAAGAGATCATGACCTGAGCCAAAGTTGGACGCTTAACTGACTGAGCCACCCAGGTGCCCTAAGCATGACATGGTTTTAATCCAATGCTGAAAAAGATAAGTATGTGTCCCCTATTTCTCTATAAAAGCTCATTCTTACTTAGAGGGATGTATCACCACTTTAAAAAGTCTTCCCTCCTCTGATGCTGGTTTGTTCCTCTCAGAAGCAAAAACAACATTTTCCTCAGTAAAGGTGATTTTCCTCCCATGAAGCCTGTAGGAAATGGAATTGATTTTTCAGGACAAAACAAAACAATTTTAGAGTCTATTTATCTTCTCAGGATGATCACCTTCACCAAATCATTTTGTCATCTCTTTGCTATGGACTTCTTTAAAAGAGAATGTTGTAGGCCTTCATACTTAAAAATAAATGAAAAATAAATTCTATCTGCTGTCTTTGCTGAAAGCATCCCTCACCCATGCTGTTGAAACACAAAACTCTAGATACGGAATATACGATGGCATCCATGTAAAAGTAGGAATTAAGTACTTTATCATTTTTTTAACTGTCTAGTTTTCTCTAGTAGCTCTACAATAACAATTTTATAGGTAAAATTTAGTAAAAATAAGAGTGATACACTATAAAAAAAAGCTATATTGAGGACTCAATTTTTTCACATTTATGTTTCTTCCCATTAGAATACTGAGAAAGAGGCATGAATTTTACCTTTTCATTGTAAAATCAATGTATATACAGTTAAAAAAGAAACATAAAAGTATAGAAAAATTTAAGATGAAAGTAAGTCTTCCCCTACCTTTATTCTCAGACACACTCTATGTAGTTTTAGGTATATAACTATTTTAAAATATAAACATAAATAAAACCCTTGTTTCTTCCATATAATATACTGTGGAGATCTTTTTATACCAACACTTACAAATATGCCTCACTTTTAAGTGGCCACATATCATGAATATTATGGACAGATCAAAATTTATGTACCCAGACCTTGATTGACTTTTTTTTCCAGAAATGGCAGCAAATAGCAATTACAAACCATGCTTCAAAAAACATCCTTTACGATAAATATCATATGATTTCACTCATATGTGGAATTTAAGAAACAAAACAGATGAACATGGAGGAAGTAAAGGAAATATAAAATAAAAGTAGACAGGGAGGCAAACCATAAGAGACTCTTAAAGACAGAAAACAAACTGAGGGCTGCTGGAGGGGTACTGGGTGGGGGGATGGGCTAAATGGGTGATGGGCATTAAGGAGGGCATTTGCCGGGGTGAGCATTGGGTGTTATATATAAGTGATGGATCACTAAATTCTACTCCTGAAACCATTACACTATATGTTAACCAACTTGGATTTAAATAAAATTTTAAAGAATAGAAAAAAAGATATATCTTTGTATTTTTGGATGAGTGAAACTGCATGATATATTTGAGCAATGCAATTGTTAGGTCAAAGGTGTGAGAGAAGCAGGAAAGAGAGTACAGAGCTTTCCAGTTCATATATCTGCAAGTCAAACTGACAAGTAGATACTGAGTCTAATATATCTAGCCTGATCTTTGTAGGAGACTGATGAAAATAAAAGTCAGTACAGGGTAGCATATAATCACATGACGTTGCCATTTTTAAATTCTTTTCCACTTAAAAAAAAAAAAAAACCTCTTTGGGTTTTGTTGTGTTTTGTTTTTAGCTCTGGACATTCTTCACTGACACCTGATAAGGTGTGACTGGCCTATACCAAGTCTTCAGCATTGTGCAGATCCACAGCTGATAAACATGAATTTTACCATTGCCTCCGGTCATGAATTCCCTATACTCTTACAGCCTTCTTTTCTTAACCCCAAATGTATTCAGACCATCTATCCTCTAAAGCAACCCCATGCCTCTTGATTAGGCACAAAGTATTTTCTGCATTTCCCAAGTGCCATGCCCAGGCGAGGGACAACTGGGAACATCATCTCAGGCTCATATTTCAACACCATCCTCCTCTAAGGCTGCCTTACAGTTCTGGTACTATTCTGCATATGGCTGGGATGCAGAGCACCAACCTGCATAAACATAGATCCTCCCTCCACCTGTCTTTGGTTTCCTTAGGGCAAAGATAGGCAGAGTAAGTAGCCATAGAAATTCTATTACCATTCTCAGAGTCTTAGGTTGTATAGGAACTTAATCTAATCTCCTCTGATTTTTTTTTCTATTCCTGTCTTCTTTTATTTTATTTTATTTTCACAGTCAGGAAAGCTGTTGTCATCATACTGCACCTCTACATTATGGCTTTTTGGAAAATTCTGTGTTCTGATCTCCAGCTTAGTTCTTGATATGTAAAGGGAAGCTTTTGGAATTTTGTAAATTCATTATTCTCTTAATAACACCGATCTTTCAAGACCATTGACTTGCTATGAACTAAACAAAGCCTAATTTGTAGCTCAATAGTTCTTATATTTTAAAGTCCATCTGCCCTATACCAGAAGTAAGGTATATTACTGATTCAGTCACTATTACGACTTACTGGGAATGAAAATATACAGGGGAAACTTCTACTCCTGACTCAGTTAATAAAGCTCCTATCAGACTGGTCTTCCTGTAGGCAATGACTATAAACTTTCAACAAAGTAACAACAACAAAAGAGAATAAAGGGTCGGTAGAATGTATTCTGTAGAGGAGATTATATAGAGGAGTCAAAACCCTCACTCCATCTGACTTGAAGAACAAGAGGAAGTTTGGAGAAGCACAAATGCTGGAAACAAAAGGTAAAGAGAAAATATTTACAGTAGTAAGACAAAAAAGATCACATCATATTCAGGGGAATGATTAAAGTTCAATTTACAATTCAAGTTCTAATTTAAAAACAAACAAACAAACAAACAAACATTAAGGCCTGAAGAGAGTGGAGTAACACCTTTAAAGCGTCAAAAAAAAACCAAACAAAAAACCCAGACCTACCATCTTCAAACAATTAATAACTAATAGAATTAGCGGTATAAGGAATGTTAAAAAAAGTTCTTCAGGTGAAAAGGAAATACCAGTTGGAATCTCAGATTTTTAAGAAGGAATGAAGACAGAAGACAGACTTCCTGGGTAGGAATGAAGACAGAAGACAGACTTCCTAGGTAGATGGCAGAGTAGGAGGATCCTGGGCTCATCTCATCCCACAGATACAACTAGATAACACCCACATCAGTATAAATAACCCAGAAAACAACCCAGCGCCTAGCAGAACACTCTCCACAGCTAAATGTAGAGAAGAGGCCACATTGAGGGGGTTAGGAAGGACAGAGGCAAGCTGGGGAGCCAAACAGATCTGCAATACTATCTAGAGGAGGAAGGGATGTCTCAGGTGCAGACAGAGGAGAGGAGCAGATCCCACACTCCAGGCCTGGGAGACCCACACCAGGAAGATGAATCCCCTAACATTTGGCTTCAAAACCCAGAGGAGCCTGGCTTCATGAGCTCTTACAATCAGTGGGGCTTAGCACCTGGAACCTTAAAAATCAGCAGGCTCAGTTCTGGAAGAGCTGGAAGGCAATAGGAAACTGAGTCCTGACCCTTAAAGAGATAACACAACAAATAACCCTATTGAGATACAGCACAAAAGCAGCAGTTTGAAAAACACTTGAGGTATATGGAAAGGAGATTTATTTATTAATCTCATAGTGTGTGCTTGAGGGGAGGGATCTTTGGGAGAATTCTCTGAAAGCAAAAGTGCTAGCAGGCACCATTTCCCTACCCTGTTCCTCAGCCTAAATACACAGACACCTGTGGGAACCAGCATAGCACCAACACTCTCCACCTAGTTTGCCAACAGTGTACCCTGCCCCTGCAAGCTTCTCTGTTTCCACCACCTCCAACCCAGCAGGCCTCAACAGGAGTTTTTCCAGGTAGCTGCAGGTCCTTTCTTGCAGTGAACCTACATAGACATTGCTGCCATCATGCATCCCACCCCTGATTTCGTCTGTAGCCCCCTGACCTCCAACATACCCTTAGCAGGTGTCCATCCAAACTGGTGCCACAAGCCTGGCAATGTGTAAGCAGCTCTGACAGGGGCCATTGCTGCTCCAAAGTGACTCACTCCCTGGGGAGACGGAAGGTAACCACACACACCAATTTAATTGCAGCCCCAGCAGTGGGCTGGGGGCAGACATCTGGTCTGACTGCACACCCTGCCCAACAACGAAAGATTCTCAGAGGACAACACAGGGACAGTGCCCTGCAGTTTGGTGCTACTGCATCTCTGGCAAATGCAGCTCCAGCCTGGCCTGCCAACAACTCAGGGACCCAACCCTGCTCACAGCAGGCAAAGAGAACCATTGCAGACAACTGGACAGAGAGCCAAAGCAGCTCAGCCACAACAGTAGGGCACAAGAGGAGACACCCCTGAAGCACCAGGTTCTAGTGAACAGGAGACAGGGCGCTGCAGGGTACTACAGGACCTCTTCTTCATACAGCCACTACTTTCAAGAGCAAGAGATACAGCTGACTTTTCTAACACATGGAAACAGATACAGAGAGTCAGATAAGATGAGGAGACAAAGGAATATATCCCAGATGAAAGAACAGTACAATATCACAGCAAGAGAGCTAAATTAAAAGGAGATAAGTAGTATGACTCATAGAGAATTTAAAGTAATGGTCATAAAGATACTCACTGGACTTGAAAAAAGAGGGAAAGACTTCAGTGAGACCCTCAACAAAGAGGTGGACAACATTAATTAAGAACCTGTCAGAGATGAAGAACTCAATAACTGAAATAAAAATAAATTAAATGGAATAAATAGTAGACTACAGGAAGCAGAAGAATATATCAGTGACCTGAAGGATAGAGTAATGGAAACTTACCAAGCTGAACAGGAGAGAGAAAAAAGAATAATAAAAAATAAAAATAGATTAAGGGAACTCAGCAACACCATCAAGTGTAATATATTCACATTATAGGGATCCCAGAAGAAGAAGAGAAAGAAAAGGGAGTAGAACGTTTATTTGAAGAAATAATAGCTAAACACTTCCCAAATCTGGGGAAGGAAACAGAAATCCAGATCCAGGAGGCACAGAAAGCCCCCATAAAATCAACCCCAGGAGGTCTACATCAAGACACATAATAATTAACGTGGCAAAAAGTAGTCATAGGGCATCTAGGTGGCTCAGTTGGTTGAGCTTCCAGCTTGTGATTTGGGTGCAGGATATGATCTCACAGTTTTTGAGTTTGAGCCCCGCATTGGGCTCTGTGCTGACAGTGCAGAGGTTGCTTGGAATTCTCTCTTTCCCTCTCTCTCTCCCCCATCCCTGCTCATGTGCTCTCTCTCTCTCTCTCTCTCTCTCTCTATTAAAATAAATAAATCAACTTAAAAAAAGTAGTCATAGAGGGGCACCTGGGGTGGCTCAGTCAGTTGAGTATCCGACTTGAGCTCAGGTCATGATATCACAGTTTGTAAGTTCAAGCCCCGTGTCAGTCTCTGTGCTGACAGCTCAGAGCCTGGAGCCTGCTTCAGATCCTGTGTCTTCCTCTCTCTCTGCTTCTCTGCCCCTCTCGTGCTCATGCTTTGTCTCTCTCTCTCTCTGGCTCAAAAATAAAATTA
Source organism: Panthera pardus (assembly GCF_024362965.1). NCBI lineage: Eukaryota > Metazoa > Chordata > Mammalia > Carnivora > Felidae > Panthera > Panthera pardus. The sequence goes on along the minus strand of NW_026526677.1, from coordinate 30,958,738 downwards.
AAGCAATTTTTTAAAAAAGTAATTATACAGAATTTTTTAAACAGCAAAAGAAAACAGTTACAGACAAGTTAAACTCCATAAGGCTATCAGTTGATATTTTAGCATAAACTTTGAAGGCCAGAAGGGAGTGGCATGATATATTCAAAATGCTAAAAGAAAAAAACCTGCAACAAAGAATACTCTATCTAGCAAAGCTATCATCCAGAATAGAAGGAGAGATAAAAGTTTTCCAGACAGACAAAAGTTAAAGGAATTCATTACCACTAAACCAGCCTTACAAATGTTAAAGGGGACTCTGAATGGAATGGAGAGACCAAAGTAACAGTAGGAAAAGTAGCAAGGATAAAAACAGTAAAAATTAAGTATGTCTACAAAAACCAGTGAAGGAATTCACACACAAAAAAGCATGTAAAATATGATACTATCTAAAATGTAGGGCGGGGTGGTGAGTTAAAATTTAGTGCTTTTAGAATGGGTTCAAACTTAAGTAGTTATCAACTTAGCATAGACTGCTATATGTATAATATGTTATATACAAACCTAATGGTAACCGGACATCAAAAACTAGTAATAGATACGCAAAAATTAAAGGGAAAGAAATCCAAGTATATCACTAAAGAAAGCTAGCAAATCATGAGGGAAGAGAGCAAGAGAAGAAAGGAACATAGAAAAACTATAAAAACAATCATGAAACAAGTAACAAAATGGCAGTAAGTACATATCAAGTTACTTTGAATGCAAATGGACTAAATGCTCAATCAAAAGATACAGCGTGATATAGAATGGATAAAAAAGCAAGACCCATCTATGTATTGCCTACAGGAGACTCATTTCAGACCTAAGGCACATGCAGATTGAAATTGAAGGGATGAAAAAGCACTTATTATGCAAATAAAAGTAAGTAGAATGTGGAGGAAGCAAAAGTTGTATCACACAAAATAGACTTTTAGACAAAGACTGTAACGAAAGACAAAGGTCACTACATAATCATAAAGGGAACAATCTAACAACAATATATAATAGTTGTAAATATGTGCTTAATACAGAAGCACTCATATACAGAGAGCAGCTAATAACAAACATGAAGTAACTGATAGTAAGAAAATAATAGTAGGAGACTTTAACACCCTACTTACATCAGTGGATAGATCATCAAAACAGAAAAACAATAAGGAAACAGTGGCTTTGAATGACACATTGGACCAGATGTACCTAACATATATTCAGAACATTCCATCCTGAAACAGCAGAATACACATTCTTTTCAAGTGCATATGAAACATTCTATAGAATAGATCACATGTCAGGCCACAAAACAAGTCTTAGCAAATTCAAACAGAATGAAGTCATACTATGCATCTTTTCTAACCATAACACTATGAAACTAGAAATCGACTACAAGACAAAGTCTGGAAAGAACACAAATACATGGAGGCTAAATAAAAGGCAACTGAAGAATGAATGGGTCAACCAATAAATCAAAGAGGATATTAAAAAAAAAATACAGCAGTCCAAATCCTTGGGTTATAACAAAAGCTGTTCTAAGAGGGAAGTTTATGGCAATATAGGCCTACATCAAAAAGTAAGAAAAAGGGGCACCTGGGTGGCTCAGTCGGTTGGGCATCCAACTTCGGCTCAGGTCATGATCTCGCGGTCCATGAGTTTGAGCCCCGCGTCAGGCTCTGTGCTGACAGCTCAGAGCCTGGAGCCTGTTTCAGATTCTGTGTCTCCCTCTCTCTCTGACCCTCCCCCGTTCATGCTGTCTCTCCCTGTCTCAAAAATAAATAAACGTTAGGAGTGCCTCGGAAGATGGCGGCATAGGAGGACGCTGGGCTCACCACGCGTCCTGCTGATCACTTAGATTCCACCTACACCTGCCTAAAGAACCCAGAAAACCGCCAGAGGATTAGCAGAACGGAGTCTCCGGAGCCAAGCGCAGACGAGAGGCCCACGGAAGAGGGTAGGAAGGGCGGTGAGGCGGTGCGCGCTCCAAGGACTGGCGGGAGGGAGCCGGGGTGGAGGGGCGGCTCGCCGGCCAAGCAGAGCCCCCGAGTCTGGCTGGCAAAAGCGGAGGGGCCTGACGGACTGTGTTCCGACAGCAAGCGCGACTTAGCGTTTGGGAGGTCATAAGTTAACAGCTCTGCTCAGAAAGCAGGAAGGCTGGAGGACAAAGGGAGGGAGAGCTGCTGAGCCCCCAGACGACAGAGCTCAGTTTGGCGGGGAACAAAGGCTCTCGCAATCCCAATTAAAATTGCAACAGCATTCTTCTCGAAACTAGAACAAGCAATCCTAAAATTCATATGGAACCACAAAAGGCCCCGAATAGCCAAAGTAATTTTGAAGAAGACCAAAGCAGGAGGCATCACAATCCCAGACTTTAGCCTCTACTACAAAGCTGTAATCATCAAGACAGTACAGTATTGGCATAAAAACAAACACATAGACCAATGGAATAGAATAGAAACCCCAGACTAGACCCACAAACGTATGGCCAACTAATCTTTGACAAAGCAGGAAAGAACATCCAATGGAAAAAAGACTGTCTCTTTAACAAATGGTGCTGGGAGAACTGGACAGCAACATGCAGAAGTTGAAACTAGACCACTTTCTCACACCATTCACAAAAATAAACTCAAAATGGATAAAGGACCTGAATGTGAGACAGGAAACCATCAAAACCTTAGAGGAGAAAGCAGGAAAAGACCTCTCTGACCTCAGCCGTAGCAATCTCTTACTCGGCACATCCCCAAAGGCAAGGGAATTAAAAGCAAAAGTGAATTACTGGGAACTTATGAAGATAAAAACCTTCTGCACAGCAAAGGAAACAACCAACAAAACTCAAAGGCAACCAACGGAATGGGAAAAGATATTTGCAAATGACATATCGGACAAAGGGCTAGTATCCAAAATCTATAAAGAGCTCATCAAACTCCACACCCGAAAAACAAATAACCCAGTGAAGAAATGGGCAGAAAACATGAATAGACACTTCTCTAAAGAAGACATCCGGATGGCCAACAGGCACATGAAAAGATGTTCAACGTCGCTCCTTATCAGGGAAATACAAATCAAAACCACACTCAGATATCACCTCACGCCAGTCAGAGTGGCCAAAATGAACAAATCAGGAGACTATAGATGCTGGAGAGGATGTGGAGAAATGGGAATCCTCTTGCACTGTTGGTGGGAATGCAAATTGGTGCAGCCACTCTGGAAAGCTGTGTGGAGGTTCCTCAGAAAATTAAAAATAGACCTACCCTATGACCCAGCAATAGCACTGCTAGGAATTTATCCAAGGGATACAGGAGTACTGATGCATAGGGGCACTTGTACCCCAATGTTTATAGCAGCACTCTCAACAATACCCAAATTATGGAAAGAGCCTAAATGTCCATCAACTGATGAATGAATAAAGAAATTGTGGTTTATATACACAATGGAATACTACGTGGCAATGAGAAAAAATGAAATATGGCCCTTTGTAGCAACGTGGATGGAACTGGAGAGTGTGATGCTGAGTGAAATAAGCCATACAGAGAAAGACAGATACCATGTGGTTTCACTCTTATGTGGATCCTGAGAAACGTAACAGAAACCCATGGGGGAGGGGAAGGAAAAAAAAAAAAAAGAGGTTAGAGTGGGAGAGAGCCAAAGCATAAGAGACTGTTAAAAACTGAGAACAAAGTGAGGGTTGATGGGGGGTGGGAGGGAGGGGAGGGTGGGTGATGGGTATTGAGGAGGGCACCTTTTGGGATGAGCACTGGGTGTTGTATGGAAACCAATTTGACAGTAGATTTCATATATTAAAAAAAAAATCCTCCAAAAAAAATAAAAATAAAAAAATAAATAAAAATAAATAAATAAATAAAAAACATCTCTTTCCCCTAAAAATAAATAAATAAATAAATAAATAAATAAATAAATAAATAAACGTTAAAAAAAATTTAAAAAAAAAGTAAGAAAAATTTCAAATACACAACCTAAAGTCACACCAAGGAACTAGAAAAAGAACAAGCAAAACTCCAAACAAGTAAAAGGATGGAAATAATAGAAATAATAAAGATTACAGCAGAAGTAAATGAAATAGAAACTAAACCATAGAACAGATCAATGAAACCAGTAACTGATTCTTTGAAATGATCAACAAAATTGATAAACCCTTAGCCAGATTCAGAGAGACAGAGAGAGAGATGACTCAAATAAACAAAATCAGAAAATAATGAGGAGAAACAACAACTGACACCACAGAAATACAAAGGATTGTAAGAGAATATTATGAGAAATTATATGCCAACAACTTGGAAAACCTGAAGAAATGAATAAATTCCTAGAAACATGTAACCTACCAAAACTGAATCAGGAAAAAAAGAGAAAATTTGAACAGACCAATTACCAGCAATGATAATAGTGATAAAAATAGTGATAAAGACACTACCAAAAAAATGTACCGTCCATTATCTCTAATGACTATAGATGCAAAAACCCTAAATATTAGCAAACTAAATCTAACAATACGTTTTAAAAAATCACTCACCATCATCAAGTGGGATTTATTCCTTGAATGCAAAGGTGGTTCAATAGTCACAATTCAATCAATATAATGCATCACACCAACAAAAGAATGGATTAAAACCATATCATCATTTCAATAGATGCAGAAAAAGCATTTGACAAAGTACATCAATGCATGATAAAAAAAAAAAAAAAAAAAAAAACCTCAACAAAGTACCTCAACATAATCAAGGCCTTATAAGAAAAACCTACAGCTAACCTTATACTTAATGGTGAAATCCTGAGAGCTTTTCCCTTAAGATCAGGAACAAGACAAGGATGTCCACTCTCGCTGCAACATAATACTGGAAGTCTTAGCCATAGCAATCAGACAAAAAAATAGAAATAAAAGGCACCCAAATTGGGAAGAAAGGAGTAAAACTTTCAATATTTGAACATGATACTGTATATAGAAAACTCTAAAGGCTCTGCCAAAAAACTACTAGAACTGATAAATGAATTCAGTAAGGTTGCAAGATAAAAAATCAATATACAGAAATTTATTGCATTCCTCTACCCTAATAATAAGGAAGCAGAATGAGAAATTAAGAGAAACTGCATTTATAATTGCACTAAAAATAATAAAATACCTTGGAATAAATTAACCAAGGAGATGAAGGACTTGTACTCTGAAAACTGTAAAACACACCTTAAAATAAACTGAAGATGATGCAACCAAATGAAAATGTATTCCATACCCATGCATTGGGAGAACAAATATTATTAAAATGCCAACACTGCCGAAAGCAACGTACAGATTTAATTCAATCCGTGTAAAAATACCAACAGCATTTTTCACATAACTAAAACAAATAATCCAATAATTTGTATGGAACCACAAAAGACCCTGAATATGCAAAGAAATCTTGAAAAAGAATAAAAGAACTGGAGGCAACACAATTCCAGATTTCAAGGTATACTACAAAGCTGTAGTAATCAAAATAGTATGGTGTACTGGAACAAAAATAGACATATATATCAATAGAACCAAATAGAGAACCCAGATATAAACCCACAAGTGTATGTTCAATTTATCTTAAACAAAGGAGGCAAGAATATGCAATGGGAAAAACAGTCTCTCCAACAAATGGTGTTAGGAAAATTGGACAGCTATACACAAAAGAATGAAACTGGATCACTTTTTCATACATAAAAATAAATTCAAAATGGATTAAAGACCTAAATGTGAAAATAGAAACCATAAAAAAAAAAAAAAAAAAAAACCTAGAAGAGAGCACAGGAAATGATTTCTCTGACATCAGATGCAGCAACATTTTTCTAGATATGTGTCTCTTCAGGCAAGGAAAACAAAAGCAAAAATAAACTACTGGGACTATATCAAATTAAAAGTCTTTGCACAGCAAAGGAAAAAATAAACAACACTAAAGCCAACTTACCGAATGGGAGAAGATATCTGCAAATGACACATGCAATAAAGAGCTAGTATCCAAAATATATAAAGAACTTACACAACTCAACACCAAAATAATAATAATAGTAATAATCCAATTAAAAATGGGCAGAAACCATGAACAGACATTTTTCCAATGAAGACATACAGATGGCCAATAGACACATGAAAAGATGCTCAACATCACCAATCATCAGGGAAATGCAAATGAAAACTGTAGTGAGGTATCACCTTAGACCTCTCAGAATGGCAAAAATCAAAAACAGAAGGAATAACAGGTGTTGGCAAGGATGTGGAGAAAAAGAAGCCATCGTGCACTGTTGGTGGGAGTGCAACCTGGTGAGGCCACTGTGGATAACAGTATGGGGGTTACTCAAAAAATTAAAAATAGAATTACCATGGGGCACCTGGGTAGCTCAGTCGGTTGGGTGTCCGACTTCAGCTCAGGCCATGATCTCGCAGTTCATGAGTTCAAGCCCCGCATCAGGCTCTGTGCTGACAACTCAGAGCCTGGAGCCTGTTTCAGATTCTGTGTCCTCTCTCTCTCTCTCTCTCTGTCTCTCTCTCTCTCTCTCTCTCTGCACACACTGTCTCTCTCTCAAAAATAAACATTAAAAATAAATAAAAAATAGAATTACCATATGATCCAGTAAAAAATGAAAACGAAAACACTAACTGAAAAGATATATGCACCCCTACCTTTATTTCAGCATTATTTGCAGTAGTCACAATATGGAAGCAACCTAAATGCCCATCGATAGATGAATGGATACAGATATAGTATTTATACATACAATGGAATATTACTCAGCCATAAAAAGAATAAAATCTTGCCATTTTCAACAACATGGTTGGACCTAGGGGGTATTATGCTATGTGAAATAAGTTGGAGAAAGACAAATACCACATGATTTCACTTAAATGTGAAATCTAAAAAACAAAGGAAACAAATAAAACAGAAACAGACTCACAGAGACAGGGAACAATCAGGTGGTTGCCAGAAGGGACAGAATAGAATAACTAAGACATGGCAATGCAATGTACAGCACAGGGAATACAGTTAGTAACATTGTACCAATTTTGTATGGTGACAGACAGTAGGAAGATTTATTGTGGTGATCACTTTGTAACACATATGATGTTGAATCGCTATGTGCTGTACACCTGAAACAAATGTAGTATTGGATATCAACTATATTTCAAAAACAAAAAAACAAAAACTCAATTACCTTGAATATGGATTAAAAAAAAAAAAAAGGACTCCCATTTCAAATATGAGGTAAACAGTGCTAAGAGAGGTTGTATATCAAAAGCTAGTAAATGAAGAATTTAAAATTCAAATCTGGCCTAGGGGCACCTGGGTGGCTCAGTCAGTTAAGCCTGTGACTCTCACCTCAGGTCACGATCTCAAAGTTTGTGGCATCTCTAGCACCAATGTGAGGCTCTACACTGACAGTGTGGAGCCTCCTTAGGATTCTCTCTCCCCTTCTCTCTCTGCCCCCCCTTGCTTGTGCTCTCTGTCTCTCTCAAAATAAATAAATAAACATTAATAAAAATAAAATGAAATTCAAATCTGGCCTAATTCTAGGGCCTAGTTTTCATATTCTACACTTAGAGGATAGAAAATAATTCTTATAGTTTTGTTATTGTTAATGTCATTAAGGTGGTTTTGTGATTATTGTTGAGATCTTTACTCTTACATCTTCTATCAGCAAGGCAGTCTAAGTTGTCACACATAGAATGAATACTGCTTGTCAAGGAACTGTAGGTTCCAACACCCAGAAAGGACCACAAAGGCAGCCAGATTCCCCAGTCAGTGGGCTCTTTAATGAAGCATCCACAGTTTTGCTTCCCAAAAGGTCCACTACAAACACCTGTTTTATCAATTATCAGGAAGCACATACTCTGGAATATGAAGCAAGACAGGTAGTTATGCAGGGGTCTGAGAGATAATCAAATGTCTGTGTTAATAGGAGACTATCATGCTTGCCTCTGGCTTTCCTACTAACACATTTTTTCTTAGTCAAACAGCATGAATGGAACAGTCTTTTATGTTGATACTTCTTTTAATTTATAGGCTCCCTTAAGTTCAAGGTGGTTTACAGAGAGGCTTGTTGTAGTTGTATTCTTTAGCCACAGCCAGGCACATGGGGCTGAGAATTGATTACCACTACCACCACCCCATTCTAGAGAAAAAGTAGGCATAGTCCATGGGCCAATCTAGGTCCCTGAATAGATATTTCAATAAATTTGAGTTTAAACATTTTTGTATGATAACTCATAATTGCCCAGAAGTGACAGTTACATGGGTAGATGTTAGATAGCCAGGGAAGGGACCAAAAGAAGTCTTTAACAACATCTTTTATTATTTGCATATTATGTTATTATTAAAAACTCTAAGCCTTGTGAAAATAACAGAAGTTCAGAAGGAGTCACAAATGCTAATAAGAATGCAAAATAAACCCAAAATGAACCACAACTGCACCTGACTTTCAGAACACTCCTCATTCTGACCTCCCCTGACTCTACTCCCATATCAGCTAATAATATTTTCTCAACAGCAAAAACAGTTCTTTTGCCAGGCTATCTTCATATTATTGTAGCAAGTGAATTGATATCAGGAAATCTCTATCTCAGTAGCTATATGAAAGAGAAAAAAATCACCATGAACTCAAGAATAGAGAACACAAATTTATGTATATTTGAATATGCAGCCCAGATTATACCCTAACACAGAGTTCCTGTTTTCTTTCTCTGCCCTTCCCTTCTTCCCATTCCTTTCCTCGCTTCTTTCTCTTTTCCTTCTTTCTTCTCCTTTTCTTTCTGTCTCTCATTATCCTGTTCCTTCATTCTATCCTTGTGTTGTCCTTCTCTTTTCTTTCTTTTTATCTTTCCCTTCTTTTGTCATTCAACAAACATCTGAGTGTCTACTATATGGCAGGCACTATGCTTAACACTAGCTATAAGAGAAAACAAAAGGGTAACAGCCCTGCCCTTTTCAAGCTTGTAATCTAGCAGGTGGGGCTCACTGCATATTGATGAATTAAATAAACATTTCCTTCACTTTATGTCTCTTTGTATTCCTAAACAGAATAGATAGAAAAAGTATCAGTGCTAAATGGCTCTAAAGAAGAATACTTCTTGTGCAGTGGCCATCAATTATAAAGTGCTACAGGGCCAGGCAGGTTAAAAAACAAAATTTGAGTTAAGTAGCTCATTCCCCAAAACAAAAGAGGGAGGGAATATGGAAAACTGGAAGCATACAGCCCATCTAAATTGGGCAAGTGCTATTCAGCTCTCACCGATAGTTTTCATGCAGCAATGTAGCCCTGTACTGCTAAATCTCTTACATTTTCAAGAGAAAGTATAAATCTCAATTGTAGTATAATTGCCTCATTTTAAAAACACCATGTGGCCCAAGCAGGAAATATCTGAAAACTACATGTAGCCAGTGAACTGCCAGTTTGTGGTCGTTCTTCAAATTTTTTACTACTCTCAGCTTGTCTTGGCAGGGAAGTCTTCCTATCAGATACACAGCAAAAGCCACCCTAATAATCCAAATATTACTCATGGCCTTTTAGAGCCCAAGACTGTGGCTTGTATTGGTCTATATAACTTGTAGAAGTTTACAGCAAAAACATTGCCCCCCTCCCAAAATTGTATAAAATTATATTCTTTTAAGTTTTCTCTTAGGTCTAGTGGGGAAGGTCAAGTGTTGAGAAGTAAATGCCAGGGGTAGTCAGGAGGACTGACTTCTATGGTTACATTGGAGTCATCATTGAAAGGCTTAGAATTCTTTCCAACCAGTCTAATCCACATTGTATCACGACCATCTGGATCTCCTTTTCAGCCTTTTCATTTGCTTGAGGGTAGTGAATACCTTGGTGATGACTTCATTTGCCAAATTAAATGGAAGCTTGACCAAGCTTCTCGGTCACATCTTAAGAACATACAGTATCTTTAATAGTTTATACCTGTGGTTATCAAACCATTCTTCCAGGTCCATATTTCAGTTAAATATGTGGGTCACAAAAATGTTCCAGCTATTCTCTGGAGCAGCATTTTCTGAAACACATTTTATGGAATTCTAACCCAAAATGCTCTTTGGAAAAAAAGAAAGGGGAGGGCAATCCATATTCATATATTTTTAGGAAATACAGCAAGATGTACTACACACACACACACACACACACACACACACAATTTTTTTGGAAATTTCTCAATAAAATTGGCATATTCAAAGGTCTAAGATATATCAGAATAGAAACTTGGTGAATTTCAATTCAATATTTTCCAAGTTTATACAACCAAAGAATACTTTCTTCTGTAATCTCAATTCACATATCTAAAGAAAATGCTTTAGATATTGTTGACTAAAACTAATAATATAGTTTCCCCCATAATCCCCCAAATCAAGTCATATTAATGAAAATAATATACATTTTATGTCAAAATATACTTTGAACAGCTTTTTGTTTCTGTATTTTCTCTATTGAACTTTCTCCATCTTAAGACATAGTCTAGTGTAGGACCTGAGCAATTTATCATCAAACCAACTTATACAGCACTTCACATATAACATAGCATTTTCACAAATAGTTCTTCATTTAACCCTTGTGACAAACCTTCCAGGCAAATATTTCCCTGTGCTTTGTTTGCTAATCTCAAAAAGGGTAAAGACAAATGACTCGCCCAAAGTCATCAACTGATGTGAGATTGCAATTCTATTGGCTCCTGAGACACAGATTCTTGAAAACTCTCCTTCAACTCTGTCATTCCTGATGGCTCAGTGTTTCTATAAGAAATAACAAACAAGCAAGAGTATTTCTCTTCCAAAATTGTGGATGACCTTGGGGTCATAAGCACAGTCTATGTTGATAGTGACGATAATTAAAGGGATGAGTTAGAAAAGAGGCCCATCAGAAATTTGTGGTAAGTGCAAATTAGAAAGACAAAAGCAACATAGGTCACTGTAGAACTCCTTGACTCATTTGTGAAGAGCCAAGCCATCTATCAGTTCAAATATTTGTACATGGAAGTTACTGTGATGGGCAGGTTACGAAGAAGAATAAGATATATTCCCTATTTTCAAATAACTATAAGAAAAGCAACCAAAAGCTTTAAGACTAGGTACATGATCAACTTCCAAAAGAAGAATTCAAAGGATAGAAAAACCAAGGCACCTCAAGCAAGGAAGCTGAGAACAGAGAAAAAGTCCCTGCATTTCAAACCGGGAGATGATCTTACTAGTGATTCTTGGAGAGAGCAGATTGCTGTGGATGTAGATCACAAAGCGTTAATATATAAGTGGTTATACCTGACAACATGCACCTCAAGTCAAACCTAAGTTTAGAATTTGTTCCCAGAGATCACAGAGCTCTCAATAAACTTCATGAGCAAAACACTGCCTTGTGCTGAAAAATGCTTTCATACATTATTCTTTTCAACCCTGTAGAGAACAGCTAAATGCTATATTTTACCACATGCATGTATGAGTTTATCTCTGCCTCTTTCGAGTAGGAAATGAAGGATGCTCTCCAATGCTTCATCTTTACCCTAAGGCTTCCTGTAGTTGATCATAAAGAGCATTTGCACAGCCTGGCTCTGTATGTTAACCAGGCCAGCCTGAAGGGAAGTCCCACAGATCCTTAGCACCGATATTCTCTATCTGGCCTGACAGCTGGAACAGTGTACAGCTCTGATGCACTGGGACCAGGAAGCTCCAAGGGCAGCCTTGAGGGATCCAGGGAAGGCTGTGAATCTAGTACTCTCTACACTTGTTCTGTCTTTGATCCAGTACTCTGCACTGCTGGCCTTAGATGTCCTCACCAAGGGAAATAGCAAAAATAGCAGCAACAGACTGTGTTTTCCATACACTAGACATGGCTTAAATGTCTTACTATTACATCTGGGTATATGACTATTCACCCAACCCCCATAAACTATTCATGGGCTCCCCGAAATTCTCTACCTCCTAGTCCCTTCCTACTCACCCCTTGAGGTCCTCGTCCTCCTCCTCATCCTCCTCCTCCTCAACCTCCTCGTCCTCATCCTCCTCCTTCTAAAATTAAATTAGTCCTTTTGTTTGGGGAAGTTTTCTTGACAATTGCATCCCACAAACTTTCTCAGTTTCATAGTACCATGACTATTTTCCAAATATTTCATGATCTTTGCCTTCCCATTAAAACCCAAGCTCCCTGAAAAAAATGGGATAGCCACATACTCAATGGCTTATATGACAAGCACTATACCAAGTTCTTATAACTACTTTATGTAACTGAAATTATTCTGTTTTGTAGGTGAAGAAACTAATGCTCAGAGGTTCCCTAAGTTACACATCAAGAAAATTATAAGGTCAGAACTTGATGCTAACTCTGTCTGGCCATGAATCCCTTGCTTCACCACAATGCCCCTCTGTCTTTCACACTGGATGTTACAGACCATATTATATGCTAAGGCTTTTTGTTTCTCAGGGATAGATATAGTATCCCATTCTGCAAAGGTTAGAGAGTAAAAATACTTTGTCAACCAGGAAAATGAAGTATCATCTGTTGAACCATGAAGGAGAAACTGCAGCAAATAAAAAAATTTTGGAGAATAAAGCCATCTAACAAAAATGTCTGATCAAGAAGGGCAAGGGTTGTACATGCTAATGAAATCAAGGACTATATAAAAAGTGAGCTCTTCTTTGTTCTATGCCACCTCCTCAGAATCAGAGAGTATCAAAGTGACATAGCGTATTTCAGGTGCATCAGACTTAAAACTCATGGCTTGCTAAAACATCTCTACTATTCCTAGACCTTGGAGCCATCTTGACACTTCATTTCTACTTTCTCTGACTTTGTATTGTCTACTACATTCCAGATACTGTCAAGCAAAGGGGATGCTGTGTAGTCCTTGTCCTTAAAGAGTACACTAACAGGGGAGATATTTTAGGAACATTTGCAGTAGAATAGGGCCAGTTTATCAGATATATAATAAAGAACACTGATGACACAAAGGAGGGAGTATTCAACTCTGCTTAAGTGAGTCAAAAAAGGCATTTGATAGAGTTACTTGAGTTGAGCTTTAAAGAATCAAAGGACCACCAGAAGTTTCTAAGAATATTCAAGACAAGAACAATATTACAAAGATACCATAGCATGAAAAATCAGGGCATTTCTTTCATCTATAAGAGACATGAAGTAGGATGCTAGGGAATGTGACAAACAGGTTAAAAGAGTGATGCTGGCTTCCATAAGGCTCCTAGGAAACACTTAACCTTACTTAAAAAAATTAATTGAAGAACTAAAAAGAGGTTTGCTTGCTACTATAACATACTTTTCAGGAAGACTATATATTGAAAAGGTTCATGTAGAAACACAGATTACTCAATTAGATGTGCTTAAGAGAGAGGCCAGCCTCAGATGTTCTTGAAACACAGGAGTAAGGATATATTTGGGCAAGAAAGTATGAAGAATAGAAGGAACTAAAGATGCTACTACCCTGTGATATGAACATGACTCTACAGGGTTAGGAACAGAAACTGAACCTTGAGTTTGCAATTGCTGGCTACAGGTCCAACCAAGCAGCTGAACATCTCACATTCTTTCATCAAGTCAATAAATATTCATTGAGCTCCCACCATGAGCCAGGCCCTGTTTAAATGCTGGGAATAAAGTGAACAGAACGATCTCCTTGCTTCATAGAGCACTCATTCTAGTGGAAAGAGACAAAACAATATTCAGAGAAGCAAGTATATCAGAAGACGACAAGTGCTATGAAGAAAATAAACCAGGTTAAGGAGGCGAGGACATGTGGGAGTGGGAAGAAGAGGGAACGCCATTTTATATTGAATGCTCAGAAAAGGCACGTCTAATAAGGTGATGTTTGCAAGAATACCTGATGGAAGAAAGGGAATGAACTGTGAGGCTGTATGGAAGAAAAGCATCATATTGGTGTTAAGGAATCAGTTAGGAGGCTCTTTGTGACCCAAGGGGATGGGTGGAGATGGAGAAAATGATAAAGGTAAGATCGAGAGGTAACAGGAAAGCACAGGTAGGATCACAAAAGCAGGGTGACTAGATACCTGGAAGTTTACATTCATGGCTGTTGTCTGGACAGAATTACTAATAGCACCTTCTTTTGCCCCCAAATAGTTCCACTTTGGATAATAAATTATAGTATCACCCTACTTATAGACTTTAAGAGCTTCGGATTTGACTCTTATTAAAATGGGAAGACCATAAAAGACTTTAAGCAGAGGTATAACGTGACCTAATGTACCTTTAATAGAATCGCACGAGGATAGATACAAGAGTAAAGCAAGGAGACCGGGTGGGGTGGGGAGCTATTGAAATACCCTGGAAAGAGAGGAGATGGCTTGAAGCAGGGTGTTTGTGGTAAAGACAGTAAGGAATAGCACATTCTGGTTATATTTTATTTTGCCAAGTGAACTGATAGGATTTGCTGATGGACTACATGTAGGATATGAAATAATGAGAGAAACTCAACTATGTTCTGAGTGTCTCTATGTTTTTGGTGCTTATGTCTGGCCTCTTTGCCTCAGGAAACAGATTTGTTCGATTTTTGGTATTTAAGTATTTCAAATTTATAGAAAAATTGCAAGGTTAGTACAAAGAGCATCTATAAATCCTTCACCCTTTCTCCCCGAGAATGGCTCCAAGGTTTGGGGCCTGAGTACTTGGAAGTAAGAAATCTATTTCTCTTGCTGAAGTGGATAGTCCTTAATACCTAGAGGAAAGTCTTCCCAAGTTTTAAAGTTCACATAAAAAAAGCAAGCAATACTTTTTGATTCTCTTGTTCCACACCTAAGAATTTATCTTAAACACAGAATGGTTTAATACAAGTGAAACATACATTTGTGAGAATACCAACAGCATTATCTATAAAAGGAGAAAATGTAAATGATGGAAATGTTAACCCTTGTAAAGAGTTTATAAATCAGGGCATAGTAACAAAAAAAAAGAAAGCAGGGCTTCAAAACTAAAATTATATAGAAATATGGACAATTATATATGTGTGTGTGTATGCATGTGTATATACACATATATTTGATAGGTTAAAATAGCATATTACAGAGTAAAATATATATTAATTTCAGTCTTATAAAAACATCTATGCATGATAACTGATATAAAAAAGCAAAATATTCACTGTGTTAATATGGTAGATTGGTGTGTTACCTAATTTTTAGAAAAAAAATGCTGTCAATTCTTGTTTTATTCTTTTCAATAACAACAGAAAGAGGAAGTGTTTGACTCAGGAACCACTGATTCTTTCTTTTAAATGTCTCTTGGGGCACCTGGGTGGCTCAGTTGGTTAAGCCTGCAACTTCAGCTCAGGTCATGATCTCATGGCTTGTGGGTTCAAGCCCCACATCAGGCTCTGTGCTGACAATTCAATGCCCAAAGCCTGCTTCGGATTCTGTGTCTCCTTCTCTCTCTGCTCCTCCCCAACTCACGCTCTGTGTCTCTCTCAAAAATGAATAAACAGTTTAAAAATAAATTAAAATAAAATAAAATAAAAGTAAAATAAAATAAAATAAAAGTAAAATAAAATAAAATAAAATAAAAGTAAAATAAAATATCTCTTACACATTCAACCAGGCACACATTCATTCCCATTCCATTATGCCAGCCCCTGGACTATGATAAAGCCACCTACTAAGTCTGTTGCTTCTACTTGTGTGACTACCTGCCCACAATCTTTTCACAGCACACCAGCCAAACTAATTTTTTAAAATGTATGTCCGATTCTGTCTCCACTCTTGTTTTAACTCCTCCTACTCCTTAGCAGGTCAAGAACAGCAGTTCTCCGGCTGCCCTGGACACCATTTCAGGTGAATTCATGAGGTCAAAACTATTTTCATAATAGCAGTAAGATGTTATTTGCCTTTTTCACATTTGTTTTCTCATGAATATACCAACTGAATGCATAGGACAGAAGAATCCAGCCGCCTTCTGTGAAGCCTGGCATTAAAGAGACTTGCAATTCTACACCCGCCTGTAATAGTTCCCTATTTCCTATCACAACAAATTCAGAATGTTTGGCACAATCTGACTCACTCTTCTTGTCCAACTACATTTCCTCCTACTCCTCACACATACCTGTTCCTCTATTCAGGTCAGCACCTTCAATCTCCCTGAAACAGCTATTCTCGTTGCTGTGTATACACTTAAGTTCCTAACATACTCTTCCCCAAGGTTACCCTCTTCTTACCCAAAATGCACTCATCCTTTAAAACCCGGCTCATGGCATCTCTTACGTTGGGCCACACAGGGTATTCCAAGCATTACTAATGTCCCTTCACTCTGTGCCATACACCTTGGCACGAGGATTGGAACTCAGTTTCATCTCATGCACTAACTCCAATCATTTGTTAGGGTTTAGCTGAAAAGTGGTGTTGAGAAAGATTCTGA
Source organism: Panthera pardus (assembly GCF_024362965.1). Lineage (NCBI taxonomy): Eukaryota > Metazoa > Chordata > Mammalia > Carnivora > Felidae > Panthera > Panthera pardus. Next base: position 30,942,355 of record NW_026526677.1, on the reverse strand, counting down.
GCCTCAGAGGGGAAAAGAGTGCCATGATTGAGTACCTGCCAGTAGACCCAGGAAGTAGAAGTTACGTAGAACTTACTAATGGGTTTCTAGCCATCGGTTCCATACAACCTCTGTGTGTGGCTCATATATGCCATTTCTATCACTCACTCCTGTCTTAGTAAAGAAATATGGAGTAACTTGAAGATAGAAAAAGCTCTGATTAGCTCCTTCAGCACCCCTCCTAACTTCAAGTCAGATCCCAGCAGAACCTTCTAACCTGGCTTTATCCAGCTGCTTTTCAGCTCTCTACCTCCTGACAAAGAGAGAAACAGATCGAGGTACCAGGTGCTGGTTGTCTCATTTTTTTTTATCGTCAAGGCTGCACTGCAGAAATTCTGCTTCCAACTCTCTTAGCAATTTTAATTGCCCTTTTTATCTTCGATACAAATGTCCACTTTTTAATTTATTTTTTAATTTTTTTAGTTTATTTATTTTGAGAGAGAGCTAGTGAGCATGGGGGAGGGGCAGAGAGAGAGAGGGAAAGAGAGACTCTCAAGCAGGCTCTACACTGTTAGTGCAGAGTCTGACACAGGGCTCAAACTCACAAACTGTGAAATCATGACCTGAGCCAAAACCAAGAGTCAGAAGTTCAACCGACTGAGCCACCCAGATGCCCCACAAATGTTCATTTTTGTCTACTCATTACCAAAATTATCTAAATGGTAAATTTCCTAAGACTAGAGTGCATCTCTAAGCTCTGCTTCCAACACTTTGTACCCAGTATGGAACTGAGGTCAAAGCAGGAGTTTAGTCTGGGTTGAATGAAAAAGAGGGGAAGCATGCTACTATCTTATGATTTTGAAGCTTATGGAGCATGTTGGCATGACACAAAGGAGAGCACAGTGATGCTAGGATATTCCATGATCCACAGTTAGTTCCACTTGCCATGTTTACAAACACTCTCCTCTCCTCACTTTTAATGAGATGCCATCCAGATTTCTAATAGCAACAATCACTTTAGTATGAAGATTTCATTAGAGGTAAAAGCAAGAAAAATAAATATTTGTCAAGGGACAAAATATCAGGAAAAGTTCTATATACTATCAGTGGACAGTGCAGTTAAAGCTGAAGCTCAGTATCAACCTACTTTTTCTTTGCTTTTATCAAGAACAATGGAATATTTTGGTTTAACTACTATAACTTAGTTTTGTGATGCTAGGCACTCACTTATCCTTTTTGGATTCCAGTTCCCTCATCTGTAAATGCAAGGAGTGGAGGGAATGATGCATTTACTATTTTTTCCAGCTTTAAAGACTATGATCCATCATCAAATTGATATTTTAAGTATTGGATCTGCAAAATGAAATTAATTTGATCAATATTTAATACAGAGAGTGTTCTGTGATAAAGGACCTGCTTGGATTTTAAACATTGGAGGAAGCATTTGGCTCTTTCAGAGTATGTACTTTAATCAGCCTACCTACACTTTTGGAAAACAGTTTATAATTGGAGAAGTGGGGAGATTAGATTTGATCACATTCCCAACTGCCACTCAGTGTATTCTTTGCCAGTGCAGAGTGGCTTTCTTACAATTTTACTGTATCCTCGTTCCAAATGCAATTTCAAAACCAGCAAAGTCAGAGCTGCCACTGCAGTTGGAGATTTTCTTTATCAAATTACTTAACCTTAAATGTCCCCCTGAGTCCTTCTTTTGCTTGTGCCATTACCCTTACTTTCTGCCTCTGCCTCCTTCAACTGCTTGTAATCAAACCAGCCTGTGTGACTGCCCCATTTTCTGTCTTAATATTTCTCCATGTGATAGCTTTTCCTAAGCACTCAGGACTCATGACCTCTCCCTACTGCAACAGGCTACCTCCCTTAATGAAATAAAACTGGGAGGCTCCAGCTTTCACTTTGGAAAGATAAGCCATTCTTATTACACTCTTGAATGCATCCCATCTTCGTCCTCTGGCAGTTTCTTCTGCCTGAAACAACTGTTCCCCCAACTTTTGGCATAGCTAAATTATTCTCATCCTTCACATTTCAACCCACATATTACTATCTTCACAAGGCCTTTGCTGATCTCCACCCCTCCAACAACTGCCATCTTCCAGTATCTCCTTGGATGCTTCCAAAATAACTTTAATAATTATATCGAGCTTGAAATTACTTTCTTCAATCTCTATAATCTACCCTAGTATATAGCTGTAGGAGGTCAGGGACTGTGTTCATCTTGTTCACCAGCTCGTCAGCACCCTGAGAATCTAGAACTATGCCAGGAATGGTCTAGAATGAGTGGAAGGCAGGAAGGAGAGAAAGAGCGTAGAAGAGATAGAAAATGAGTGGGCCTGGCTCTGTCTTAGGCTATTACCCTCCCCTTGAGTTCTCTGGCTTTGATCCCTACTGTTTCCACCACTGTGGTGCTCTTAGCAATGGGAGACAGAATGGTATTCTGTGGCAAGACCTAGGTTTACATTCAAGTTCAGCTATTTAATAACTCAAGGATTTGAGCAAGCTACCTAGCCTGGCTGACCATGATTGCCTAGAATATACTCTGCAAGGTTACTGTGAGGATAAAATGAGATCATACCTAAAAAAGTACATGATGGTTGCTCAATAAATATTAATTACTTTCCATCTCCACTCTCTCGCAGCCCCCACCCCAAGTGTGCCACTGTTCCTTTAACACTTTGGCTCAAGTGTGGACAAAAAACATCTTCTCTTGGTTCTGCTTAGCACATCTGAGACAGACTGGCACTTTACTAATTGCTAAGGAAAAACAAACAAAAAAAAATTAAATCTAGAGAGAAGCAACAATAAGGCAGTTTGACTTCTCCAGAATATATAGTTACTTGTTTTTCAGACTCAAAGTCCCCACTGTATTCTGAGTGGGATCTTAAAGAGAAGGAGAATCCTATGGAACAAACTCTTTTCTTTTATTCATCCCCTCATCCATTCATTCATTCACTCAATAAATATTGCTTGTGTCCTAATTAGCGGGAAACTGGTGTTGACCACCTAGCCTGCAGTCTACACAGCATTATAGACAAAGGGAAAAGACCTTGTCCCAGACAGAGAAAAAGAACAGCATGCACTAATAGGAATACAAAGAAATGAAGGTAAAATTGTTGTCCTCAGGGTAGGAAGGTAGAGTTGCTAGATTTTAAGGGGGGAGGGTGGAATCAGGATATCTAGAGTGATTTGAAAAATAGCCCATCGTATTTCTGCAATTTTTTTGAAAAAAGTTGAGATCAGGTACTTAGAATGTTCTGACAAAGTCAACACGGAATGCAAGTTACAATCATTAAATACAGAATATGTGCTATCTATACAGGATGCCTGGCAAGCCAATCCTAAGGGAAGGGGCCCATGATTAAAAGCCAAGTTCTATTAATAAGGCCAAGACAATTAACATGAGCCTTGAGAGAAGCTTGGATCAAGGGAGGAGATTTCAACCATTGGCAGATAAGCCATATGTGGCGGTCACCAGGAGCAGGCTGGACAAAGGACTGGAGGATGGTGACTACAGAGAGTGGTACCAGGTTTCAGACGTGGAGGTGGCAGGGTAAAAACAGAACACTGGCAGACTGGGAAAGAAGGAAAATCTGTAAGACCAAAAAGGAGTTCAGGGAGCAGCTTGGTTAGTCCCTGCAAAGGGGTGGTGCTCAAAATATTTAGGAGCTGGCAAGCAAACATGGGAGCAAGCAAAATGGGTGTAGTCCTGGAGGCCCTTTGCCAAGCCAGGCATTAACTCTTCAGCTGCTGGGCCATGGGAGGTCCAGGAGGTCCTAGATAGGGTCCACGGTGGCCAGGGTACCTGTGAGGGTGGGGGTTATTCAGGGAGCTAAGGGCAGAAGTATTTGCCCTGGAGAAAAAGTGTTTCAGTATCTTAAGACCTAGTATGGCTGTTTTACTGTGAACCAGAGAAGATCAGGCCTCCCTCAGTCAGTTCTCAGAAGGAATAATGTGCCCACAAGGGTCAAGAATAGGCTCTGGCACTTATTCTAACGCCTGCTGGTTGTAGCCTGGTCCTCCTAACTATTAAACATCTGTGGAAGATGGCTGAGCTAACTTTGTGACAAGCATCTAGTATCTGCTGGAGCTAGGGGTGAAGCTAGGGGCCAGACCAAGCACACATCACACCTGTATCACTTCTCTCACACCTTCTCCATTTGGTGAGGACGAAATCAACGTCTCCTAGACTGGAAGCTCCAGGAAGAAAGAGACCGAGATAAGTAAACACAACTGTAATATATAGGTAAATATGGGAAATAACATCAGAACAGAAGGGTTCAAACAGTACTGAAGGTCATTTGTTTATTCCACATACATTCCCTTTCAGCACTTACTATGTTACAGGCAATGTGCTTTGCCCTGGGTTAATAATAATTAAAAATATCTTACTTAAAAAATAGTTATAAAATAGACATAGACATTTTTAATCATATTCAAAATGTTGATTATAAAAATATGTTTTAGTATATATATATATAAACACACACACACACACACACACACACACACACACACACATATATATATAATGTATATAAAACCAAATACTTTATAAGATTCCAAAGTGAACCATATTCATTTTATTTGGGAAGTACTTTATATTGCCTTGCTTGGCAATAAAAAGAGGAGACATGATAGTCATCTATCTGCAGTTATGTAAGTATAATCTTTCCTAGGAGCAGGAAGACAGACAAAATTAATTCCCTTTGATTACTGTGATGTTGAATCTGACTTGTTCTCTGTATAAGAATGAGAATTCCATGGCATAGTACTTAAATGAGTAAAGCCTTGCTACCTGTTTTTTATACTTAGCTTGCCACACTCTAGATTTGTACATAGGTACAATTTTCTGGGTATGGAAGGTGTTTACTGGGAGTCTGGCCACCAAAACAAGCCACCATATAAGTCTTCACCTCAAATTAGGAATAAAACATGTATGGACAAAACTTCAGTCAGCCAAATAAATTAACTTCAAGGAAATCATTTATCTGAGTAGTTATTAAAATGTTTATTGATTGTCTGTACATTTAGACATATGCTTTTCTTGGACAGTAACAATGTCTATTTCTTTTATTTTTTAATGTTTCTTTATTCTTTGAGAAAGAGAGAGAGCACAAGCATGATCACTAGATCATGACCTGAGCTGAAGCCAGATGCTTAACTGACTGAGCCACCCAGGTGCCCCACGATGTCTATTTCTTTAACAGATTATGTCCAAAAGGGACACCACATAACTTACGATTCAAATGAGGACAGTCTGGAGAGTGAAAGGGAAACTTTTATTAATTATGCCAGGATGACAACAACAAGAACAATAAAGTAAATGAGAGCTTGCATTCACTGAGTGCTTGCTTCTTTTCTACAATTCAATGCTGTGCATTTGACACATGGGTCTTTACTTAATATTCAAAAATTCTCTGTGAAGGATATTATTATACCCATTTTACAGATTAGCTAGCTGAGATTTTAGACAGTTTAACTAACTTGCCCCCAAAATGCACTGCTGATAGGTGGCAGAATCAGGACTTGAATCCATCTGACTCCAAAAACCTTACCTTAAAGGAACCTACTTTGGGGGCTCCTGGGTGGCTCAGTTGGTTAAGCTTCTGACTTCAGCTCAGGTCATGATCTCGTGGTTCATGAGTTCGAGCCCTGTGTTAGGCTCTGTGCTGACAGCTCAGAGTCTGAAGCCTGCTTCACATTCTCTCTCTCTCTGCCCCTTGTCCAGTCACTCTCTCTCTCTTTCTCTCTCTCTCTCTCTCCCCCTCTCTCTTTCTCTAAGATAAATAAACATTAAAAAAAAAGGAACCCACTCTCTAACAAAGAGGAAAAACTCATAAACAGTAACAGTGCAAAGCAATAAGGGCTCTGATAGAGGGAAATGCAAGGTACATAGGAACCCAAAGGTGAGCCCTGGTCCAGTCTGGGGATATCAAGAACAGCTTCTCAATACATCCAAAGAAAGTGGCATTTATGCTGGGACTTACTTCCAAATGATTCTCAAATCATTCCAAAATAACTATCAGCAACTACATACACACACCAATTTCCTTAAATATACCAAAGGCAAAGCACCTAAGAAATGGTTATACCACTGGAGAATTTCAACAAATTGCCAACAAGACGGGGTAACAGGAAAAATGAAAATCTCAGTGAACAACTTAAAAGTGTAATGGGGTGCATGGTAAGTGTCCCAATTATTATTATATATCCTGTCACAGTGATCGATGCTACAGAATATTATTCTGCTGGAATACTATCTGTCTTGTCAAAAAGACAAGTTGTAGCTGCCATAAGGTAGCAGCAGTGTGCTACCTGACCTGGCATCCTAACAGAAAGGGAGTATATGCTAATTCTTTGCAACAATATAAATGTTATAAGCTACTGAGAAATAAAGTTACTAAGTGAAGGGCTCGCCTTATAGTGCTATTCTTGGATTCAGACTTTTTCCTATCCACTGCCAGAGGACAGCCCTAAAAACAGTGTAAGTGGCGAAAGTGATTGATTGCTGTCTATAAGTGCCTGGTAAGGAGACAACAGGACAGAGCAGAATGAGCACCAGCAGAAGTCTCCCTTCTCAGAGACCTCACTTCTCTTCCTAGCTCTCCTGTTTCAAAGCAGTGTGATCTTGGGCAAGTTCCATAACCTCTGGATCTGTTCCTCCTCTGTAAAAAAGAATTCAGTACCAGGATTTCATCAACTTTGACATTCTTTCCATCACCAAACCATGAGCGACTCACCAGGTCAAATTCAGCATTAGTATTAGAACAGCCATTCACCTAAGAAAGAAACTAGAAAAAAAAACTCGGTTCTGTGCCTGAGATGGTCCACTCAAGGTTATCATACTCTTTATGAGACTATGTTTAATGAAAAAGGATCAGCTTTCCACACTTTTCTCACAAGCCATAAAAGACTTGCCAAGGCAAAGTGACATCTTTTCTGATTTTTTACTAGGCTCCACATCCTTTTCAATATTAAATGAAATTATGTGACTAACATGCACACCACAGGGATCAGGGATTTAATAAATGGCTAAACATAAATATTACTTCTTCCTGCTTTCTCTAAGGATCTTGGGCGTCTAATATTCAATTTTTTTGTTGGACTTATTCTAAATAGAAATTCTCTAATCCCTGATTGAAATTATAACTGGAGATACACGGAAATTGTTCCGGATCAGATTATCTCAATTCAGTTAAAGAGAATTTCCTTAAATATACCAAAGGCAGAGCACCTAAGGAATGATTACACCATTGGAGAATTTCAGCAAACTGCTCACAAGACAACTCTGTTGATGAGTCTTAGAGGCTGGCCAACTTTATCTCCTACAAGACCCAAATAAATAGTGCTCTACATCCCTGCCTGAGCCCTCAAAATGTTGAAAAATAGAACCAAGAGTATATCAGAAGGAATCCCACATATCCCCCTTATTCCTGATAGAAATTAAACTGAACATAGAGTGTTGTGTAAAGCAATGTTCGCCTACTAACTCCACCCCAAAATAAGGTGAACACCTACTGAGACAGAGGCTGACCTTCTTCTAGAAAAGAAAAGGAAGATGTGAGACATGTTCTCTGTAGGTAAGTCTGTCTCAGAGAAAGAAAGGCAGAGAAAGGCCAAGCAAACCCTCATTTCTTTCCACGTTTACAATCAGGTAAAACCCTCCATCACTGTAAGGGTGGAGCAGTAAAGACTTTGAGATATGCTAGGATAGCTTCTAAGGACTATCCCTCCATCCAAAAACCAGGAATGAAAAGGCAGGGGGGAGTGGCATTCTTCACATTCATGAAAGACAGTCTATCCAGAAAATCGTGGAAAAAATAAATGAACAAACTAAAAACCAGTTTCAGTTACACTAATGAGAAGCAGGTCCAGGCAACTGAAACTCTAACCTGACCACACAGAAGTAGTCAAGATAATCAGATCTCTCTTTCAAACTCTCTGAATTTCTAAATGTATCCCCTTTACATCCTAAGAGAAGAGACACTCAGGTTAAAGTCTGACCATTTTCAGAAGCCAAGATGGGACTAATTTGCTATGGCCAGTGAAATGGAGGGAGATGTATTAAGGGAAATGATGTCCTCTGGGATGATCACTCAGCTGAAAAATTACTTGACCAAATGCAAGCAGGGTGATAGTTCCACTGCCCAGAAGGGTACCAGCTGCTAATTACAATGGCTCTCTGGAGAAGTGCTTCCAACAGTATTTCTGAGTTATTAGTTGATTAGTTTTCAGTCAAATCGATAAAGCCTTCAAGGTTAACTATCTACATGATATTTCTCTACAATTATAATGCATAAAAAAGTGTTTATTATCAACTTTCTCTTGCTTTGGCTTAATTATTTAAGCACTTGGAATTCAGTAGTTATCTTCCTGCCTCTCTAGAAAACAACCTGAGAGGGAAACTGGCAAAAATTTCACAGAGGCCAGATCTATTTCTAATGGACAAGAGAATCAAATGAAAAATAAACCCATTTCTCAATTATATTCAGGAGCACAACATATTCAATCAATCAATAAACAGCATAAAACAGTAAGACACACCATGTATTAAGTGCTTACTACATGTCAAGTTCGAGCTAAGTGCATTGCCAACATTTTATCATTTAATCTTTACAATTTCCCTGCAAGTAAATCACCATTATCCCCATTTTCAAAAGTGAAAACATGTTACATCAGTAAGAGAAAAAGAGAATTCAAATTCAGGTCTATAAGTGCTGTGGGTTGAATTGTGTCCCCCCAAAATTCATATATTGAAGTCTGACCCCTTGTGCATCAAAATGTGACCTTATTTGGTAATGGAGTCATTGGAGATATAATTAGTGAAGTTAAGATGACAGCATAGTGGAGTAGGGGGCATCCCTAATCAGATATGACTAATATCCTTATAAAAAGGAGGATTTGGACACAGACATGCACACAGGAAGAATGCTACATGAAGGTGAAAGCAGGGATCATGGTGATAGTCTACAAACCAAGGAACTCCAAAGATTGCCAGAAAACTGCCAGAAACTACGGGGAAAAGCATGGGATAGATTCTTGCTCATAGTTCTCAGAAGGAACCAACTCATTGACACCTTGATTTTGGACTTCTAGCCTCCAGAACTGTCAGACAATACATTTCTGTTGTTTAAGTTGTTCAGTTTGTGGCATTTTGTTATGGCAGCCCTAGCAAACTAATATAGTTGGGTTCCAAAAATCTGTGCCTTTCTGTTGGGTCATGCAGCCCAGGTGGGCAGTTTCTTGCTGCTCTTATGCCACACATCTAGTTAGACACCTTTACTGGAGTTTGGACTGAGATACAGAGATATCTCTGAACATATGTCTAGTGGCTTGTTTTCCTGAAATCTCACCTTCCTCTGGCATGACTATCTCCCCATCCATTTTAGTGTTTCTGAGAAATTCATATTGTCTCACTCTTTGAGTGAAAAGCCATGTGTTATTCATTCATTCACTAAACAAAAACAACCAAAATATACTGAGTGTCTTCTTTGTTCCTACTGGCTTTTCACAGTATAGCAGAGGAGCATGACATTAAGAAAATTATTACATCTAGAATTATGACAATATATTACAAATGCTCATCTTAGACCCTATTAAAATTGAGATTGATCTCTGTTCTAAGCCTTACTTTGATTCTTTTTAAAATAAATAATAACATATTTTAGAACACCAAGAGACAGAAGCCAAAGAATAATTGAATTGTTTACTTTGTACTCAAGGCAATGATAAGTAATATTTGGAATTATCTGTACATTTTTCTCAAATTTAATGAAAACTATAAACTTGTACATCCAAGAAACTCACGTGGAAATCAGTGATAAAAATAAAATCTTAAAAGCAGTCAGAGGACACAAAACACATTACAGAGAGGGGGTAGAATTCTCATCAGAAACAATGCAAACAAAGAATATGAAGTGCTAAAACAAAACAGCCAACCAACAAACTTACATAGAATTCTATAACCAGCAAAGATATCCTTCAAACATTAAACTGGATTAGGATATTTTTAGTAAAGTTAAGATTAGTAGAATGTACTGTCAGAAAATGTGCATGACAAAGAATTTTAAAGGATGTTCATTAGACAGAAGGAAAATAATATGAGATCTGTTGAAGAGGTAATATGGGTAAGTATAAAAGACTTTTTCTCATTTTCTAAGTTTTTAAAAAATATAATTGACTATTTAAGAACACATTGAGGGATTAGGAAGATGTCAAAGGAAAATAAAGGACAATTGCACAAAGGATGAAGGTGGAAAAAAATTGAAGTGTAATGATGTAAGATACTTTCATTATGTGTGAAGTGGAATAATATCATTTGAGGTAAAGATATGCATTTTAAACTTGAGAGTGAGTAAATAAGTAAATAAATAAAGCTGATAAGCCAATAGTGGAGATAAAATAAATACTAAAAATTAATTCAAAAGAAGACAAGAAAAATAGGAAAATGAAGAATAGATGAGACAAATAACAATATGATTAAAATAAACCTAAGAGTATACAAATTATGTTAAATGTTAAGATTACGAGCACCACAATGAAAAGGCAAAGATCATCTGATCAGATTATTTTTTAAAAAGGAAGAATCAACTATATGCTACCCAAATGAAATGCCCTTTCGATATTAAGGCACAGGATGGAAAATGATATATCTTGCAAACACTAATCATAGTTGGAGTGACCATATTAATACCAGAGGAAGTAGAGCTCAGGAGAAGGAACACTACCAGGCATAAAGAGGAACTTTTCATAAAGTAAAATGGTCAATTCATAAAAAATATGGAAAAATCTGGGGCACCTGGGTGGCTCAGTCAATTAAGAGTCTGACTTCAGCTCAGGTCATGATCTCACAGCTGGTGAGTTCAAGTCCCACACTGGGCTCTATGCTGACAGCTCAGAGCCTGGAGTCTGCTTTGGATTCTGTGTCTCCCTCTTTCTCTGCCCCTTCCCTGTTCATGTGCTGTCTCTCTCTGTCTCAAAAATAAATAAACATTAAAAAAAAAAAAAAGGAAAAATCTAAAATGTGCCATGAACTTAATAACAAAGTTTCAAAATACAGGAACAAAAACTGATCAATTTAAAAGCTAAATAGATAAAACTATAATAGGAAATTTCAACATTCCTCTCAATAATCAATAGAACAAGTGGACAGAAAATAAGAACATATATGAAGAGTCAAACAACACTATCAAGTCAATAAACATCTGTAGAACGCTCCACCCCAAAACTGCAGCATGCACATTCTTTACAAACACATACAAATGTTTTCAAAATAATTCATAGGCTGGCCTATAAAATATATCTCAAAAAATTTTAAATAATAGAAATTATATAAAGTATGTTTTCTAAACACAATGAATTAATCAATAAATAATCAGAAAAAATCTTAAAAAATCACCTAAATTTAGAAATTCAGCAACATGATTTTAAATGACCCATGGATCAAAGGATAAAACAAGAGAGGAGAATTATAAAATACTTTTAACTGAATGATAACGACAACTCAACATGAATTAAGATTTGGAGATGAATCTAAAGCAACACTTAAAGGGAATTTTGTAGTTTTAAATGCTTATGTTATCAAAGTAAGTAGGTGTAAAAGAAATTATCTAAGCTTCCACCTTAAGAACCTGGAAAAAAGAAGAGTAAATTAAACCCAGTATAATTGAATTTTAAAAAGGTATAAAATTATAATAGTGTATTTAGTAATATATGTTCATATACGTCCACTTCTAGTGGTATATTAAATTCTTGCAGTTTCACTTTCATTTAACTAACATTTATCATGTGTTAAATGATATGCGCAGCCTTTGCCAAAGGCTAAGAAAATATGCATGAATAAGTATCAACCCCTGCCTTTAAATACATTATTTGAAGACACGCACACACTCCACAGAGACAGACAAGGAAACAATTCACAACAGGAGTATGGCTAGATGCCAAGGCAGTCAGAGAAGAGGATGATAAAAGTTCTCCTTTACCTCATTCCTTTGCTTCAGTTAGAGTTACAGGTAGAACAGCACCTGATATGGGTCATAAAGAATGAAGAATCTGTGCACACTGTTCCTTCTCATTAGATTTGGCACCAGGGGCGCCTGGGTGGCTCAGCTGGTTAAGCATCCGACTTTGGCTCAGGTCATTATCTCACAGTCTGTGAATTCGAACCCTGCGTCAGGCTCTGTGCCAACAGCTCAGAGCCTGGAGCCTGATTCAGTGCCTGTGTCTCCCTCTCTCTCTGCCCCTCCCCCACTCGCACCTGTCTCTCTCTCAAAAATAAAATAAAAACATAAAAAAATTTTTTAAAAAAAGAAGATTTGGGTCCATAGTAGATTTGAGGAGAAAAGGATCAACAGCACATTTTGGGAATTAAAAATAGAATAGTGATGTTGCTAAATTGGTGAGTGGGATTTGGGGATTAGGCAGACCATTGGGGACAGGAGTCTAAGGAAGGAGTTAAAAGGCCAGTGATGGAGGTCATATAATTTCAATATACTTTTCAGAAATGTATTATTTATTTCTCTGACCCACCATTCTCATCATAGCCAAAACCAAATCTTGGAGATTCTGAATTCATGAAATTAAAGATGACAAAGAAAAATCTATAGTCATGTATAAACCAACAAAATAAAGGAGTAGATATGCTATTATATTGAATTTAGTTCTGAAAAAGTAATCTATTTTAGCATTCTTTTCCCTAATATATTGTTTAGACAGTTTTAGGGGCGCCTGGGTGGCTCAGTCAGTTAAGCGTCCGACTTCGGCTCAGGTCATGATCTCACGGTCCGTGGGTTCGAGCCCCGCGTCGGGCTCTGTGCTGACAGCTCAGAGCCTGGAGCCTGTTTCAGATTCTGTGTCTCCTTCTCTCTGTGACCCTCCCCCGTTCATGCTCTGTCTCTCTCTGTCTCAAAAATAAATAAACGTTAAAAAAAAATTAAAAAAAAAAAGATAGACAGTTTTAACAATATTTGAACATTCTATCTATTGAAATACTTCTTCAATTTAAGCGCTAGTCAAGCCCTGGAACATTTTAATACCCAAGAAATTGACCACGTTAGTAGGTACACATGCTATTGTATAAATGGTAGACTTGAGATTTGCCTCTGTCTATGGCATTCCTCATCCAAGACAACAGACTACAGGTTTCTGCTCCTGTAGTTATCAATTGGGGATATTTTTTAAATTATTGATTCTCAGGATCTAAAAAACAAATTGAGACTCTCAGGAAAGAAATTTTTATTACTGCCTTGTAGGAAGTCCAGACATGCCAGTTTAATTTCTCAAAATTTATGTATCTATTACAAACAGGGACAGCAACTAACTAATTTTATAGACCTATTAACTTGACCTTTGAAATATTTTCCTACTAATCAAATGTGAACAAAATTATATGCCCTTATTTAGTTAATTCAAAAATCAAAAAATGAATTCTCAGGCACAAAATTTTCTTTATTAAAATCAAAATGGTCATTAAAACTGAGACTGAAGGGGCCATTTAACAATGACAATTGCCTGGTTCCAGGCAATCATTTTCATTTTAAGATAATCCCCTGAAGCATTTTAATCCCTAAAAAAAAAAAAAAAATACACCTCCACTTAAAGAATTTTATGAGGAGTTCTCATCTGTAACATGTTTCTCTTTTGTCAAAATATGCTTGTTAAAGCTGAATGTGACTGTGGAGTTTGGGGAGCAGGTTTATTTCCATTCAGTCTGACTGGGTCAAAGTTCATGACGGTGAAAATACCTTGAGTTTCTAATTGTTTGCTTCCTAATCCAGGATGAAGTCAGTCCAGTTTTGCTTTCTCTTCTATTGCTGGAGAGCAATCTGCTGCATGAGCATGACGAACATCACCATCACAGTGGAGAAAGGAATACCCCTTCTGCATAAGCACCAATGCCACTTGGTGTGTGGGCTACTGCTACACCTGGGCAGGAACTCACTCCTGCTGGAAGTGAGGGTACTGAGGATCTGTACAAGGCAGGCTTCATTAATTCCCAATTTATCAATATTTTGTCTCTCCTCAACAATAGCCATGAATCGCTTAGCCAACTTCTCTGCATTGTGATTAAGGTTAATTACCATGATACCATTTCAATGTCTAGGTTTGGATTTAATTTGGGTAAAACAAATTTGGGACAGCTCATATTGATGTAAATGAATGCTTCAGTGATGTGCCAATTCTGCATTTTAAAAGAGTATTTTTCTGCTAGCTTTACCTATTGAGAGATAAACATGGGCATGAATACATATCTATATTTGATCATGGAATATGATCAATACTCTCAAACAGCCAAATGCAATAATTAAAAGGCATACCTTTGTAACAGGTATAGTACCAAAATGTCTTTAAAGCCAAATAAAAACACAAACACCCAATTAGAAGATTCATTTTATTGCTCTACCTTTAACACAAATGCCAGCAAGCAGCCTGAAAATAATCAATCCCTGTAGATTAGAACCAAAAGGAATCAGCAAACCTACTCCCTTTATGCTGGTGAGGAAATCAAGGCATAAGGGCATTAGACCATTTGTCTACATTCTCTACAGCTTCTTCACAATTGGCCAGTTTTCAGTGAACATGTTTCTTCTTTGCCATTTTTCTGTTGCATCTGGCTGTACAGGGGTCCAATAAACTGAAATTTAAGGTGGCTGCATTTTAATGAATATGCTTTATGTGATAGTAAAAATTTGATCAATGAAATTTAACTCACTGCACTTTAGGGGGGACAGAGACCTTGTGGCCAGCCTGGGAAAGGAATTAACCAGCAACCTCTTCTCTCCCTTAAAGCCAATTATTTTCTCATTGGGCAAGTAGAAGAGTGAAACATACTTGGCTTGAGTTAAATGTATTGATATTGAAACTATGTCATTTACTTTTGGATTAAGAACCATGCAAATACAAAGAATTTAAGGCAGTGGCAAGGAAAAACTTAAAAAGCAATAGAAGGTCCAAAATCCAATATGAGACTTCACTCATATTTCAGGCAAGCATGAATAATTCAGCATATGACTCTTATTCCTCTTTTAAATATACATAGAAAAGAGTGATGGAAATATCTTTATAAGCAATTAAACTGAAGTGTTATATGTTTTTATCTGTCATTAACATAGCTTCAGATTACTAAGTACAAAAAGAAAAATCTTTATATTCCAAGGTCATATTTCTTTATTCCTTTATCTCTACATGCTTTTATGCCATACAAATTTAAAGTTTTATAGAACTTTACAAATATTAAACATGTGGGTATTATCATGGTGGGGAGGAAGGAAACAGTCATATTTTCTATAACATTTCCAGGACAGTTTAGAAAAGTGGTATAACATGCATTTTTTAAAATAAGGTCATGTTTCCTGTGCTTAAGGATCCTACAACCTGGTCTTCAGAGGACAAATATTAGAATAAGCAGTATTAAATCCCTCTTTTTTTGAGAGAGAGAGAGAGAGAGAGAGAGAGAGAGAGAGAGAATCCCAAGCAGCCTCCACACTCAGTGTGGAGGCAGATGCAGGGCTTAGTCCCATGACCCTGGGATCATGACCTGAGCCAAAATCAAGAGTTAAATGCTCAACTGACTGAGTTACACAGGCACCCCAAAATCCCTGTCTCATTTTGACTAAGCCAAAAGGAAACTTCCAGAATTATAATCTAACTCTCTCCTTCCTAAACTCCTCAGGCTCTAGTGTACAAGAACCCAGGCAGGCCCAACATTCAGAAAATATGTACCTCCAAGGAGCTGATGTGTGACGTGGTTAGAGTGCCTAGCTGTGCTCGCCATGTAGACTCCCTGTGTATGTACCCAGTAGCCACTGCGTATCACTGTGGCAAGTGAGACACCAACACTGACTACACCGTGTGAAACCTGGGGCCCAACTACTGCTCCTTCAGTGAAATGAAAGAATAAAGAGCAGTAGACATTTGGGACAGCCTACCCTTGTCCTAAAGGACCAAGATATCCCAAACTCTGTGTACGTCCATGTGCCCAGGCTAAAAAACCACTGCAGGCCAAGGGATCATCAGGCCCCTGATCCCTGCTGTCCAGGCAGAGGAGGAGCTCCAGGATTGGAGAGTGCCTGGCACCACTCATCCCTGTATTCTTAGTTGTGGGCTCAGTCAGTTTCATTCCACTTGAATTCCAGGGCTTTAAGTTGTTTCCCATATTCAACGGATTTAGAGGTCCCTAGAGAAACTCTATGATTTTATAAATGAGAAAACCTAGACTTGGAAGAAAGAGCTCTCAAGATGACTGGGTAGGAAAACTAAATCTCGAATGAGATGTACAGCGTGCAAGGGGAGGGCCAGTATTGTTTTAGTGTCCTAAAGCCAGTACCTAACCATTTAAATATTAAGGGGAGATTCAGGAAGACAGGGAGACTGAGCCAAGACTGCCCACTTCATCGCTGGTCCTTGGAGGTGGTAACATCAGTTCCACTTTGCCTGTGTTTTTCTGGCAAAGAAGTTTTTGCTGATCTGTGAGGGTAGGAGAAGAGTAGAGGGAGGTAGTGCTGGGAAACAGGCCATGCATTCAGAATGTGAAGCCTAAAAAACCACATCTTAACAGTTTTTTTAAGTTTATTTACTTATTTTGAGAGACACAAAGACAGAGCAAAGTGGGGAGGGCAGAGAGAGGAGGGAGAATCAAAAGCAGGCTCTGCACTGTCAGCACAGAGCCCGATGCGGGGCTCAAACCCATGAACCATGAGATTATGACTTGAGCCTAAACCAACAGTCGGGCACTTAACTGAGCCACCCAGGCACCCCAAAAATCTTTATTTCCAATTTGAATTACTAACCCAGACCAAGAACTATTAGTTTGGGTCTGTAGAAATTCAATTACAAAACCAATGAATATATTTTCCTGAGTTGTTCCCCTAAACGTGTTTTACCACTTAAAAAAAAATTTGATTGAGAACTTCCAGCCTCCTGCAAAACTGCCTCTTGGGCAATAAGAGTTGCTTGTTGCTGTGTCATCTGGATCAGAATCCTCCTCCTTGGTGGGATGGGAACCCTGAAGTACAGTGATACCACTTTAGGCAACTTGACAGTTTTTGTTTGTTTCAAATTTTTATTTAAATTCCAGTTAGCTAACATATAGTGTAACATTAGTTTCAGGAGTAGAAATTAGTGATTCATCACTTACATACAATACCCAGTGCTCATCCCAACAAGTGCCCTCCTTAATACCCATCATCCATTTAGCCCATCCCCCACCCACTTCCCTCTATCAAACCTCAGTTTGTTCTCTACCATTAAGAGTCTGTTTCATGGTTTGCCTCTCTCTTTTTTCTCCACTATGTTCATCTATTTTATTTGATTGATATTTATTTGATATTTATTTATTGATATTTATTTGATTCCACATTTGAGTGAAATATGCCATTTGTCTTTCTCTGACTGACTTATTTCACTTAGCACAATACACTCTAGTTCTATACATGTCATTGCAAATGGCAAGATTTCATTCTTTTTGGTGACTAATATTCCATTGTGTGTGTATGTGTGTGTGTGTGTGTATGTGTATATATACATATATATACATATGTATATATACATACATATATACATATATATACATATGTACGTATATATGTGTATGTATGTACACACGCCACTTCTTTTTCCATTCATCGGTAGATGGACATTTGTGCTCTTTCCATAATTTGGGTATTAATGATAATGAAGCTATAAACAACAGGGTACATATGTCCCTTTGAATCAGTATTTTTATATCCTCTGGGTAAATACCTAGAAGTGCAAATGCTGTATCATAGGATAGTTCTATTTTTAACTTTTTGAGGAACCTCCATACTGTCTTCCAGAGTGGCTGCACTAGTTTGCATTTCCACCAAGAGTGTAAAAGGGTTCTCCTTTCTCCACATCTTTGCCAACATCTGCTGTTTCCTGTGTTGTTAATTTTAGCCATTCTGACAGGTGTGAGGTGGTATCTCATTGTGGTTTTGATTTGTATTTCCTTGGTGATGAGTGATGTTGAGCATCTTTTCATGTATCTGTTGGCCATCTGGATGTCTTCTTTGGAAAATGTCTATTCATGTCTTCTGCCCATTTCTTAACTGGATTATTTGTTTTTTAGGTGGTGAGTTTGTTAAGTTCTTTATAAAATTTGGATACTAACCCTTTATCAGAAACATCATTTGCAAATATCTTCTCCCACCCCAAAAGGTTACCATTTGGTTTTGTTGATTATTTCCTTTGCTGTGCAGACGGTTTTTATTTTGATGAAGTCCCAATAGTTCATTTTAGCTTTTGTTTCCCTTGCCTCCAGAGACATGTCTAGTAAGAAGTTGCTATGGTCAAGGTCAAAGAGATTGCTGACAGGCTAGTAACTTATTTGCCAATTATCTGTTCAGAGAAACAGTTCCCTTCAAAAGAGTTGGGAGTCCACAGAGATTAGCTATATTTTCTGGGCTCTCTACATTTGCTTTATCACTTGACTACCTGTTCTCCCAAATCTATGATCTTTCAAAAGGGTACACACTGAAAATGCCTCATGACTTAAATTACTTTAAAAAATATTAACTTTTATTAGCTGAATGTTAAAACATACAGAAAAAAATTTTTAAATGTTATCTACCAAAGGTACAACTTTACATTTTTTGACATTCTTGAGCCACTTATTCATGACACATTCATGTAGACTTTCATAATACTAGTGGGAATATTATTAGGAATCAAATGTGTCTATAAATATAACCTGCACTCATTGCTCCCTTGGAAATATCAATAACAATTTTGCTGGATTTTTGTGGTCTTTTTTCCCTAAAATACATCTACCAAAATTGCTTCAATGAAACTTTTTTAAGAAAGAAGTCATCATTTTCTTAAAATATCTCTGTTGCTTCTCACCCCCTGTCTACATTAAAACTGACTTATTCTCAGAAAGCCCTTAACTTATTTTTCTGCAGCTCAGGCTCAGTGGAAGTCTTCCTTATAACCTTTGGAATCTAGTTAAGTACTAGCACTCATAACCTGGAACCAATATAACACTGTGTATCAACTATACTTCAATTTAAAATAATAATAATAATAATAATAATAATAATAATAATAATAATAATAAAGAACTAGAGCTAATATATTTTTCAGCACATGGATATCAAGGATTATTTTTCACAGTAGATGCAGAAAAAACATTGACAAAACTCAACAACCTTTCATAATAAAAACTCTCAATGAATTGGGTATAGAAGGAATTTACATTAACATAATAAGGGTCATATGACAAGTCCACAGTTTACATCATATTCAGTGAGAAAGACTTAAAGCTCTTTTTCTAATATCAGGAACAAGGCAAGGATGCATACTTTCATGACTTCCATTAAACATAGTACTAGAAGTGCTGGCCAGAAATATCAGGCAAGAAAAAAAATTTTAAATCATCCAAATCAAATGCTAATTACACTGGTATCTAAAATTTAAAAAAAAAACAGATATAAATCAGAATGAAGAAGTAAAATTGTCTCTCTTTGCAGATGTCATGATCTTTTATATAGAAAGTCCTAAAGACTCCATCCTAAAACTGTTAGAAATAATAAACAAATTTAGTAAAATTTCATAATACAAAATCAGTATACAAAAATCAGTTGCATTTCTATATACTAAAAACAAAATATCTGAAAAAGAAACAAAGAAAACAATCTCATTCACAATAGCATCAAAAATGATACAATACTTATGAATAAATTTAACCAAGGAAATGAAACACCTGTACAATGAAAACTATAAAATATTGATGAAAGAAATTAACAACACAAATAAATGGAAAAATACCCAATGTTCATGGATCAGAAAAATTAATGTTAAAATGTCCATGCTATTCAAAGTCATATAAAGATTCAATGTAACCCCTATCAAAATTCAATGGCATTTTTTTTATAAAAATAAGGAAAAAACTCTGAAATTCATATGGAACCACAAAAGATCCCGAACAGCCAAAGAAATCCAGGGAAAGAAAAATAAAGCTAGACACATCATACTTTCTGATTTCAACTATACCACAAAAGCTATAGTAACTAAAATAGTATGATACTAGCATAAAAACAGATAATCAAGAGCCCAGAAATAAACCTATGCATATATAGTCAAGGACAAGGGAGACAAGAATATTAATGGGGATATTCGCATGCAGAAGAATGAAAATGGACTTGTATTTTGCACCACTCATAAGAATTAACACAAAATGAATTAAAGGCTTAAATGTAAGACCTGAATCCTAAAATTCCTAGAAGAAAAAATATGGGGTCTGGTCCTTGACACTGGTCTTGACAATTATTTTTTTAATATAACACCTAAAGTACAAGCAACAAAATTAAAAAAAAAAAAAATAAGTAGGGCTACACCAAGCAAAAAAGCTTCTGCACAGCAAAAGAATGATCAACAGAATACAGAGGTAACCTATGGGAGAAGAGAAGATATTTGCCAACCAATATCTGATAAGGGCTTAATATCCAAAATATACTCATAACAACTCAACAGCAAAACCAAAGGAAAAAAAAAAAAAAACCCAGAAAACAAAAAACAAACCCTCCCAAATTATCTGATTGAAAATGGGCAAAGGACCTACATAGACATTTTTCCAAACAAGACATACAAATGTCTAACTGGCATAAAAAGATGAAACTCACTAATCATCAGAGAAATGCAAATCAAAACTACAGTGAGATATCTCCTCACACCTTTTAGAATGGCTAGTATCAAAAAGATAACAGGTAAGTGCCAGCAAGGATGTATGGAAAAGGGAACCCTTGTGTTCTGCTGGTAGGAATACAAACTAGTGCAACCACTACAGAAAATAGTATAAAAATTCCTCAAGAATATAAAATTGAACTACCATGTGATCTAGCAATCTCACTTCTGAGTATATATGGGAAGGAAATAAAATCAACATCTTGAAGATGTGTTTATGTTCATGATGTGTTCAATGTTCATTGTAGCATTACTTACAATAGCCAAGATACAGAAACAATGTGTCTGTCTGTCAATGGACTAATGGATAAAGAAAATGTGGTATACTTATACAATGAAATATTCAGCCATTTAAAATAAAGGAAATCCTGCCATTTATGACAACACAGATCAATCTTGATCAACCAAAATGAGTCAGACAGTGAAAGGCAAATACTGTATGATCCTATTTGTGGAATCTAAAAATAACAAACAAACATAAAAACAAAAATGAACTCATAGAAACAGAGAACAGTTTGGCTGTTGCCAAAGGTCAGGGGTGAGGGGGGAAAATGAGTGAAGCTGGTCAAAGGGTACAAACTTTCAGTTACAAGATGAATAAGTTCTGGGATCTAATGTACATCATGGTTACTACAGCTAACAATACTGTATCACATATTTGAAAGTTGCTAAGAGAAATCTTAACAGTTGCCACCACAAAAAAATAAATAAAAAGGTAACTATGTGCAGTAGTGGACATGTTGACTAACCTTATTGCAATAACCATTTCATAATATACATATATATCAAATAATCACATTTTATACCTTAAAAATGCTGTATGTCAATTATACCTTCAATAAAGCTAGAAAAAATTAAAATTAAATTCCTAAAGAAAAAAATGAATGATTTTTTCCAAACAACTTTTTTCTTCCAGTTCGAAATTCTCATATGGAATACATATTAAATCTGTGGGCCTCTCATAATAATTATCTGCCTAGTTCAAGAATAGATGTGATAATATTTTTTGACTGTACAAAGATATAAGGACAAAATGAAAGTTGAATAGAATTATGGAATGGACAGAGGATTGAAGGCCATCTAGTTCAATGTTGCCATTTACTGGAGGTTAACACTGAGGCCTGAGACCACATAGGCCATGATAGGATCAGAATTAGAACCCCAATTCCTTATATTTTTTAGTGTCTCTTTGGAGTATCTCCACTATGCCATGAAAACACTTTGCCAACCAAACTAGCTCATTCAAATATGGCTATCTGTAAAGTGTAGACCATCACATACTTCAATACTTTCTACCATATTTTTAATGCCCAAAGTAGACTGAAACTCTGGTGACCAAAATAACAATAATTTAGTGACTCTGCTGATGCAGGGATTCTGCCTGCCTCACTCACTTCTGAGTAAACCCTTAGCACTTAGTAGGTACCATTAGTGGTTTAATTGGATTGATTCAAACTGAACTGAGAATTTCTTTTTCTGCAATTTCCATCTAGTTTTGTCTTCTGGAACCATCCAAAACAAGATTAATCTATTTTCTGCTTGAACACATTCAAGTAAGGAGAATAATTAGGTTCTCACTTCCAGCCTGAAGATGATCAGTTCATTTAGCTATTCTTTGAATAATCCAGAGCTCAAACATGCCTTCCCACAATCCTGATCAATATTCCTCTGTGTGTTAAGGGCTCATAGAAAGTACGGAGATTCAAAAAGGGCAGAATGGACCCAGACTGAGGGCTTTAAATAACTGCAGACATCAGATTCACACAAAAGGTCTTTGACGACAATGAATGCATTATAATTATGTTCAGAGCACCCAGCCTAGTGCCTTACACACACCAGGCTCTAGTGGCAATGTCTAAATGACTTGATCAGAGCGCTGTCTTCCTGCTCTCTCAGCACCACTGACCTATGTGTTAAGCCTGTGGTCAAATCCCATTTCTTTTCAATTTCAATTATTTTTACTTAGTGAAGTCTGAAACCATTAAGACAAAGCTTTTTCCCACTTCAAAGATAAGTATTCTTTTTTACACTCAGTGTTACTACTACAAATGTCATTCAGTCCACTTATTGAGTTTGGATTTTACATCATTTATTCTTTCTATTTCTTTTCACAAAGAAAAACAGGAAAATATTCAAGGCAAGAACTTGAAAGGAATTCGTGAAAGATCTAAGATCTATAGAAATACTGATATTTTATCAACATGAACACCGCAACTTTGTTTACATACCAAGGGCTGCCCAGAGAAGTGGCCAAGGAATACTGGTATGAAAAAAAACCTATTTGCTAAAAGGTAATATAATAGATGATTGAGAGAAAAGATGTGAGTCCAAACCCCAGCTAGCCTCCTTTCTGTGTGCTGCTGGTTAAGCTATGTAACCTCACTGAGCTTGTGTCCTCAATTTCAAAATAAGGGTAATATTTATAACCATGTCACAGTAAGAGCTAACATTTATATGGCAGCTACTATGAGCCGGGTACTATTTATTAACTCATTTAATCCTCATATAGTCCTTTGAGGTGGGAACTATTACCAGCAGCATTTGACAGAAGAAGGAACAGGTTCAGAAAGATTAAGAATTTTAAACAAGTCACACAACTATTAGGTGGTGGACTTGGAATTTAAACCCAGGCAATCAGCTTCAGAGTGTCTGCTTACAGCCATTGTACCATACTGCCTATACTATCATAAGTATGAACTCCAGAATATTCTCTTCCTATGGCCACCATTTCCCTTAGCAGTGTGAAAGAAAAGAACATTAGGCTAGATGCCAGGAGGCCTGGGTTTTACTCACAGCTCCTCCCTGAGTAGTTCTGTGACCCTGTGCAAGTTTCTCTCTCTCTCTCTCTCTCTCTCTCTCTCTCTCTCTCTCTCTCTCTTTCTCTCTCTCGGCCTCAGAATCCTCATTGGTAACATAAAAATGTCAGGAGTCATGAATTCATGCTTAGAGATGCCCAAAGAGTAACTCGGGGAATGACTTTTCCCTAGAGGGACACTTTGCTTGCATATATAAATTACATGAGCACACAGAAAGCACTCAATACTACTGCAGCTATCATTATCATTTACTCTCCCTTTCTGCTTCTGTCCTCACACCTCCAGAGTCTTTAACCTTAGTTAAAGGGTAGGAAAGCTACATGTCTCAGTTACCCCAACCACTTCAGATCCCAGAGAAAGTTACTAGCATGGAAATAGCCTTGTAGAGATAAGGCCCCAGGAAGGCCAGGGACTTTCCTATTTCCAAGCCTGTTTAGTCTTCAAGTAGCTGACTTTGACCTTCTGGCTAGCTCTGAATCAGTCACACCAAAGGCTCTTTAGAACCAAGGTTGTGAACACATGGTGCTCTAGCAGTAGTCATAACCTCCCAAATCCACTTAATCCCTTAATCCCCACCTCCTAACAGAGCTGGACCCCACACAGAATGCCTGTCTCAGCCTCTACCCAACAACATCAGCAAAGACCTGAGCTCACTCTGCTCTGATCAAGAGGCCTCTGCTCCAACCTTCTCAAACCCTGAGTTTCCTTCTTTCAGAGGAAACATTCTCATGTATAGCTGGCGTTTGCTAATACGTAAGTGATGAAATCCAAAGTACATTTGGTATTTGGACAAATGTCAAATGTTTTCCCTATGCACCACATATAAAATATAAATGAGGGAAGTTAAAAAAAAAAAGGCAAGAGACAAGCAAGTAGGCTATTCTGAGTATGAGGCTGCTTCTTTGCTCCAACAGAGGATTCTAGATAGGTAAGTGAGATTCCCACTGTATGCTAGAATGTTAATGTTACTCCCCACAATAGTAGGTAAAAACAAAACAAAACAAAACAAAAACAAACAAACAAACAAAACCGAGAACACTGGACTAGAAGATAGTCAGGAGGCCTGAGTTCCAACCACAGCTCCTCCTAGACTAGCTCTGTGACCCTGGGCAAGTTACTTTATTTCTCTGGGCCTCAGATTCTAATCTATAAAATGGAAATGTCTGCATATCACAAATGCAAGCTCAGAAAGGCCCCGAGCATAAGGCAATGATGAAACAGACGAAGGATTCATCTCACAACAGAGAAACTCTTCATCTGTATGTGTAATGCATAATATTCTCCACTTTTCTAAAGAAATATGCCAATTCCATTTAGGAAACTTTTAATTTTAGAATTTTTTAAGATTTATAGAAAAACTTATAGACAGAGAGTCCCGATATATTTCATACTCAGTTTCCCTTTTTGTTAGCATCTCATATTAGTATCATACATTTATCACAACTACTTTTTCTAAATACACAGCCCTCTCAGCCTATCTACAGAAATGAGTACATAGAAATATTTCTCTACTAAAGAAGAACAAAATGCAATCTTATCTTGATAATTCTGCCTCAGTAAGAGATACAGTAGGGAGGGAGGAGACTAGTGTTAACATGTACAAATCCCAGGCAGGAGCTGCAGGGCAGATTTAGGGGGACAGCTACTATACAGGGATACAGAACCTGTATTTCTAAACCTCTGGGTTTTGTTTTTGTTTTTGTCTTTGCATTTCAGATAAACTAGAAATCCAGATTTTTACATAAAACACAATTTTTAAATACTGCTTTGTTTCTTTTCCTTTCTTAAAATATTACTCTGGCCAAATAAAACAGATATGCTAACTGGAGTTGGCCTGTGTCTTTCAGTTTGGGATCCCTAGTTATATTAGTTCCACCGGGCAAAGTCAAGGTGTCGGCCGGCCTGGTTCCCTCTGGAGGCCCTGAGAAGAGAGTGCATTTCCTCTCCCCTTTCAGTGTCCAGTGGCCACTTGCTTTCCTTGGCTTGTGGACCCTTGTTCCAGCTCCAAACTGCACCTCTCCAACTCTGCTTGTGTCACCACATGGCCTTCTCTTCTGCCTCTGACTGCTCCTGTATTTCTCCCTCTTATAAGAACTATTATGATTACCTCAGCCCCACACAGCTAATCCAGGATAATCTATCTCAAGACCCTTAACTTAATCACATCTGAAAATTCCCTTTTGCCATACAAAGGTAACACTCACAGTGCCACAAGATTAAGATGTGGACCTATGTGGGATCAATAACCAGCCTGCTACATTAGTTTAGAAATGAATTTCTGTTCCAGCTTTTGTATTTAAGGATTCTCTCTCTGATCACTTTCATATGATTCCATCATCTTGGCCTCCTATCAGAGAAGCCACTTTAGCAGATATTTGTGGGGCAGCTATCGTGTACCCAGCCCTGTGCTAGGAACAGAGGGGAGGAATAAATATACAAGAACAAATATTCTCTTCTGTATCAAAGATTTATGATATATTTGGCAAAGGACAAGAATTTATAGAAGGTGTAATACTCTGAGAACTCATTTCATTAGAAAGATTTTCATTAGATCTAGGGGAAAATTGAAAACACAGGCCTAGGATGAAGAATATGAAGAAGGACACATTTCTGAGATGAAATTCTTGGAGGTGACATGGCCAGGACCACTTTATTCTCCTAAACCAAGCTTTATACTCAAATACTATTTGCCCATAAACTATTAGGCAGGAAGGGCATCCTTTCATTGGAACCCTGAAGTCGACATCTTTTGGAGTGTCTGTCTTACACATTAAGTCAATGACCCTACTCCCTTTCTCTGGGAAATGAGTCCCCTTCTAACTCACTGAAGTGCCTTCTTGGAGTATCTTCATAATCGTTGACTTCATTTAACTGAGCCAGTAGGCATTTGATAGCTAAAGTTCCATCCTGGACATTTGGAATTAAAATAATTAAAAATTGTAGCTAGCTGAGGCCTCTACTGTAGAAATTTGGAAAATAAAGCATGACCATCTTTCTCTTTCTTACATCTGGAGATGTAGAGAAAATCACACTACACAAAGAGAGAACAGGCAAGGCATGAAACAGTGACACACAGACCAAAGTGACATCCAGAGAAGCCTCATGGCTTTTACACTTCTGCTTCTAGTCACTTCCTGAGGTTTGGCTGCATTTTTGCCTTTGAGTTCCAAGAGAAAACCCTGTTTCTTTAAAATAAATTCCCTGTCTTTCCTTAGGTGCAACCAAGTTGGTTTCTGTTACTTGAAACTGAAAAAGCATTATAGTCCCCTGAGATCTCTCAAAGAGCTTCCCCTGAAGGCTCCCACCCACTGCTGTCTCTACTAAAAATGTTTTCTACTATTACTGTGTTTGGATTCCTGTCTTTTAGGAACCATTTCAGAAGAATTTGGCACCTGGCATCTACAAGACTTGGGAACAGAGGACACCTTAGGCAACACAATTCACACATCAGTTTTGCAAAAGTGAAATGTTTGGCCTAATTTCTCAAAATAAAGTCATTTTTATGGATGGTTAAATTTCTCATGTCCCAGTTGCGGAATGGTTTCATGTAAACCTAAAAGTCTGTAGGGATTTAATCCTCATCTCAGGGGCTGCCCAAATTTTATGCAACGAAGTGTGGCTTGAGAGACAACTGTTTGGTGCTTTCACTTTTTAAACAAGTATTGAAAGCACGTAAAGACATGTTACTCAATATTTTGCCAATGACAGAATGTTTTCATTCACAGTGCCTCATTCAATCCTCACAATCGTGTGGTGGGAAAAGACAGGGTAGGATCCTGCATTCCATTTTATGGATTTCAAAGGTGTTGAATAATTTGACTTAGGTTAGGAAAATGGCTCAGGATTTTGGGCCCCTGAAGGGTAAGTGGTAAGCACTAAGTCTAATCATAATATGCTTATCACCTTGCACAGTAACTGACACACAGTGTTTCAGGAGTGACAAATCATTTCATCTCACACAAGCAATTCTAGTCCACTGACAGTGGCTACCTGCAACTCTGTGTTTAGAAGGATTCAAGAGTGCATCTGAACTCTGTACGAAGGAATGTTGTGATTGAATAGTGTTGCCTGCTGACTGAAAGGTAAGAGAGAGGAGAGTGGCAGTGCAATTCTCAGTATTTCCATGCCTACAACAAATGCTCTGTAATGTTCACTGAGTTAAATAAAACTGGCAGAGCCAGGACTGAAAACCAAGTCACTTGGCTCTGTTTGCTCATATACTTTCCATTACACCAGAAAGCATCTCCCATCACACCTCTAATATCCTAAAACCAGGAGTCAGAAAACTATAGCCCAAAGACCAAATCTGGCCTGCTGTCTGTCTTTGTATATGCTCACTTGTTTATGTATTGTCTACACATGCTTCTGTGCAAAAATGACAGAATAAAATAGTTGCAACAGAGACCAGGTTGTCCACAGAGACGAAAATATTTACTATCTGTTCCTTTATAGAATTCTGGCCAAACCCATTTCTAAACCAAACCAAAAAAGTTCAGAGTAGCTCCAAAAAGATAAGTGCAATCCCATCTTTTCTTCTCCATAGAATAAAGTTTCCCAACTTTGTGCTTTGCTGACCAGATTAAAATGCACCTTGCCATCACTCAAGATTATAAGATAAAGCAGGCAGGTGTATACTTATTCTGATATTCATAGATTGGCATTTAGAAAAGAATAAGTTCTAATATGAATTAAGGACTCAAAGTACATGTGCCTGAGGTAATGAATTCACTGAAGGGTAAAAGAAAAATATAATAAATATATAATAAAATAAAATAAATATAGTAAATATAATATAGGAATGCAATAAATATACAATAAAAATAAAATGGTAATAATAGAATAAAAAGCTACTGTAAACTCCCATTCACCCAGTATCCAACCAACCAGAAAGTCATAACTTATTTTATTTTCCTTTTTGTGGAGAAATACTTTACAAAGATTAAATAAATTGATGAGTGAATCAGTTTTCAGCATATCCTTCTGAATTAAAAGTAACTGATTTTCATGGTTATAACACTAGAGCCTTATGAGTCATATAAAGAAGGTTTAGCAATCTTTGTGAGACTAACAGGGCAATAGTAAGTCAGCCAGCCTTAATGAGCCAAGCTGCCCAAGTTCTGAACTTACAGGAGAATAGTATGTTGGTCTATCTTTAAACTTTTGGCTTTTATACAGTATTATAGGAGTTAAGCCAAGGAATAGAAAGAAAAAAAAAAGAAAATACATTGAGTTTTTCACCAACAAACTGTGGATTGTCATACTACACAATTAAATGCTCACATGGGTGATCATTAAAACTTGTGAGTGATAAGGCGATTTATATGTGGCTACCAGATGCAGTGGAAGATGTCAAGAAAGCATTAAACACATAAACATGCAACATAATATCAGATATTATGGGGGGAAAAGCCTTGATAAAAAGACTATACTGGGTTGATTGATTGAAAATGTAGTGGCTAATAATCCCTCACATCCAAGTATATGCATACTGCTCCTCTGAACAAGAAGTGAATCTATTTTCTTCTCCCTTGAATCTGGACAGGACTTAACTTTGGCCAACAGAACGCAGCAGACATGGCATGCTAAGATTTTCCAGCCAGGTCTTAACAGAATCATGTCTCTCTCTTGGAATCCAGCTGCCAGGCTGTTAAGAAACTCAGACCAAATTCCAGAGCGAGAGATGCCACATGGAGGGAGGCCCTGCTAAACAAGAGGTCATCTGAGACATCCATGCTCCGAGCAGTTCTCACTGAATGAAGAGAAGCACCACTCAGCTGAGTCCAGTAACACATATAATAAAGTGTTGTTCTAGACTATTACATTTTAGTGTGAGTGGTTACACAGAAGTAGATGGCTAAAACAGAGACAGATTTTGTGGGAGAGATCATTTAAACTGATGTTCAGGGAAAGTCTTAGAAGGTGTTTTCAATGAGTGAAAAGACAGAACTAGCCATGGGACTCTGGCGGCAGAGCATTCCAGGCAGAAGAAATAGCAACTGCAAATCCCTGAGACAGGAATAAGCTTGGTGGGCTTGAGAAACCATGAGAAGCCTGATATGGCTACAATGTAATGAGACAAAATGAGTCAGAGAGGAAGAGAGAAGCTAGATCCTGGAGGGATTCCTAAGCCATGTAAGGAGTTTAGACTGACTCTTAAGTCAATGACAAACCACTAGAGTTTTTTAAGCAAAGGACTGATACAAACCAATCTATATTAAAAAAAAAAAATACCATTCTGGTTGCTGTGTATGCTGTGTAAAGGACAGACCGGAGTAGTGCAAGAGTACAACTGGGTAAACGAATCCTAGCATTCTGGACAGGGAACACCAAAATACCATTAAAAACAAAAATAAAAACATTATTGAAGATACCATAAAACCCACCCATTTTAGATAAACAGTTGAGTGATTTTTGTTTGGTAAGTTTATGTAGTCACACAACCCATACCACAATAGAATTGTAGCATACTCATATCACTCCATAAAGTTCATTATCTAATTCCCGTTTTCAGTCAAACTCCACTTCCACTCCCAGCCCAAAGCAATCACTGTAACTCTTGTTTCCATGAAAGTTCATGTAACTAAAGCTTTGCCTTTCCTAGCAATTTCACATAAAAGCAGTCATACACAGTGCAGTCTTTTGTCTGGCTTCCTTCACTTAAGCATGATGTTTTTGAGATTCATGCAAACTACTGTGTGTACCACTAGTTTATTCCTTTGATACCTAGATAGTGTTCCATTACATGTGTAGTCCCATTTTGTTTATCCATTCACCAGCTGATGGGCATTTGGAGTGTTTCCAGCTTGGTGCTAATCCTGGTAATCCTGCAACAAATATCTGCATACAAGCCATTGTGTGGATATATATTTTGATTTCTCCTTGGTAAATATCCACATGAGCATATACTTATGTTTGCATATGCCTTTAACCTTTTTTTTTTAAGTTTATTTGTTTTTGAAAGAGAGAAAGAGAGCAAGTGTGGCAGAAAGAAAAGAAAGAGGCAGAGAGAGGGAGAGAGAGAAAGAATCCAAAGCATGCTCCACACTGCCAGTATAGTGCCTGATGCAGGGCTCGAACCCATGAACCATTAGATCATGACCAGAGCCGAACTCAAGAGTCAGACGCTCAACTGACTGAGCCACCCAAGGGCCTCTGTTTTTAACTTTTTAAGAAACTATCAGACTGTTTCCCAAAGTGACTATACATTTTTACATTCTTAGCAGCAGTAAATGAGAGCTCCAGCTTCTCTACATTCTCACCAACACTTAGTATTGTCTGTTTTTTCATTTTAGCCATTCCTAGTAGGCATGCAGTGCTATTTCATTGTGGCTATAAATTGCATTTCCTATTTACTAATGATGTAGATCCTAATTTCTTGGAAGAAGCAGTTATTCAAATATTTTGCCCATTTTTTATTATTATGAAGTTATAAGAATTCAATTTGTTCGTTATCAAATAATGTTTTGAAAATATTTTCTCCCAGTCTGTGGCTTGCCTCTATTTTTTTAATTTTCTTAAGGGAATCCTTTGAAGAACAAACTTTTTTTTAAGTGTTTATTTATTAACAAGAGAGAGAGAAAGAGAGAGAATGTGCACAGTAGCAGGGGAGGGGCAGAGAGAGAATCCCAAATAGGCTCCTCGCCATTAGTGCAGAGCCCAGTGTGGGGCTCAAACCCATGAGCCATGAGATTGTGTCCTGAGCTGAAACCAAGAACCAGATGCTTAACCGACCGAGCCACCCAGGCACCCCACAACATATTTAATTTTGATGAAATCTAATTTCCTAATCTTTTTTAAACTGGCTTGCTTCTGTGCCCTATCTTTGCTTAACTCAAGGTCACAAAAGTTTTCCTCTATACTTTCTTCTAGAAATTTCATAGTTATAGCTATTATATTTGGGTCTCTTATCCATTTCTTTGGCAGAGTTTTATGTACTGCCAGATCACATTTTGGGGTTATCTCTTATTTAAAAAATTTTTTTTAATGTGTACTTATTTTTTAGAGAGAGAGACAGAAAGACAGAGAGACAGAGTGAAAGCAGGGGAGAGGCAAAGAGAGGGGGAGACACAGAATCCGAAGCAGGCTCCAGACTCCGAACTGTCAGCACAGAGTCCGATGTGGGGCTCGAACCCACGAACTGTGAGATCATGACCTGAGCTGAAGTCAGACACTTAACCGACTGAACTGAGCCACTCAGGCTCCCCTATCTCTGCTTATTTTAAGGAGCAGGTTAAAATATATTTTATAATTCAAACAAATAATAGATAATCTTTGGGAAAGAAGGGAATCTACTAATTTTTCAATAATTGTATTTGGCTAAAACTGTGTTGTTCCTTGGTCATGGCCTCATTCATTCTGTGAAATACATCTTGAAACTTTCTCACAACCTCCACCCTAAATCTTCTTGATATTTCCTTTTTTTTGGGGGGGGGGACAGAATGTTCTTCCCACTCTTGATATTTCTGTGCATTTCCACTAGTTTAACATCTCTGAACTCCTTTTGCCCCATCACTTGTCCCCCAGAGAAGAAGACAGAGGTATCTATTTGCACATTTGTATCGTTGCCCCTTGTCTCTTCCTTTACTTGGGAGGTGGCCCATATGCTGAGAATGTGTGTTCCCCACTGCCCTTAGCCCTACAGTGACCAGGGTTGTAACGTCCCCACCCCTGAGGGATTCCTCATCCCCATGCTGCTATTTTTGAGTTAGAAAACTCATTAGCACACCTAAGTTCCTGAGAAGTTTTGCAATAGAGAAACCTGTTGACTTTAACCAAACATTTTTCAAAATTATTTGATACAGGCATTTTTCGCTGAATAGTCCTTCCTTTAGAACAGACTTTGGGCAATGCTGTGCTCCTATCAGAACAGTCTTTAAAGACACTCATTTCACATCAGTTTGTGAAATGAGCCATTACCTGCACTTTTCCTCAGAAGCATCTATTAAGCTTCATCCCCTCACCCCTGTCTTGTGCTTGTATTGATTTGTTGAAACTTTTGGCAGAACTTTACATTTTTTCTAATCAGTTTTATCTTATCTTATTAGCTTAGTCTTTTATTCTAGCTTAACAAGATCTGGAGAGGATATTATGATCAAGTATGCATTCCAAGGTTGTTTCCCAGAAGATTTATTAGCTTGATTTTTTTGTCTGTCACTAACTATTTGGCAAAAATATCAAGGAAAATAGGTTCAAGGATAGGACAAGTTTTATATGAATTGTTTTCTATTTGTCTGTTAGTGATATCTATCAATGCTGAAAATAATTCTCACTAATGTGTTGGTGGAAACAAATATTAAAATAAAATATTCTTCCAAGTATTTTGATAGAAGCCTGATGAAGACATTACCTTTGATGGGATGGAAAACTGGTTTTATTGTAAGTACATAATGATCTATTAGTAGCTGCAAGGGGCATACTTTAAGAAAGATTTGGAGCCCCCTCTGAGATCCAAATGGTATCTGCCATGGAATAGGAAGGGAAGAGTTGTAATTATGTCACATACTTGCCAATCCAACCTCATCCCAAAACAGAGACAAATTCTTTTCCACCTGATCCAGACGCAAACCTTGCAGACATTTGGAGCCAAAAATAATTCTGTAATCTCTTAGGTTTGCTGCCACCTAATCACCTCATCCAAAGCATTAGCCCTGTGGTATTTCATTGGTCAGTTAGGATAGAAATTTCTTTAACAAAGCACAAATTATGTTAACAAAGAAAAAGCAATAGTTTAATAAATTTGTTTTAAAACCAAAGCAATGTAATCAAAGTCGTCAGAACCTAGAATCAAAATAAATAATCACAACAGGAAATACAGGTGTTTTGTTTTGCTTTGCTTTTGCAGAGGACAATAGGGTTCTATTAAAATAAGTTAAGGTTCACGTTCAAGTCTATTAAGGTTAAGATTATGCCACGGTACCTTCTAAATAATATTATCATATTTTAAGAGCTATATTAAAAGTATTTTTTAAAAAGAATATTGAGAAAATAAAGTGCCTTTGCAGTACATGAGGAATTGGCGGGGGGGGGGGGGGGGGGGGGGCAGGGGGCAGTTAGACAAGTGTCCTAAAACATTTAATTAATTAGATATGCTTCATTACAACTCTCCTGGCATTCAATAATCATCACCAATCCTTAATCGAGCCAAGACCTTGCTCCTGTGCTCCAGACTCATATTCCCAACAAACTGTTAAAACTTATCTCTGCAGGATTACAGAAACACCTAAAAATTCACATGTCCAAAACTAGACTCATTATTGATCTCCTCAAACTGACTTCTCCTTTGTTTGCCTATGCTGAGAAATGCCTCCAACTGTTCCTGGTTAGCAAATCAGGAATGTAGTGGTGTCATCTTAGACACTTTCTTTTCCTCATCCCTACAATTGGTGCCTCAGAAAATCCAGTTCTTACAAAAACACTAATAATAGCAGCTTGTGCTTTTTGAGTGCTTCTATGTACCAGCCCTCACCGTGAGTGCTTTATATACATTAAATTATACATGGTCTTAAATATTATTTAAATTCTTTCCTTCCACTCCATTTTTACTGCCAGATTCCTAATGAAGGGGCTCATTTCTCCTCTGGATCACCACTCCCTCCTCATCAAGAGTCTCTCGCTCTGGCCACCCAAGGCTTCTAGTCCATCCTCCACATAAAGGACCTTTCTAATACAGAAACCTGATCTCGTCACTTCTCTGTTCAAAATATTTGCATGGTTTTCTGTGGGCTAAGGGTAAAATTCAAATTCCTTAGTGGGATAATGGATGAGCACACTTCAGTTATTCCTTTTACTCTGTGCCTCAGACTTTCTTTATATATAAATCACTTCGATTTTCTGAAATACAGCATGCCGATTCCCTCTCTGCCCCCTGCCTTCACACAGCCTCTGCAGACTGGAATGCCTTTTCCTGCTCCTGCTGCCTCTTGAACTACTTTTATTTTTCAAATCCCAGTTCATACTTCACAATGTCTTTGAAATCTTCTTTGCCCAACTACAAAGTGTTATCTCTGTACCTGTATTTATTTTCTTTACAAATCTGCTTTCCCTGATAGACTGTGAGCTCCTTAAAAACAAGTTCAAAACTTTATATATTTTGATATCCTCAGGTCCTTATTGCACAGGCTCCTTTCAAAAATTAAAGTTCTACTCCATGGAGAGTGGGACTATATAACCTCCCTTCTAGTTCTA
Source organism: Panthera pardus (assembly GCF_024362965.1). NCBI lineage: Eukaryota > Metazoa > Chordata > Mammalia > Carnivora > Felidae > Panthera > Panthera pardus. Next base: position 30,907,664 of record NW_026526677.1, on the reverse strand, counting down.
ATATTCTATAAGATAATATCCTTCAAGAAATAACTACATATAGAGAATGTTTGATATTATGGAGATATGAATCCCAGTCATCAATGGCTTTCTGAAGATAAAGTGTTGTTCTGTGTCTGGCCATATATTCCAAAAATTGTCACAACATTATCTCCTATCCCCCACAGTCTTCTTGCAGTGAGACATTGACTCTTTGTCCACTGGAAGTGAGACATGTTCCTTCCTCTTGAATGTGGGTGGGCTTGTGACTTTGAAGAAAGTGCCACTATATGATTTCCAAAACAAGACCATAGAAGGTGATACAACTTCTTCCTGGGACTTTTGGGATGCTCAGTCGTGGAACATGGCCACCATTCTGTGAGGAAACCCAGCAACCACACGGAGCCATGTACAAGTGTTCCTGCCAGTAGCTATAGCAGAAGTCCCAGTCCATCCAGACATGTTAAAAGAGGCTGCAAATGATTCCAGCCTTCAAGTTACCCTGAGCATTGTGGTCTTCCCAGCTGAGCATTCAGACATCCCTCCTATCCCTACTGTGCCTTTTACAAATTCCTGATCCACAGAATCTTGAGTGTAATATAATTAATTGTTCTTTATCCCACTAAGTTTGGGTGGTTTTATTATGTAGCAATAAAAGAATGATACAGTAAGCAACAGCTGGGCAAATATTTCTCATACCACTCTAACAGAGATCCTAATACCTTGGAGGTATCACTAAGTTTTCTGAGAAAAAAATTAAGGTGGGAGAGGAAATGGTAGTTCTGTGGTCGCTCATACTGTATCTCCTTCTTAAAGATTCCCATTGCATACAAGAAAACTAATGATTTTAATAAGTCCAGAAGCAACAACACAACACCTACTATTGTCAATAGAATATTCCTCAAATATATTTGACATTGGGCTCCTTTTGTCATTACACCCAAAACATCCCCCCCCCAACTACTATTTGTAGAAGAGTCTGAAACACGGGGTTACATTAATTTAAACTCACCAAATTAAGCAATCCCAAATACTGGTCAATTGGAAGAGAGCCTTACTTTGTTAAAGTTTTATATTCAGGAGGTGTGGCCTTAGGCAAGAAATAGAAATAGTCCGGTTGTGGTTGGAAGGTTCAGCTAGCACACTGTACCTTCCCTTGGAGTTTCTATAGGAAATTAGTTCCAGAGAGAGGGGAGGGGAAGGCCTTTGGCAAGACTCCATACATGTATAGTCTGCATAGAGCATGCAGGCCCTTGCTTCTGCTGTATTAACATGAACACAGCTGTCCCTGGCAAAGAATGACAGGTCTGAATGCATTCAAAGATGGGAAAAGAGGATGACACCTGCTCAAAGGTAGACTATGTTCCCAAATGGCAAAAAACCCTTGTTTTTCTGCATGGCTTCTTTCTATTCCAAAATAAAAAAGATTCACAAGCCAGAGTGGAAAACTGGCCCTCAGATAGCCCAGAACAGTTAATCTTAGTTGTTCATATGTGGTAAGAGCCTTGTAATCAGTGAGTCTGTCTCATACCTGGGGCTTGAGGCTTAAGGTGGCATTTTCAGTTCTCAGGTTTTCCATCCACTTATGTTATTAATGTTCTGCATCAAAATACCAGAGCCTTGCTCTTTCGGTGTGATTTGATGCTGATGAGAGAGAGGCAAGGTGGACCACAAGGTTATCCATCACCTCCAACCAAGTGGCGGGCTCTCAGCACGATTACTTGAGCTGTGGGTGTGCGCCACTGCCACCTAGTGGCTACCCACCTAAAGCACACTCTCCTTCCTCAACATTTTAGTGGAGTCCAGATAGCTGTAACTATTAATGAAATTCTCTAGGTCAAGAAAGACAAAGTAAAATATCTTATCTTCATCTTTATTTCAAAGATATCCATCAGTTAGCACATTGAGATTATCTCCCATTTGGAAATCAAGAAGAAACAACCATATAGCAGAAATCTCCTGGACTTTATCTAAACAGAACTAGGTGGGCAGTTTAAAGGTAAGTGATTATGAGTAAACCACCGTATCTCTCAGAGGCTCTATTTATTCATTTAAAATTTAGGAGATATTATTTACTATAGGGATATTATAAATATTGGTGATATATATTGTGTATATATATAAACATATATGTGTAAAATATATATGTGAAACATACATACATTTTATTGTCACTTTCACAACCAATAAATAAATGGAGATTTGTAGCATATCTATAATGTATCAAGGACAAGGGGGGAAAAACACCTTTTTTTTTAAATATGTGCTTTTCAGACTACTGTGTGGACCATGGGTAATGAAGAACTGGGCTAAGTATTAATTCACCACCTTCTTTAGTTCCTGCTATAGATCTATGACTTAGATAATATTTCTCCCCATTTTAGGGACAAGGGAATCAGAGCTCACTGATTCTTGTGCACGATTTATAGTCAGTAAATGATGGATGATTCTAAATTTGTTTGGATTCAAAAGTTGGCTCCTGAAAACACAACCTTCAAAAAAGGATGCCATATAAACTGCATTGTAGTATCCTGGGCAGTAAAAGAAGGTCAAAACTGGTGAGAATTCAAAACCCTACTAGCACAGGGATTTGCAGTATGGGTTCCATAAAGGAGATTCACTTGTTCTTGTCATCTTACTGCTATCATTGTCTGTATCAATTATTTACTACCACAATAATGCTGAGTAACAAATAATCACAAAGCACTACTAGAATAAGAAGTAAGCATTTGTTGATCATGTGTCTCAAATCAACTGGCTTTTGGCTAGGAAGTCTACTGATCTTGGCTGGGCTCAGTCACATGTTTGAAAAAGGTATGACTGCCATCTAGGATGACCAGGCAACTGCATTCTCCTCCATGTTCCCTTATTCTCCAGCAGGCTAGCCCGGGCACATGTTTAAGCAAGAAAAGCAGCACAAATGCAAAGGCAAAGTCCAATTACACACAAGTACTTTTTCCAAGCCTCTGCTTGCATCACATCTGCCAACATTTGATTGGCCGAAGCAAATCACATGGTTCAGTCCAGTGTCAGAGTAGGAGAGCACTGCAAAGTTTCATGGTTGTATTAGATTCCTAGGGTTGCTGTAACAAGTACCATAAACTGAATAGCTTAAAACAACACAAATTTATTCTATCACAGTTCTGGAGACTACGCCTTGATATTAAGGTATCAGCAAGGTTGGTTCTTTCTGGGTACTCTGAAGGAGAACCTGTTCCATGTCTCTCTCCTAGCTTACGGTGGTTTCTGCAATCCTTGATGTTCCTCAGCTTGTGGAGATACTACTCCAATTCCTGTCTCCATTGCCACATGGTATTCTCCCTGTGTGTGTCTATTCTGCTTTCTCTTCTTGTAAGGATACCAGTCATTGGTTTAGGGTCCACTCTAATCCATTATGACCTCATTTTAACTAACTACATTGGCAAAGATGCTATTTCCAAATAAGGTTACCTACAGAGCTTCAGGTAGACATGAATTTTGGGGGGACACTATTCAACCCAGTGCAATGGGAAAGAATGTGGATACAGGGAAGGATGAGGAATCGGGCCCTTTCTGCATAAATTGCACTATCACTGAAGTCATGAAAATTTGTATTTTTTATTTTATTTAAAAGGAAGTTGCTACTAAAAAATAGAGATAAAAAATTGCTGGTCTAGGACAATTTTTTTTTCCTTTAAGAGATGAAGAAAATGAAACCCAGAAAGCAGGTGGCTCAGGCTAGTGGTGCAAGCAGGAACAGGACTCAACTCAGACCATCTCTTCTTCCACTACCCTGCAACACCACAGAAGGCAGCAGGTGCATTGTTGCTGCTGCTGCTGCTGTCATTGTTGAAAAACAGAGTACCATGTCGGACACTGTGGCCGGCAGAATAATACTCCTCTCCCCCAAAGATTTTCACATTTTAATCTCTGGAAACTGAATAAGTTATGTTCTACATCAAAGGGGAATTAAGGTTGCAGTTGAAATTAGAATTGCAAATCAATTGACCTTGAGGTGGAGGATTATCCTAGATTATCCAAGTGAGTCAAATGTAATCACAGAATCATTAAAAGTAGAAGAGAGTCAGTCATAGGAAGATGTCACCACAAAAGAAAGGCACAGAGAGATGAAATGTTGCTGACTTATTGAAGATGGAGGAAGGGCACCACTAGTCAAGGGATGTGAGTGGCTTCTGGAAGCAAGAGAAAATAAGGAAGTATTTTTTCCTAGATCCAGAAAGGAACACAACCCTGCCAACACGTTGTTTTTAGTCCAGAGACTGACTTCCACAACAGTAAGATAATACGTTTGTGTTGCATAAGCCTCTAAGATCGTGGTATTTTGTTATAGCAACAATAGAAAACTGATATGGGCACTGTGGGAAACAATCTCTACTCTAAACCTTTATTTCGGGTAAGAATACTTTTAGCTACAAATTAAAAGAATGGATTCAATAAATATGGGCTTGTAGTTCTCAATAACAATAAGTTTGGAGTTAGCAGGGCCAGGGTGGTTCATTTGCTCCGTGAGATCATGAAGGAATCATTTTCCCTCTTATCAGAGGCACCCCTCTATCAACCAGTCTTTACTGTATGTCTTATCAGCCTAAACTGGATTACATAACTATACCTAGTTGCTAGGAAAAGTGTAAAATCTAGTATCTGGAAAAGAATAAGAGCACTGTCAGACTAGATCAACCAAGTTGTGATTCAATGCTTGGGGCTGGGCATATTGCTGTCCTGAAACAAGCTGGCCAGGATGCAGGAATTGTAAAAGCTTACAATTCACAGGGTGTTGGGACAACTACTCATTTCTATAAGCCCTAAGAACCCAAATAAGGCACTTATAACCAGATACACCTAATCGAGGCATACAACGTGCAAAGGGAGGACACGAGAGTACACAAATTATGCATAAGAATTAATACTCTCAAGGGGGCATACAGGGTGAAAGTCATTATTCTCACTTAAGAGTAAGGAAACTATCTCTTGGGCTAAAAGAGGTTAAGTGGTGTGCCTAAACTCACTTGGTGAACAAAGGTCCCAGTTCAGATTCTCATTCTGCTTTTCCCTGATTAAAAGAGTAAAAGAGGAGTGACTGGTGTTAGTTAGATGCTGGTCATTAGGAACTTCCCAGATCTATCTAGAGGGGCATCTGAAGAAGGATAGCCAAGCTATTGTTACTATGAGGTCACCTGATAAGGCCAGTTTTGAGGAACAAGGAAGGAACACATGGAAACAGGCATAGGGGTTTTTGCCTACTCACCTGTGAAACTCTATTATTTCTTCTGCTACAAGAAATTAAATTTCACATAATTTCGAACTCTTCAGAAATTGAGGGCTACTTATAAGTCTTACTTACTAAAAAAGAAAAAGCATTCCCTTGACCTGTCACCAACGACTAATTTCATAATAGTGGTTACCTCTGAAAAGGAAAGGGAAAGGGATTAAAAGAGGTATACACTCTTACAGACACTATAAGCAAGACCCACAAAGTCACTGCCCTCAGGGAGGTGAAATTCTAGACAAGGCAGACAATAATCAGACAAGGCCATTTCAGAGAGTGTTAAGTGTACTGAAGGAATAAAACGGAGGAATGTGATAAACAGTGGCCCAGAAGATGTTGTTTCTCATTCGGGTAGACAGGAAGAGGAACATCAGTGAGGAGGTGACTTTCAGTCTGAGAAATGAATTATAAAAAGTCAATGAAAGAATAAGGAGAAGAGTGCTCCACAAAGAGCAATCAGAAAATGCAAAACACCCCTCATTTCCCCCACCCCGCCCAAAGCAAAGGCTCTGAAGCCTTACAACACTCTGAAAACCAAGAGCAGCCCAGTGTTGTTAAGGCACAGCAAGCCACGCTGTGAGAGATGTGGTCAAAATGGTGGGCATGAGGGCACTACAGTCATGGCAAGAAGTATACATTTTATTAAAGTGCAATGGGCAGCCAATGGATGGAAGGTTGAGGGAGAGGGTTGAGGGAAGGAAGCAAGATGATCTAGTACATTATTATATTATTATCATTTAAAAATAGTACTCTGCTAAATGGGCAATGATGCAAGAAAGCAAGAAAAAAATAGAAAATTTTGCTAATAGCCTACAGAAATAATTCAAGCAAGAATACTGGCTTGGGGATAAATCCTATATACCAAAAAAAATTTTAAGTAAAAAAATATTTAAAAACAACATGATAACAACATATCACAGTTTACCCAAAAAATGCATATTATTCACAGGCAGAAAGTTGGGGAACATTTATATGAATATGGTGGGATTTTATGTGGTGACTATTTTTTCTAGTTGCTTATCTATATATTCTCACTTTTCTTTCATTGCCCAGACATTAATCCTGACTTCCAATCCAGTACTATTTCCAGGGAATCATAAATGCCCTTCCTATATCTGGCTGTCCCAGTAAATGTTTTAGGAAGAGTTCCACTGGCTCTCAGACTAACTTTGGATTTCATCCCCTGTAAGTGTCTGGTTTTCAATGCCTGGGAGGGAAAGAATGGTAAGGGTTTGTTTGTTTGTTTGTTTATTTTCATTTTTTTAAATGTTTATTCATTTTTGAGAGAGAGAGACAGACAGAGCATGAGAGGGTAGAGGCAGATAGGGAGACATGGAATCCACAGCAGGCTCCACGCTCTGAGCTGTCAGCCCAGAGCCTGATGCAGGGCTCAAACTCATGAACCAAGAGATCATGACCTGAGTCAAGCTGAAGTTGGACATTTAACCAACTGACCCACTCAGGCACCCCAGGTAAGTTCTCATTTTAAATATGTCAAGTGTGAGATATCTATATTAGTTAGGACAGCCATAGCAAAGTACCACAGACTGAGTGGCTTAAGCAACAAAAATTAATTTTCTCACAATTTTGGAGGCTAAAAGCCCAAAATCAACATGTCAGCAGGGTTAGATCCTTCTAGGCCTCACTCCTTGGCTTGTAAATCACCATCTTCTCTTGTATCTTCACAAGGTATTCCCTCTGTTGTCAATACTCTGCCCTAATCTCTTCTTACAAAAACACCAGACATCTTGAATTAAGACCACCTTAGTAAACCCATTTTAACTTAATTGCCTCTTTAAAGACTGTGTCTCCAAATATATAGTCACATTCAGAGGTATTGGAGGTTATGACTCCAACATCTGAATTTGGGGGGATATTGAGGAAGTGACACAATTCAGCCCATTATATATCCATCCAGGGGAAGATTTTCAGAGGATGCTAGAAACATGGCTCTGCAGCTGAGCATAGCACACTGGCCTGGAGGTAAAGACTTGGGAATCTTTCACGTATAACTATAAATGAGCTCACCCTAGGAGAACCAGTAACATGAGGAGTCAACGACAGAGGGAGGCAGAAAGAAGGCGTGACCCAAGAAGTAGGACAATTAGAAGAGAATGAGGATATGTGAGTGGTCAACACTGTCCCTTTCGTACCCTTCAAAATCCTTCAGAATTAGCAGCACAGAACTGTTCTTACATGCTTGCCCAAAGTTCTGTGACCTCTGTCCCTTGGTACATGTTACCTCCTTACACAGGAATGCCCTTTGCATTCACTGTTCTGATTCTGAACCTACTATCTTTCGAGGGCAATGCCATCCTTAACAATTTCTCTGTATGAAGTTGATTTCTGTGTCTGTTGAACTGGGCTGTGGACTCCTTAGGGAAAATCTCTATTTTTTATGTCTGGCACCCTTTGAAGCCTGCCATGGTGCCTAGTATATAGCAGGTACTCTAAAAATGGCTTTTTGAATAAATGAACTAATGTTGTTTTGTACCAAGAAGATTAAAATAAGAATTTAGCAGCTGGCATTTGAAAATGTCGATGCTACTGTCTCACCTGTTTGGGGGAAGGGATGAGTTTTAACAACAGTGACTTTCACATCTGTCTGATATGCCTTATCCTTCTTTAATGTGGTCACTTTTTACAAGGAGAGACAGTTACTCAGGATTCAGGTATTTTCATACAGTCGGATTATTATGTCTGGAATTTAATATTGCTCTGTCCTTTGATATTTATTTCAGGGTCAGTAGAAACATAACCATCCTCTCTATTTGTGTTCAATCTAATCACTTAGCAGGAGGGTTACACTGAGCACACACTGGTTTTTGAAGTTTCAGGAATGAATTTAAAAAATTTTGCTGCTATAAATACTTTCCAAGTGTATTAATATGTGATAATTATTACTTAGTACTTGAATCTTAACATGCTATTAGCCTCTGAGTATAATATAGATAATCTATGTTAGGTTATAGGTGTGTACAGTATACAAAAATTTTTCTACAGCATTTTATTGTAAATAAATGTACAGATAATGTAGGGTACTGCTTCCTTCAAGACCTTCATCAAAGTCAAATTGGAATTTTACTGTGAAGTAAGGATGTAAAAGCATTCATTACTGTAATATAGTAATGTAACATATGATGCTTTTCAAAACTTTTCCATATGTATAAACTCATGTAACAGAGCTTTAGGATAGTTTAGCTAATGTTATGACCATTTTATGCATTAAAAAACTCAGACACAAAGAGATTATTTAAGATGATATATAACAAGTTGTCAGATCCGCAACAGGAACAGGTCTTCTTTCCTTAATGTGGCGTACTTGCAAAGACCTTAACTAAATAAATCTCATTCCACAAATAATTAGTGACTGGATTAAATGACCTTTAAGATGTCTTCTAATTCTGAGAGCTAGGAGTCCACAGGCAATTATATTCTTTACCATAGACCCTCTATATCAACCTCTATTTTTTTATTAGCTGTAACGCTTAATGGTTAAGAAGCTGTGATCTGAAGTGAATCAGAATCACAGTATTCTAAGTAGGTCAATTATAATATAGCTTTAGGCAAGTTATATAATTTTACTGAATTTCAGTTTTTTCATCTGTAATTTGGGGATAATAATAGTAATAGTAATAAATACGTATATATAAAGTTCTTACCAAAGTACCTAGGGCATATTAAGCACTCAATAAAAATTAGACGCTATAATTAATGTTGCTGTGCTACTGTTATCATTGTTATTACATTCTAGGATATATTTGTACTTTTAGAACTATGTTCTATGAGTATTAAAAATAAACTAGTTAAATGTCTTCCCTATATGAATTTTATATAAACCAGGGTGATGAAATATAGTTAGCTAATTGACCCTTCATGCTGTAGAAGACAGAGCATTTACATGCTCTGGAATAGGAATTCAACCATGAATTAAAATATCTAGTCTGCTCACTGTAATAAAGACAAAATCTCTAGTGGAAATGGTTTACCAAGGATTTATTAAAACTTTCTTGCATGAGAAAAATATTCAGTGGATTTCAGTATATTTTAAGAGGGAAACATGCAGAATCAGAACTTAAACCTCAAGGCTTTGATCTTTCTTTATAAAATTCAATACAAGTCCTTTCAAAAAATATAATCCATTTAAATATTTACCAAACCTTATGCTAAGGTGAAACTGCTGTCAAATCTCAAATTAGAAAGTCTCCTTTTTAGTTAACCCCCATTATATTTGGTTGCAGAATTTTCTGTTATTTGCATTGTAAGGAGAAGAGCATTTGCACAAAAGCTTCAATATCATTGATGGAAACTGGCAACCCAATGGAAATGAAAACACAACAGCCAAAGACAGAATGGATTTCTTGTGTGCTCTGTAAAAGGGAAAACCACTTCTTTGGTTATTAAGAACGCAATTAAAGAAAAGTTTTAAGGTAATATTTTCTATCAAAGATTAAAGAGATGAATATTAAATCCCTATTATGAGGCAAGTATATAAGTATATCCTATCAATTACTCTTTCTACAACTTTATAACAAAAAAGTATCATTCCTTATCAACCTAAAATGGTGCAGAGACTCTTAAAGGGGGTAGAATTTCAAAGATGCACCAATGACACCATACAGATTTATAAGCATGCAAACTATGAGCACATCATCATTTAACTTCACTAGCAGGGCCCCAGTGATCCAATCCCTAAGCATACATCCAGAGTTGATCTCTAGGGATGTTCCTGAATCTTAACCAGTCCTTCCTGAGTGCCTAATCTAGTATGAACTTTCAGCCTGAGGATGAGAAGAATAATGAGAAAGAAGATAGATGACTCCACACAACATATTGAAGCACAAAATCAACTTCCCTTCAGAAATACTTGTTAGCTTTCAAAAAAGAAAAGAGAGGGGCGCCTGGGTAGCTCAGTCTGTTAAACGTCCAACTTCAGCTCAGGTTATGATCTCATGGTTTGTGAGTTTAAGCCCCACATCGAGCTCTGTGCTGACAGCTCGGATCCTGGAGACTGCTTCCGATTCTGTTTCCATCTTTCTCTGCCCCTTCCCCGCTCATGCTCTCTCTCTCTCTCAAATATAAATAAAATGTTAAAAAATTTAAAAAAAGAGAAAGAAATACTTTTTACCTTTCAATATCTCAATTAAAATTTAAAGGACACTGTTCTGTTTTGGTTAAAGGAAAGTACAGATTCACAATAAGGGCAAGTAGATCAGAGTTAACTGCTTTATGCTCTCTCCCACATTAGCACACCAGCCAGACTAATGGGGGCTAAAGCTACATTGAAACTAGAGTGAGCTCAAAATTATAAAAGCTCACACATAGTTTTCACAATCCACAAATTCTCTCCTTCCATGACACAGCTTTTCCATACACTGTCGTTATCTCCTCCCCATAGTAATCACTATCTTTTGTGCCATGTTCCTTTACCTAACCAGGATGTTAGGATGTTCAGTTCCCCTTTGTTCACTCATCATCAAAACTTCACTGTGATTCTTTTATGTGTCAGGCAACATACTATGGGCTGGAAATATCAGAATGAAGGGACCCGTCTCCTCCCACATACATACCAACTAATAGTCTACCACCTGAGCAAATCTTCCTGCTTACATGGTGGTAGTAAAAGATGGCTAAAGTGCTTCAACTAGCCCAGGACTGTCAAATATGGAGAACAATTAGGTGCACTAGTGTCAGCCTGTTGATACTCAAATCCTCGAGATGGCCTGGTTATTTGACCTTGGGCAAGTAATTTGTGTCTTCGGTGCCACAGTTTCTCCATCTTAAAAATAAAGATAATAATAGCTTCTAGCACATAAGATGATGTGAAGATTTAAAAAGAGAGGATGTGAATGTTTAAAAAGAGAGTACATATTGATTATCTAGAACAATTCCTAACACATGATACGTGCTCAATAAGTGTTAGTGTGTGTCTTTTCTTGCAAAGCTGGCTAGTAGTTATGCTGGCTGGGATTATTTGGATGCAGATGTGATACAGGGATGCAAAAGGTTTATTAAGAAGTAATATCTGTGAAAGGCAATAGAGAAGTAGGATTGAACAAAAGGAGCTATCTCTGCCAGCTAGCCATGGTAGCTATAGCTGCCATCTAACAGCTCTGGAACACAGACTGATCTTTAAAGTCGTCTCAGATTGGGCAGAAATGGCCAGGCCCTTATGCCCACAACTCTGCTCAGGGCTTGAAAAGCAGCCACCCAGAGAAGAGTACAATCTAAGCTCAAAAGCAGAGAGACCCCGAAGTATCATACTCTTGGCAGCTGGGCAGCAATTCTTTTCCTAAAAGGAAATGTGAGGAGCACGTAGGTGGCTCAGTCAGTTAAGCATCAGACTTTTGATTTCAGCTCAGGTCATGATCCCACAGTTCGTGGGTTAGAGCCCCGCATCGGGCTCTGTGCTGAACCTGCTTGGGATTCTCTCTCTTCCTCTCTCTCTGCCCTCTCCTGCTCTCTCTCTCTCTCTCTCTCTCTCTCTCTCTCAAAATAAACTTTTTAAAAATATTTAAAAATAATAGACTTGAGCAGACATCTCCATGTTGGTCATAACAGCCTGTATGGGGTTCTGGCTCAGAAGGATTATGAGGAAGTGCTGGAACTCAATGAGCAAAGGCAAGTGGAGACATCAAGATTAAGATGTAAGCCATGGTTCTTGAACAAAGAGAGTCCCCACCTGCCAAAAATATGCCCTACTCAAGTAGACTGTTTCAAAAGGCTCCTCCACCTCTGAAAAACTCAGTTCTTTACTCCTTCTGCAGTAGTTTCTCTGAGACCCCAAGACTGGCAGGAAATAATGCCAGAACACCGCTGCCCCCCAAATACTGCAGTATATACCATGCTCTTCTAAGAAAGGGGTAAGCTTCCAACTGTCCAGAACTCCAGATTTATAGAAACATTGATCATTGCTCAAGGCCTGACCACCAGCTTTGGTACTGTGAGTCCTTCTTAGAACCTCATCTAAGGCCCAGAGTTTTTCAGTTGCATTCAGACTGTCAGGCCAGCTCTGGAAGAATGACAGCTTGAGTTAGAGCACCACTAATTACTTACACCCAACCTTATTTCAAAATAGATTTAAAGAATCTTCAAAAACAGTATAACTAGGCTAGTTCATCTAACAAAGACTTTTATCTAAATTAATGATGTGCTAGTGCAAGAAACTAACAAAATATAGACAGAGTACAACTGCAGGGAAAGTTTCTGCAGAAAAGAGACTGGATAAGAGGAAAATGCTATCAGGGAACAAAATCAAAGTTATCAGCTCAAACAGGTAATGGATCATTTAGCACTTAAGTATTTTCTTGTTGTTTTGCAACTGTGCTTTCAGCAGGAGGGATCTGTGATTTAGTAATAGGGCTCATTTTTGCTGTCCACCATATTTCATTTATAGGTAACCACAGTGAGAATCCGGGCTATGGCAGGTGTGTGTTCAGCTGCACCTGCCAGAGAGCAGGAAGGCTGAACAGCTGCTGGCAAAATCTAGTTCCAGGTCTCACCTGGTGGCAACCACCTGCAGTGAGGTAAATCTCCTAGGAAGAAACTAAAAGTCTCAATTGCAATTTTAAAGTCTCAAACCTCCAAACTCCAACTGTACAAAGGAACTAACTAAAACAACCCCTAATGTTAATACCTGAATTTAAAGTTCCAAATATGTTTAAATTTTTTAAAAATATGTCTTTATGAAGCATTTTGGTGGTCATGAACAGAGCTAGAATGGAGCTGGCTTCTCAGTTTCATAACTGCTTGCTGACTCTGCAAGAAATAACAAGATAAAGTTGTCCTCTATCCTTGAAGTTCATGAAGCAGATTTACTAAGTTTAAAACCAACACCTCTTGGGATGCCTGGGTGGTTCAGTCGGTTGAGCGTCCGACTTTGACTCAGGTCATGATCTCACAGTCTGTGAGTTCGAGCCCGCATTGGGCTCTGGTGCTGATGGCTCAGAGCGTGGAGCCTGCTTCCGATTCTGTGTCTCCCTCTCTCTCTGCCCCTTCCCTGCTCATGCTCTGTATTTCTCTGTCTCAAAAATAAATAAAAACATTAAGAAAAAAATTTTTTTTTAAAAACCCAACACCTCTCATCCACACTATCTGTTGACCCTAACGTCTTCTCTAGGGTTCCGAACCATGGAATCATCACTCTTCTCCCACTTACTCCCCCACCCTCAATTCCCTACATGTCATCAACGTCTCGTTGCTTCTTGAGCCCTTTAGGACACTTGCCCCTGACCTTTGTTCCCAACACCCTATAAAAACAGCTGAGCTCAACAAGGACACCCATCAAAATCCCTGGTTTGAGCTTCCCACAGCTTACCTCAGAAATTTAGACTGCAACTCATTCTTAAGGTCAAGAATGTAAAGGATCAAGAGGTGAACCTTGGGAGAGCTCCAACTAGACTTCTAATGGGATTCTTCCAAAACGCCACAGCCATAGCTTGGGCACCTTTCCCACTTCCAGGCAAAAAGCACCAGGAATACTCTGTGACTCATCCTCAGCAGCTGGTTTGAGGGCACCTGAGCTCCACAGGCTGAACAGGTGGGGGTTGTCTTCTCTCATTTATTTGACAGAGTTTTCTAAATAGGCAAGTACTAGGAGAAATGAAAATTACAGTCACGGCTCTTAAGCTTCTAAAGATACACAAGGTTAGCTTTGGGCAAATTTTGATCTCGGGACATTGGGCTTTTAAGGCTTTCCAACTTCATTTTTTGACATCCTTTTTACTCTATGATGCTTCTGATTATTACTCCAGCTCTCCCCTGACATATACTCCCATATCAGAAAATATCTATGAACATCTGAGAAGGTTTCTCTGATCCCAATGGGGACTAGTTGTTCCCCTCTATGTAATGTTATTGGAACATACTGTAGCCCAACTTATATTGCATTATTGCTGGTTATCCATATATTTGTCCACCTTGATAGACTGTAAGATCCCTAAACGCAGGGACCAAGTACTATCCATCTTAACACAGCACATAGTAAACTAGCTGAAATGTAACCGATTTGCACTGAAGCGTTAGAAGGAAATTATGAAGGAAAATATTGGTATGTTTGGCTATACTAAATTTAAAGATTTATAAAAATAAAGATATCCTTTTACTCATTTAACAATGAGTAACTTAGATGAAACCAACAATTCACCAAATGCAAATAAACAAATAAAAATATTCAACCTTACCAGTAGTTAAGAAAATACAGTTATAATTGTTTGAGTTACTGCCAAACACATGCACGCACACACACATGTACGCACACCCTTTTTTAAGAATTTCAATGTACTGCCAGCAGTTTAAGGAGAGTAAGGAGAGGCCTTGTTACCATAGTGTGTGCGTGTGTGTGTGTGTGTGTGTGTGTGTGTGTGTGTGTATTTTGCCCATGTGTGAGAATATTGGCCCTTTAATTTTCATTTAAAATCAGTTTCTTTAAATATTTTGGTTACAAGGTCTCAATAGGGAAGTCATAGTAGATGCTGCAGGCACTCAGTATTGGTTTCCATTCCTTCCCCCTGATACACCCCCAGACCTTGCTGCTTCACTTAAGATACAGATGAGCACTCTGCACTAAATAAATGGCCTCTAAGTCAAGTGTCAGCAGCCTCAGGCCTGGATGAAAGTTGTATACAAAGATAGGAAGCCCAACAGTTTTTATGACAAGATGGATGCATTTAACCATGCTCCAAAGAATCCCAATAATTCAGCACAGACATAATGGGCAGTACCACAGAGGTGACATCAGCCATTTCCCCACTGTACTAATAACATGGGGCTGGTTTCCACTATAGCTCATCTGCACCCAGACCTGTGTTCTGCAGAAGAAGAGTCAAGGCCTCACTCCCTAAGGAGTGATAATGCAGGCCCTCCCTAAGGGCCATAATGCAGGAAAGAACAGAACTGTCTCTTCAAGCCATGTGCTTACAGCAATGGAATTTAGAATTTCAAGTCAATCTGAGCCAGTCTACAGAAAGCCTCCCTCACCACAACTCCAACACACACACACACACACACACACACACACACACACACACACGTAGAGAGAAAGAGAGAAAGGGAGAGAGACAGAGAGCATGAGAGAGACAGAGAGGTAGAGAGGGAGAGATACAATAATAATCCTGCATCTAAGAATCTGATCTAAGGAAAAATCAGACATTCAGAATTACAAATAATATGCTTGCAATGTTCTTTGCAATAGTTGGGGGGGGGGGTTGAAAACAGCTTGTCTAACCATTGGGAAGTGGTTAGATTAACCAAAGTTCATTCAACAACTGAAAATGAGTTTTATAAGAATATTTAGTGATATGAATGAAAGCTCATGATAAAAATGTTAAGTGGAAAAATACCAATATTTTTTTAAAGAGGAAAATAGTAAAAATGTTATACAAAAGTCATGTAAGACAAAGTTTAAAAAGGGAATAGCGTATCAATTTGGTAGTTTAGGAAGTCAAACTTACCCTCACAAAAGTATTTTTTCTTGAGTGGGGGAGTGGGAGCAGAGGAGAACCCTAGGCTCACTCATCCCACAAATACAACTAGATAACTATTAAATTTCCTAAATACCCCAGAAATCAACCTGAAGTCTGGCAGCACAAACTCAACAACTAACGGTATAGAAGAGGCCACAATGAAGAAGGTAGGTAGTTCAAACATGTGGTTTGGGAGAGAAATGAATGGTGGCCATTGTGGTGGGAAGGGAGCCATGGTCATGGAGAAGGGTAGATAGACACATAGGGAGTGCATGGGGAAAACAAATCCCCATAGCACTTGGCTTGGAAAGCAAGAGGGACCAAATTTCATGAATTCTTGCAATCAATGGGGCTTAAAGCCTGGTGTTCTAAAGATCAGCAGGCTTGGCTCAGGGAGAGCCCAAAGGCATTAGGGCTGCTCTTGGCAAGAAGGAAGGACAAATGGCAATCTAAAGAGCACCTGGGACACACAGAAGGGAGGTTATTCATGCATCCCAGAGAGACAGCATTCTTGGAGAGACCCCTCTGGAAACAAAAGAACTGGAAGATACCATTTCCCTCACCTGTCCCTCAGCATAAACACAGGACCACCTGTGGGAACCAGCACAGGACTGACAAATGCTCCCTAATTTGTTACACCGCCCCCTACGACCTTGTGCTCCAGTGGAATCACCCTTCCTAGTCATGCTTACCTCAGTCCCAGCGCAGAGGGCCCTATACCCCAGAAGAATAGCCTAAATCCCTGTCAACACCACATCTACTGACTCAGGAGTCTGTGGAGCCTTGGTTCCAGCAGCAGAGGCAACAGGCCTTATTTCACAAGCACATCAAAGAACAGCTAGTCAAAACATGTCACATTCAAGCCAGGGACCAAACACTGCCACAACAGGCAGAAAGAGCCTCTGTAGACGACTGATCTGAAGGATAAAGTGGTCAGGACACAACACCAGAGCACATGCAGAACACAATGGAGACATTCTCGGAAGCACCAGGCCCTGGGAACAGGGGACACTACACTGCAGGGCACTACAGAACCTCTTCTTCATAAGGCCATTACCCTCAAGAACAGAAGATGTAGCTGATTTTCCTAACACAGAGAAACAGCCAAAACACTTAGACAAAGTGAGAAGACAGAGAAATTTTTCCCAAATGAAGCGACTGGAAAAGTAACAGCCAGAGATCTAAGCAAAATAGACATAAGTAACATGATGTAGTATTTAAAACAGTGATCATAAAGATACTCACTGGACTTGAGAAAAGAGTGAAAGACATTAGTGACACAGATATAGAGCACAGACATAAAAAAGAACCAATCACAGATAAAGAATACAATAAACGAGATTAAAAACATGCCTGATGCTATGAAGCAGAGGAATGAATTAATGACCTAGAAGACAGAGTAATGGAAAGTAATCAAGAAGAACAAAAGAGAGAAAAAAGAATTATGTAAAATGATAATAGACTTAGGGAACTCAGTGACTCCACTAAATTTAAGAACATTCCCATTATAGGAGTCCCAGAAGAGGAGAGATAAAAGGGGGCAGAGAATCTATTTGAAGAGAAAATAACTGAAACCTTCCCTAATCTAGGGAAGGAAACCAATATCCAGATTCTGGAGGCACAGAGAACCCCCAATAAAATCAACAAAAGCAGATCCACACCAAGACATACTATAATGAAAATGGCAAACTATAGTGATAAAGAAAAGAATTTTAACCATCAAGACAAAGGAAGACAAAGAAGACAGTTACATACAAGAGGAAATCCCATAAAGTTATCAGGGGATTTTTCAACAGAAATTTTCTAAGCCAGAAGAGAGTGAAATGATATATTCAAAGTACTAAATAGGAAGAATTTGCAGCCAAGAATATTCTATCCAGCAAAGCTATCATTCAGAATAGGAGGAGAAAGTTTCCCAAACCCAGCAAGGCTATCATTCAGAATAGAAGGAGAGAGAGTTTCCCAAACAAACAAAAACTAGAGGAGTTCATGACCACTAAAGCAGATCTGCAAGAAATATTATAGGGGACTCTTTGAATGGGAAGGAAAGACCAAAGTGACAGTATGAATGTAGGAAATATAAAAGCAATAAAAATGAATATTTTTGTAAAATATCAGTCAGGGAACTCACAAAATAAAAAGAATGTAAAATATGATAATATACCTAAAACATGGAGAGGAAAGGAGTAAGTGATGGGTTAAAATATAAACAACCATCAAATTAAAATAGACTGCTATGTGCAGAAGATGTTATATACAAACTTAATGGTAACCACAAATCAAAAACCACTAATAAATATGTAAAGAATAAAGAGAAAGAAATCCAAATATATCACCAAAAAAACCCAGCAAATCATGAAACAGAGAAAGGCAAGAAAATAAATCAGAGAAAATCTTCAGAAACAGCCACAAAACTAATAAAATGGCAATAAATATATATCAATAATCAGTGTGAATGTAAATGGACTAAATAGTCCAAACAAAAAGCAAAGGAAGACAGAATGGATTAAACAACAACAACAACAACAACAACAACAACAACAACTAGACCTAGATAATTGCTGCTACAAGAGGTTCATTTTAGACCTAAAGACACCTGCAGATTGAAAGTGAGGGGATGGAAAATATTTATCAGGCAAATGAATGTCCAAAGCTGAAGCAGCAAAATTTATATCAGACAAAATAGACGTTAAAACAAAGACTGTAACAAGAGACAAAGAAGGAAACAACATAATAAGAAAGGGGACAATCCAACAAGAAGATATAGCAATTGTAAATATTTATGCACCCAACCAACATGGGAGTACCCAAATACATAAAACAGTTAATAATAAACATAAAGGAACTGTCCACAATAATACAATAATGGTAGGGGACTTTAACACCTCACTTACATCAATAGACAGATCTAACCAGGAAATCAACAAGGAAACAATGGCTTTGAACCATACATTGGACCAGATAGATTTAACAATATATTCAGAACATTCCATTCTAAAACAGCAAAATACACATTCTTTTCAAGTGTACATGGAACATTCTCCAGAATAGATCACATATTAGGCCACAAAACAAGGCTTAGTCAATTCAAAAAGATTGTATTCATGCCATATATCTTTTCTGACCACAACACTATAAAACTAGAAGTCAACCACAAGAAAAAAATCTGGAAAGACCACAAATACATGGAGGTTAAATTACATGCTAAACAATGAATGGGTCAACAGCAAATCAAAGACAAAGTAAAAAAGTACATGGAAACAAATGAAAATGAAAACACAAGAGTCCAAAACCTCTGGGATGCATCAAAAGTGGTTCTGAGAGGGAATTTATAGTAATAGAGGCCTACCTCAAGAAGGAAAGAAAAAAATCTCAAATAAATGACTTAACCTTACACCTAACAGAGCTAAAGAACAAACAAACAACAACAACAACAACAACAACAACAACAACACAATAAATGAAGCCTAAAACCAGAAGAAGAAAGGAAATAATAAGATTAGAGCATAAATAAATGATATAGAAACTCATGAAATAATAAAACATATCAATGAAAACAGGAACTCAATCTATTTTTGTTAAGGTTTATTTATTTTTGACAGAGAGAGTGTGAGTAGGGGTGGGGTGGACAGGGAGGGAGACAGAGGATCCCAAGTAGGCTCTACGCTGACAGTGGCAAGCCCAATGTGGGGCTAGAACTCACAAACTGGGAGAGCACAACCTGAGCCAAAGTCTGATACTCACCCAACTGAGCCACCCAGGTGCCCCAAGGAGCTCATTCTTTGAAAAAGAAATCAATAAAACTGATAAACCTCTAACCAGACATATATTAAAAAAAAGAGGAAGGAATAAAATAAATAAAATCACAAATGACAGGATAAATAACAGCCAACACCATAGAAATACAATTTTAAGAGAATATTATGAAAAACTATATGCCAACAAATTGGATAGAAGAAATGGATAAATTCCTAGAAACATAAACTACCAAAACTAAATCAGGAAAAAAGAGAACACTTGAACAGACTGATAACCAGCAAAGAAATTGAATGAGTAATTAAAAACTTCCCAACACACAAAAGTCCAGGACTAGATGTCTTCACAGGCAAATTCTACCAAACATTTAAAGAAGAATCAATACCTATTCTTCTCAAACTATTCCAAAAAACAAAAACAAAAAACAAAACAGAAAAGGAAGGAAAACTTCTAAATCCATTCTATGAGGCCAGCATTACCCTGATACCAAAACCAGATAAAGACATCACACAAAAAAGAGAACTACAGGCCAGTGTCCCTGATGAACATAGATGCAAAAATCCTCAACAAAGTACTAGCAAACCAAATCCAACAATAATTTTTTTTTAAAAATCATTCACTACTATCACAGGAGATTTATTTCTAAGTTGCAAAGGTAGGTCAATATTCTCTAATCAATCAGCATGATATATCACATCAGTAAGAGAAAGGATAAGAACTATATGATCATTTCAACAGATACAGAAAAAGTATTTGACAAAGTATAACATCCATTCATGAGAAAAACCCTCAACAAAGTAGGTTTAGAAGGAAAACACCTCAACATAATAAAGGCCACTTATGAAAAAACACAGCTAACATCATACGTAATGGAGAAAAACTGAGAAATTTTCCCTTAAGGTCAGGAACAGGACAAGGATGTCCACTCTCACCACTTTTATTCAACATAGTACTGAAAGTCCTAGCCACAGCAATCAGACAACAAAAAGAAATAGAAGGCATCCAAATTAAGGAAGAAGTAAAATTCACTATTTGCAGAGGACATGCTACTTTATATATGAAACCTTAAAGACTCCACCAAAAAATTGTTAGAACTGATAAATGAACTTAGTAAATTTGCAGGATACAAAATCAATGTACAGAAATCTGTTGCATTTCTATATACCAATAATGAAGCAGCAAAAAGAGAAATTAAGAAAACAATCCAATTTACGATGGCACCAAAAAAAATAAGATAACTGGGAATAAACCTAACCAAAGAGGTCCATACTACCCAAAGAAATCTACAGATTCAATATAATCCCTATCAAAATACCAACAGCATTTTTTACAAAACTAGAACAAGAATCCTAAAATTTGTATGGAACAACAAAATATTCTGAATAGCCAAAGCAATCTTCAAAAAGAAAAGCAAAGCTTGGGGGCCGCCTGGATGGTGCAGTCGGTTAAGTGTTGGACTTCAGCTTAGGTAATGATCTCACAGTTCGTGGGTTTGAGCCCCACGTCAGGCTCTGTGGTGACAGCTCAGAGCCTGGAGCCTGCTTCAGATTCTGTGTCTCCCTCTCTGTCTGCCCCTCCCCCTCTTGTGTGCTCACACATGTGTCCTCTTTCTCTCTCGCTGTCTCTCAAAATTAAACATTAAAAAATTTTTTTAAACAGAAAAGAAAAGCTGGAGGCATCACAATTCCAGACTTCAAGTTATATTACAAAGCTGAAGTAATCAAAACAGGATGGCACTGGCACAAAAACAGACACACAGATCAATGAAACAGAATAGAAAATCCAGAATAAACCCTTAATTATATGTTCAATTTATCTTCAACAGAGCAGGAAAGAATATGGAATGGGAAAAAGTCTCTTCAACAAATGGTATTGGTAAAACTGGTCAGCAACATGGAATGAAAGAGAGAGAGAGAGAGGGGGAGAGAGGGAGGGGGGGAGGGAGGAAGGAAGGCAGGAAAGAAGGAAGGAAAAAAAGGGAGGAAGGGAGCAGGGAAGGAGGAAACTGGACACTTCCTTACACCATACACAAAATTAAACTCAAAATGGGTTAAAGACCTAAATGTGAAATCTGAAAACATAAAAGTCCTAGAAAAGAGCACAGGCAGTAATTTCTCTGACATCGGCCATGGCAACTTTTTCTAGATACATCCCCTGATGCAAGGGAAACAAAAGCAAAAATAAACTACTGGGACTACATCAAAATAAAACCTGCACAGCGAAGGAAACAATAAAAATAAACTTGAAAGGCAATCTATGGAATGGGAGAAGATATTTGCAAATGACATATCTGATAAAGGATTAGTATCCAAAATAAATAAAGAACTTCTAAAACTCAACGCCCAAAACCAAATAGTCCAATTAAAAAATGGGCAAAAGACATGAACAGATATTTCTCCAAAGACATACACATGGTCAACAGACACATGAAAAGATGCTCATTATCACTCATCTTCAGGGAAATACAATGTGATATCATCTCAAACCTGTAAGAATGGCTAAAATCAACAACCTAATTAATAACAAATGTTGGTGAAGATGCAGAGAAAAAGTAACCCTCTTGCATTGTTGGTGGGAATGCAAACTGGTGCAGCCACTGTGGAAAACAGTATGGAGTTTCCTTAAAAAGTCAAAAATAGAATTACCTTATGATCCAGCAATCAGACTACTGGGTATTCACCCAAAGAATACAAAAAAAAAAAAAAACAAAACCCAAAAACAAAAAAAAAAACCACTAATTCAAAGGGATACTTGCACCCCTGTTTATAGCAGCATCATTTAGAATGGCCAAGATATGGAAGCAGCTCACTGTCCATAGATCAATGAGTGGATAAAGAGGAAGTGATACACACATACACACTGGAATATTATTCAGCTATTAAAAAGAATGAAATCTTTCCATTTACAAAAACATGGATGCTTAGCATTATGGATGTTAAGCAAAATAAGTCAGGGAAAGACAAATACCATATGATTTCACTAAATGTGGAATTTAAGAAACAAAACAAAGGAGCAAAGGGGGAAAAGAGAGAGAGAGAGAGAAACCAAAAACAGACTCTTAATTATAGACAACAAACTGATGGTTACCAGAAGGGTGGTGGGTGGGGGGATGGGTTAAATAGGTGATGGGAATTAAGGAATGTACTTGTTGTGATGAGCACCAGCTGGTGTACAAAAGTGTTGAATCACTATATTGTACACCTAAAACTAATAAACACTGTATGTTAAGTAACTGGAATTTAAATAAAAACTAAAAAATTAAAAATCAATAAAATAGACATTATCCAGTTATTCTCTTAAAAAAAAAAAAGGAAGCCTATCCTGTCACATGCTACAACATGAACGTTGAAGACATTATACAAAATGAAATAAGCCAGTCACAAAAAGACAAATACCTTATGATACTTCTTATAGGAAATATCTAAAATAATAAAATTCACAGAGAGAAAATAGAATGGTGGTTTCTGGGGGGCTGAAGGGAGGAGACATGGGGAGTTAATGGGTATTTGGTACAAAGTTTCAGTTTTACAAGATGAAAAAGTTCTGGAGACCTGTTGCACACTACTGAACTGTAAGCCTAAAAATGGATAAGATGGTAAATTTTATGTTATGAGGTTTTTCCCACAGCAAAAATAAAGTGTTAAAAAAACAAGAAAAATGTAGTTTTTCTTTTCCTATACCTTCAAAAACAGCCATTTGCTTTTCTGAGTGTTTAACCAACTTCTGGGTTCTCTGAGAGCTAGATGCAGAGGGAAGTACTCCAGCAGGGTATGGGTTTAAGTCTTAATTCCAAAACACATTACCTATGAGACTTTGGAGATATTACTTCAGCTTTGAGCCTCATTTTTCTCACTATAAAATTAGCATAATAGTTGTAAAGAGTCTAATACAGTAACTAGTAAATACAAATGATAATTTTTTTTCCTTTTCTTGCATATAGGATTAAATATATTTATAATTACCTGTCCCACTCTCAGCTCCTGCTAATTAGACATTAACCAAATCAATCTAATCCTTGAACATAGTTGACGGGACCAGGTCAACTGACCTTAAAGGAGGCGCATCCATAAACTGATTTAATTCAATTCAAACATTTATTACCTGAAAATCTAAATAATAAGAGGACAAAATTCCAGTAAAAGAAAGAAGGTGGACCTAAAAGATCAGCATATAGAGTTAAACTGATAGCTACACAGTCATAGATAGAATAAATAACAAAAGCCCATTAAAAGAGAAGAGGAAAAGGATTGAAAAGAAAGGAATCAGTAGACTAATTGTATCTGTTTGTTGTAGCTGCTGTAACAAATTACCACAAGCTTCTCAGGTGAATCAACCCAGGACCAGGCTAGGGGCTTCTGTAGAGCTATCCTCCCCTGTGGGCCCACTGGCCCCTCAAGCCTGTAGAACCCCCACCCTGGGGTACTGCTTGCCAATCTCTCCCAGGAAGACTCAACCCTTTCTTTTGTCCTGGGGATGCTGGCTAGGCCGTCCTTGCTGACACAGGCATCCCAATCAGGTGCCACCCCACTCTCCTTCTCCATTCAGCCGCTGGCCTTGGTAACTTCTGCCCCTGCATCCACTCTCTAACTGAGCTTTGCATTATCCACCAATCCAGGCAGACAGTGGGTAGAGACAATAGCCTCTGGCTGCCCTGGCTCTGTGAAGGCAGAACTCCAACTTGACCATAAGTACGGTCTCTGTGGCACTTGCCACCAATAAAGGCAAATTCAACCTTATCAAAAAAAGTATTGTAAGTTCAGTGACTTAAAGCAACACAGATTGATTTATCTTACAATACTATTTAGTATCTTATAATTCTAGAGGTCAGAAGTCCAAAATGGGTCTCACTGTGTTGAAATCATGGTGTTGGTAGAGCTGCATTCCTTCTGGAAGCTGGAAGCTTCCTTTTCCAGATTCTGTGAGGCCACCTGCATTCCTTGGCTTGTGGCCCCCTTCCAGGTATAGGATCACTCCAACCTCTGCTTCCATCACCATAATTTCTCTTCTTCTGTTGTCACATGGTCTCCCCTATTATGTCCCTATTATGACCCTCATGCATCTCCCTTTTGTAAGGACCCAGATGATTACATTGGACCTATCCAGATCATACAGGATAGTCTTCCCATCTCAAGATCCTCAATCAAACGTCCAGAGTCCTTTCTCATGTAAGGGAATGTAGCTGGCTAAGAGAATTAGGATGTGGACCATTGGGGTGGGTGGGGTGGCCTGTTAGCCTACCATGGTAACCATTCAGCCTTAGAGATCACTTCCAACCCTGACTTCATACTGCTGCTTACTGCAGTTTCATGGGACAAAAATAATGCCTCTTCCTGGGCACATAGTTTCTCAATCTCTTTGCAGTTGGGTTGGGGTCAAGAGAACGACTCAGACTAACAGGATGTATTTAGAAGGGAAGTAAGCACTATTTTCTCAACGTGTGGTCTGCAAGACAGCAGCAGCAGCATCACACTGAAGCTTGTTAGAAATGCAGAACTCCAGGCTCCACCTGCAACCTCCTGAGTCAGAATCCTCCTTTTAGCAAGATCCTGGATGATTCTACTGCACATTAAAGTTCAGGAAGAACTCATCAGACCACTTCCAACCCCTAGCACTTAGAAATGTCGTGCAACACCCAATCCTGCAGCTGTCTCTTCCTCTACTGCAGTGACCTCAGGGACCAAGAACTCCAGGTAGCAAAGTCACAACACAGAGGCCACCCAACCCACAAGAGACTGTGACAACAAGCAAAAAATAAACTTCTGAGTCAAGGCACCAAGACTTTGGAAACTGCTTGTTGTAGCAGCTACTGTTAATTACTCTGGTTTTCAGTAAGACATTTATCTGAGTTAGCTTGTGCAGATTCCCGTTTCTCTTGATCAAAAAAGCTTTGCCCGCAATGGTGATTCTCAAGCAAGTGTGTATCAGGATCACCTGGAGGACTTCTGAAAATACATGCTGCTTGGCTTCATCTCCTAAAGGTCCTGATTTAGTAGCTCAAGGGTGAGGCACAACAATTTGTCTTTCTAACCAGTTCCCAGATGAGACTGATGCTGCTGGCCCTGAGACCACATTTTGAGAACTGTTGGTTTACAATTTCACTGTTAGTTGCTCTCTATCACTATACAACTCAACTCAGAAAACATAGACCAGGAGTCTGCACACTATAGGCAACAAGCCAAATCTGACCCACTGCTGGTTTTCACACATAAAGTTTTATTGGAACTTGGGAACCTAACTACACCTATTGATTTATGTACGATCTGTGGCTGCTTCCTCACTACAAAGGCAGAGTTGAATCACTGCAGAAGATATGCCCTGCTGCTCTGGACTGAATGTTTGTGGATTAGTTTAGGGCTTACCCACTGGTGAGTTGGCACATATTAGTCCCTATATAAATTCATTTGGTGGAACCTAAACCCCAAAATGATGATATTAGGAGGCAGAGCATTTGCTTAGTGCTCAGATCATGAGGGTGGGATTATGAATGTTATTAGCGCTTTTACAAAAGGGACCCCAAAGAGCTCCCTTCCCTTGTCTGCCATGTGAAGATGCAGTGATAAGATAGTCATCCATGAACCAAGAAGCAAGTTCTCAACAGAAACTGAAGCTATAAAGTTAATTTATTTATTGTGAGAGAGATAGAAAAAGAGAGAGAGAGAGAGAGAGAGAGAGAGAGAGAGAGATCGAGCAGGGGGAGGAGCAGAGAACAAGAATCCCAAGCAGGCTCTGCACTGTCAGCATGGAGCCTGACGTGAGGCTCCCACTCACAAACTGTGAGATCATGACCTGAGCAGAAGCCAAGAGCCAGTTGCTTAACTGACTGAGTCTCCCAGGCATCCCAACAACGACTGAATCTTCCAAAGCCTTGGTCTTAGGCTTCTAGCCTGCGGAACTTTGAGAAATAAATTTCTGTTGTTTATAAGCTACTTAGTCTGTCATAGTTTGTTACAGCAGCACAAATGTACTAAGATATACACGAAACCGAAAGTATTTACTATCTGGCTATTTACAAAAAAAAATGTGCCAACCCCTGATAGAGACTACAATAAAGTTTTCCTTATAATACCCTACAAAACACTGAATAGAGAATACAGAATACTAACCTGCTTGAGGATATTCATTGATTATTCTCTATTTCCACTATGCCCTTTTCCACTTTGGCAACAACCACAAGAAAATTATTTGAGAACTGGTATTTACTATTACTATTATGTCCCTAGTAAGAGCCACTTGTTATCAAGCACAAATCTCTCCAGTATGGAACTGGAAATATTCTGGGGAAGCAATAAAGATTTTCAAAGAACTTCATGTGTGAAAGCTGGGGTTGTGCTAGCATACCTGATTACAGAGGCAGAAGGGGACAAAAAGCAGGCAGTTTCCAATGCTATGAACACACTCTTAATGACCTTATGACCTTTGTGCTTATGTTACAAATCCAAATGGGCTTTTATGACTTTCATCATGCTGGGGTCAACTTATTTTATTAAAATTAAGCTGCCTGTCATCTTCCAGAATGGTACACAAGACTATAATATATGCTCTCCACCCACTTCAAAAGCCCTATGACCCATTTTTTTTATCCTTAAATATGCCAACCCACACAAAAGCACTGTCTTTTTTTTTTTAAACTACTCTTTCAGGTTTTGCCTTTTAAAACAGTAGTGTCTGCAGAAATGTCACATCAAAAGAAATTGCTCAAAGGAAGAAGTACTTAACTGAAACTGCTTTTATTAGTATATTGGAGGAAATTTGCTGGTCTGAGAAAGGAAAGAAGGACTGATACTGAATAAAAACACAGTGTTGCCAAAAAGGGAG
The DNA here is from genome assembly GCF_024362965.1 of Panthera pardus. NCBI lineage: Eukaryota > Metazoa > Chordata > Mammalia > Carnivora > Felidae > Panthera > Panthera pardus. Next base: position 30,880,385 of record NW_026526677.1, on the reverse strand, counting down.
ATTTTTTTTCTATAAAAAACTCACCTTATATTTTAAAATCTAAATCAGAAGATTCTCTATGGACCATAGCTAGTTTTTTTTTTTTTTTTTTTTTGAATAATAACCCTTTCCTAGTCTCCCCAGAATTCTGATGCATAAACGAAGCTTAGGGCTAATCCATTAGGCTGGTAGGCTGGCACATCCACTGGTCTCCATAGGAAGTCACAGTCTCTGCTGCACAGTTGTCAACTATGTCAAGCCTCCACATGACCCGGTGGAGCTACTCACACCAGAACTCTTAGTAGGCACCGAGCTCTCAATTTTCTCTGGGCTTTGCACTCTCATCCTTTTGAAAAATGTTAAGTCCTCTGTTTTGATGAATCCTCATTCAACCACTTATGATTCACCATATGCTCAGATTTTGATGGCCATTACCCCCTTCCCCTTCCAACCATCTCAAGGAGAACCCTAACTCCCACAAGTGTCCCTAATTCTTTAGGAGGTTTGCAAGAAGATGCTTCCATGCCCATAAACCAGTTATCCAACCCCATTATTTACCCAGGGTCTGCCCTGTTTCCTCTCATGCTGTGGCTTTCCCTGTCTAGGATTTGAGAGTAGTCCCCACTGCAGATGAATGCCAGTCATATGATGCCAAAGTTCATGCCATGGATGTTGCTGAAAGTGCTAAAATGGGGAAGAGGGATACTGGTTTTCCTGTTGAGGTAGGAGAATGTTCTTCTTCTCTAACCCTATGCCATACTTTGTCACTTGGGCTCCAAAGAAAACATTTCTTTCATCTTCCCGGAGCAAGTCCCCAAAGAAGAATACATACATCTTTCTCTGACAACATGCAACAGTTCTTCCTCAGGTTAGTCTAAATCTAGTCAATTGAAAATATATTTCCCCCAAGTTCACATTTAACCAACAGGGCATTTTCCTTCCAATCAGTGCCCCAGTAATGCCTCCACAAACATGTCCATTTAATTAGAGATGTTTAGATTTATATAACCCCTTCTATCACCTACAGCACTGGGCAGACATAAAGGTGAGTAAATATATTAGAAAACATCTTGGGGCGCCTGGGTGGCTCAGTCGGTTGAGCGTCCGACTTCAGCTCAGGTCACGATCTCACGGTCCGTGAGTTCAAGCCCCGCGTCGGGCTCTGGGCTGATGGCTCAGAGCCTGGAGCCTGCTTCCGATTCTGTGTCTCCCTCTCTCTCTGCCCCTCCCCCGTTCATGCTCTGTCTCTCTCTGTCTCAAAAATAAATAAATGTTAAAAAAAATTAAAAAAAAGAAAACATCTTATTAGTCTCTTAGGAATACCCACAGAGAGACACCTAAGTATCTCTCCACTTTTCCTGATCACTTTCATCCATACTGAATCAACCTCAGATGAACACCTGGGCATCTTCTCTCTCCTGATTTCCCTCTAGCTTCTCTTTTCTACCCTCTTGCTCCTGGCCTGCTGGTGTCCATGTTCTCTCCTAGATCAAGGCCATGCACACCTTTCTTTCTCACTCCTCTATAGTTGTAGCTTGGTTTTTCAAATATTTCACAGCTGACCATCTGTAGTCAAAAATCCCTTCCTCATCTCTAGTAACATCACGTCAATGCACTGTATCAAAATATCCCCCTTACTACCAGTGCAGAAAATGAAAAAAACAGCGTAAAGGAAACACAAATCCATCACATCACATGCATTTTTGTCTAACTAAAAGTTTCTCCACCAAAGATGATTAAAATCTTCATATTTTAGAAGACAAAAACAAGCAGTTTTTTAAATGGCAATTTCCCCATTTTGATGTTCCAAGGTATTAGAGCCAAGAATCATTCTTGGGGTCATCTCAAGGTATCACAGGCTTTCCCTACTCTCCAGACTCTATAAAACCTAGTTATCCTATGTATTTGACCTAAGAATTGGAGCTCTACCCTGAGATAATGGCTGTGAGACTATACATATTAGTTCAATTCATTCAGCTTCAAGTAATAGAGACCCAAAATAATAGTGACCTAAACAACATAGAAATTGTTTTCCTCTTCATGCAAAATTCTAAAATTATGCAGATTGAGTCTGGACTGGAAGCTCTACTCTGAAAAGTCCTCCGCACCTCATGTGCTCCCCAGGTCACTGTACCACCAGCTCTACAGTGTAGCCTTCACCCTCCTAGCCCAGAATGACATATCCATATTACAAGGAACAGGATGAAGGAAGAATGAAAAAGAAGAAAAAGGGGCATAAAGTTGCTTGCTACCTGTCTCCTGAAGTTCCTGAAAGCTGTCACACAACATTTTAATCACATCTTTTCAAACATAACCATTCCTGGCTGCAAGGGAGGTGGGTACATTTTACTCTTTCTTCCAGGCAACCATATGCCCACCTAAAAAATCTACTGCTATGGGAGAATGGAGAAAGAATGGATATCAGGAAACAACTAGCAATGTCTGTCACTCGGGCTCCTCAACTCACTATCTTTTTCTGGGCTAATAATAAATTCTGGAGTCACCTAAAATAGAATGCTTTAAATTCCATATTCTTAAAAAAGTTGAAGTAGAAGTCAAAATTCTGGCATTTGATGTAACTGTCGGGAAGTCACTCAGTGGTTTAACTCTCTGCCTTACTCGATTGGGAATACACTGAGATGATTAAGGTGAAAGAAATTTTTGAAATATGACATAAATAACTCTTGAAGCAAAATAGAATTAGAGCAATAAATTCTCTTTTGTCTCCTTTAAACATATGTCTCTCATTCAAATTATCTCCATTATCCTTTTAGGTCTCTTAATAAAATGTGGCAGATTTATTTGCATACAGCAAAAGACCAGAAACAAAGGTATGTGGTCTGATACTAGGTGATTCGGATAGGGTCACTGGTCTATCAGAGAAAGAAAAGGAAATTCTCTAGAAATTGCCAAGATTTATGAAGTATCACACTATCAACATGGTCTCCCCAACCTACTTCCTATATTTAATTATTATTAGATACAGGATTAGATCTTCATAACAGAAGTTATTGTTTTTCAAGCAAAATTCTAATAATTACAGTTCTAGCAACTGTGTTTTGCAGAGAAAGCTATCCTGGCCATTTAGGGCAAGCAGAACAGCTAAAAAAACAGCTTTTATAACTTTCTGGAGTGTTTAGTTTTGCTACCGCTATTATTGCTTCTTCTGTGGTTTGTTGAAAAGCACTAGAAAGATGGAATGATTGGAAATCACCTAGTGATTCTAAACTGCTTTAAGGAAGGGAATGAATCAAAGGGAGTCTTGGTAAAAGTAACTTGTATTGATGCTATGTTTTGCCATGCTCTGCTGGAGGAAGAAAGAGAACACAGAGTGAGCAAAAGGTGTGGTGAGGATTGAAAGCTTTGGAAACGCAGAGGGTGATTCTGAAAATCATATTAGAACAGATTCCAGGCTTTGAATGTATTTTTCTTCCTCTCCTTGTGGTTTGGAATCCTATAGTGTCAAGCAGACTACTAACATGCCCTCCAGGGAACCTGGTAGAGGCCTCTTAGTCAGAATAGGCTGGGTAATGGTGCAGTAACAAAAGAACCTCAAATTCGCAATGACTTAACACAATAAAGGTTAACTGCTTTCCTATACTACATATCTAACATGAGTCACAGGCGACTGTGCTCTACACATTCACCCAAGGACACAGGCTGTCAGAGTCTCTTCTAACTTACAGCTGCACCACCTGGAAGATGAAGACTCTGCAGTACCCACAGAAAGAAGAGAGCATCAGAAGTCATGCAAGAGATTTCTACTGGCTCAGCCCAAAAGAATAGCAGGGACTCTGGAGTCTTCTTGCATGGTCTGGAGTTGAAGCTCTGCCACTTACTTACTGTGACATTGGGCATCCTAATGCACTGCTCTGACCCTCATTTCTTTATTTACAATGTACAGATATTAGTAATATGTACTTCAGAAGGCTTTTGGGAACATTCAATGGTTCCATGTATGTAAGTATTTACCACAGTGACGAGTACAGAGTAAGTGTTCAGTAAATGTTTGTATTCTGTAAGATGAGGACCATAATACTACTCTCAAAAGATACACATGAACTTAAGGAAGCTGTGAAAGCACCGTAAATGGTTATGTCAGCATTTTCTATGTATGTCTATGTGTGTGTATACATATATAGGAGATGCTCCCTCTGAAAACAAAAGATGTACAAACAACTGGAATCTGCATTTCATGATGGGGTAACTGCCACTCCAACATTTGATTATTATCTTTTCACATTATTTTCAGTATAGGCCACATCAAGAATCAATATATTGTTAGCACTTAGATGTCCATTCTATTCTTAGTGCTTCATTCTTTAGTTTCTAGAAATTTGCCAACTAGCATCAAAACAAAAATCAAATCCATAAGTATTTACTGAATGCTTACTCTATGCAAAACACAATTGCTATAAAGCTTAGGAAATATTTTTAGCTTCATGCATTATCAGTTGACTGATACCAAATGTACTGCCTTCTTACTGGAACACTATCATGGAATATTCTGAGTGCCATTACTGCTTTTAAAAGAGTTTCTATCAGGAGAGCTCTATGCTACTATATTCCATCTTGCTCTGAGGAAAAGAAAATGCAATAAAGATGAGCATTAGATTTCATTTCGTTGTTCACAGTATGCTACTGTCTCAAAGAATGAAATAAATTAAAGTTCCATCTGACTGCCCCAGTGGATAAGAACAAGAAGTTTACCTGCTAACATGAAGACTGACCCTCCTGACCCCATCACCGAAAAATATAAAGTGCATTATTGTATCTTCATGTTAATAAACATGTCAACCAATAGACTTTTCACTTTATTATTTTTTAGTTCTATCAGTTGACCTAGACTGGCAATGTGTAATACACAGAGCCAGACATTAGACCAGTAAACAGGTCTTATAACTTCTGAAAATTTACTCATCAGCCAACATGTTCTATACTTGTGCTGTCCAATAAAAATATAGCATGAGCCACTTATGTGATTTAAAATATTCTAGTAACCACATTTTAAAGTAATTTTAGAGTAAAAGGAATAAGTGAGATTGACTTAGTAGTATTTTATTTAGCCTAATATATCCAAAATAATGTCCTTTCAATGTAACCAACAGAAAAATCATTGAGATAATTTATATGCTTTCTTTGAAACCCAGTGGGTATTTTATACTTATAGTACATCTTAGTTTGGACTAGCTGCGTTTCAAGTGTTTAATAGCCACAAGTGGGTGGTGCCTACCATACTGGACAGTACAACAGCTCCATACTATTGTTGGGTAATTCGGTAGGGTAAAATATAAAAATTTAGTACTTAATATGGAAATATCCCATAATATATATTATATATTACTGTGTAATTTAAATAAAGGAAATATTTTTTTTTATTTTGTTAACATTTTTTTTGAGACAAAGAGAGAGACAGAGGATGAAAGCAGGGGAGGGGCAGAGAGAGAGGGAGAAAGAGAATCTGAAGCAGACTCCAGTCTCTGAACTGTTAGCACGGAGCCTGACATGGAGCGTGAACCCACAAACCATGAGATCATGACCTGAGCCAAAGTCGGATACTTAACTGACTGAGCCACCCAGGCGCCCCTAAAGGAAATAAATTTAAGTAACTAAGACTAATTTGAATAACTAAAAATGACACGTTTGAATTAGAAATTATTTAAAATACATTAAGCATCTTTAAAAATCTACATAATGAAACATAATTCACATAGGCAAAGAAAAGGAGAAAAAGGATACCATAGAAGGAAAAAGTAGTTTCTCAAAATACAAGCATGAGTACTTAATTTCCTATTTTTTAAACTCAAACATTTAAAAATGACTTTACAAATTCTTTTTTTATAATTAAAAAAAATTTATTTTTGAGAGAGAGAGAGAGAGTGCAAGTGGGGGAGGAGCAGAGAGACAGGGAGACACAGAATCCAAAGCAGGCTCCAGTCTCTGAGCTGTCAGCACATAGCCTAATGAGGGGCTTAAACCCATGAACTATAAGATCATGACCTGAGCTGAAGTCAGACACTTAAGCAACTGAGCCACCCAGGTACCTCTAAAAATTCTTTATAAATGAAAGAAGAATGTGAGTCATTGAGCATATGTACAGGTAGAAATTCTAGGAATATTACACAGTTGAGGTCATTGGTTCACCAGAATTCACAAGATAAGTCTGTTTCACATTTAAATTATAATGTGATAAGGGGTGGTTCAGTCGTTGAGTATCCAACTCTTGATTTTGGCTCAGATCACGATCCTAGGGTTGTGGGATCGAGTCCTGTATTGGGCTCTGCGCTAGTCTCCCCCACTCGTACTCTCTCTCTAAAATATATATGTATATATATGTAAATATATATTTATTTTATATAAATATAAATAAATATATATTTATTTTATTATGTAAATATACATACTTATTTTAAATATATATCTAAAATATATATATTTAAAATAACTATATATACACACACACACATACATACACACAAATAAACACATACACATAGAATATGATGAGTGTTAACATTGAGATAAGTCCTGGGAACTAATGAAACAAAACAGAAAGCACTGGACTGAGAATAATGACTACTGTGTAAGGTGGAGTGAATGCACACTAAAGAAGCTACATCTAAATGAAGTCCTATAGTAGTGCTTGTAGGAGTAGCTTAGATGAAAAGAAGATCTAGCCTAAGGAACAGAACCTTTTGTCCTTAATACATGGTATATTGGGAAGTGGGGAGGTGCTTCAATAAAGTAAGAATTTGACATAGGGTCTCCCTGAATAATGTTGAATATTTCATCAAATATGGAATTAATAAAAACAATATAGAGCTAGAAATAAAGGCGGGTGTTATCAGCTTCCAACCAGGAAAAGAGCAATGACCCCTAATACAAAAAACAGAAATTTTAAACAGGAATTTAATCCAGAGAGTTGACTACCAAGTGTTAGAATTGCTAAGAACCCAGGCAGGGAAAATGAGGCAACCCAAAAATCAGCACAGCACAGGAAGTCCGCTTACCCTCAGGACTGGAAGACACAAGTGGGGTTTCCATAGCCAAAATGTAAGACCACCCAGCAGAAGCTCAAGCCATAAGAGGAGTTTCCTCACAGAAGCCGGAAACACTGAGGGAGGAGCTGTCTGATATGACCTGGACCCAGAGAGAAAATGCAGCTACTGCCAAGAAAAGAAGAATGTAAAGGAGAGAAATACTCTGACTTCTTTCTTTTCACTCTCCAGTCTCCCTCCACAGAGGTGAATCCTGCTGACAATGGAGCTTGGAAAGACAGCCTGCAGAGGTCTTCCCCAAATATTTTCCTCTCTCTACAAAACCCTCAGCAATTCCTCTACCATCCTTATTCTCAGATGATGATCTTACTTCATACTTTACTAAGAAAATGAATTAATCACAGGAGAGCTTGCACAGAGCCGTTCACCACACCTACCACTCCCCATCTTCTGCACCCACCGCATCTCTGCACCCACCAGCACCTGCCCTCACAAGCTCTGCCTCCTGCCTGATACTGGAATAATCTCTCCATCCTCCTGTCTAAAGCCAGTCCCTCCACTTAGGCTTTAAAGTCAGTTTCTTCTTACCTACTCAAGAACACTCCAGAAATTCTCCTCTCTTCTTCCAACATAGTCATTTCTCTCTTTCTACTCAATCATTTGTATCATGATGCAAATACACAGTTATTCCTTCCATCTTAAAACAAAGATATCAAAAGAAAATTATCTTTACGCTATTTCCACTTTACCAAATCACCTACTTCTTTGGTCATCATTGTATCAAAACTCCTGGAAAAAGTTGTCTATATTCAACTTTTTTTTTCTCTTGTCAATAACTAAAATACACATCAATCAGGGTTTTATCCCCCTCACTCCAGAGAAAGTTATCTAGCCAAGGACACTAGTGACCTTAACATTGCCACATGTGCTGTACAATTCACAGTCCTCATCTTAACCTGACAACAGCATTTATCACAGCTGTCACTCATTCCTTGATACACTTCCTTAGCTTCTGGGACACCACATTCTCTCCATTCCTGTCTTTTCTCAAAAGGCCTTCTCAGTTTCCTTTAGAAAAAAAGCAGCAAAGGGGCACCTGGGCGGCTCAGTTGGCCAAGCATCTGACTTCGGCTAAGGTCATGATCTCACGGTCCGTGAGTTCAAGCCCCATGTCAGGCTCTGTGCTGATGGCTCAGAGCCTGGAGCCTGCTTTGGATTCTGTGTCTCCCTCTGTCTCTGTACCTTCCCCACTAGCGCTCGCTCTCTCTCTCTCTCTCTCTCTCTCTCTCTCAAAATGAAATAAACATTAAAAAAAAAAAAAGAAAGAAAAAGGCAGCAAAAAAAACCTTCATCTTATCCCTGACCTCTTCACGTTGGAGTATACCAGGCTCAACTATTGGTCTTTCTTTTTCCTCTATTGTACCCACTCCCTTGGTAATCTCTTTCTAGGCTCATGTCTACAACTCCCAAATGTATACCTTCAGCCAATATATGTCTCCCAAAATCTAGATTCAGCATTCTATTTAGATGTTTTAAAGACATCTCAAGCTTAACATGTCCATATGGAACTCTATATCTTTGCTAAAAACTTACTACATTGACAGCCTTCCCATTTCATTTGATAGCAAGTTTATCCTTAAAGTTGCTCAGGCCAGAATCTCTAGTCATCCTTGACTCTTTTCTTTCTCTCACACTCAACATTCATCTGTCAGAAAATTCTGTTGGTTCTACTTTCAACATATATCCAGAATCAGATTATGTCCCATTACCTTCATTGCCACCACACTACTGTGAACAAATATTTCTCACCGGGGTTCCTGCAATAGCATCTAATAGGCCTTCCTGTTTCTACCTTTCTTCCCCTACCTTAGCAAGGGATTCTTTTAGAACCAAATCAGAACATGTCACTCCTCTACTCAAAATCCTACAATTGATCCCCTCTCACAGACAGTAAAAACCAAGGTTCTACATGATTTGACTTCTGTTATATCTTTGAAATCATATCCTAATATTTCTACCATTGTTCTTTTGTTCCAGCCACACTGTTTAAATAATAGATATTTGTTAAAAAAAATCAATCCCAGTCTCCAAGGAGCTCATACTCTACTGGGAGAAACAGAGAGATATTAATGATTCCAAAACAGAAGGTGGTGATTAAAGCTCTCCTCCATTTCCCATCCTAAATTCTGGCAGGTGAGTGTGGAAGGTTGAGAAATTTACCAGGGATGGGAATGGTATTGGAGAACACAGGTAGGAAGCAAAGACATTTCAGGCAGGACAAACACGGCACATGTAAAGATCTGGAGAAATGAATCAGCAGAACATTTAGAGAATTACAAGTAAAGCATAAATTAAAGAATAACATTTGAGATTAGAGGATCTGGACGTGGGAGGTAAAGACAAATACAATTTATACTTTAGATAGGAGTCAGATAATGAAAGACTTTCCATTTGTTTGTTTCTTCCCTTACAGCTTTCAAGCTGCTCTGAGACTAATTTATTAATCATATCTTTTGATGCACCCTCTCAACAGGGCTAAAACAATACTTGGAAAGGATTCTGATTTCCCTGAGTTAAAGATACAAAAGAAAAACCTAGAGTCACATTTAATTTGACAAGGTAAAGGAGTGGGTGTGCTACTATATCAAATTTAATTTGTACAAAATCATAATCTCTGGTAACATTATTTTTCCTGATCTACTGCGTTTAGACTACTTTAGTAAGGCTTGATCTCCCTGTCTACCTAAACACTGATTCACTTACAGCAAGCTTCAGGGTAACATTGGTCTTATTAATACCCAACAAATCCACAAGGTGTTAGTTGCACATGATTTTGTATAAAAGGTGAACTCAGATGACTCAGTCTACAGCTTTCACCAGACTAGACAGCCAACCAAAGGTGAGTCTTGACATCTATAGTTATCAAGTGGTGATGGTTACTTTTAAAATTATAGGTTTTCCAGGATCTGGAGAACAAATCAAGACCTTTTCAACTACTGTTGTGTAGACAATTTGTGCTTGTCAACTTGATTCTTAAATATGGTTAATATGCTGTAGTCACTCTTAGCAAGCAATTGAACTTTACATAGACCAATTCACCTGGCTTCTTAAAATAGTCTTATTTTAACAAAGGTGAGCAAAAGCAAATGATGATATTTATGAGATGCTAAAAATGATGAGCTAATTTTATAGTATAGAATTTCTTTTTTCTTTTTAAACAAAAATAGTCTTTAAAATGGTAATGAATGGACAAATATGACAATCACAAATTACCATCCTCAGAATAATCACTTAAATACTCTAATCTTTATATTATTGCTCTGCTTAAATCATTATATTGGAGTTTTGACCTGCAATATGGGTTTACTTTGACAAAAAAAAGAAAAAAAAAACAAGAAGGAGTATAAGAGGAAATGTTTGTTCAAGAAACAAAGAAGGAAAGAAAAAGGAAGGAAAAAATTGCTGAAGCAAAATGTGACTGGGGAGGATGGGAAGATCAATTATTTTTGGTTTGGCCAACTTACATAATGATTATAATTATTTGTTTTTTTGTTGTTTGTTTCTCATAGTCTTAATTGTTTGCTTTATAGACCAGGATGAAGTCAGTCCAGTTTTGCTTCCTTTTCTGTTGCTGGAGAGTAATCTGCTGCAAGAGCTGTGAGCTGACAAACATCACCATCACAGTGGAAAAAGAGGAATGTCGCTTCTGCATGAGCATCAATGCCACTTGGTGTGCAGGCTACTGCTATACCCGGGTAGGAACTTTGCTTTGCTGGAAGTGAGGGTGGTAAGGGTCTATACAAGGCTGGCTTCATTAATTCTCACTTTATGAATATTTTAACTTTTCAAAATAATAGCCATGAGTCCTTTAGCCAATACTGCCTGTGTTACGATTGTGGTTAATTGCTATGATATCAGTTAGATGTTTGGGATTGGATTTGATTAGGATAAATCTAGGGAAGCCTCAGATTTGATCTGATCAACTTGGAAATATGCCAATTCTTCATTTCCAAAAAAAAAAAAAAGTAGTGCTATGGCAGATTTTACATATAGAGAGATAAACATGTAAACATACGTATATTTAATAACAGATCTAAAATATTCCCCAAAAGCCATTTTCTGTAATTGAAGCCATATCTTTGCAACAGAGATAGTATCAAAATATGTTTCTACACCACATAAAAAACATAAACAGCCATATTTTTTACAGTTATTTATTTATTTGAGAAAGAGAGAGAGATACAGCATGACTGGGGGAGGGACAGACAAGAGGGAGAGAGAATGCCAAGCAGGCTCTGCACTGTCAGCATGGAACCCAACACAGGGCTTGAACTGGTGAACCATGAGATCATGACCTGATCAAGAACAGACTGAGGCACCTAGGTGCCCCACAAACAGCCATATTATAAAAACTGCCTTATTGGTCTACCTGATTAGAAATGGCAACAAGTAGCCTGAGAACACAGTCAATGCATACAGACTATTAGAACCAAAATGAATCAGCAATCCTACTCACTTCTTCATGTCTTTGAGAAAAACAAAGCACAGAAGCATTAAAGCACTAGTTTGTATTCACTCAGCTTCTTTGCATTAACTCAAGTAAAGAGTTTCTACTTTGTTTACTTTGTTCTCCTATAATACCTGGTTATCTATGCAAAATTTCATTCTATAGACTGAAACTGAAAATAACTTTTTAATGAAATATATTTATTGGGCAGTAAATGAGTTTGATCAATAGACCTGGTAGCATGATACTGAAACAAATTAAGCAGCACTGCAAATTTCCTCTCGTGATGCAAACAATTTTTCTAGAAACTATTGGAACAAACCTATTCTGCCTGGATTAAAAGTTCTCATGTGCAGGGGCAACTGGGTGGTTCAGTCGGCTGAGCATCTGACTCATGATCTTGGCTCAGGTCATGATCTCACTTTGGGATCAAGCCCCACCTCGGGCTGGGCTCTGTGCTGACAGGGTGAAACCTGCTTGGGATTATCTCTCTACCTCTCCCCCATTCATAGTCTGTCTGTCTGTCTGTCTCTCTCTCTCAAATTAATAAACTTTAAAAAAATGTTTTCATATGCAAACCGTGTATGTTTTGAAACCGAAAGCCCTGCAAAATATACAACATTTAAGGGAGGGAAATGTCTACAAAACAGTAAAATATTTAAAATTTGCCATGAGCTTTCATAGTCATGTTAAGCTAAGCATTAACATTTCCTATTATGTCTTTTTTGGCCTTTTATAAACACCAAGGGACAATGTATTTGGAAACATTTTCTGAGAAATTAAACTTCAGTATTTTATGGTTAATGTTGTCATTAATACAGCTTTTGACTAAGTACAAAAATCAACTTAAAATTTCTGTTATATTTCACTTTTCATCTTTTTCTATATTGAAATTTAAAATTTCTCTACAGTTTGAGAAATATTTAAGATTTGATATTGACATAAGGAGTAGGAAAGGGAATGACTTATCTTTTCTATATGATTTCCAGAACCAGGAAATAGGATATTTATAAGATCATATTTCCTTGGTTAGGAATTCCTTAAGTGAGCTTTAATGGGTAAATGTTAGAACAAGCAATATTAAGTTTCCATCTCATTTTCATTATGCTACATAGAAACTTCCAGCATATTTTAACCTAATCCTCTCCTTTCTAAACTCCTCAGGATCTAGTGTACAAGGACCCAGCCAGGCCCAACAACCAGAAAACATGTACCTTCAAAGAGCTGGTGTACGAGACAGTGAAAGTGCCCGGCTGTGCTCACCAGGCAGATTCCCTGTATACATATCCAGTAGCCACTGAATGTCACTGTGGCAAGTGTGATAGTGACAGTACTGACTGCACCGTACAAGGTCTGGGGCCCAGCTACTGCTCCTTCAGTGAAATGAAAGAATAAAGAGCAATGGACATTTCAGGTGACCTATCCTTGTCCTAAAGGACCAAAATATCCAAGAAGTCTGTGTGTGTCCATATGCCCAGGCTGCAAACCACTGTGGACCAGGGGATCATTAGACCCCTGATCCCTGTTCTCCAGGCAGAGGAGGTCCAGGAATTAAGAATGCTGGGGCCAGGAGCCTGTCACCACTCAACCCTATAAACCTGTTCCATAAATTTTATTCAGTCTTACTTAACTTATAGACATGTGGGTGCTTTCCTATTTAATAGCCTTAGAAATCCTCTCAGGCAACCCCTTTCCTTAAAAGGAAGGGATTTTAGGCCCAAAGGGCAGAAATAAGATGGGAATGGATCAGAGTACTAAAGGCAGCCTTCTAGACATTTGAGCCCTCAAAAGCAGGGCCAGCATCTTCATGATTATAGTCTTAATGCCTAGCATCATGCCTGAAATTTAGTAAGAAATTCAACAATGGCTTCCTTAAGGAAAGTAAGATCTGAAAGGTAGGGATAGGAAACACTAAAAGAGCATGTTTGACTCTGGCTGATGAGATTGCCTTCAGCAATGCCAATCAGTCCATGAAAGTGGGGGCATTAACCCCACCTCACCTCTCCTTCTCTGTCACATGAAGTACTGAGATACGATGCATCTTGCATGAATTGCTTAGTGTATATGGGGGTTACCAGAGCTCAGGATTTCTAACTATTACTACCAAACCTTTCAGTTAAAGGGCAAAAGCAAGAAATGTTAATGAGGGCCTGGGAAAATTAGCCCGTATCTATTTCATCATTTAAACAAATTGAACAAATATTGTCAGGCTCCTGAAAAATTCCCTTTGAGAAGTAGAAAAAAAAACTACATCACCCTGCGCTCCAGGCTAGGATTCACTCCTTTGAAGAGAGGTGGATTTGAAAGTAGATTGGAAAGCAATTTTGTCAACTTAGTAAATACATTTATCCTATCTACAAACACATTTGTGTAAAAAAATATGTTTTTTAGAAAGAGTTAGCTAGGAGGAAAAAGAAAAACTACCTGTTTTCTAGAATCCTCTGTATGTCAATCTTTTCTTTTGTCTATCCATGTTCTCCCATATCTGTTTCTTTCAAGAGGATAAATATTAAAACTGTTTCATGAGTTGATTTCTTTTCAAGGTGATACCTCTCTTAGTCATGGAGTTATTTCATACTTATATTGTCTAATTTATTTAAATCTTATTTTTTTAATAAAGATGCTAGCCACAGTCTTAGATTTAGATTTTTTCATGTATAAGCAAATGACTAAAATATGTCTTATCTTTATATTAGTAGAAAGAATATTAAAAAATAATTCCTAGTTCTTCTGTAATATTTAATTGTTCTCACCTTTGGAAACATTAAAATTAATTTTGTCGCATTTCTAGAAGTGTTTACTTAAATTTCCTATCATTTTTTGAACTCAGTTTCTGATGGGGGGGGGCAGTGGGAGACAAAGAATCACAGAGTGGGTGGGGACATTAGAGATTTTCTAGTTCATTTTTGAATTTTTGAAATGGAAAAATTGAAGTCTAAGGATATTAATTGACCCACCCAAGATCACAAAGACAGTTCATGGCAGAACCAGGATTAGAACTCTGGCATCTTAGGGGCCTGGGTGGCTCTGTTGGTTGAACATCCAATTCTTGATTTTGGCTCAGGTCATGATCTCAGGGTTGCAGGATCAAGCTCCACATCAGGCTCGACACTGAGCATGGATCCTGCCTGAGATTCATTTTCTCTCTCTTTCTCTCTCTCTCTCTCTCTCTCCCTCTCTCTCTCTCTCCCCACACACACACACACCTCCCCGCCTTGCACATGCACAGACACTGTCTCTATGTCTCTAAAACAAAAATTAAAAAGAAAAAAAAAGGAACCCTGGCCTCCTAGCTCTTAGCCAGCTCTCCTATGACTACTCCACCATATTAAGAAGTCATTTTGACAAAGATTGAAGCAAAATTGTAAGTATTGATAATCAAGCTATGCCCATTCAAATCTGGTACTGATCGTGGCTTATTTATATTCTTTACAATATTGTGACACACTGAAATTAGGGCTTATTAAGCAAAGTTGAATAAGAGCTTTAAATTATAACAACGTTTTCCTTCTCGCTATACTTTTAGAAATCAAAATAATTGCCTTCCTGTTAGAGACAGTACAGGGCAATGGCTCCAGAGTTAACTTGTCTTAATCACCTTGTCCAGATGTAGCATCTTAAACAAGTTACTTAAATCCTCTGGATCTCTTTTTCCTCAGCTGTAAAATGAGGAGAATAATATTTACCTCAGAGGGTTATACAGATGATTAAATGGGAAAACACATGTAAAGGGCTTAGAACAGTGCCTGGCACACAGCATTCCTCAATAAATACCAGATGTTATGCTTTAAAAGAGATGATGTGTCAAGATGGTAAGTCAGACCTAAGTAAAGCAACATAGCTTAGGTTCTTTCTAGTAATATTAGGCAAGCTATTTAACTACTCCGGGCATCACTTTCCTCACTTTTAAAATGGAGTAAAGATGGTAACTATGCCACAGGGTTGCTGTAAAGATTAAAAAATATAATGAATGTGAGGTGCTTTAGGAGTCCAGTAGAAGGACTATAATCTTGATGTAGAGCGATCTCTACAACTTAGCTTAGAACATCAAGGTCAAAATGCTAGGAAGGAGCAACATTTTCCACCTGAGACACCCCCATGCCAAACTGAAGTACAATCCTTTATGAAGCAGCAAGAAAGAACATTTGTGAGCTCTGCAAGTGCTTGAGAGCCTAACCCCATGGACCACTATTTTAGAAGCCATATTATCTCTCCTTAGCATTATAGCAAGGGTCTTTCTACCTCTGAGAAGTCCTCATGGGTCAATTCCTCACAAATCACAACTTTGATCATGTCTAAAAATGAATGGGATTCCACTTTCTTTTCAAAATAAAATCTTAATATTTAGCTGACACATGAGGCTCATCATGGTCTGACCTATGACTATCTCTCAACTTCCTATATCCCCATTCCCTCATTCCCAAGAGGCTGCTATACCTGAGACCATCTACGAGGGTTGAGGGATGATTTTGTATCTTCCACCGTGGAATGCTTTAACAGAATACCATGCCTTTCCTCCCATGAAAGATTTTGCCGACTATCGTAGAATTCAGTAGTGCTGACTTACTGACCAGTTTAAGTGATTAAAAATGTGGTATCAGTATACAAGATTAATAAATACTAAGTTCACAATAGCGAGGAAGGATAAAGATGAATGGAACTGGAGGAAAGTACTTAAGGAACCTCAAACTAGATTTACAATGTTTATATCTTAACATAAATCAAAGTTACAAATATGGTATAATGTTAACATATATATAATCTGGGGAAGAGCTATCCAGGTACTCATTATATTCTTTCATACACACAAAGTGTTTGCTAGTTAACAAGTGACAAAGCATCTTTATATGCTTTATACATTTAATCCTGAATTTATGCCCATTATAAGAAAGTTGAGATGGGCCCTGAGCCTAAAGTCACACAGCTAGTGTGCAAGGCTCAGTCATTAATATTCATTTAGGAATTGAGGCAGAATTTAGGATGTTCACCAAGATTTGTGTTTACTTCTTCCTGGCTATAAAGCTGAACTCCATTTTCTAGCCTTCCTTGCAATCAAGTTATATCCGTGTTCCAGTGAATAGAATGTGAGTGGAAGTACGAGGAGATATTCCATATCTGTCCCCTGAAATCCTCTCATAAGCAGTCATCCATTCTCTTCCTATATCAGCTAGATGTCAACACCCAAGATGACCTTGAAAGCTTTGTGTTGATGATAACAGAGCCACTGTCATCCTGGATTCCTGAATGCTTGCATGGAGTAGTATGCCCCAACATCAACAATCCTTACAGCAGACTGGATGGACTTTAGATCAATGAAGAAATTTTCTATTGGGTTAAACTACTGGCATTTGTGGGTTTATCAATTAAGAAAAATTGCATTATTTTAAGTAATATATAAATTGGCACTGGAAGTAGAGTGCTGCATTAACAAAAAAATTAGCAGATGTGGCATTAGCTTAGTGGTTGTACAATAGGATAAAAAAAAGTGATAATCAGAGTAAAACTTTCCACTGTAAAAACGTGAAGGCCAATCACATGTTTACTGAGCTTTTAGCAAATTTATGGCCTATGGCCCAAATCTGGCCCATCAACTTTTTTAAAAAATAAAGTTTATTGGTACATAGCCAGTTATCTATGGCTGTTTTTGCACTACAACAGAATTCAATAGTTGTGACAAAAACTGTTTATGGTCCACAAAGTCTAAAATAATTTACAATTTAGACCTTTACAGAAAAAGTTTGCCAAAAGGTTTACAAAGAGTTCAAATGTTAACAGAATTAGCTTTTACCCTCTAGTTATTAAAGCTATGGTTTGTTTTCAAATAGACATAAAAGGGAATGGAAAAAGTCTAGGAATTTGAAGACTTGAGGTTTATAATAAAAGGTTATTGCTTCTAGACCCCAAATAGTAAGAGATAAAATGGATTTGAGGAACAAAGATCTATTAGGATTCAGTCCTGAGGTAGACAGATTTAAGGTGTGGCCTTATCACCTAGGTCTTTTATCTCAGATAGTATCCACAATAGAACCACTAAGTTGCAAGGAAGCAAAAATAAATAAATAAATCAGGATTTAGGATCATGTTTAGGAAAAGAACTTTAGATATTTTTATAGGCGCCAGGAACAAAATGAAAGTATTTAAGAGAGTTGTCAACAAAACCAAAAGATTAGACTAAAAATGCCTTTGATTATTCAAACAACCTTTGAGTCCTAAAAGTTGGTGAGCAGAAAGTACTCTACTAAACTTGTACAACTCCAAGGAGGGCCACTTTCCATACCTACTTCAAATGTGATGATAGAGCCAGAAGCTATGGAGAACAAGGACATGGAAAAAAAAAATGTTCCTCTAGAGAGAAGAATCAGCATCTAATTAAGGAATTTCGTCAACTGCCAAGGCAGAAGGATTTCATAAAGCTTGTCCAGTAGGATTTGATCCTTGATTCCATGAGCTGTGTCTCCTAGTCTTCCCTTTTGTGAATGGGAATGTTATTGTGATTAGTATTATGGTGTAGAAGTGCCACTACTTCATCACTGAATACTAGGTGGAGAGGGAAAAGGAAGATAACTTGTCTTTTTAGTTCATGGGTTGCTAGCACATAAGAAGCCACATGTGGAATGATGGTGAGAACTTTATCATCTGGAAAGTAGTGACCTGGAACTGGACTCAAGTATGGATGAGCTCTTTGGAGAGGCAAGGAGGTAGTTTGACATGAGGGAGAAGGATGAAACTTGTATTGTTCTTAGATATTTGGACTGTGACAGAGATTGTTATATGCTCACCAGAACCCTTTTTCTTTTCTTCTTGGGACCATAACCAGTCTACCTTTCTTAGTCTTACCTGTAGAAAGGTCTGATAATGTGACTGAGTTCTACCAATGGAAGGTTATCATAAATGATGTGTGCTAATTCTAGGTCTGGCTCATAAATCCTTCCCATAAATGAATAATACTTCCTCTCTTTTCTGACCGAGTTTTATGCTTAAAGCAATCTTGGAAGTCATGTATAGAAGATGGCAGAACATCCATCAGCCTGTCTCTGAATGACCAGAGGATCCACATAACCCCACACACCTGTTCCCTCTGAGAGGACTTAGTATCAAGAATAAACTTCTCTTGTGTTAAGTCACTGAAACTTGAGGGTTTACAACAGGTAATGCTACCTTAACTAATCTAGGGATCCACAGTTCTCAAGAAACTTAATGTTTCATACCAATCCACATGAACCAAATACAAAGTCAGTTATCTAATATTGTTCACATATATGCCCATAGATTACTAGCTTCTAATGAAAAATTTGTCAATTAGTATTTTAACTTTGAGCCTGGATGTGTGTGTGTGTGTGTGTGTGTGTGTGTGTGTGTACACACGTGTGCACAATTTCCCTAAATGAAACTTCCTTCGCCTTTCAGTCTGAAAGTAGATTCAGGGAATGACACTGAAAAGCCCTGATGACCAGTAAAAAGACCTCCCCAAAAAAGGCAAGCTAGTGCCTCCTTCCTGTTTCCCTGGTAAAGTCTCTTTCCTAAGGCATTATGATCATAGAGATATTAAGTGGGGAATCCAAGAGTCAGGAAGTTCCCATGATTTCCATGCCTGTGTGTACACAGTAATGCTCCACTGTTTCTCCACAGGCTTCATTGTGAGGGTAATTTGAGGGTCCACTTAGAGGTAGACCACCTGGCAACATTTGAGTAGGCCTTAAAATTCAACACTCAGGTCACTGATAAATTTTAATGAAGCCAGGAATTCATATCACACTAAGATATGATGCTGTCTATCGAATGTAATTATTTCAAAGCCTCACCTCACCTGGGAAAAGAGAGGGTGACCCTGAGGGAGAGGTAATAATGATTAGACCAAATGCTAGAGATTAAGTCCAGTGAGAGTGATAAAGTACAGAGGAAGTAGGCAAAGAATTTCAGTTATTAAGCAATAAGTCCTCAAAGGCTCCCATATGTGGAATACATTTATTTCCATCTAGAGCAAGATAGTCTATTCCTTTAGCATTTTTTTCTCAAGCTCCAATACAGATCCTGAAAAGATCACCAAATAACATCAATAACAAAACAATCTGAGCCACTTTGAAGCAATATACATAATGATCATATTAAAAGTCCATACATAGAATATGGTCTGTTGGCCCATGTGATGACATGGATATATAGACAATCAGCTCACACTAAACAATGAAAATAATAAATATCCACTCAGAACCAACGAAATAATAGATGTTACATTCAGGAAGTCAGCTGTCCTTAAAATAAGCAGGAAAACAAAAGTCCATCATATAGCAGCTCAGACAGGTGAGCCCTGAAGATGTGGCTATGTTAAGTGTGCAATGAAATTGGTGCCAGTTTACCACATTCCTCCAGACAGGGCCTTTTTTGGTGTCAAAGGACAGACACCCATCACGTTTCTTTATAGTAAAGAATGATTTTACTTTAAGAACGCTCATGGAATTGGAACTAAAACTAAAACACTTAAAAGGATCAAGACAGCATCCTTGTTCAGGGGTCCCCAAGGCTCATTTCTAACATCTCTCTCTCTCTGCACAACAGCTCCAATATCTTCAGTATGGATGTGGCTGTTAATTAGAGACCCCTTTCAGCACAGCACCCAAAATCCATCACAACTTCTCTTTAAGTCTCTTAGCTTAAATCCCCAAGAGAGAAGACTTGATTGACTCAAATGGTATCATCTCTACTTGGGCAGAGTTCTTCACACAGGCCATGATGAAGGTCACTAGATGCCCCAACAGTGGGCTTCTGAGTTACCTAAAAGCAGGCTGCCTTTGAAAGCAAAATATAAGCTTTGTCCCTTCAGTATCTTCCCATAAGCAAAGAGCAGCCTGATGTTGTTTTCTTGAGCAAGGCAGAGGTAAAAAGCCAGTTTAATCTCAAAAGGGAAGTTGAACATGGCAGGCAGATTGACTGCCAGATCTCAAATAGATATTGCTGAAATCATACCCAACAATTTTAATGGACTTGAAAAGCCTAAGTTATTGTTCTGCACTTAAAAAAAAACAGGTGATTAATCAAGTTCAAGATAGGCATATTGATCTGATTTCAGGCTACTTTCTATACATTGGCCCCAACATATAAATATTATATGCTATTGTCATCAGTACACTGAAAAAGTAGGATTCGTGGAGTGTGATCCTAAAAGCAATTTTATTTGTTCTCCCACTGTCCCTTTGAATTTGTTCAGAGGCAGCTGTCCCTTCCCTGCCACTGCATAAAAATTTATCAGGTTACATGGCATCACAGGTCACTCTTGGGTAATAAAAAATCTTCATTATCATTTCACCAACACAATAGCAACCCCAAACCTCCAGTCCCGGCTAACAACAAAAACTTCAAACAGGAGCTGTTATTAAACTTTTTCCATCCTTGCTGGAGTGGGTGGTTGATCCTTAACTCTCCCTCTCCATATAGATTTCCTGCAGGTTGCTGGCACCCCTGGATGGGAATACAGAGTACGGAAAAGAAGGATAAAAAAGATAATTGCATGCTTTTAGGACCTGACAACTGTTTGAAGCCGACTCTCTCCGAGCATATGTCTGTGTTCTCCAGAGGCGACTCTGCTGGGACTCTCCAACTGCAATTCCCTGACATGGGTAGTGCATCACCATAGGCATGCCTCTCCTGAGCCCCTTACCGTCTTTATCCAACACTGTATCTCCAGCCTCTGACACAACCTCTTGAGCAGTATCCTTTATTAGACAGACATTCCTAAAGTGGCCTTCCCATACAGACCCAGAATTTTTGAGTCACTAGTCCGATATCGGAGAGGAGAGAAGTTACTTTCCAGATCCTGACCTTCTACTCTGAAGTCACAGGAAGCTTTAGCCAGTTTCTTAATGTTTAGCTTTCTCAGACATGACTCAGGTGTCAGTCATACAGTATATGCATTAACTCTAGAGAATGTATATTAAGCTGTCTAAGGGGTCACATTGAAGCCTCCCATCCTTGAAGTAGAAATGAGGAGAGAGTACCTTTGTACTTTGCAACAGGGAATAGAGTGGGAATTTCATACAAGCTCCTCCAAAGCACTCATCTTCATAAGACCCTCTCATTTCCAACCATCAACATTTAGTTAATTCCTTAATGAGAGTGATGCTCTCTAAAAACTTTTTGGATGTCTGCTCTGAAATTCCTAGAGGATGGTCAGTTCTTTTTAATATCTGAAACCTATTATATCTCAATGTCTTGAAACTTTCATTTCAACATCCTGTTATACTGCCTAATACATTGTGAGAAATCAATTGATCAAAAAGAAACATTATGCTCATGTTTTTTATTTTTCCCTATCTTCAGTCGGATGCAGGAACCCACCCTTAGCTATGCACTTACGTTCAAATCATTCTTAAGTAATTTATTCTTGATGATACCAAAAGAAATGCAGTAGGGAGTGCTAGTACTGATACATGGCGGAAACGGAAATGGAAATGATCTCTAGATAGACACAGGCACTGTGAGATAACTACATCTCCACTCAAATGCAATTTTACCATCTCCTAAATTCCATTTTCCCCTCGAGTTCAGTTAATATGCACCTGCAGAATGCTGTCTCAAAATTTAATTTTCTTCTGGGTAAAATTCTCATCCAGCCTTGAACATGTTTTATGTCCTTCTGTACTTTCTTAAATAAAAGTTGTAACAAAGACAAATGGGCAGAAGTTGGAAAGGGACACATGGGCCAATGAAAGAAAAAGAAAGAGGGGAAAAAGCAGTCTCAGGAACTGTCTTAGTCAGTTCAGGCTGCCATAACAAAATACCACAGACTGGATGACTTAAATGACAGAAATTCTGGAGGTTAGAAATCCTATATCAAGGTGCCAGCCAATTCAGTTCCTAGTAAGAGCATTCTTTCTGGCTTATGGAAGGCCACCTTCTCACTGCATCCTCACATGGTGGAGGAAAGGAGAGGAAAGGGAACAAGTGAAGAAAGGAGGAAAGTGAGGAAAGGAGGAAAAAGAGAGAAGTGGGCAAGGGGGAAGAGAGAGGAGGAGAGGAGGAGAGGAGGGGAGGAGATGGGGAGAGAGCGAGGAGGGGAGGAGACAGGCAAGAGGAAGAGAGCATTTTTGTATCTCTTCTTCTGTTTTTTAAGTTATTTGAGTATGGCTGCCACATAATCTTACATTAGTTTCAGGTGTACAACATAGTGATTTCATAATGAGTCTATATGTTATGTTCATAACTGTAGCTATCATCTTCCACCATACATCTCTATTACAATATCAATGACTATTCTTATGCTGTGCCTTTTATTCCAATGGTTTATTCATTTCATAACTGGAGGTGTGTATCTATCACCCCCCATCACCCATTTTTCTCATTCTCCCACTCCCCTCCCTTCTGGCAACCACAAGTTTATTCTCTGTAATGGCCAGCCTGATTTGCTTTTTTAAAATTTACTCATTTGTTTATTTTTTAGATTCACATATGAATAAACTCATATGGTATTTATCTTTCTTGGTCTTACTTCCTTTAGCATAATACCCTCTAGGTCCATCCATGTTGTCTCAAATAGCAAGATATACTTTTTATGGCTGCATAGTATTCCCGTGTGTGTGTGTGTGTGTGTGTGTGTGTGTGTGTGTGTGTACCACATATTTCTTATCCATTTGTCTACTGAGGGACACTTAGGTTGCTTCCATATCTTGGCTATTATAAATAATGCTGCAATACATATAGGGGTTCATATATCATTTCAAATTCATGTTTTCATTTTTTAGGGGTAAAATGCCCAATAGTGAAGTTACTGATTCATATGGTATTGACATTTTTAATATTTTTAGGAACCTCCATAGTGTTTTTTCTACAGTAACTGCACCAATTTACATTTCCACCAACAAGTTCCATTTCCCCCATATCTTTACTAACACTTGTTATTTCTTGTCTTTTTGATTGTAGCCATTCTGAGAGGTCTAAGATGGTATCTCCTTGTGGTTTGGATTTGCATTTCCCTGATGATTAGTGATGTCGAGCATCTTTTCATGTGTCTTTTGGTCATCTTATGTCTTCTTTGGAAAAATGGCTATTTAGTTCCTTTCCCATTTTTTAATCATATTGTTGTTTGTTTTTCAGTGTTGAGTTGTAGAAGTTCTTTATATATTTTGGATAGGTAACCCCTTATTGGATATATCATTTGTAAATATCTTCTCCCATTCAGTAGGTTATCTTTTTGTTTTGTTGATGGTTTCCTTTGCCATGAGAAAGTTTTTTTCTTTTGATGCAGTCCCAATAATTTATTTTTGCTTTTGTTTCCCTTGCCTGAGGAGACATGTCTAGAAAAATGTTTCTGTGGCCAAAGTCAGAAAAATTACTGCTTATTTTCTCTTCTGGGATGTTCATGTTTCAGGTCTCACATTAGGTGTTGATTCCATTTTGAGCTTATTTTTGTATATGGTGTTAGAAAGTGGTCCAGTTTCACTCTTTTTTACATGTTGCTGTCCAGTTTTCCCAATACCATTTATTGAAGAGATTACCTTTTCCCCATTATGTATTTTTGCCTCCTTTGTCATAGATTAAATAACCATATAAGTGTGGGTTTATTTCTGGGCTCTCTATTCTGTTCTATTGATCTATGTTTCTATTTTTGTGCCAGTACCATACTGTTTTGGTTACTACAACTTTCTATATAACTTGAAATCTGGAATTGTGATAACTCCAGGTTTGTTTTTCTTTCTCAAGATTGCTTTGGCAATCTTTGGCAATTTTGGCAAAAAATCAGGGTCTTTTGTGATTTCATACAAATTTTAGTATCATTTGTTCCAGTTATGTGAAAAATGCTATTGGTATTTTGACAGGGATTGCTATGAATCTGTAAGTTGTTTTGGGTAATATGTACACTTTAATAATATTAATTCTTCTAACCCATGAGCAAGGAGTATCCTTCCATTTATTTATGTCATCAACAACTTATTTCATTAATGTTTCATAGGTTTCAGATTACAAGTCTTACACCTCTTTGGTTAAGTTTATTCCTATGTATCTTCTTCACTTTAGAGCAGTTGTAAATGGAGTTGTCTCCTTAATTTTTCTTTCTGATACTTCATTATTATTGTGTAGGAATACTAATGATTTCTATGTATTAATTTTGTATCCTGCAACTTTAGTGAAACAATTTATTACTTCCACTAGTTTTCTAAAGGAGTCTTTAAGACGTTCTATGTATGTCATATGCAAATAGTGAAAAGTTTAACTTTACCAATATAGATGTCTCCTATTTCTTTTTTATTTAATGTTTATTTTTGAGAGACAGGGAACAACCAGGGGAGGGCAGAGAGAGAGGGAGACACAGGATCCAAAACAGGCTCCAGGCTCTGAGCTGTCAGCACAGAGCCCAATGTGGACTGCGAACCCACAAACTGTGAGATCATGACCAGAGCTCAACCAACTGAGCCACCCAGGCGCCTTGCCTCTTATTTCTTTTTCCTGTCTGACTTCCATGGCTAGGACTTCCAGTACTATACTGAATACAAGTGGTGAGAGTGTACGTCCTTGTCTTATTTCTGACCTTAGAGGAAAAGCTTTCACTTTCAGTTTTTTACCATTGAGTATGATGTCAGTTGTGGGCTTTTCATATAAGGCTAAGCCCACTTTGATGAGAGTTTTTAACATGACTGGATATTGTAGTTTGTCAAATGCTTTTTCTGCATCTATTGAAGTGGTAATATGATTTTTAACTTTCATTTTGTTGATGTGGTATATCAATTTGATTGATTTACAACTATTGAGCCATCTTTGCATCATGAGAATAAATCCCCAATCATGGTGAATGATCTTTTAATGTACTATTGTATGCTATTTGCTATTATTTTGTTGAGAATTTTTGCACCAATGTTAATAAGGATATTGGTCTGTAGATTTTTGGGGGTCTCTTTGGTTATGGTATCAGGCCTCATAAGATGTATCTGTAAGCTTTCCTCCCTCTTCTGTTTTTTGGAATAGTTTGAGGAGAATAGTATTAACTCTTCTTTAAATGTTTGGTAGAATTCACCTGTGAATCCACCTGGTAGTTTTACTTTTTGGTACTTTTTGATTACCAATTCAATTTTTGTTAGTTATAATAATTCTGTTCAATCTTCTATTTCTTCTTGATTCACATTTGGAAGACTATATGTTTCTAGATATTTACCCATTTCTTCTGGATTGTCCAATTTGTTGGCATATAATTTTTCACAGTATTTTCTTATAATCCTTTGTATTTCTTTTTTTTTTTAGTTTATTTTTATTTATTTTTGAGAGATAAAGAGAGAGCACGCAAGCCAGGGAGCAGCAGAGAGAGAGGAAAAGAGAAAATCCCAAGCAGGCTCTGCATTAACAGCTCAGAGCATGACACGGGATTTGATCTCATGAACCACGAGATCATGACCTGAACCAAGATCAAGAGCTGAATGATTAACAAACTGAGCCATCCAGGTACCCCTAATCCTTTGTATTTCTATGGTTCCATTTGTTAGTTCTCCCTTGTTTCTGATTTTATTTGGGTACTTTCTCTTTTTTTCTTCATGAATCTACAACCAGGTCTCGGTTTAATTTATATATATTTGTGTGTGTGTGCATGTGTGTGTGTGTGTGTGTGTGTGTGTATGATCTCTGTGTCATGTACTTATGCTCTGATCTTTATTATTTCCTTCCTTCGACTCACCTTGGGCTTTCTTCTTTTTCTAGTTCCTTAAGTGTAAGGTTAGATTGTTTATTTGAGCTTTTCCTTGTTTCCTGATGTGGCCTATATTGCTATATATTTCTCTTGTAGAACTGCTTTTGCTAAATCCCAATGATTTTAGACCATTGTGTTTTTATTTTCACTTGTCTTCACGTATTTTTTTTTTTATTTCTTCTGTGACTACTTCATTCACCCACTGGTTATTTAGTATCATGCTGTTTAGCCTCCACATGTTTGTATTTTTTCCAGCTGTTTTCTTGTCATTTATGCCTAGTTTCATAACACTGTGGTCAGAAAAGATACATAGTACGATTTTAGTCATCTTAAATTTATCAAGTCTTTTCTTGTGGCCTAATATATAATCTATTCTGGATAATGTTTCACATGTACTTGAAAAGAATGTGTATTCTGTTGGTTTGGGATGGACTGCTCTATATATATCTGTTATATCCATCTGGCCCAATGTGTCATTCATAGATACTATTTCCTCATTGATGTAAGTGGGGGATTAAAGTCCCCTATTATTGTATTGCCATCAATTTCTCTCTTTGCTTTATATATTTGCTTTATATATTTAGGTGCTTAACAATGGGTGCATATATATTTACAATTGTTATATCCTCATGCTGAATTGTTCCCTTTATCATTATATAATATCCTTATTTGTCTCTTGTTACAGTCTTTGTTTTAAAGTCCATTTTGTCTGGGGCTCCTGTGTGGCTCAGTCGGTTAGGTGTCCAACTCTTGATCTCAGCTCAGGTTATGATCTCAATCTCAGGGTTGTGAGTTCAAGCCCCATATTGGGCGTCATGCTGGGCATGAAGCCTAAATAAATAAATAAATAAATAAATAAATAAATAAAGTCTATTTTTCCTGATATAAGTATTACTATCCTGACTTTTTTTTTCTTCCATTTGCATAGTAAATGTTTTTCCATCCCTTCACTTCAGTCTGCATATGTCTTTAGGTCTGAGGTGAGCCTCTTATAGGCAGCATATTGATGGGTCTTAATTTTTTTATCCATTCTGCCACTTTATGTTTTGATTGGAGCATTTAGGCCATTTAAATTCCAAGAATTATTGATAGATATGTACTTATTGCCATTTTGTTATTTGTTTTCTGATTATTTCTGTAGTTCTCTATTCTTTTCTTCTCTTGTTCTCTTTGTGATTGACAAATCACTGTAGTGTTATGTTTGGCTTTCTTTCTCTTTATTATTTGTGTATCTGTTATAGGTTTGAAGTTTGTAGTTACCATGAAGTTGATATATTCATAATATATACAAGTAATTAGGAGTCTATATTAATTTGGTAGACATTTAAGTTCAAACACATTCTACTAAAAATGGAGAGGGAAACTTTCTTTTATTTTTTTCCTTTCTCTTCTTTCTTTTCTTCTTTCTTCCCTTCCTCCCATTTTCCCTCCCTCCCTTTCTTTTCTTTCTCACCCCTCTGTTTTATATATGTCCTGGATGTTCTTATACAAACACTAATCCTATCACTATTACATCAGGGCTCAGACCTTATGATTTCATTTAATCTCAATTACATGCATAAATGCCCTATCTCCAGATACAGTCACATCATGGTTTGAGGTTCAATATATGGATTTTGGGAAGACAAGTCTATAATATTATTCCATATCTGGCAGACCAAAATTCATGCCCTTCCTATATGCAAAACACATTCATTCCACCCAATAGCCCTCAAAGTGTTAACTCATTCTAGCATCAACTCTAAAGACTAAAATCTCATCCAAATATCATCTAAGTCAGATATGGGTGAGACTCAAGGTATGATTCATCTTGAGTCAAAATTGCTCTCCAGCTGTGATCCTGTAAAACTAGTTATGTCCTTCCAAAATAAGACAGTAAGGCAGGCAGAGGATAAACATTCCCATCCAAAAGGGAGAAATAGGAAAGAAAAAAGTAGTGATGAGTCGCAGACAAGTCCCAAACCTAGCAAGATAAATTCCAGTAGGTCTTAAGGCTTGAAACTACTCTCCTTTGCCTCTATATCCTGTCTTCCAAGTCACTGGGGTGGCAGCATCACCCCCCACAGCTCTGTAGTGACCTTCTCCCCCTCCCCCTTAAGCTCCTTGCCCTCTAGCCCTTGCTCACATGGCTGTCTGCAGAGGCTCTGCACTCTGAAACCAGGGAGGAGAAAATAGCCTGGCTACCTGGGCCCCTGGTGAAAGTGGCAGCCCTGATGATCTCAGAATAGCCTCTGGGTCATTGTTCCCCTTCCCTGAAGAATAGCACATGTTCACAGGCAAACAGCTCTGTGCTCTGGTCCTACAGAATCCAACAAGTCAGACACTTGTTCCACCCACTTTCTCTGCCAGTTTATTTCTTTCTTTTTTTTTTCATTTTTTCTTTTTTTTTTTTTATAATTTATTGTCAAATTGGTTTCCATACAACTCCCAGTGCTCATCCCAACAGGTGCCCTCCTCAACGCCCATCACCCACTTTCCCTCTCCCCCACCCCCCATCAACCCTCAGTTTGTTCTCAGTATTTGAGAGTCTCTTAGGGTTTGCCTCCTTCCCTCTCTGTAACTTTTGCCCCCTTTCCCTCCCCCATGGTCTTCTGTTAAGTTTCTCAGGATTGACGTATGAGTGAAACATATGGTATCTGTCTTTCTCTGCCTAACTTATTTCACTTAGCATAATACTATCCAGTTCCATCCATAGCATAATACTCTCCAGTTCCATCCACATTGCTACAAATGGCCAGATTTAATTCTTCCTCATTGCCAAGTAGTATTTCATTGTATATATAAACCACATCTTCTTTATCCAGTTGTCATTTGATGGACATTTAGGCTCTTTCCATAATTTGGCTATTGTTGAGAGTGCTGCTATAAACATTGGGGTACAAGTGCCCCTATGCATCAGCACTCCTGTATCCCTTGGGTAAATTCCTAGCAGTGCTATTGCTGGGTCATAGGGTAGATCTATTTTTAATTTTTTGAGGAACCTCCATACTGTTTTCCAGAGCGGCTGCACCAGTTTGCATTCCCACCAACAGTGCAAGAGGGTTCCCGTTTCTCCACATCCTCGCCAGCATCTATAGTCTCCTGATTTATCCATTTTAGCCACTCTGACCGGCATGAGGTGGTATCTCAGTGTGGTTTTGATTTGTATTTCCCTGATTAGGAGTGACGTTGAGCATCTTTTCATGTGTCTGTTGCCATCTGGATGTCTTCTTTAGAAAATTGTCTATTCACGTCTTCTAACCATTTCTTCACTGGATTATTTGATTTTTGGATGTGGAGTTTGGTGAGTTCTTTATAGATTTTGGATACTAGCCCTTTATCTGATATGTCATTTGCAAATATCTTTTCCCATTCTGTCACTTGCCTTTTAGTTTTGTTGATTGTTTCCTTTGCAGTGCAGAAGCTTTTTATCTTGATGAGGTCCCAATAGTTCATTTTTGCTTTTCATTCCCTTGCCTTTGTAGATGTGTCAAGTAAGAAACTGCTGCAGCTGGGGACAGAGAGGTTTTTTTCCTGCTTTCTCCTCTAGGATTTTGATGGTTTCCTGTCTCACATTCAAGTCTTTCATCCATTTTGAGTTTATTTTTGTGAATGGTATAAGAAGGTGGTCTAGTTTCATTCTTCTGCATGTTGCTGTCCCAGCAGCATTTGTTACAGACTGTCTTTTTTTTGGATATCATTGGATATTCTTTCCTGCTTTGTCAAAGATTAGTTGGTCATACATTTGTGGGTCCAATTCTGGAGTCTCTATTCTATTCCATTGGTCTATGTGTCTGTTTTTGTGCCAATACCATAAAGTCTACTAGAACTGATACATGAATTCATGAAAGTCACAGGATACAAATTAATGTACAGAAATCAGTGGCATTTTTATACACCAATAATGAAGCAACATAAAGAGAAATAATGAAACTTATCCCATTCACAATTGTACCAAGAACCATAAAATACCTAGGAATAAATCTAACCAAAGATGTAAATGATCTGTCTGCTGAAAACTATAGAAAGCTTATGAAGGAAATTGAAGAAGATACAAAGAAATGGAAAAACATTCCATGCTCATGGATTGGAAGAATAAATATTGTTAAAACATCAACACTGCCCAAAGCAGTCTACACATTCAGTGCAATACCAATCAAAATTGCACCAGCATTCTTCTCAAAGCTAGAACAAGCAATTCTAAAATTTGTATGGAACCACAAAAGACCTCAAATAGCCAAAGTAATATTGAAGAAGAAAACCAAAGCAGGAGGCATCACAACCCCAGACTTTAGCCTCTACTACAAAGCTGTAATCATCTGCCAGTTCATTTCAAACTGGCAGTGCCTTTGACGGTATTATCTCATCTTTATTCCTGTTTTCTGCTGAGAGGGTTGATTAAATCTATGAATTGTATCCATAATCTCTTTATCAAATGTTTGTTCAGCCACACATTTAATGTTCTCTTAAGAACAAGCCTTCTCATTTTTGCATTATGAATAGGCTGAGAATTTTCCAAATCTTCAAGTTCCAGTTCCTTTTTGCTTCACAATTCTTTCTTCAATTCATCTCTTTCCTCTAGCATTTTACTATAAGCAGTAAAGAGGACCCAATCTGTACCTTCAATACTTTGCTTATAAATCTCCTCTGCTAAATATTCAGTTACACAGTTTGCAGATTCTATGTTTCACAAAACACTACAAGACAATTCAGCCAAGTTCTTAGCCACATTTCCTTCAGTTTCCAACAAACTGTTCCTCATTTCCATCTGATACCTCACCAAAATGGCCTTTATATCCATATTTCTACCAACATTCTGCTGATGATTATTTACATATTCTCTAATAAAAAGGAAGCTTTCTCTCCAGCACTCCTTTCTTTCTGAGCTCTCACCAGAATCACCTTTAACACCCATAATCCTACCAACAGTCACTTCATGACAACTTGACTTTTTCTAGCATGTACCTCAAAACTCCTTCAGCCTCTACATATCACTCAGTTCCAAAGTTATTTCCACATTTTTAGTTATTTATTAAAGCAGAACTCCACTTCTTGGTACCAAAATCTGTTTTAGTCACTCAGGCTACCATAACACAAAACCACAGAGTGGGTAGCTTAAACAACAGAAGTTTATTTTCTCCCAGTTCTGAAGGCCAGAAATCCCAGATCAAGGTACCAGCCAATTCAGTTCCTGGCAAAGATTCTCTTCCTGGCTTGCTCTTTTCTTTCTTTCTTTCTTTCTTTCTTTCTTTCTTTCTTTCTTTCTTTCTTTCTTTCTTTCTTTTTGAGAGAAAGAGAGAGAGAGCAAGAGAGAGAGTAAAGGAGGGGCAGAGAGAGGGAGAGAGAATCCCAGAAGGTTCTGCACTATCAGTAGTGCAGAGCTTGTTATGGGACTCCTACTCAAGAACAATGAGATCATGATATGAGCCAAGATCGAGAATCAGATGCTTAACCAGTTAAGCCACCCGGTTTCCCCTTCCTGGCTTATTAATGGCTATCTTCTTGCTGTATCCTCATGTAGAATACAGAGAGGGAGAGAGAGGGAGAGAGGGGTGGAGAGAGGGAGAGAGAGAGAGGGAGAGAGAGAGAGAGAGAGAGAGAGAACATGCAAGTTCTCATATCTCTTCTCAAAAGGACACTAATCCTATTGATCAGGACCCCACCCTTGTGGCCTAATTTAATTACCCATTTCCAAATACAGGCACATTGAGGGTTGGGACTTCAACATATGAATGTGGCAGAAACACAAATATTCAGTCCAAAACAAAAATGATTATATCTTCAGCCAATTTAACATTATTTTGCCCCATGCTGTAAAGAGACCAGCAACCTCTACAGTTGGAATGGCTAAATATGAAGGCTACAAGGTGATGAATTTCTTTTAGTGAATCACAGGTCACATTAGAATGCTCTAAGCTTATAAAACCTACTGTGGTAGGCCAAATGTCCATGTGCCTTAAATATTTGAACCTGCGAATATTATGTTACACAGGAAAAGGGACTTTACAGATGTGATTAAGAACCTTGAGATAGAGTGATTACCCTGGATTATCCAAGTGACTTCAATGTCATTACAAGGGTTCTTAAAAATGGAAGAGGAAGGCAGAAGAGGAAAGTCATGGAGAAACGTGACTATGGAAGGTCAGAATGATGCAATGCAAGGACTTGACCTGCCATTGCTGGCTTTGGAGGTGGAAGAAGGAGACCATAAACTAAGGAATGTGGGATGGCCTCAAGAAGCTGGAAAAGGCAAGGAAATAGATTCTCCTTTAAAGCTTCAAGAAAAGCACAGTCTAGCTGACACCTTGAGTTTAGCCCAGTGAGACCTATGTTGGACCTATTATCTACACAACTATAAAGTAATAAATTTGTGTTATTTTAAGCCACCAAGTTCGTGATTATTTGTTATGGCAGCAATAGAAAACTAATATAGCTGTAAAAAGTTCTCATCCACCTCCCAAAAAAGTGAGTCAAGCTCTTCCAGTCAAGATCCATAGCCAAAATCTGTTACAGGTGCAATGTGCCTCCAGCTACACTCTGGGTGGATTGGCTAGACACATGGGGCCTCAACCAGAACAGTTTACCAGATGTCTACACAATTTCATAATAGCTTAGAAAGTAAACAGGCTGGTGGAGGTAAAGACTAAAGTCAGGATCCTTTGAGGAGATAACTTAATGTCTATTTCTGATACTAAATCCTCTAGATTATAAGCACTCCTTGAGGGTAGGAACTACCTCTTCCTCTCAATTCAGTCTTCAGAACCTAGAACCTCAGTGTTTGACATATGATAGGCACTGAAGAATTATTTGTTGACTATTAAAGTAACCATCACAGACTCTGATTGAAATTTTAGGAGAAAGGTGAAGCCTGAAGATACCTTATGAAGTGCCTGGTGGCTCAGTCGATTGAGCATCTGGCTCTTGATTTTGGCTCAGAGCATGATCTCATGGTCATGGGATTGAGCCCCACGTTGGGCTCAGCGCTGGCAGCATGGAAGCTGCTTGGGATTTTCTATCTCCATCTCTCTACCCCTCGCCCCATCTCTTGCTCTCTCTCTCTCTCTCTCTCTCTCTCTCTCTCAAATAAACATTAAAAAAAAGATACTTTATGATTTTTCATTCTCAATTTTGTTGTAAATAAATCTATTATATTTGTCAGGGATTTTTTTTTCCCTTAGTTTATAAGAACTAGAAACCCAAGCAAATGAAGGAGTTTGTAATAATATGATTAAGAATAGCCACCATAGTTCCAATTTCATGTAGTACTAAGTCCAGGGTAGTTCTCACACTAAGTCCTCAGGATCCTCTCTGTTGTTTGAAAACTTATTCCATTACTAAAATTGAAAATTAAAAATATAGATCATTAAACTAAATAGCCCGATGATTCCTTTCTTTTCTGACAGCTTATTGTTTCATAAGAGAATGTCACTTGCTTACCCAGAAAAAAACAGGATTAAAATGTATTTGCAGTTATATATCTGAAATAGCTCTCAAATAAACATGAACAAAACAGATTTTATCATATCCACTTTTAGATATATTCATTTCCCACACCTAAAGTCAGCAGATATGACCATTATTTTTTAAGATAAATCATTATAATATAGATTTAAATATTTTATGAGTGAAATTATCTCTCTTCTCTCTCCCCTAGGTTTTAGTTTTAGCAACAATGGAAACTGTGATAAATATAATCTGATATTCTGTCCTCTAATATATTATAATCTAACCAGGGACTAAACTAGCACTATAGATAAGATGAATTTATTTTCTGAACCAAAAATTGGTCTGAAACACATCCCTCTAGCCATTGCCTTCAATATCAATATGACTATCTATTGCTAGCTCTGGAATTAGAGCAGAAATCACATATCCTTGCAAATATTAAGAGAGTTCATCTTGCCAAAGAATTACGGTATTACTTCAATTATGAGACCTAGTTTGTTGGCTCTGATTTATACATTGTAGTCATAGAATTCTGGCTAATGTTGATGGTTTATCCCATGTTGTAAAGATTTTGAGATCATGACCTGAGCCAAGGTAAAAGACTTTAAGACTGGTCACAAAGTCTTAAATAGAAGACCATCTAATCAAAAGAAAAAGTTGAAAGGACCCAGGAGAAAGCAGATAAATTATGAGACTTCATTCTGATCCATAAGCAGCTTATATATAATGGAAAAGTAAAATAATGTAAACCAGAGGAAAAAACAAACACTAGAAAACAAAATACAGTCAAAGTGCTAGGATACATAATACAGAAGATGAAAGCTACAGAAGAAAAGAAAAATAGCTATCCACTTCAGATATTTTGCATTCACTTCTTGAATTTCAAGTGATTGTATGTATTTTCTCTCTTCACAGTCACTTATCTCAGCTTAGTAACTGGGATTTTTATTAAGCAAAAACCTAGCCCCTAGTCCCCTTTCCAAATGACAGCCCATGAGAATAAACCTTTTATCTTACTCACTTGGAACAGAGCCAGCCTCTCAATGACTTCAGCAGATCGAAAAATTAAACCTTTTAGAGGAAATATATTTGTGAAAGAAATGTGCTAACTGGAATACATAGCCACTGATCATGTATTATATAATAGCTACCAGGATGGCATTGTGGAGGAGAATTTTGGCCCACTTAAAAAATAAATTGAAGGCTCAAAGTTCTCTGAAACATGACAGACAAATAAACAACTGAAATTGTTATGGGAAAGATAATTATATGTAACACTATATAATGTGTATGGTAAGACCAGAAAAACAAACCAGTATATCTCAACTCTAGCAGAGATCAAGTTAAGTGAATTCAACAATGTTAAAGCAAGCCACATGGCTAATCTACTTTTAGTTGAAAACAGTGTTTTTAAAAACCAATCTCTCATGTTCTACTTACAAAATCTCTAGATCATTCCCTCTATCTTCCTGCAGCTGACTTTTAAATAAATATTTTGTCTATTTCAGAATGTAAAACTTAGTTTATCAGGGTCCCTTTCTCATATTAATAGTTTACTTTTATGATCTTTAATTTTTACAGATTCTGGGTTACAAGATCTGTAAGTAACCTAAAAAATCCTTTCAAGTTGAAGGTCCTACAACCAACATAGAGAAATCTTGAAAGAAGTGCAGGACAAGCAATGTTGCAATGATGGTGGCAACCACTCCAAACTTTGCCAAAATGATGTAAAAGTATCCATTTAATAATAAGATTACTATTCAATCTGAAAACAATTATAAATGGGCATTTAAATCCATAGTTATTTGGTCTAGAAATAGCTAAAAGTTCATAATTGTAAACATTCCCACTAAAAATTGCAAATATTTATTGAAAAGATACAATATACTAGAAACTGTAGTAGGGACTATGAAAGACACCAAGTATAAGGCAGATCTTTCATTCAGTAACACTATATAATCTAGTAAGGTAACATACGAAATATAATGACTTTTGGTGGGTACGAGATGGTGTAGACCTATTTCTCCCTGCTCTTCCTTCCTGCTAAGCATAACTATGAATCCTGGAAATAACATAAAACACAAAGGAGAATTCTGAAAGGTGTTCAGAAGAAAGTGAACTTATGTAGGATCCCATTTAGAGGGACAACTGCAGCAGGGCATCTTATATCCTTCCAACTAAGAGAAAAAGGCAACCCAGATCTATTTACTAACCCCTAACCTCATTCCTCTCCATGATCCAGCTAGGGCCGCTTAGACAACAACAGGCAAACCCAGCCCAACCACTGGGTTGACCAGAAGGTCTGACAACAAAAACGGGCCAGAAAAGCACTTATCTCTACTTTCTACCAACCCCTTACACCCTCTTCAAGAATGTGTTTAAAAAGACCCAACTACATCCTACTCACAAGAAACTCATTTTAAATTCAACATAGGTAGTTTTAAAGTACAAGGATGGTAAATAGTATGCCATGGAAACATCAATTAATTTTTTTAAAGCAGGAGTGTCTATGTTAATATGTAATAAAATAGATTCAGAGCAAAGAAAATTACTTAGAGACAAAGAGGACGGTGGCATAATGACAAATCCACAATTAGAGCTGAATACTTTAATAACTCGTCTCAGCATCTGACAGAAGTACTAGAGAGAAAAGCATCAAGGATTTAAGAAGTCTGAACAACACAATCATTCCATCACCAATAACAGAATACACCTTTTTTCTCAAATGCTTGTGGAACATTCACCAAGAAAGACTATATCCTGAGCCATAAAGAAAACCTCAGCAAATTTAAAATAATTGAAATCACACAGAGTGTGTTCTCTAAACATAAAGGAATAAAACCAGAAATCATTTTTTTTTAAATACAAGAAAATCTCTCATATGAAACTTAAACAGAAAACTTCCAAATAATCAATGGATCAAAGGAGAAGTCCCAAAAAAAAATTAAAAATTCATTGGACTGAATGAAAATGAAAAAGTATAACATATCAAAACTTGTGGAATACAACTAAGGCAGTGCTATTTTTATCACTAATGCTTACATTAGAAATGGAAAAATTCTTAAATCACTAATCTAAATTTTTATCTCAAAAGAAGAGGATAGCAAATAATCTGAAATTAAAGACAAGAAAGGAAATAATAAATATCAGAGTAAAAATCAATACATTAAAAAATAGGAAAATAGAGAAAATCAATGAAACAAAAAACTAGTTCTTAAGAAATTTTCAGTAAATTAACTTCTACCAAGTCTAAAAAAAAAGACACAAATAACCAATATTAGGAATTAAACAGAGGTTATCACTATACATTCAGCAGAGATTAAAAAGATAAGGTAATACAACAGCTTTATGCTCAGACATTCAACAAATTAAAAGATATTGACCAATTCCTTGAAAGCCACAAACTACCAAAACTCAACCAAGATGGAATATGCATCATGAATACCTCATAACCATAAAAAACTGAATTTGTAATTTAAAAGCTCCCAAGAAAACAAATCTCCAGGCCCAGATGATTTCACTGGATAATTCTAGCAAAAATTTAAAGGATTAACACCAATTTTACACAATATATTCCAGAAACGGAGGAAGAGAGAATATTTACCAAACCATCTTATTAGGCCAATATACAAAACCAGACAAAGATACTTTAAAAAGAAAATGAAGAGGGAAAAAACCTGCAGACCAATGATTCTCATCAACTTAGAAGCAAAAATCTTCAATAAATGTTAGCAAGTGAATTCCAAACAATGCATAGAAAGATTTATATACCATGACAAAGTAGGAGTTACTGCTATGTAAGACTGGCTCAATATTCAAAATCAATGTCATCCACTGCATCACAGCAGTCTAAAGAAGAAAATTCATATGATCACATCAAATGATGCAGAAAAAAAAAATCATTTGACAAAATCCAACATCCATTCATGCTAAATACAAAACTCAGCAACTGAGAAATAGAGGGGAATGATCTTAATCTGATAGACAGCATCTATAAAAACCTACACTTAATTTAATGGTGAATTCTTTTATCTTCCTAAAATCAAGAATAGGGCAAGGATGTTCATTCTCACCACATTTTGTTTTAACATAGTACTAGAAAGCTCAGCCAGGGAAATAAGAAAAATAAATACAAATAAATAAAAATAAATCATACAAATTGGAAAGGAAGGAATAAACTATTCTCTTTTGACAAATGACCCAACTGTCTATATAGAAAATCTCAAGGAAGCTATAAAAACAAAAACTTCTAAAATTATAAAAAGGCTAACTAATACAAGATCAACATGTAAAAATCAATTGCATTTCTAAATACAATGAATGTGTGGAATACAAAATCTAAAAATAATACAATATACAATCATTCTGAATAAAATGAAATTTGGAGGTATGGAGTTAGCAAACCACAAAATCTATATACAGAAAATTACAAAATGCTTATAACAAAATTAAATATCTGATAAATGGAGACTCAACATTTAAGTAAACATATCAATTCTCCACCGCAGTGATATATATGTTTAAAGCAATTCCTATCAAAAACTCAATATGGTATTTTTGCAAAGACAAGCTTATTCTAAAATTTATATGTAAAGTCACAGGCACCAGAACAGTTAAACTAATTTTGACAAAGGATAAAGTGAAAGGAATCATTTTACCTGATATTAAGACCTAATAAAAAGCAGCAGTAATCAAAACTGATATTGATGGAGGCATATACACATAAGTCCATGGAATAAAATGGAAAACAAAATAGATTCACACAAACAATAAATTATGTTCAACCAAATTTTCAAAAAGGCACAAAAGCAATTCAAAGCAGAAATGAGATATTAGTACATACCTATCATAAAATAAATAATGACAATACTAAATGCTGGTGAGCATTTGATGCAATCATTCACATATTGCTGGTAGAAATGTAAAATGGCACAGCCACTCTAGAAAACAGTTTGGTAGTTTCTGATAAAACAAACAAGCAACTGCCATTTTACACAGCAATTTCCCTCTTGGGCATTTATCCCAGAGAAATGAAATTTATTTTCACGTAAAACCTGTACACAAATGTTCATACCATCTATGTTCGTATTAGCCAAAAACTGGAAACACCCCAGATGTCCTTCAACAGACAATTGTTAAACAAACTGAGATACATACATGCCATGAGCACTACACAGACATAAAAAGGAACAAGCTATTGACACATACAATTTGGATGAATCTCCAGGAAATTAGGCTGAATGAAAAAAGCCAATACTCAAAGGTTACACATTGTATGATTCCATTTATACCTGTAGAGTTTTTGAAATGATAAAATTTTTGAAATGGAGAACACATTAGTGGTGAGGTTAATGGTGTTAGGAGGGAAGTTGGTGTGGTTATAAAACTCAACAGGAAGGATTCTTGCGGTATTGAAACAGAGTAGTACTTTGACTCTGGGTGAGAATACCTAAACCTATGCATTTAATAAAACTGCAGAGAATTAAATACACATTCACAAATACATGAGTTCAAGTGAAAATGGGAAATCTGAATAAAATAGGCAAATTGTATCAATGTCAGTATCCTGGTTGTGATATTATACCATGGTTTTGTAAAATGTTAGCATTCAGGGAATCTGGGTAAAGTGCACCCAAGAGCGCTCTGTATTATTTCTTATACCTGCATGTGATTCTACAATTATCTCAATAAGAATTCCCCCAAAGATATTATCAGTCATTGCTGCAAAGCACAAGTTTGTTCTCCAGGCAAGTGTTTGTCATAACCATTCTCAATGCACTTTAGAAAACTAAACTCCCAGAAATTACAGGGCCTTTATAGATTGCATTCAGTTTTACCAATATCTAATTCCCCTTCTTGAAGTCACATTTGGCCTTAGCCCTAGATTTGATCTAGGAGCACCTGAGTGGCTCAGTCAGGTAAGCATCAGATTCTTGATCTCAGCTCAGGTCATGATCTCACTGTTCATAAGTGTGAGCCCCGTGTTGGGCTATGCGCTGACAGTGTGGAACCTGCTGGATCCTCTCCCTATTTCTCTGCCCCTCCCCTGCTCCTGCTCTCTTTCTCTTTCTCTCAAAATAAATAAACTTAAAAAAAAAAAAGCTAGCTTTAGTCAACATAATATGCAAAAAAGTGACACGTGTCACTTGTGGGCAGAAGTTTTAAGAGCCAATACATGCCCAAAGTTGCCATGTTTTTTTTTTCCCTCTGTCATGGCCATACCAGTGTTTCAGGCAGTGGCTGCTCTGTCAGCCTGAGCCCCCAAGTGAGGATGATGATGACTTGGGAGCAGAGATCCCAGTCGACTCATGACGGTTATATATAGTGGGAGCAAGATATAAATTCTGATTGTTTCAAGCCCTGGGATGTGGGTGCTCTTTATTACTGTGGCATAACTTAGCATACCTTGCCTGATACACAGTCCAACGCGTCTCATGTTACAGCTAATAAAACTAAGAGCCAAGGGGCTAGAGCCCAGGTACCTAGGAAGTTAGTGATAGAGATAATGCTATCACCTAGATAGTGACAGTCCCAGACTGGTGCCCTTTCCAATACAAATTTTATCAGTAAGCCTCAGGTTATTTTGTTCATAAAAATAAAATTAAAATACAAATAAAAGCTCAGCACCAAACTGAATAATCAAATTAGTTGTAGTTAATAAGCCAAAAGTGAAAGAACATATTTTAAAAGTAGACTGAATGAAATGCTAGCATTTCAAATTTTATCGTGTATTTATGAATCAGTAGCCCGTCATTCAGAGGGAGAGAAAAAAGCCCTTGACTCAAATGAGTCATGTCAGAGAAGTCCTTGATATTTTGAAAATTCAAATGTCAACAAGCCACATAATATGAAACATGGGAGTCATTGGCTCCAACCTTTTGAGCAATATCTACAAAATGAATCAAAATCAAATACCAAGACTAGAGGTTTATTAACCTACAAAAAGATATCTGGGTAATTCTGCAAAGAGATGCTTCCATAGTGGTCATGACCATTTGTAAAATTAAAAGAGAATATGTGAGGGACACCTGGGTGGCTCAATTGGTTGAGCGTCCGACTTCGGCTCAGGTCATGATCTCATGGTTCATGAGTTCAAGCCCCGTGTCAGGTTCTGTGCTGACAACTCAGAGCCTGGAAACTGCTTTGGATTCTGTGCCTCCCTCTCTCTCTGCCCCTCTCCTGCTTGTGTTCTGTCTCTCTCTCTGTTTCTCTCTCTCAAAAATAAACAACATTAAAAAAAGAGAGAGAGAATTTGTGAAAGTATGGAGCATGTTTTCTTCTAAGGAAGGGAGTGTTTTATTCAGCCATTTTTTGTGAATCTGCTTAAGACCCAAGAGACTTCTTGTGGTATGCATTAACATTTGAAATTTGATTATTAAAAAAATCTTAAGAGATAAACCTATTCCAGAATCATTTAAGAAAATATTTACTCCATCCTCACTTGCTGTATATCACATAGGAAAAAAAAATTACTTCTCTATACAAAAGAACCTCCTAAAAATTGCCAGTTACCAAGTCAGTCAGGCATTAAGGCTTTATTGCAAATATTCTACTATAAAACAGCAAGCAGTTCATGAAGAGAAAAAGATGTAGCTGAAATGTTCTTTAGGGGAAAAAAAACACTTCACCTTGTCTTTATTTAGCTATTCTATTTATAGATCACTTCTTAAAACCAAGAATTTTTTCTCTTCAATTTTAATTCTGATGATAAACATAATAGGGTCATTAAAGAAAATTTGGGAAGGGCGCCTGGGTGGCTCAGTCAGTTGAGTGTCCAACTTCGGCTCAGGTCATGATCTCACTGTTTGTGAGTTCAAGCCCCATGTCGGGCTCTGTGCTGAGAGCTCAGAGCCTGGAGCCTCATTCGGATTCTGTATCTCCCTCTCTCTGCCCCTTCCCCACTCATGCTCTCTCTCTGTCTCTCAAAAATGAATAAACAAATTTTTTTTAAATAAAGGAAATTTGGGAAGTTTAAACAAGATAAAATGAAAAAAAAAAAAAAAGGTTTCCTACAATCCTTCCACCTCAAGCAAACAGTAGCATAATTTTAGAAAATTTCCTTTGACCTTTTTTCTGTATACTTTTCAAATATAGTTGAGTTGACAGTTTATAATTCTGAATATTTCTGTGTTCCAGTCATCACTATGTCAAAAATATTCTCTCATATTAAAAACTCATGAGTAAGCTCATGTCATTAGATGCACAAAATTCTATTGTCATTATACAGTTATTTATTTATTCAGTCCTGAAACACAGGACATCTTAGTAATTTCTTCTCTTTCATCATCATAAAGTATCTGAGTTAATTCAACTTTATTTCACTTTTATTCAGTATTGTTTTTATTTATCCTGAGTTTAAAAAAAAATTATGTAATATAGACCTTTCATTTCCATGCTGCCCTGCTTCCTTCCCCCTTAAGCTGCTGCTTCTGTAGATTGTCCTAAGAATCTTGAACAATCTTCTCTCCACAGATATAGTTAAACCTTGCATTGCAGCAAGGTTGAAAAAAAAGTATTTGATTTTTGGTGCTCTCACTAGTACTGAGAGAGAGAGAGAGGAGAATACCTCACGTTCGAAAAATAAATAAATCCATCAGTAATTGCCTAAATAAAATAATCCTTTATGTCTGTTCCTTTTTGAAGGTAAATATAATGTGATGAAAATGGAAAAGCATTGGATTAAAGTCAGATTCTTTTTTTATTGAAGTATAGTTGATACACAATGTTACACTAGTTTCAAGCATACAACATAGTGATTCCACAAGTCTACAGTTCCTGCTACCCAAGCATGGCTACCATCTGTCATCATACAACACTAGTACAATACCACTGACCATAGTCCATATGCTGTTACCTTTTATTCCTGTGACTTATTCATTCCATAGCTGGAGGCCTGTATATCCCACTTTCCTTTACTCATTTTGCCCATCCCAACACCCCCCTCCCCTCTAGCAACCATCAATTTGTTCTCTGTATTATGGGTCAGTTTCTGATTTTTGTTTATTCATTTGTTTTGATTCTTAGGCTCACACATGAGTGAAATCATATGGTATTTGTCTTTCTCAGTTTGACCAACTTAGCATAATACCCTCTAAGTCCATCCATCTTGCCTCCAATGGCAAAGTCTCATCCTTTTTAATGGCCTCATAATATTGCATTGTGTGTGTGTGTGTGTGTGTGTGTGTGTGTGTGTGTATACCCCCACATATTTCTAATCCATGTGTCTATTGATGGACATTTAGGTTGCTTCCATATCTTGGCTATTGGAAATAATGTTGCAATAAACATAGGGGTGCGTATATATTTTCAAATTAATCTTTCCCTACCTAAGTGAACCTTAATCTTAGCAATTTGATTATGATGTATCTTGTAAAAGGAGATTTCAAAATGGAGCAAGC
Source organism: Panthera pardus (assembly GCF_024362965.1). NCBI lineage: Eukaryota > Metazoa > Chordata > Mammalia > Carnivora > Felidae > Panthera > Panthera pardus. The sequence goes on along the minus strand of NW_026526677.1, from coordinate 30,837,413 downwards.
TAGCCTAGATAAGAGAGTCCCTTTTAAAATAGGGTTGAGGGGCCAGAAGGGAAGGGAAATGTATGCATGTACTAATAGGAAGAAATATGAACATTTTGCCAGGAACAGATCCTCAGCCTGGACTTAACTACCTCCTCACCATGACACCTGAATCATTGGCTTTCTTCACTTCCAAAGGAGTCTATGCAGTTTAACAAATTTTAATCTCTCATTTGCATATTAACGCAATCAATCTCAGCTAACCTAGTTTCAATCCCTGTTTTGCATAAAGTACCTTAAAGAGAACTGCACTCATGAACTTTTGTCTTCATAACTCTGCCCCCTCTTTGTCTTCCTCAGAGCACAGGTCAAGTTTCTACCTGAATCTATGTCTCCCAAATTGCTACTCTAATTGCCCAAATAAATGCCTGTTTGCTTAAATTTTCAGTGAATTCTTTCTTTGTGGACAACTTCCATATGGTTTTGAGTCTAACCTACTTGGGGTTCACTGAACTTCTTGGGACTGGGTTTTAGAATTTTCATCAAGTTTGAATTTGAATATTTTCCAGCCACTATTTCTTCATGTATTTTCCTGTCCTACAATCTTTTTTCTGGGGACTCCAAATAAATTGATATTTTCTATAGGTTACTGAGGCTCTGTTGATTTTTTTCAGACTTTCTTCTCTGAGTTTCAGTTTGGATAGACTCTATTTCATATATATTAAAGTTCACTGATGTTTTTATTTTATACTATCTAATCTGCTATTAATGTCATCCAGTTAATGTATTAGGTATTGTATTATTCTGCTCCAAAAGTTCCATTTGGTTCTTTTTTATAGTTTATGATTCTCTTATCATTATTTTCATGTTTCCAGTACCTTTAAAGATATGAATGATAGCTGTTTTAAAGTTCTTTACTGCTTTAATATCTTTTATCGGATGTCAGTCATTGTTAATTTTATATTCTCGAACACTAGATTTGTTTCAGCTTTTAAATAGTGTTGCACATTGTTCTGCCAGGCAGTTAATTTACTTGCAATAATGTTGATCTTTTCAAAGTTTCCTTTTCGGCTTTGTTATGAAAAGTCTAGAGTAGCTTATGTTAGGGCCAGTTTTGCCATACTTCTAAACTATGACCTTTCTGGGGTTTCTATGGAAATGTCCTAGGTTTTAAATGAGGACTCTCCACTCTACCTGGTCAGAATTTTAACATCTCCGAGCCCTGTGTGAACTATGGGAATTCTCAGCTAATATCTTTCCCTGGCGTCACTGTTTTCTATCTACAAATCTCTAGATTTGTATTCGGCATCAGACCCCAGGGACTCGTGCAGATTTCTAGAGCTCTCTCTCTGCATAGCTTTCTCACCTCTCCTGTACTCTGGCCTGCAAATCCCAGCTATCTCATCTCTTTTCCACACTGGGATCTCTCTCCTGAAATCAAGGAGTTCATTCTGCTCATCCTGGGACTCCCATCCCTGTTCCTCTGACAGGAAGCCAAAGTGATTTTAGGACTCACCTTATTTGTTTCCCTTCTCAGGGATCAGAGTTGTGGGATGCCTGTTATCTAGTGTTCTTAAAAGATGTCATTCTATATATTTTGTCCAGTTTTCTATTTGTTTAAAGTTAGAAGGCTCAGCTGGTCCCAACTTCTCCATCAAGCCCAGACGTCAAAAGCCAACTCATTTTCCTTTTATACTGCAAAAAGTAGAGCTTCCAACCATCAACAGCCTCAAAGAAAACTTCTTACAAAAGGTGTACGTGAATTGTATCTCTAGCACATGAATTTCAGGAACTGACACACTATACAATCATGAGACAATTAATTTTTCACAGAAAGTTCAGGAGAAGAGTAGCTATTTTGGAGTTCTTTGCTGCCAGCAGGGAATCACAAATGATTTTTTTTTTTCCTGCCTGTAACTATTTTTGGCTTAGGTCACTGAATTCAGGCCCTTTTTTGTCAGAACTCTTTCTTCAGCTAGTGGAGCAAGTATATTCCATAGTTTGGCAGTTGGATAAGCTGCTGACAGGTACTGTCATTTGGTTTGCAACTTTGGTGATGGCACAAGGGAAAAATGCCTCATCCAGGGTAACCAGATGGAATACCCAAAGGCGGGAGAAACAGAGAAGACATAATGAACGAAAGATGAATTTATTCCCTCATTGTTTCTGTCTTAGGGAAGAAATGCCATGGGAGGTGTTGGCAGAAGTTTGACATAACAGAGTGGAGTATAATCATTTCACTCCTCTTGGCAAAGGGTAGAGCAGTTGGCTTCTCTAAGAAAATAGAGAGAAGTTTCAGGGGAAAGCAACAAAAATATTCAGGCAATGAAAAAAAAAAAAGAATCCGTGGGGAAAAAGGTTTATGAATTGACGTTGTTTATACTATGAAAAACTACTAAAGTGACTTCACATGTAGATTAGATTGCATTTATGCAACACTTTAAAACCCTTTCACAAAACACTGCTAGATTATCTGATGTTATCTTCATAATAACCTGTGAGTGCAGGATCTTATTTCTATTTGTAGAGACATAGACTAAGGAGTAGAATTTAAGGGATTTGGCTCAAATCACAGAGCCAGTTGATTACAGAGAGAAAACCAAATAATCAAACAACAACAACAAAACAGTTCAGTTCATTCCACAAGAGTATTTTGGCTACTCATTCTTCATCTCCATAAAGGATGCCACAAGGGAGATTCATTTTAATAAATAAAATCAGAAGCACAACATCACAACAGACTCCAGAAAGAGTACCTTGACATTTTCTGGACTTCTGGGTAAAGTTGGAAGACTGAATACACATACCAACTTCCACTACCTATCAAATATCCACTAAAATAGTAAAGGGATTTTTTTTTAAGGTACAAATCCACAAAAACATGGATAACATGAGATAAAACAAAAACAAATTGGGGGAGAATACAAAGAAAAAGAAAAAGAAAAAGAAAGAAAGAACTTAGCTGCCCTGAGAAAACTGAATCCTCAATTGGTGGCAAAAGACTCAGAAATTGTCAGTATCAGGCATTTCTGAAACTGTGGAGAAAGGAATAAGGGCTTTAAAAAGGGAAATTATCTGAAAGTCTAGTAGGCCTCAAATCCCCAACCTACTATGAATAGTCAGGAAACTAGCAATGCTCTGTTCCAGCAAAGATTGGAGGTCCTGGCTTTAATGTAAGATACAAATAAAAAAAAAAAAAAAAAGTAAGATAGAGGCACCTCCCTTCTGGACTGATGTCACTGACAACAGTGACATCAGCTGACCTTAAGAGACACGTTTTTAAAAATAGAGGAGATCTCTACCCCACTGGGCTCACATCATGCTGTCAGCTAGCTTTCACCACCCAGGAAGGGGACTGAAGATTCTCTGCAAAATCTCACCAGCCCTGGAGGATATAAATGTCAGAGGTTCCCATTCAGAGGCCTTGACAGAACAGCCTGCAAGGGAGCTCAGTCAACAAGCCATATTCATGTTTTCATATTTTCAGTTAGCTTCTTAGTTCCCTCTTAAAACTACACAGAAAGCCACAGACCAACACACATGTAAGGAAATCTTCTTCCAATGGTGTTTTTTTCTAACACCACCAAGCAATTCTCCAGTTCTTACAAAACAGTCACTGGGTATCCTACAATTTAACTCAATTTTGATACTTTCTACCTGGAGATAGCATCAGATCCCACAGGTCAAGGATTCAGTCCTAGAAGACTTACCCCGATCTACTCCAATCCCAAATCCAGGCTATGCTTCTAACCAACTGGCTATAAATCAGAGGTTCCCACAACTCCCTGGTTGGATTCAATTAATTTGCAAAAACTGCTCACAGAACTCAGAGAAACATTTGCTTATGTTTACTGGCTTTTTTTTTTTTAAGTTTATTTATTTTGAGAGAGAGAGAGAGAGAGAGAGAGAGAGAGAGAGAGAGAGAGAACATAAACAGGGAAGGGGCAGAGACAGAGGGAGAGAGAGAATCCCAAGGAGGCTCTGTGCCCTCAATGCAGAGCCAGACATGGGGCTCAAACCTACAAACCACAAGATCATGACCTGAGCTGAAATCAAGAGTCAGATGCTTAACTCACTGAACCACCCTGGCACCCCATGTTTACCAGCTTCTTATAAAGGATATTATAAAGGATATAGATGAACAGCCAGATGAAGAAGTACATAGGGTGAGGTCCAGAAGAGTGCCTAGAGCAAGAGTTTCCGTCCCAGTGGAACTGGAGTGTACCACCCTCCCAGTATATAGAAAGTTTATCAATTTAGAAGCTTATCAAATCTTACTGTTGGAAAGGTTTTATACAGTTTAATCTGTAGCCTTCCTCAACCCTAGGCCTAGAGGTCGGTGGGTGGGGCTGAGAGTTCCAACCCTCTACTTACTTAGTCTTTCTGGTGACCAGCCCATCCTGAGACTGACTAGTGGCACCATCCTAAGTCACCTCATTAAAGCTCAGATGTGCTCAAAAGGGGCTCCTTATGAATGACAAATGACACTCCTATCATTCAGGAAATTCCAAGGGTTTGAGGAGCTTTGAATCAGAATCTGGGAAAAAGACCAAATATATTTCTTGTACCAGAAATCAGAAAAAAAGAACAAATGTATTTCTTATACCATACTTCTAAACTAAAGATGCAGGAGGAGGGGAGAAAGGGAGAGGAAGGAATGAAAGAGAGAGACTATGTAGCAGAAGAATCACCCCACTCCTTACCAAAACAAAGAAAAGAAAAACTATTGGGCATTTTTTGATCACTAGGAACAAAGAGAATATCTGTCAACCTACTAGAAAGGAAAAATGGGATTCAAAGTGGCTTAACCTTAATACTGTAAGTGAGATGACAATGGTGAATTCTTTCAAAATTCTGATGAAAAATTATTTTCAACTTAGAATTCATTACCAAGCCAAACTACCACTTAAAAATAAAGGAAAAAATATATTTTCAAACATGAAAAAATTTCAAAACAATTATTTTCTATAAGAATTAAATAAGAAAGACAAAAAAAAGTAAGAAATAGGCTACAAAACAGAAAGAAGAGGTAAAGAATACCTCAGGATGATTATGAAAGAAGGTCCCAAGAAGGTGATCAAATATATATCAGAGAGGGAGTCAATTCAGACAGGTACAGCTAAGAGCAGTACGAGAGACTTCTTCAGGAAGACAAAATAGAAACCTGAATGTGAATGAATGCATTCAGAGGCATTCCAGACAGTTGTAGAAGAGTCTGAGGCTAGATTAATAACAGGTACTTAAAAATTAAGCAAATAAACAAAAGGGCACAAATATTAAAATTGTGTAGTAGAGAAAAGGTAATGATATGTCTATACAGGGCTCAGCTGTGATTACGGAATACAATCCTAATATAAGAATAGTGAATATATTAAACCAAATTAGATCATCACTATATTGAGAATGAGATAAAAAGGTCACATGTATTTAGTGGGGCAAAGAGAGGAAAGGATTATATGATTATTTTTCAAAGAGAGAAATCAACAGCTTGGAAAAATGAAAAAGTATCAATGAAACAATGTTATTTAGAGACACTAGAATAAATGTGGAACCAGGTAGGTTGTATGTCTTGCTTTGCTGGGAAATACTGGGCCTACTAAATCCATATAATATCAAAAAGGCAACACAGCATGATTCTGAAAGGCATATTTGAGAATTGAACACACCTGGATTCTAGTGCTGACTCCACCATCTATTGGCTGTGATATCATGGGCATGGGAAGTTGAGGCTTCCTCATTCATAAAATAAAAATAATAATAATAGTTCTATTAAATAAATATTTTTATTATTTTATCTAAAACATTATCAGGAATATAGTTGGCACTCAATATACATTTATTTAATGAATATTGGTGAAGAAATAGTGCATGTAATATGTTTAGCCTGATATATAATAAATATTAAGTAAAAATTAATATTGTGTTTACTAGCCAGTCTGTTTATAAGCATGTTCTAAATGTAAGCTCTTCCACTTCTCATCAAATTAGTGAGAGAGAATTAGTTATTATACTGACTTTATTCTCAGAAACTTTGGAGGCATATTTAACTCCTGACTTTCTTGGCCAACCTTTCACAATAATCACTACACTCTATTAATTCACAATATTAACCACTTTATATTATCTACCACAACATCTCCTTCCTCTTCTGAACTACCCTTATCTTCTCCTATTTGCCTTTGGCAAAAGTTTCCTAAATGGTTTCACTGCTTCAAATCTCTTACTTCTCAACTATATCTTCCACCTTGCTGCTAGAGTTACCTTTCTAAAAATATATATCTCATCATGTCACTTCTACACTAATACCTTCTAGATCCCCTCATTACTTGTGGCAGGGCACCCCTGCTCTTCATAGTATGCCCACTAAGCCACTATATAATCTCATCCAAACTCACCTTTTGTCTCCTGGTATTTCCCAACCCTCCTCTTTCCAATTAGCTTGCCTCCCCTATATTGCTTAAACACATTCCTTCCACAGTGCCTGCAATGCCACGCTCTTTCTCAGATCTGGGGCTTTGGACATATGGTTCTCTCTGCCTGGAAAGCTTTCCCTTCTTTCCCTTTCCCACTTAGCAAACACATTACAAATTAATTGCTTGTTGGTCTCTCCAGCTACACTATAGATTCCTTGAAGTTTGCACTATCTTACTTCTATGTGGCCCACTATTAGGTGCTAAATAATTGTTGATTAAAGGACTACAGCCCTATAATGACTAGTCACCCATTTTAGGGCTTTTGCTTACTAATAATTAAGGTGGTTGATTATTCCACATTACAAAAATTATATTCCATTTTTAAACAGTCAGATTTCCAGTTTTCCTTATATAATATTCAATATTTAACTTGGTTAAGTACAGAGAAATCCAATATGCTCACTCCTCTGTAAATGAAGACAAGCTTTCCACTGTACCTTACTTCTATCCCCTCTAAGAAAACAAAATCAACTGGTATGCACATGCCCATTTTAATAAACACAATACCTGCATTTTGGTGACTATTTACTTTCTTTCAATTTTTTTATTGGCTTAATTCCCACCTACCTCACTTCCTGGGAAACCCTTGTTAACAACCAGTATGTTTGCATGTATACCTTTAAGTATTGAGATATGTAGATATACACACTCAACGCATCTATATGCACAACAATCCTCTATTCTACATCTTGCTTTTCTCATTCAGTGGAATCTATGGAAAGTCTTCTAAGTATATTAATTCATGTTGCATGGGCTGCATAATAATCCATTGTATACTTAGATTTTTATGAAAGCTCTGCGTTATCTTCTGGCCTTAGTTCGGGCTGATAAAAGAATATCATAGCCTGGGTGGCTTATAAACCACAGAAATTTATTTCTCACAATTCTAGGGGCTATCAACGCATCAGTAGCTTTGTTTTCTGGTGAGAACCCCTTCTTGTTTCATTGACAACAGTCTTTTTGCTGTCTTCAGAAGGTGAAAGGGGAGGGGAAGGTTTCTCTGGAGTCTCTTTTATCAAAGCACTAATCCATTCATGATGGCTTTGCCCACTTGACCTAATCACTTTCCAAAGTTCCCACTCCAAATACTGGCACACTGGTGATCAGGTTTCAACTATGAATTTGGGGAGTCACAAACATTCACTCTATAGCATGGCCAGTGAGAATGAAGCATTAGAACCTTCCTTGCCAACCAAATAAAAGAAAACCTATAGCTCAAAATGTTTGGCAGAGCACTTGAGTGGCTCAGTTGGTTAAGCATCCAACTCTTGATTTCAGCTCAGGTCATGATTTTATGGTTCCTGAGATCAAGCCCTACATGCATCAGGCTTTAGGCTGACAGCACAGAGCTTGCTTGGGATTCTCTCTCCCTCTCTCTCTGCCCCTCCCCACTGACACAGGTGTTCTCTCTCTCTCTCTGTCAAAATAAATAAATAAACTTAAAAAAATTAAAAAACAAAATGGTTGGCAATTTCAGATTTCTGTCAGAATCGAGAAGATGTAAACAAACAAAATCTTAGCTGAATGTAATCAACTATGAAAGTTGGGTTAATGATTTATATACATATGTTGCTAGAAACATTTTCAAACTGTCTCAGGAATTTGCATTTGATTCATTTATATTCACTACAACAAAAACAGTACTGCAATTTATACGGTACCTCCAGGCATTTCATTTGTTAGACTGATTTACAGTAAATTGGTTTATTTCAGCATAATAAAGAATACTCTTTGCTATATGCCACTAAAATAAATTAATCAAGCAATTTAAAATTGAATTTTCACACCACAATCTTGTTTTGTTTTCTCACATATCTAAAATAACAGCATCTATCATCATTGAAGACCAATAATGTGATTTGTGCTTTGCAGAAACCAACAAATTAAAGACCAAACCTTTGCATTAGTAGCAACAGAAACAGCCAACAACGTTTGAGAAATGAGTCTGATTTTTCCTTCACTGTTACTATAGCACTTGAAATCTGGGAGCAAATGGAGCCTAGTACAATTTTGTGTTGGTTTAAAAGCTGTAACACTTCAGGACAATGCAAATAGGTTCTCACATTAAAAAGACATTAAATCGCTCAGCAATTTAGAAGAAAAGGCATACAACTGCTCTTGAATTTTAAAATGTATTTCTGTGAAAAATTACCTCTGAGTTGTAGGAGACCCTGAGGCTATTGTGATGTACCCCTTCATGTGTGCTGTAAGTGACGGTAGCCTTCCCCAGGCTTTCCAGGGTTGAGAAAGGCAGCAGTCCTGTTGTTCAAAATATCTAAAGTGAGTGATTAATCATGAGCTCTGTCATAAGCACATAAAGTGACGAAGATGGAAACACTGAAAAGCCAAGAGGCTTTGTGGAGGAGGTATAATCAACCCTCAATTAATTCTGCTAATGGAAAGAAGTGTTACGGATAACACAAACATCATTAAATGCCAAATGACAACCAGCCTGACTTTGTCCCAAAGATATAAGTTGAAATTTTAAGATATGAAACACATTTTCCTCCCATGGAACTATTATCCATGGGGATAGGTCTAAAATTTAACACAAACATTATCTTCAAAAGAATAATGCTTTGCAGTGTTAAAGGAGTTAGAGTGACAACATCTGACAAAGAGAAATACATTCCAGATACACCCCTTTCTAGAATAAGCACAGGTTTCTATGTACAGCCCCCATTCCTATATTCCTCAACCTTAACACAGATGGACTAAAAATTGTAAAGGTGAAACTGTTGGAAAATTAAAATTCTGCTGGAGTTTCCAAAAGTCACTGAGGATAGATGGGTCTGATAAAAACAGATGAAAGTAATCCAGGCTTATTAAAGTTTTTTCTTTTACAGGTATACAAACAGGGCTATACCCACATACACACTCATCAACATAGGGAGAACAGCCCCCTATTCATCAGTCATTTTTATCCAGACTTGCATAATGAATGTTCATTCAAGCTTCCAAAAATTATTATTCAGCAGGCATTATTCAGCAGGCATTAAGTCCTAGACAGTGTGCTAGATACTAAGGATGGACTGATCAACAAAACAAACTTGGTCATTGCCCTCATGGAGTAAAACACCCAACAGCTCTTAGCATATAAGTTCACAATAAATATAACTATTGTTTTCCATTCCCCTTAGCTTCTTTTAGCTTGTTTACTCTTTTGTTAAATGGGAATAATGATATATACCTTAGAGCATTACTAAGATTAAGAGTTCTAATAAAATTCCAAAAACTGTTGATTGATTCAGAAATCTCCCTGGGCTGAGCAGCCAGCTGCTAAAATATCAACTTATATTAAAAAGGGGGTGGGTATAAGGATTTAGGGCAACATGCTGGCTGTCACTTCCTCTACAATGGCAAGTGCAAATAAGAAAAGAAATCAAATCTAATATAAAATCCATGGGGAAAGATGGGATCTTAGGAGTTTAACTAATGGTTGTCAATATTTAAGAACATGAAAGAAGTGAACTGAAAGGGCATCAGATTCCCAAGGAGATTGTTCTAAGTTTAGTGCCAACACAGAAAAGACCAAAAAAAGGTTGGTAAAATGTCAAAAAAAAAAAAAAAACACACAAAATTAAAAATGATACTTGATTACACCAAGTGAACTTTGAGAGTTGGGAACAAAGGTAGGAAAATGCCTAGTCAATAAATCAAAGATTATTCTTAAATATTTTTACTGGATTCCTTATTATTCATATTTATTGGTTGGTTTTATCACTGTAGAAAGAAGAATCACAAGATTTTGACAACCTACACACAAACATCCAAGCCTCTAGAATTCTACCTGGAAGATTTCGTTATTTCTCATTTAGGACCATATATATGGAAAATTAATTGTCCAGATTTCCACCATATGTTTGAGTTTACAAATCAGTTATTCTCAATGACCTAGTACCCAGCTGAAATAAATACACATATAGCTATGTTCATGTGTAAAGAAACACAGGTGAGAACAAGATTTCTTTAGCCTCCTCTCTGTATAGATGAATTAAAATCCAACTGGAAAAAGGAACATATACCAAAAGCCAGAAATATTCTGAAAAATAAAATGAGAAAGGATAGCTCATCCTGATAATTAGACATGGTAAAAAGCTAAATTAGTTTGGTACTGAAGAAAAAGCATATAGATCAATAGAATGGAAGAGATAATTCAAAATTGATGTAAATCCATTCGATAAATGAGTATTTCAAATAAATTGTCAAAAAGAATAGATTATTCAACAAATCATGTTGAGGCAACTAGGTAACCAATTAAGAAAGTAAGGAGAGATTTGTATCTAATTTGTAGCAATTAAATAATTTCCAGAAAGGTATAAGATTTAAACACTTAAAAATAAACCCATGTAGCCCCAATAGTTTATTTTTACTTTTGTTCCCCTTGCCTGAGGAATATATCTAGAAATACGTTGGCATGGCTGATGTCAGAGAAATTACTATGCATGCTCTCTTCTAGGATTTTTATGGTTTCAGGTCTCACATTTAGATCTTTAATCTATTTTGAACTTATTTTGGTGTAAGTAAGTGGTCCAGTTTTCCCAACACCTTTGTTGAAGAGAGTGTCTTTTTCCCATTGCATATTCTTTCCTGCTCTATTGAAGATTAATTGGCCATACAATTGTGGGTTTATTTCTGGGCTTCCTATTCTATTCTATTCTATTCTATTCTATTCTATTCTATTCTATTGATCTATGTGTCTATTTTTGTGCCAGTACCATACTGTTTTGATTACTACAGCTTTGTAATATAACTTAAGTCTGGAATTGTGATACCTCCAGTTTTGTTTTTCTTTTTCAATATTGCTTTGTCTACAGGGTCTTTTGTGGTTCCATACAAATTTTAGTATTATTTGTTCTAGTTCCATGAAAAACAATCTTGGTATTTTGATAGAGATTGCCATTAATGAATCTGTAGATTAATTTGGGCAGTATAGACATTTTAACAATATTTGTTCTTCCAATCCATGAGCATAGAATGTCTTTCCATTTGTTTGTGTTGTCTTCAATGTATTTTATCAATGTTTTATAGTTTTCTGAGTATAGGTCTTTCAAAGTACAGCCTTTTCAAACTAAAAGCTTCTGCATAGCAAAGGAAACAGCCAACAAAACTAAAAGACAACGTACTGAATGGGAGAAGTTATCTGCAAATGACATATCTAATAAAGGCTAAGTATCCAAAATATATGAAGAACTCATACAGCTCAATACCCAAAAAACAAATAATGCAATTAAAAATGGGCAGAACACATGAACAGATATTTCTCCAAAGAAGACATCAAGATGGCCAACAGACCCATGAAAAGATGCTCAATGTCATTCATCATCCGGGAAATGCAAATCAAAACTACATTGAGATATCTATCACCTCATGCCTCTCAGAATGGCGAAGATCAAAAACACAAGAAACAACAAGTGATGGCAAGGATGTGGGGAAAAGGAACACTTGTGCACTTTTGGTGGGAACTTAAGCTGGTGAAGCCCCTGTGGAAAACCGTATGGAGGTTCCTCAAAAAAACTGAAAAGAGAATTACCCTGTGGTACCTGGGTGGCTCAATCAGTTGAGCATCCAACTATTGATTTTAGCTCAGGTCATGATCTCATGGTCCGTGAGTTCAAGCCCCACATCGGGCTCTGTGCTGACAGTATGGAACCTGCTTGGTATTCTCTCTCTCTCTCACTCTCTCTCTGTTCTTCCCTGCTTGCACGCTCATGCACTCCCTCTCTCTCTCACAATAAATAAATAAACTTAAAAAGAATAGAACTACTCTATAATCCAGTAATCACACTACTGGATATTTACCCAAAGAATACAAAAACATTAATTTGAAGGGATATACGCACCCCTATATTTATGCAGCATTATTTACCATAGCCAAATTATGGAAGCAGCTCATTCATCAACAGATGAATGGATAAAGAAGGGGTTGTATATATACATACATATATATGTGTATGTATGTATATACATATTCAGCCATAAAAAAGAATGAAATCTTGCCATTTGCAACAACATGGATGGATCTAGAGAGTATTATGCTAAGCGAAATAAGCCAGTCAGAGAAAGACAAATATCATATGAGTTCACTTATATGTGAAATTAAGAAAAAAAAACAAAGGGAAAAAAGAGAGAGAGAGAAAGAGAGACAAACCAAATAACAGACTCTTAACTATACAGAACAAACAGATGGCTACCAGAGGGGAGATGGGTGGGGGGAATGGGTGAAATAGGTGAAGGGGATTAAAAGTACACTTATCTTAATGAGCACTGAGTAATACCAGGACTTGTTGAATCACTATATTATAAACCTGAAACTAATATAATACTGTATTGTTAACTACACTGGAATAAAAATAAAAAATATAAATAAACCCATGAGTGTTCTAAAAGAAGGAATCAATAAATGCAGGCCTTTCTAAACAGGATACAATTTAGAAGTCATACGACTACATTAAAAAATTATTCATCAAAAAAATTTTAAAATAATACTCAAGACTGGGAAAAATCTTTATAATAAACATATGAAAGGAATAATTTCCTTAACAAAGAAATTATAGGAATAAAGATTAAGATAAGTAATCTAATAAAAAATAAACAAAGAATATGAACATATAATTTAAAAACAAATGGTCAATAGGCATGGAAAAAATTCATAATTCAAGAAATGCAAACCAAAACAAGATGTTATTTCCACCCCTAAGATGAGCAAAAAATTTTAAAGTTTAACCATGACCAATACTGACACTGTTGGTAGAAGTGTAAATTTATGCAACATTTTGAAGGCAATTTGACAACACTTTCTAAAATTTAAAGTGTATGTACTCTTGGACCTAGCAAGCCATTGGAATTTATCTACAGCCACCCTTGCAAAAGTCAACCAAGATATATATATATATAGATATATATATATATATATAGATAGATAGATATATATATGTGTGTGTGTATATATATACATATATATATACACATATATATATGTACACACACATATGTACATATATATGTATATATACGTATATACATATGTGTGTATATATGTATGTTTATATGTATATATAAATACACTCACACATATATATATACAAGATATATACATATATATACAAACACTATTAACTGTAGCTGAAAATGGAAACACATGTTTCAGCATTATAGTTCTTACTAAATAAAATATGACATACCCAGATTATGAAACACCATGCAGCCCATGACACAGGATAGAAATCTATATTAGCTGATAATGGAAAGATAGCTAAGCCATATTGTTGAGTTATGAAAGTGCAGAATAGTATATAAAGCATGATCCCTTTGTGCGTAAAAACACAGAAAAATTTCTATATGCTGGTAAATGCATGATTTTTTTTTTCTGGAAGAAAGCATGAAAAACTAATACTACCTGTGGATTAAGGACTAGAAGTTATTTAGAATCTTTCTATACTATCTGGGTTTACTATAAGCAGGTCAAACCTTATTTTTTATGTCATAGCAATACAGGCAATTTCCTAAAATATATTTTACCATATGTTTAAAAATGAACAATTTCAGTTAATATTAAAATATTGTATCAGTTATTTGGAACTCAATTAATTATCCACTGACCAACATAAGGCTAAGAAACCTCCATCTAGTCACACATGCGACTGTATGTTCCAGTCCCTATGTTCCTCTGACCATGAGGAATAAAGGAACAGAGATAGGATTTTTTCCTTAATAAGGAAACTAGTAATTAACCCTCTGCTAATTAGGATATCTGAAAAATATAATCATATACCTAGGAGTTTGCCTAGATAATTTCCTTAATAAAAAATCCTACTGAGACCTAAGCAAGTCCTAACCCTAGAGTCTAAAAAGATCTCTGCACAAAGGCAGTAGTGAGTTATGTTTAGGCGGAAAAGTCTTGCAAGACAGGAAGAGTGAACAATAAGTACTTGAAGTCGAGTGGAGCAAAAATTAAAAAAATAAATAAAATGGCATATTCTTTAACAAATGAATTGCAACAAGGAAAATAGAGATGGAGGAGAAAACAATAGATTAAAAGAGACTTAAATGATGTATTCATTGCAACAGATTAAGAAAAGGTGTCCCCTTCTTCAGTCTACCCTATGCAATTTAAGTTTGTAGTGCTTTCCAATCTGACACTAACTTGGCAATGTTACTTTCTTTGGCCAAAAGAATGAGATAGAAGTGATGTTGTGCCACATCTAAGCCCAAACTAGCATGCTATTACTGTCTCACTCCTTTGCCACTGCTATGAGAACATGCCTGGAATAGTTTACTGCTTGGTGACAGACATATGGATTAGGGCCAAATCATGCAAATCACCCCAGGTATGGCCCATCCACATAGCCAATAGCCAGCCAAACCCAGATATTCAAATGAACCAAGATCAGCAGAGTTGCCAAACTGACCCAGCTACACTGTGTTAAAAAGAAACAGACCCAAGGGGCACCTGAGTGGCTCAGTCAGTCAAGAGTCCAACTCTTGATTTCTGCTCGGGTCATGATCTCGCACTTCACAAGATTGAGCCCCACATAGGTTCTGCTCTGACAGAGTGGAGTGTGCTTGGGATTCTCTCTCCTCTCTCTCTGCCCCTTCACCACTTGTTCGTTCGTTCCCTCTCTCTCTCTCTCAAAATAAATAAACTGAAAGAAAGAAAGAAAGAAAGAAAGAAAGAAAGAAAGAAAGAAAGAAAGAAAGAAAGAAACAGATCCCAAAAAGAAACAGACACTTTTGCTAAGGCCCACCAAGATTTAATACCTGAATTAACTGCAGTTTCAGCCTCCCCCAGTAGTGAAATTTTAAACCAATCAGTCTGGTGTTTCTTGATTAGCACTAATGAGTTAATATGCATGATAAGATCCCCTGACTTCCCCTAGGAAAGGAAACCTTGCCTGAAATAATCCACTCTTCTAACTTCCTTGTTCCAATGCTCCTTTTGCCTATAAAATCCTTCAATTTTGTACCGCTCAGATCTTCTCTTTGCTAGATGAGATGCTGCCTGACTCGTGAATCGAATAAAGCCAATAAGATCTTTACATTTACTCTGTTGCATTTTTTTTTAACAATTAGCAATAACCTTCTTGTTTGTTTTTACCTCAGAAGTATTGTGGGGTTTGTTACAAAGCATTACTGAAGGAATAAATGATACATCCACCAAATTGCAATATAGAGATCTTACATTTTGATTTGAGCAAACTGTTAAAATAAATATGTCAACTGAGAAACCTAACAGTATTTGCTGACATTATGGAAATAGTCCCCTTTTTTCTCTCCCATGCTGACACTGAGTTGTAATTCACTTTTTTTGCAGTATGATGATATACTGTATCTTAAGGTAACTGTATACCTGAAGAGTCCTGCTCTCTTAAAGACATACTAAAATGATAAGATACCTTGTATTTACCTGAAAATAATTTGTGAACCAGGGTGGGGAAATGATAAGTCAGGTAATTTGATAATCATTGAAGATGGGTGATGGTTATTTGGGGCTTAATACCATTCTCTCTACTTTGATATGCTTGCAATTTTCCATAATTGAGAAGTCATGCCTGGGGGATAAAACAGGTTTATATCAGGAGCAAACAATTAAAACAGCAGTACATCAGGAGAAAAAAATACACAGGTTAGTTGAAATCAAACTGGCTTGTATTAAATATATCATTTATTCATTAAAAAAATAATAATATATGTGTGCCTAGTATTTGTCAAGGACTGGGAATAGAAGAGTGAACAAAACAGACAAAAGTACTTGCCCATAAAGGAACTTACATTCTAGTGGGAAACAGATACTAAATAAGTACAAAATTATATATCAGACAGTGATCAGTGCTGTGGAGAAAAATAAAGTAGGGAAGTGGGATAGGGGATATGAGGAGCCAGGAGAAAGTAGTTTTCTGTTTTTGTTTTTTTAATGTTTATTTTTGAGACAGAGAGAGACAGAGCATGAATGGGGGAGGGTCAAAGAGAGAGGGAGACACAGAATCGGAAGCAGGAAGCAGGCTCCAGGCTCTGAGCTGTCAGCACAGAGCCCGACGCAGGGCTCGAACTCACGGACCGTGAGATCATGACCTGAGCCGAAGTCGGACGCTTAACCAACTGAGCCACCCAGGCACCCCAGTTTTCTGTTTTAAAGAGGGTGGCAAGGAAGGGCTGGCCAATAATGTAGCATTTGAGCAAAGGGGAGCAGGAAATTAAATGCCTGATAATTTACAGAATAGAAAGATACTAAATTTCCCAGACACTTAGAAACATGCATTGGCCTCTCATACTGCAATGCAGCCTTCAGAGATTTTTCACACGTCAATCTGAGCAATGCGAATTTTTTTTTTTTTTTTGCTTCATTCTCAAAGACCAAACATTTACTAGCCACACTTCAAATTCCTCAGGAAACCTTGCTATAGTTCTTTATGTTCTGTATTCGTGTATATAGATATTAGAATAAGCTTAATAAGTTATACTTCATAGAGAACGCAAACCTAAACATGAACTGCATACTCTGTCTATATCAAGGATGTGATTAGTATCCCTCATTTCAACTGCTACTACAGGAGCCCAAATTACCATCCACACCGAATTACTACAACAGCTTCCCAACAAGTCACGTGCTTCCACCCTTTCCTACGGTCTCTTCCTAAGACAACAGCCAGAATGAACTTTCTGAAATAAAAGTCAAGTTAATCACTCTTCTTTTCAGAACTCTCTGACTCCCTATTTTACTCATAGAAACATCCAGACTTCTCACATGGCCTAAGAGGCACTAATGCTGCATCCTGATCCTTCACTTCCAGCCAGTTCTTACTACCCTTATCCTCATTCACTCTGTTCCAGATGCACTGACATCCCTGACGTTCCTCACTTGTCCCAGACATGCCTCCAACCTGGGTATCTGTACTGACTGCTCCATCTGCCTGGAGAACTTTTCACCAGATAGCTACATGGCTAACTTCCTCACCTCCTTCAATCCTTTGATCAAGTGATACCTGCTCAGTGAAACAATACCCTTTCTCCTCTTCTACAGATTTGCCCTTGGGTTAACATTTTAGCACTGTCCCCTAGAAATCTGATAAAGGTGGAAGAACAGCTATGGTACTAAGAACTGTGATTATTGTAAAAACAACTCCTGATTGCTAAGTAGCATCTGCACTGAAAGTTATGTGTATGAACTATAAATTCAAGTTGGATGTCCCTGAAAGTGTTAACTCTTGTAAGTAAACACGTCCCTTGAAGGAACATGTTCCCATTTCTGAGACTATGAGATACCAGGTCATATTTGGAACATGAGGCTTCTAAGCCTTGAGTGGATAATGTACTTACCCAATTAAATCTCCTCTCCTCACACCTGAGCTAAAACTTGGGTGCAGGTGCAAAAAAGACTGGCTCCTGGATGACAATGCAGATGGTTTCCAGAACTACTTACTCCCACTGAAGAGAAACATCTGACTGCTTTGCTGGCATGCTATTTTTCCTGACCACTATCCCCATAAGTGAAGCTTATTTTAAGTCTGGCCTATGGTAATTTAGCTGAACCTAAGAAAACTTCCAGGTGGTAATCATACCCAGAGCTAAAGAGTAAACTGGCTGGAAATCAGCCATGAGGCAGGCAGACAGGAATGTGGGAGAACTAAAAAGGCCCTGAAAGAGATATATGGGCATGTGGACAGTCCAGGAATGCAAGACTAAAAGGTCAGGAGCTGAATGAAGTCTGCAGGCACTAAAAGGAGAAACTGTGAGTAAGCTCATCTACATAGCTACCCTGCTGTTACCCACCCACATCTAGGATGTCTGCAACCTGCTTCCTGGCCTTTGGATGGATCCTGTGCAGCAAACTCTTAAACTCCCTATATTGCTTCTTGCACCTGCTGGTGGAACTCAAAATCGTCTGCACCTGGCTGGAGTGGAGGCCACAGCCAATCAGCAGCAATTTCCGGAAAGGCCATCCTGAACAAGTACAGTGGCTGAGTCAGAGCCTTAAACCAAGCCAGAGCACCTCATACCAAGGCAGCTCTGGCAACAGTTGGAACATGTGAGAAACTATGGCTCTAGGTCCAGAATGTTGGGTCCAGGGACTCAAGATCTAGCTCTCAGACTTCCTCCTCCTCTGCCTCTGTTTACTGCTCTGGCCAGATTCCTCATCACCCACCCTCAGTCCAGATATTCTCTGGCTACCACAAAGCAGGTGCCATGTTCTAATATGTTCTTGGCCTAATCTCTCAATTTATATAAAGGGGATTTTTGAAATTGCCTGACAAAAAAAGGCTTTTGAGTTGTATTTTGAAGACAATGACAAAAGCTAACCCATAAAATCTCTCTGGCATTAGCCCCTGGGGAGAAGTTTATAATCTCTATTCAGAATGTTCTGTAGGGCTTGGTGTCCTAATCAGCAAGTGGGCCATGTCAACAAAGGAATATCCCATTTCCAGAGACCCTTCACAGTGTGACTCCTATCAGCCTCTCTAGTTTCATCTACCTCCACTCCAGACCTTTCCTGTCCTGCCTACTCCTGACATGCTGCACATTCTCACCATGTTCATTTCTACACATTAGGCCTTTTCACACCTCTCTGCTTTGTTAAATATTATTTTCTCTGCCTGGCATAGACTTTACCAACTCACTTTCTCCATTTAACTTGGAAAAGGTCCCTGTAGGCTAGCTGAGTTTCTTGACCTAAAGTCACCTTTGCTGTAGGTGGCCCTCTCTCTAGCAAGTGCTTCTTCCCTTTTACCTTCAGACCTGCCCATATCTTCATTAAATTTTTCTCAAATTATTCCATTTTTGTGTGTTCCAACTCTTTCCTACTGGGACTTTAACTACATTTACAAAAATGTGTTCAGCTTTTTTACAGGTCAGTTTTTTAATGAAGATTACACTTGCCTCAAAAGTGAAGACTCAATTATTTCATCTATTTGTTCAGTAGCTTAACAAGTATTTACAAGTTCCTCCACTATTTCAGGGATTGTGCTAGACCCCAGGGATAAAATGACAAGCAATAAAGGCCATGCCCTCATGGAATTTACTGTCTACTAAGAGTCATTAAAAGACTTCCTTGGGATTTCTTAATTTGGAAGGCCACATCACACATCATATCAAACATTTTTAAACCTGCCAGTAAGAGTTATGAAAGTAGTCTTACAAATTTGTGTTAACATTATTGGACACAAGTAGTACATGTAACTCATAAATTATTATGATTTTATGGCAATTATACTTATTGAGGACTGTTTTAAAAATATAATTTATTGTCAAATTGGCTAACATACAGTGTATAAAGTGTGCCCTTGGTTTTTGGAGTAGATTCCTGTGGTCCATTGCTTATATACAACATCCAGTGCTCATCCCAACAAGTGCCCTTCTCAATGCCCATCACCCATTTTCCCTTCTCCCACACACCCCTATCAGCCTCAGTTTGTTCTCTGTATTTAAGAGCCTCTTATGGTTTGCCTCCCTCCCCCTCTGTAACTTCCCCCCCTTCTCTTCCCCCATGGTCTTCTGTTAAGTTTCTCAGTTCCACATATGAGTGAAAACATATAATATTCTGTCTCTGACTTATTTCATTTAGCATAATACCTTCCAGTTCCATCCACGTTGCTGCCAATGGCATGATTTCATTCTTTCTCATTGCCAAGTAGTATCCCATTGTATATATAAACCACATCTTCTTTATCCATTCATCAGTTGATGGGCATTTAGGCTCTTTCCATAATTGGGCTATCATTGAAAGCACTGCTATAAACATTGGGGTACATCACCCCCTATGACTCACCACTTCTGTATCCTTTGGATAAATTCCTAGGAGTGCTATTGCTGGGTCGTAGGGTAGTTCTATTTTTAATTTTTTGAGGAACTTCCACACTGTTTTCCAGAGCGGCTGCACCAGTTTGCATTCCTACCAGCAATGCAAGAGGGTTCCCGTTTCTCCACATCCTCGTCAGCATCTGTTGTTTCCTGAGTTGTTAATTTTAGCCACACTGACCAGTGTGAGGTGGTAACTCAGTGTGGTTTTGATTTGTATTTCCCTGATGATGAGTGACATTGAGCATCTTTTTTCTTTTTAATTTTATTTTTCTTTAATTTACATCAAAATTAGTTAGCATATAGTGCAACAGTGATTTCAGTAGATTCCTTAGTGCCCCTTACCCATTTAGCCCATCCCCCCTCCCACAACCCCTCCACTAACCCTAAATTTGTTCTCCATATTTGAGTCTCTTCTGTTTTGTCCCCCTCCCTGTTTTTATATTATTTTTTTCCCTTCCCTTATGTTCATCTGTTTTGTCTCTTAAAGTCCTCATATGAGTGAAGTCATATGTTTTTTGTCTTTCTCTGACTAATTTCACTTAGCATAATACCCTCCAGTTCCATCCACGTAGTTGCAAATGGCAAGATTTCATTCTTTTTGATTGCCAAGTAATATATACAGTATATATATATATATATATATATATATATATATACCATATGTTCTTTATCCATTCATCCATCGATGGACATTTGGGCTCTTTCCATACTTTGGCTATTGATGACAGTGCTGCTATAAACATGGGGTGCATGTGTCCCTTCGAAACAGCACACCTGTATCCCTTGGATAAATGCCTAGTAGTGCAATTGCTGGGTCAAAGGATAGTTCTATTTTTAGTTTTTTGAGGAACTTCCATACTGTTTTCTAGAGTGCCTGCACCAGTGGCTTGCATTCCCACCAACAATGCAAAAGAGATTCTCTTTCCCCGCATCTTCGCCAACATCTGTTGTTGCCTGAGTTGTTAATGTTAGCCTTTCTGAAAGGTTTGAGGTGGTATCTCATTGTGGTTTTGACTTGTATTTTCCTGATGATGAGTGATGTTGAGCATTTTTTTATGTGTCGGTTGGCCATCTGGATGTCTTCTTTGGAGAAGTGTCTATTCATGTCTTTTGCCCATTTCTCACTGGATTATTTGTTTATTGGGTGTTGAGTTGGTTAAGTTCTTTATAGATTTTGAATACTAAGCCTTTATCTGATATGTTATTTGCAAATATCTTCTCCCATTCTGTCAGTTGCCTTTTAGTTTTGCTGATTGTTTCCTTTGCTGTGCAGGAGCTTTTTATTTTGATGAGGTCCCAATAGTTCATTTTTGCTTTTGTTTCCCTTGCCTCCGGAGATGTGTTGAGTAAGAAGTTGCTGTGGCCAAGATCAAAGAGGTTTTCGCCTGCTTTCTCCTCGAGGATCTTGATGGCTTCCTGTCTTACATTTAGGTCTTTGATCCATTTTGAATTTATTTTTGTGTATGGTGTAAGAAAGTGGTCCAGGTGCATTCTTCTGCATGTTGCTGTCCAGTTTTCCCAGCACCACCTTTTCCCAGCACCTACTGAAGAGACTGTCTTTATTCCGTTGGATATTCTTTCCTGCTTTGTCAAAGATTAGTTGGCCATATGTTTGTGGGTCCATTCCTGGGTTCTCTATTCTGTTCCATTGATCTGAGTGTCTGTTCTTGTGCCAATACTATACTGTATTGATAATTACAGCTTTGTAATACATCTTGAAGTCCAGAAATCTGATGCCTCCTGCTTTGGTTTTCTTTTTCAAGATTGCTTTGGCTATTCGGGGTCTTTTCTGGTTCCATACAAATTTTAGGATTATTTGTTCTAGCTCTGTGAAGAATGCTGGTGTTATTTTGATAGGGATTGCGTTGAATATGTAGATTTCTTTGGGTAGTATCAACATTTTAACAATATTTGTTCTTCCTATCCAGGAGCAAGGAATCTTTTTCCATTTTTTTGTGTCTTCTTCAATTTATTTCATAAGCTTTCTATAGTTTTCAGTGTATAGATTTTTCACCTCCTTGGTTAGATTTATTCCTAGGTATTGTATGGTTTTTGGTGCAATGAGCATCTTTTTAGTTGTCTGTTGGCCATCTGGATGTCTTCTTTGGAAAAGTGTCTATTCATGTCTTCTACCCATTTCTTCAATGGATTATTTGTTTTTTTGGGTGTTCAGTTTGGTAAGTTCTTTATAGATTCTGGATACTAACCCTTTATCCAGTATGAAATTTGCAAATATCTTTGAGGACTTTGAAATTAAGAAACAAACTTCTCAAATGCAATGAAATGTTTGTGAATAGCTAACTCAATAATGGAGTCAACATTTAATTATTTATTAATTTGGATTTTCTTTCTTTTTTAATTTTGGATTTTTTATTAATTTGAATTTATAAATTTAGATTTTTCAGTTTTATTTTCCCATTTTTGAATTTGGTAGACACAAGAATAGTATTCACCAATATCTGGCTCTCCTCTCTTCTGGATAAATAGAAAGCTATACTTCTCCTTCCCTACAGTTGAGCAAAACCACGTAATTAGTCCTGCCCAATGGAAGGTGAGTGACGAGGCAGAGAAAAGCCTGTGCTGAGCTCTTCAGGCACTCTCTTATTCTACCTTGACAATCATGAAGGCTGTGTTTTCTACATAATGCAATTTAAGAGATGGTGGAAGTTCTATCAGCCTCAGTTCTTCAGGGACTTTGGGAAGCCCAGAATGCCCTTTTTCTCTCTCTCTTGTTTTTAATGTTTATTTATTTGAGACAGAGCGAAAGACCTCGAGCAGGGGAGGGGCAGAGAGAAAGAAAGAATCCCAAAGGCTCTGCACTGCCAGCACCGAGCCTAATACAGGGCTCAAACTCACAAATCTATGAGATCATGACCTGAGCTGAAATCAAGTCAGATGCTTACCTGACTGAGTCACCCAGGTGCCCCCAAAATGCCCTTTCTCTTGTCATTAACATGTAACTAACATGTAACATAAACTAGAAATAAGGTCCTCTGCATTAATACACTAAGACCTGGGAAATAATTGTTAACGCAGTGCAATCTAACCAATGCTGACTAGTACAAAGCCCCATTTTGTTTTTTGCAGGTCTTTTACATTTTCAGAGGCCCAGCTTTCAGGCTTTAGACATTATGCCATCACCACCTAGTAAAGGAAACAATCCTAAGTCTAGTAAAGGAAATAGATCAAATGAGAAGTTAAAACTGAAAAATGCAATTCATTCAACAAAGAGTTATTGAGCTCATACTATATGGAAAGAAGATCAGGTCAACCTCCCCTAAATTTCCTAGGTAGCATGAGAGTATAGTGAATACTGGGGCCGATTCATAGTCTACAATTCAGACTTGGAGAAAGAAGAATGGATGCTCTATAGACAAACAGTGTCTGCTACAGGTCCAAAGGTATAATGGCTTCTTTTACCAATGGCCCCAAATAAAAAAAGGATAAGACATTTCTGATTCTAAGGAAATGATTATTTCTCTAGGAAGATGAACTAAGACACTGCACTATGTTGTTTTAGTCTGCAGGCTATTAACAGAGGCTAAAGAGGATGGTCTCCTATAAGGGAAATGGTCATTCCATTAAAGAGATGAAAGCACATCCTCTTCAAGTGGGGTTTGAGAGAGAAAGAACCTGGCTACCTAAGAGATGACACTAACCAGGAAAAAGAGAAAGAAAGAAAGAAAGAAAGAAAGAAAGAAAGAAAGAAAGAAAGAAAGAAAGAAAGAAAGAAAGAAAGAAAGAAAACAAGAGAAAAGTTCTTAAGGCTTCTGGCCTAGGAAGTACTCCAATCTCTTTTTGGCTTGCTAGTGATTCTATAGTTAAAACATCACCTTGCATAATGCTCCCTAGGAAGCCAAAGCAGGGAGGCATAAGCCATGCAAAGAAAGCTAGCCTACAAAACTAGGAGACTAAAAGCAGAATTTGTGAGGCAGAGAACCAGAGAGAAGAGAATAGAACTAAACAGAGAAAAAAATGCCAGAAATCTGCATTAGGATCTCAAGTCTTGACTGATTCTAAGATGCCATACAGCTGGTCAAAGAGCAACTACAATGAAAAGAGGAAGTATCAGGTTGCTATAAACTGACTTGTCTACTGGTAACACTGAGTTATGACCAAACACAGTAGAAACTTCATGAACACCTGAGACACTCGATAGAGACACCAGAAAGGCCACACCTTAGTCTATTTTTCTTAGGTTCCCTAAAGAGCCTTCCAACTTTATTATAGCAGGACATGTCTTACTTTTTCCTCCCAGAGAAATAGGCAACTTTCTTCAGCATCAAAATTGTTTCATCTACCCTTTGATAACATGAATAAATTATCTGAATGGCAACAAATTCCAAAACCAACAGAGAAAGGAAAAGAAATCTTAAATAGACTGATATCAATTAACAAAATTTCAATTGTAATTAGAAGCCTTCCTAGACAGAAAATGGAAGTCCATTTCTGCTTCACTCAGATGGAGAATTCCATTAAACATTTAAAAAAGATGCAACACCAATCTTACAAACTCTCCTAGAAAATAGGAAAAGACAGAACACTTCCCAAGTCATCTCATGAGACCAATACAACCTAAAACCAAAACCTGCCAAAGACATTACAAGAGAAGAAAAGTACAGGATAATAACCCTCAAAAATATAGATGCAAAAGTCGTTAACAAAATATTAACAAATTGAATACCTCAACATAGGAAAAGTTAAGTTACAGATAAGGTTTACCCCAGGAATGGAAAGTTGGTTTAACATTTTTAAATCAATCAATATAATTCACCATATTAACATAATTAGAATATTCATATGATCATCTCAATAAATGCATATAATAATGAAATGAACTCAATAATTAGATGAACTGAATAAAAATTAATATCCATTCATAATAAAAACCCCCAGAAGACTAGAAATAGAAAGAAACCCATCCTGATAAAGCATATTTACTCCCCCACCAAAAAAAAGCCCTACTGCTACATAATTCTTAATAGAGAATAAATAAACATGATGCCACTAAAATCAGGAAAAAATGAGGCCAACATTGTAACAACAAATGTTCTAGCCAGGACAATTAATCAAGAAAACAATTGCAATGAAAGAAATATATAGTTTTTAGTCACAGATGACAATATTATGTAAAGAGAAAATTGCACACTTTTACTTCTTCATTCCCCTAGTGGTGACCACTTCGGTTGCCTCTGAATGACAACAGTGATAAATTTCCTTACATGCACATGTAGAAAAATTTCCGTGTGATATAGGGGCGCCTAGGTGGCTCAGTTGGCTAAGGCTCCAACTCTTGGTTTCAGCTCAAGTCATGATCTCCCAGTTTGTGAGATTGCGCCTCCTGTTGCTTTCTGTACTGACAGCGTGGATCCTGCTTGGTATTCTCCCTCTCCCTCACTCTCTCTCTGCCCCTCCCCCCTCCCTCTCTCACAATAAATAAACATTTAAAAAAAGAAAAAAGAAAAAGAAAAATTTCTGTGTGACACATACCCAGAAATGGGATTGCTGATTCTTCTTAGTGTACAACCACACTATTAATTTAATTTCCAGAAATACTAAACCAGTGCCCATTCCAACCAGCAGTGAATCATGTATTTTGAACTTAAACTTATTTCAAATGTATTCTGCCATTTAAAGTGGCAGAATAATCTATTGAAATAATTTTGTTTTGTTGCTGGCTACTCTACAGCTACACTCATTAGGAAGAAAGGAAGGATGTCATCTCCACATCCAGTCAGGGGGTCAGGCCTTGATTTCTCAGGACTGGGCCAGATCTAAAGAAGAATAAACAATCACATTGTGTGTCAGAGCTCTAACGAGGAGTTACTATACAGGAATCCACTACCAAGAAGATAGCCCCTAAAAAGGGCTTTATGCTACAAAGGTCTGGGTCCATTCAGAGAATGAAAGAAGCTTTGGAAAGTAGAACAGAATAGAGGTTTTATGGAGTGTTATCTGGCAGGCTGATAGTTGTTGATTCTCTAGGATTGCAAATTTGCCATGGATGGGCATTAGGACTT
Organism: Panthera pardus; assembly: GCF_024362965.1. Classification (NCBI taxonomy): domain Eukaryota; kingdom Metazoa; phylum Chordata; class Mammalia; order Carnivora; family Felidae; genus Panthera; species Panthera pardus. The sequence goes on along the minus strand of NW_026526677.1, from coordinate 30,811,147 downwards.
ATCTGCCTAAAATGCCTGTACAGTAAAAGAACAATAGAAGGCTCTGATTAGGTAAGAATTGTTACACTCCTGGGAGTCTAAGTGAGAGTCTCTCTGGTTAAACTTGGTGCCGTGGAAAAGAAGCACCCACTGGAGCATTAACCTTCAGTAGAATGTTATGCTGGCCTTTAAGGACCTTGTGAGTCCCCAGCGTTCTTGCAAAAGTCAAGCAAGGGAAAGAAATCTGTGAAATAAAATGCCTGATAATGAGCTTTCAAGCAATCTTCACAGATGGAACCAGAGTTAGCCTCATTTTGAACCCCATCTCCCAAAAAAGTAAGTCCACCAAGGCATAGTCTAAGAATCATTTTTCTTATCCCTGTACCTCCTTTCCCTTATTTATCTCTTAGATTTCTACAGCTTTAAATGCCATCTATATGCTGATGACTTCTATTTCTATATCCAATTAGGAAATGCACACACTTACACTGAACATATTCCCTATAACCATATCCCCTACTTTTTCTTCTTTGAACTTCCCATTGTTTGTTTGTTCTAACATGTTTGCTCTCTATCTTCTCAACTAGGTTGTATGCTAAGCAAGGCAGGAACCACATATTTTTTATTTACCAAATACATACCATTTTGTCTCTAGTCCCTCATACAGAGTACATGATTAATAAACACAATAAATGGATGTGTTGTTTCCCTAGAGTTATACAGCAATCCATCTTTGTTACATTTAAAAAAAAGAACACTCCTTAAAATCTTCTCCCATTTGTCATACCACATGTACTTTCTTTAATAATTCTGGAGCATAGGGCCCCTGTGAACTTTACCCCATCACTTTCCACTCTCATCCCTCATGCACAGAGGAGGACTCCCTCCCATAAAAATGAACATTAATGCTCTATGACTAACTTATTATTCAAAAAAAATTTTTGTTTGCTTTATAGGTGGTCCATTTAAGGAAATAAAAGTTCACCACTGATATTCAAATATGGAGTCTGAAATAGGTTTCCTGGGGAAGCAAAATACACCAGAGCCCAGCAGATAATAAAGGAGAAGGGAGAGAACAGACATAATAAAAGGACAGAGGTCAAGACACTGAAAAAGAAGATATTTCTTCGTGCTTATCTGACGATTATTCTGTTTAGACTGAAAGGTAACCCAATGGCAACAGGAAAGAAATGTTTTACATCATTCTCTGAACTATGAATATGTTTGCAATAACCATTTGTAAGATTAGATTCCTTTTTGTAATATCTAGACTCATCCATTTCCAATACAGAGTTACAGTCTAAAAGAAGCCCTCTGGTTCTCAATGAATTAGAATCATTCCTCAACTATCACATTGCTAATATCTGAGTTAGGAACCATAGACCATAAATTAATTTCCCATCATTCTATTTCAGAGTAGAATAAAACATCACAAAGAATAGGATTAATAAGAGTACTGTAGAAGGAGGCTAGGGAATAAGAAGACAAGTGATGAGTAGTTTGGAATCTGCACTTCAGCAAGGATCTGGGGAGAAGAGTTTTCAGGTTCTGTTTTTCAGGGTCATGGAACTTTTCTCCAAGCCAGCAAGTAAAACAAAAGTTAATCCCCAGCATCCTCTACTTGGCTCTCCATGGTACTCCCAGTTTAAAATAGCTACAATAGATAATAAATGCCATGGCATTGCTAATTTATTTAGATAAAAAGAGTCCTCATCCGTGACTTTCCCATCTATGTCCAGCCAACTAAACTTTGCCTGAAGCAGAGAACATGCTGGTGGTTACTAAACTATTACTAATCTTTGTAGGTTTAGCTCATTAAAAATGATTTTGGAGCCTCTCAGTACAATAAGTATGACCTATTGTCACTAATTCTATTTTTATTTCTTTGGGATATCACCTAGAAAGGCTGAATTAAATAATAGCAAGTGACTGTAGCAAAGTGTGAGGAAATGTGAAGAACAGAGTCTTCCTAGGTTTTTGCTACATTCTCAAGAATAGGTGGGAAATGACACTGGGGACTTTAAAGTCAGACCTGGATTTGCCAAGGGGAAGTTATTTAACCATTCTAAGCCCTGGTTCTCATATCAGTAAAGGTATAACAATAATATATATGTTGCAGAATTGTTGTTAATAATTAGAAGAAACAGGGGCGCCTGGGTGGCTCAGTTGGTTAAGCATCTGACTTAAGCTCAGGTCATGATCTCACCATTCATGATTTCAAGCCCCACATCAGACCCTATGCTGTCAGCACAGAGCCCATTTCTGACCCTGTCTGCCTCTCTTTCTGCCCCTCCCCTCTCGCACACTCTATCTCTCAAAACTAAATAAACATTAAAAAAATAAGTAGAAGAAACATGTATCTAACACACAAGGCATTTGATAGGGGGTTGATAAATGGCACTTGTTATAGCTCTCAGAAGCTTGCCAAAAAAACTAAATCCTCATTAAATCATATGAGTTTTTCCAATACATCCCCAAATTTTCATTAGCAGCTTACAGATACAAGCACAGTAGCAGTCATTTTGATACCATAGAAAGAGACATAACTATATGGAAAAATTGTAATAATAAAGTAACTCTCCTGTCAATATCAGTAAAGCTTATACCAGAATCAGTCATGACTGCAAGCAAAGTGAGAGGGATTCTATTTCCAGCTATAGTAGCGCAGCTTGTAGCAAAGCAATGTATTCCCACATCAAGAAAAACTAAGAAAAAATAAATCTCTGTTTGAAAGCACTGAGGACTGCTGAGGCAACCAGGAGTTAAAAGGCCAAGATCCTAAAGGAAGGTGAAGCAGAGAGAGATTAATGGGTAAGTTTCTCTTGGGGAATTTCCTAATTCTTAGTGCTGGATGCAAGGCTAAGAATATGGTCAGGGAGCGGTTGCTAAGAGGCAGAGTAGCTGAAGAAATTTTTGGTAGTGTCACAGGACAGAAAAGACAAAAAAATAGGGCCAGAGTCACCGACATAGCAAAAATAGGGGGAAGCACACAGCAAGCATGACCCACAGTCAATTTTTTAAAGATAAACACAGCAAAAGGTCTAGAACCTAAGTAGAATGCCACTTAAAAGTATGGTATTTTCAATAGTCTGACAGTGCCATGGAGACAAAAGACCACATGACTCAGCAAAAAGAAGGAGTCCTATTGAACACCCCAACCTCTCAGTTAAAATCCTTCGAGGGCTATATCCCCAAGAGGGGTAACAAGCCAAGTGTATATTAGTCTTAATAAAAATTGCAATATAGACGATTTATAGCAACTCAGTTGTTGATCAAATTAAGATGACCTGACCCCCACCCTAGCTTCCTAACAGACAAGAGAGTGAAACCTTTCTAAGAGAAGATAAAAGCATCTGGAACCTCTGCAATTTTTCATATACAATGGAAACCATTTAATGGAAGATGATAAGACATACCAAGAAATAAACAGAAAACCCAAATGATATAAACAGACCTTTGGATTATCTAGATCAGTGCTATCCAACACAGCTTTCTGCAATGATGGACACATTAACTACTGGGTGCCTTACCTGAAGAACTGAAATTTTAAAATTTTATTTTCCCTATTTATATTCATATTCATTCTTTTTTTTTAAAGAGAGAGAGTGTGAGCAGGGGGGAGAGGGGCAGAGGGAGTGAAAGAGAGAATCACAAGCAGGCTCCATGCTCAGCATGGAGCCAAATATGGGGCTTGATCCCATGACCCTGGGATCACGTCCTGAGCTGAAAACAAGAGTCAGATGCTCAACCAACTGAGCCACCCAGGCTCCCCTACATTCCCATTCAAATTTAAACAGATATATGTATCTAATGATTACTCTATTGGACAGCACAACTTTAACCACTAATATAATCAATAATTCTAATGTTGATAAAGAGAAAGGATAATAAAAATATTTGATTAATCCAACAAAGGAGGAAAAAAATCAACATAGAACAAATGAGACAGAGAGTATAGCAGTCAGCATATACTCAAATATATCAATAACTATTACAAAAAGTATCTGCACATTAATAGAAAAATAAAGACTGTCACACAGAAAAAAAGATTACTATATGCTTTTACAACCATCACATTCAATTACGGGAAGTTCTTTAAATGCCACCTCTCTCCACTCCTTCTTTTCCTCTAGAACTCTCATTTTGTTAAACATATGCTCACCCCATCAGTTTATCCTCTATGTCTTAATCCTCTATCCTCTGTGTCTTTTCCCTAGTTTTCATTTTATTTATCTTTGCTGCATTTTGGTTTTCTCAACTCTTTCTTCCAGGTCAGTAATTCTCATTTTTACTATGACCTATCGTTTAACCCTTCCATAAAATTCTTAATTTAAATGATTTCATGTCTAAGAGTTCTTTTCAATTATTTTTCAGATTCACACATTCTCATATCACAATATCCTATTCTTTCCTTTTTATTTTTACTCCTCTTTTTGTCAACTTAATAGTGTTAAGCATAGTTACTGTACAGGATCTTTCAGATTTTTGTATTTTTTCTCAAGTTCTTAAAGATCTAATCTTCTTCACCATGTCTAAGTATTCTCACATGTGAATTATTTTCTTCTATGATTTATAAGTTTTAGTCACTAACTCTTCTTGAGAGTCTCTTATTGCCCTGGACTGTTGGAAGTATTGCTACAGAGAGCTTTACTGCTGCTGGACATCCTAGGGTTTAGTGGTGTGAAAGATGAGTATTCACATTAAAATCCTAGGAAGAATGTCAAATGAGACTTCACATCTGTATATGGAAAAATCTTGGAGCTTTGATTTATCAGGGGAACTTTTGTTAGTTTTTAGTTTTAGTGTTTAGTTGTTCTAATTCCCTTTTCACTGAGAAAGAGTGGTCTAAGGTCCTTTCATGAAGGGACCTCAGTTCTAACTTTCTGCCTCAGATAAGCCAAAGCTTTGTTTTCTGTCCCCAGGAAATCTTTGATACTATAGCCTTTAGCTCCTGGGTGTTATATTCAGTCAACAGCCTCCCTCCCCTAAGACACCATAGCATAATTTGGTTAGTTTATTGCTCTAGCTTAAAGCTTTCCTTTTCTTGAACCCAGTGACATCAGATTACAAAAAGTTTGGTTTTTTGGGGTTTTTTTTAATCCACAATTTCTTCTTGGTTAATGGAAATAAGTAACTCTGCTTTGACTCAGCCCAGAACTACCTGCATGATTTCTACACTATGCTTTCTCCTCTCTCTGCTTCTACTCCTAAATTTGTTCAGGTTAGCTTGTTCCTGTGTCCCCTCAGATCTAGAAGCTTCATTAGCTTACACAAAATTTCTATTCATACCAATCATATCTACATTTTTATAAATTGCCTAAGGAAGAAAGAGAACCTCATTATAGTATGCACTCCTATCTAGTTTTTTGTTTTTGGTGTTGTTTGTTTTGGTTCCCAGTAATTCTTTCCTAGTGTATAGAAATGTATAGAAATTAATTTTCTATATTGACCCTTTGAGCCTTTTTTATTCAACTTACTAATTCTTGTAGTGATTTTACAGTATCTATAGGATTTTCTACATAGACAAACAGGTGGCCTGAAAATAAAGTTTAACTTCTTCCTTTCCAATCTGTATGTCTTTTTATTTTTTTCCATTATTGCAGTGGTTACAACCTCCACTACAGTGATGAATAGAAAAGGTAAGTATTCTGCCACCAAAGTAGCTTATCAGCTTGACTCATGCCTTCTTATGCCTTCTAGATTTTCAAAGAAGAAGTCAAGCATTAGTTCACTATTTACTCTGTTAAGCTCTCTAAATAATCTTTTGAGAGCACACTCACCCACATAGGTTTCCAGTGCAGAGCAAAGAATCACCTACCTCTCCACCTTGTAAATATAAGGGAGCAGAGAAGCAGCTTTCTCCAAAAAAATTCCTTCACTAATTCTCACAAGTTTATTTTGATCCTCTTATATCTGTAAGTGAGGGTTTCTTCTTTTCTTATTAATAGCCATGAAACTAATTTTTGGTTTTTCTTTTGAGAATCTGAATATGGTTATCAGATAGCTATATCTGATAGCTATATCTAATAGCTATATCTTTACACTTTAATCCAAACTTGTGAAGTAATATCCTTTAAAGTGTTGTTACATCAGCATTCTTCATTCTTTTGTACAACTGTCCCTGAACTGCAATTGACCCAGTAAAATTTAAACTGGATCAATGTGATGGTCTGTCTTCATTCCTTAGTCAACTAGAAAGTTGAACACTGAGAAGAATACCTCAACACCATACTAATTGTTACCCTGATCAAATGTGATCTCTCACCTTGGCTGAACTCTCATTTAGAGTTTCAGTCCTTTACTCATTCTCAGTCACTCCACAATCCCATATCCAATAATGACTACTCTACACTTTCTTCTAAAGTTCCTACTCAAAGCTTCCTGTTAAATCAAGAGAATCAAGCTCATCAAGCATGATGTCTCTCAATATTCTGCTTCCATACACACATTCACATACATCTCTTACTTTCTTTTAAGCTCAGAATTTCAGTGTCCCAACTTCTGAAGGTGAACTCCTCAATCTGTAAGCTTCATCTTATTCCCTCCCTCCTTTGTGAGTTCTTTTCTCTAATATCCTCTCCTGGATACCTTCAATCTTTCCACTGTCTTCTTTCCCATAGCTGGTAAACATATTCAATTATCTTTCTCTTCCTAAAAATAAAAAAAAATCTATTTTCTGCCAGAATCTTCATCTAACTAATGTTGGACCTCTTTCTTCTCCTCACTGAAAACATCTGAAGGTATCATTTATTCTTCTTGGTTGTACTTTCCAATTCAATTGTACTTTCATTTTTCAACCACCTGCAGTCTGGCTTCTACCCAACCATTTTACTAATACTTTTTTCATTTAGATTAAAAAAAAAAACAGACAGTTTTCAGGATATATTTTAAGGAATTCTCTGCTGCAAATCACATTGCAGATCATTCCTTCCTTACTATTTCCTTCTTCTTAAATACCCTATTTCCTTTTTCTCCCATGGCACTGTACTCTCTACTTCTCCTATGTAATATTTCCCAAGGTGCTGGCACCCAGCCAGTACTCATCTCAAACAGCACACTTTCCTTATTAGACCTCAGTTACTACCTTTATTTAATTGAAACTTAATGACCCATGAATCCAATTATTCAACAATAGTTTTAAAACTCATATTAAGTTGCAGCCAGACATTGTCCTGTGGTCATCCCACAGGCCTCATTCTCTATATATCCCAAATCAAATTCATCATCTCCACTGGAAGAAGTACCCTGCTCTGTATTCTCTGCTTCAGTTGGAGGCACCATCATTCACCTATGATAGAAAGCTGGGAATCATTCTTGACTCCCCCCTCTCCTCCACCCTGCACATCCATGTACAGTATAACTTGGTGATTTAGAAACTAGCACCAAACAGGTCTCTGCACATAATGCCTTACCTATATTGCAAGTTTTTAGATGGCAATGTTATATGGTTCAATCTAGTCCTCAGTTTCTTTAAGCTTTTTTTCCCTCCATCTGTAAAATGGGGGAAGTATCATACATATTACACAGAATTGTTGTGAAGATTAAAGAAGGTAATGCATGCAAAACATTCATTCTGCTTAATATTTAAGTGCTCAATATATATAGTTTTATCAAACTCATCAAGCCCTATTTCCAAAATATATCATGAATTTATTCCCTCTATCTCATCACTATTTATTTACTCACTCATTTATTGATATAGCAAATTTTTATTGTATAACCATGTGTTCCAGGTACGAAGGCATGGGAATTACCTCATTTAACTACCTTGGAAATTCACGATGAACAAAGTAGACATGCCCCTGCTCTAGTGGCACTTTCAGAATGAAGGGAAAGATAGGCTGTTAGAAAGTAATCAAATGAAGTCATAAAAAGTCAAGACCCCAGGATTTGTTTTGGTTAGGGACAGAACACATTTTCCATATCCCATTCCCTTACCCCAGGGTCCTAAGTGATGGAACAACATATTAAAAACCCAGAGATGCAAGAAATGTTGAAGAAACTCCTGCCAGAGTAAGCCATCTAAACCACAAATCTATGTCAGTGTGCAAACTATTCTATGGCTCTTCATTGCCTTCAGAGTAAAGTTAAACTCCATAGAATGATAAATTTCTCACCTCATTTGTTAGCACTCTTTCTCTCTCTTATTTTATGTTTTAACAAAATTAAACTATTTCTATTTCTCCTACAGGCCATGCTTTTTAATGTTTCTAAGTCTTTGCTCCTGTAGTCCCCAAAATGCCCTTCACCCTCTCTCTCTGCCTCAGTAACTCTTTATACCAGCTGGGATTCTTGTGGCTGCAAAGGAAAGAAAGCCTACTCATACCAGTTTGAGAAAAAAAGAGACTTATAAGGATACTGGGCTGTCTCATGAAACCAAAGAACAGGGAAATGGCTGCACATATATTATGGGCGACAAAAGAACCAGAGGCTTGAATGCTGGGAGGATGCATTCTCTACAGTTTGTGCTTCAATTTGTGTGTGTCAATGTAACTCAGGTTATTATTGCTGTTTTCTTCTGACAAAAGGCAGAAAACGAAGCAGTTAACAGTTTTCCAGTTTCACTGGGTCCCATACTGAAAAATCCTAGGAAGGAACACTGATTAACCCAGCATGTTTCTTTTTTCATATTATTTAAAAATGTTTATTTATTTGGGGGGGGTAGGGGTAGAGAGAGAGGGAGACAGAATCCCAAGAAGGCTCCATGCTGTCAACACACAGCCCCATGCTGGGCTTGAACTCACGAGCCGTGAGATCATGACCTGAGCCAAAACCAAGAGTCAGACACTTAACCAACTGAGCCACACCGGTGCCCTACCCAGCATATTTCAGATGTCCACTTGTGGATCAAAAATTTATAGCTTAGGAATGCAGTATAATAGTGTACTGAATGGCCACTCTCAACATAACCATGTGAATAGGGGAGGGAAGATTAAAGAATACATTGAATAGAATACATTCCTACTCCTTTATGACTTAGTTCTGATGGCCCTCCTCCAGAAATCACTCCAGATCCCCTTATTGGGTTGAATGCTTGTGTTCCATGCACTCTTACTGCCCCAACCCATATGCCTAATTGTCTAATACTGCCATTAGATTTTTCAGTGATCTGTTTCTGTGTCAATCTCTCATGAACTCTTTGAGGATAAGTGTGTATCACATTATACCCCAAACTCTGAAGATACAAAAACAAAGCAATAATGAATGTGTAAATACCAAAGATTTCTGGAAAAATGAGATCATTACTTCAACTGATATGTGGATTTTATTTCTAAAACTCTTTGTATCAAAAGTCATCATTTTAAACTTTCTCTGGATTCAGTATATATTCATCCTCTTATGTAGCAAAATCAAGTGACTAATGAGATAATTCCAAATCTTACTACATTGTTAGTTTCTCTTTGAAGTAGTTATTAAAAGATAATATATATATTTGATTACATATATTTAAAATCACTTAAGTTGCCCAATATTATGGGGAAAAGCATGTGAAAGCCACACAAATTCCTAATATGCTTAAAGACTTTCCAAACCCAGTTCATTTGACAGTCTATTGACCAATAAGTTAAGTAGAATTCCAATTCATTGGTAGAAGCATTCTCTATCCTGCCCCAAAAAAGCAGGAAAAGGTAATATTTTTCTCACCACTGTCAAGGAATAGATCAAATATGTGTAAAAAAAATTAATAAGAGGTAAAACAGTAAGGAGAAACTTGGTGAAAATTGGCAAAACAATGTTCTGCTCTCCCTCTGCTGGCTCCTAGGCAGTATTGCTGTACAAAGATCCACCCGAAGGCCTAAGGAGGGTTCTCTCATGCAATCCCTGAAAATATTTAGAACTGTTCATATTGTTCACCTAAATAAGCCCTATGGCACACCAAAACATCCCCCATCAAAACCAACAGTACCTACTCCCGTCACTAATAATGATTAATATAGAAAAGCCAAAACATGTAGACTCTAATAACTTGGCTCCTAATTTTCCAAGAGAGTAATTCAAAGGAGAGTTATATGTAATATTATATTTTCTCGTTTTCTAAGAATATGATCCTTACTCATAGATTGTGTTGTAGGCCGGTAAAGTACGAAAAACAGTGAATTTTGAGTTAGATGATATGGGTATGAGTCTTTTTTCCCCCTATTACTTACTGGTTGTGTAACCTTTACTAATTGTCACTTATATATTGGTTGTATAATATTACTATTTCTGGAGCTGAGTTTTATCAATCTCTAAATGAAGAAGCTGTGCAACAGAATTGTTGGATCCTTTTCCAGTTGTAATATTTTATGATTCTAAGTGCTGTTGAATTACAAAATTTTAATGATTTATTTCTGCTTTTTCTTTATACCAGTTGGGTCATTTTCAGACATAAGCAAAATGGTCTAAACCAATTCTGTGATCATCAGCTTCCCTCCTTGATGTAGTGCCAAATACTGTGGACATGCAAACGAATCTTAATTGATACAATAATGATTATGATGGCAATGAAGAGCCCAGGGATTTTAATTTGAGCCAAATTCTCTACTGGTTATATGGCTAGTATTCTGAGTAGCAGCTGTGAACAGATCTGCATTTCCTTCCCCACGCCACCCCCACAACAGTCTGAAATCTTTGCTTCAAATGAGAAAAATCAGAAGACGCTAAAAATGCAACTTCAATCTGTCCTACTGGACAGTAATTAAATTCCCTATATCACATTTCTTTACATCAATCAGCTCTTAAATATTGTTGTAAGGAAGGAGGGTACAAATTGGTGAGAGGGAAGTCAAGAGATACAGGTTCAAATACTTCTCAGGTTAATATCCATCTTTTAAGATTAGAACATAGGATGCCATGAATGACAGAACATATGTGAGCTGATCATTCCAGTGTTTCCAGATACATTTGGAGGTTCATAAATAGTAACAAGAATAATTATAGCTACCAGTTATTGAGAACTTACTGTGTGCTAGGCACTTTCTATATATATATGAATGAGATATTACATATGTATGTGAAGGGTATTGTGATATTGTAATCCATAACAAGAAATTTATATTTGGTCTTGGTCTCCTTTCCTGGCAGGAATTTAAAACTCTTGTAATTTCCTAAGTGGTAAGTGTGATTAAAGTGTCTTTTGTGATTCATAACAAGCCCCTTATAACCACACCATAGTTTATGTTAACAAAGGGACTACTGAAAAGCCACAAAGGTTGGGAAGGGGGGGGGGTGGTTACTCTCCCTACCTCTGGGAGGGAAATGGAACTGGAGATTAAGTTTAATCATCACTGGCCAATGATTTAATCAATCATGCCTACTTAATGATGCCTCCATAAAAACCCAAAAGCATGAGGTTCAGAAAATCTCCCAGGCTGGTAAACACTTGTAAGGTTCCAGGAAAGTGGTGTGCCCCAGAGAGGGCATGGAAGTTCTCTGTGTCTCTTCCCACCTTTGTCCTATGCATCTCTTAGACTAGTGGTTCCTGTTACACCATTTTCTTTAAAAAAAAAATTTTTTTAATACTTATTTTTGAGAAAGAGAGAGAGAGAGACTGAGCATGAGCAGAGGAAGGGCAGAGGGACAGGGAGACACAGAATCCGAAGGAGGCTCCAGGCTCTAAACTGTCAGCACAGAGCCCAACACAGGGCTCAAACTCATGAACCGCTAGATCATGACCTTAGCCAAAGTTGGACACCTAACCAACTGAGCCCCCCAGGCACCCCTAGACCATTTTCTAATAAGCTGATAAACTGATAATCTATTAAGTAAAATGTTTTCCTGAGTTGTGAGCTATTCTAGCAAACTAATTGACCTAAGAAGAGAATGATGGGAACCTCTGATTTATAGCCAGTGGGTTAGAAGCACAGCTAACAAGCTGGATTTATAATTAGCATCTGAAGTAGGCAAGGGGCAGTCTTTTAGGACTGAACCCTTACCTGTGGGACCCCACACAATCTCCCAGCTAGTGTCACAGAATTTGTGTATCTGTTAGTACTGCTGCAGCATTAATTGTGTCTCCATTACCTAAAACTTAGTCACCAAAGAAATCACAGATTTTTTGTATCAAATTAAAGTTGTTACAGATATCTCAAAATATCATTTATATTCATCACTACTTTGAAATTATGGTAGTTATTAGATTTGGTCCTAGACTATGCCATCTTTTGCATTTTTTTAAACATATCTGCAAATTTTTTTTATATTCCTCCCATCAAGAGGTGTAAGCCATGCTCCCACCTCTTGAATCTGGACCAAGTTCAATGACTTGCACATAACCAACAGAATGAGGTAGAAGTGACAATATGTGACCCCAGGGGATAAGTCATAAAAGGCAAAGCAATTTTCACCTTGCTTGCTGGAACACAAGCACCAGGAGCTCTGAACCACCGTGTAATAAATCCAGCCACCCTATGGCTACTATGCTGTGAAGAAAACCAAACCAGCCTAAGCAGAGACCACATGGAGAGACCTGAAAGAGAAAGTGAGCAAGCTGGCCAGGCTCCACCTGGTCTTATTTCAATTGGTAGAAACAACTGGTATTACAATTGGTGTTACAAGGTTTCTCTACTATGGTTGATGGAACACAAACTATTCCCAGCCCCATGTAAACATCAGAAATTGTTGGGCCTGTGGCTTTTGGTGGTCCTTTCCCAAGTCTCATGAAGTTTCAGTCTTCCATTGTGCAGATCAATACTCAGCCAAAGAACAAGGGGAAATCACACCTGACCAGACAGACCTCCGAGACTCTCTCTCTGTGTCTCTTACTCTTCTATCTTCCCATTGGCTTCCTTCAATTTCCATCTCTGTCTCTTTCACTCATGAAACCACTGGTTTCTGTTTAGGTTCCTCCCTGCTCTATGTCCTGAACACTGCCTCCAGGCAGCAAGCTGGAGTCATTGTAGGATTTCCCTTATTTCTCTTCTCTCAGGGATCACAATTCTGTATTGCCTGTTGTCCAATGTCTGACAACAGTGACTTCATATATTATGCCCAATTTTCTAATTGTTTTGCAGGGAGGACAATTCTGCAAATGCAGAAATTCAAATATAACTGTTAAAATTTACATAAAAAGCTGAATTATGCTGTCTGATCTTAAATTCATACTCAAAAGTACAAAGCCCCTCATACTATATTATTAATTGCAAAAATTTTTGAAAATGTTCTCAGTGGTAGCTGTTATCTCTAACTTTCCACTGTTTATCTAGGCATATTTTGGCTTCTTCACTGAAAGAGCTCTCATCACATGATCTATGACCACCCTTGTTACTATAGCTAAAGCTTATACTTTAGTTCTTTTCTTACTTGACCTTCTACAGCTGTGAGATACAATATGGTAGCCACTAGCTACATGTAGCTCCTGAGTACTGTAATTGTGGCTAGTTCAAATTAAAGGTGCTGGAGGTATAAAATGAATACCAGATTTCTAGGACTTTGCATGAAAAAAAAAGGATGCAACATGGCTCATTAATTTTATATTAATTACATGTTAAAATGTTTTAGATATAATGGATTAAGCAAAATATACTTCTAAAATTAATTTCACCTATTTCTTTTTACCTGTTCACTACTGCAACAAAAAAATTTATTATCTACATGACTTGCATTACACTTCTAATGGCCAGTACTGCTTTATAGCAACCTCTTGTACTAATAACACCCCTGCTTGCAATTCTCTCCTTCCATGGTTTTTGGGACTCTGCTCTTCCCTACTTTTCCTGAGACCAAAAACTATCATTCTCAAATTCTGGCATGCTGCAAGATCACCTAATTGCTTGCCAGAAATGCAGATTCTTAGAGTTTACCTGCAGACTCTAATTTAATCTGGTACAAACATTTCTTACTAAGATAAGAAAATTCTGGGGCACCCAGATGGCTCAGTTGGTTAAGTGTCTGACTTTGGCTCAGGTCATGATCTCATGAGTTTGAGCCCTGTATCAGGCTCCCTGCTGTCAGCACAGTACCCACTTCAGATCCTCTGTTCCCCTCGCTCTCTGCACCTCCCCACTCATTCATTTTCTCTCTCTCTCTCTCTCCCTCTCTGTCAAAAATAAACATTTAAAAAATTAGGAAATTCTTATCTTCCAGCTCAAATTCTTCTCATCTCCTCTCCTTTTTCCACCTGCTTACTGTACATTTTGGGGATGTCTCAAACTTAACATATCCAATGTTTAATTCTTTATCTCTATTTTCCCTAACCTATTTTTCCCTTCGTCCTCCTCAGTTTGTCCTCCTTTGTCCTCCTCAGTAACCCAAGCTCAGTTACTCCTAGTTACCAAGTTACTCATTCTCTTTCTTCCTCACATCTATATATAATCCGTTATAAAATCCAACTAAATTGAATTGCTTAACCTCTATCCTCTCTATGCTTCCTTAAATCCCTTACTTGAGGGGGATCCCTTACTTCTCAGTCTTGGGACTACTGATATTTTAAGCCAGAGAGTTCTCTGTTGTGAACGACGCTTGGCTTGGGGCACCCAAGCGACAGTGGCCTTCATCTGAAGTCGAAGAGCTGCACCCAAAGTACTGAAGTATAAATCGATGTGACTGACGGAGACGGTGTCTGAGATTTGCTGCGAAGTGGAAAGAGTGCGGTGCGCCGTAGGACATTTTCCAAAGGCAGCCGCAGCCCCTGCTCTGCCTCCTGTTCTCCCATGTGACCTTGATGCCCCTCCCACCTGGGCGGGGCCTGTAGCCTCTCCTTAAATCTCTGCCAGCTTGACATTTTCTTGTAACCAATAGAAGGTGTAGAAAAGTAGTTTGTGAGGCTGGGCCGGGAAAGGCGATGCCGTCCCGCCTTGCTCTCGGGAACGCAGACCGTCTTCTGCATTGTAGGATGCACAGATTGTCTTGTGCATTGTAGGATGTTTAGAAGTTTCCCTGTCCTGGGGCACCCGGGTGGCTCAGTTGGTTAGGCTTCCAACTTCAGCTCAGATCATGATCTCCTGGTGCATGAGTTTGAGCCCCGCATTGGGCTCTGTGCTGACAGCTCAAAGACTGGATCCTGCTTCGGATTCTGTGTCTCCCTCTCTCTGCCCCTCCCCTGCTTGTGCTCTCGCTTGCTCTAAGAATAAATATTTTTTAAAATTAAAAAAAAAAAAAAAAAAAGAAGTTTCCCTGTCCTCACCCCAGTATTTATCAGTAGAAACCCCTAGTTTGAACAATGAAAAATGTGTCCAAATATTACCAAATGTATTTGGGGGCAGGGGGATCACCTCTAACTCCATAGAACCACTGCCTTGGTTGATTGAGGCCCTCATTATTGATCAGCTGCATTAGGGCAAGAGATTCCACCTGGCCCTCCTGCCCAGGCCTGTACCTCTTCCCTATTTTCCACTCTCCTTATAGTTTTACACTTTTCTTCAGTATAAAATGTAGTATCTTTAATATGTCATAAAAAGGGCACTATCTGTCCTCTACTTACCTCTCCAGCTTCTCACTCCAACTATACTGAATTCCTTGCAGTTTCCTTAAGGATGGAAGAAAGTCATAAGAAGTGTTAGTCACAAGAAGTGCTAAGTACACTAGTAGCTTATGAGACAAATGCAAACCTCCTAGGATGTTTTATATATAGAATATGAGTAACTATGTACTTTCTGAAACACAGGCAGAATTGTGTTAAATATACATAGTAAGTTAGTAAACTATAAGGCATGCCAAAGCTAAATAAAAAATATGATGGAAGAGGGTCATTTATAGTCAAACAGGGATGGAAAAACTAAGGTATGAATAACTCTGCCATCTCTGGGACGAAAGCTTCGTCAGCCCTAAATTAGCTACCCACAAGTGACACCTAGTATAGTCCCATATGTGCTCTATCCAAGAAACGCAAATAAAATCAGCGCCTGTTCATCAAGCTAATTAGTAGGCTCTGGCTGTGGCCAGGCCTGTTTCCTTATATCGATCCAACAGAGTAGATGTGTGTCATTGGCCCAAAGCACTTTCTGCCTGTAGGCCTTCTTGCTATAACCCCATCTCTAGTCCTCATAAGCATATCATCAGTGGAAAAGGCGGATGTGGCAGATAGAACATACGAACATCGCATAACTCATGATTCAGGTGATGTCGTCCTTCTACATGTTTACACCCCATCCTAAGTGTGTCAACTCCAACTCTTTCCCCTGCCTGGGTATTTAAGTTGATTTAATAAACCATGTTTTTCAAGTATCTTAATGTGGTCTGTGAGCCTTCTGTTTCATTACCATTAGGATGGCTTAATTAGTAGTGTACTTGGATGTCACGAGTGCATCAAGTTAGTTTTCTACACAACAGCTCAATTCAAGCATTAATCTCCCTACTGAATGCCCCTGCTTTCATGTATCTCATTTTATCCTGTTCATATCCTTGTGTTTCTATCATGGTATTTATCACACCACACTGTGATTAACTGTTTACTCCTCTGTCACTAGGCTGTGAGTTCTTTCAAAGTAGAGATAAATTTTATTCTTTTTGTCTCATTATTCCTTAGCAAAGCACCAAACACAAAGTAACAAAAGAACTATCGAATGCGACCTCTTGCAGACACAGTTGGGATTATCTCTTGCTTTTTGCCTTTCTCCCATTCCCTAGTTCTAAGATTGACCCAGCCTGGTTGCAGAGCAGGAAAAAAAAAAAAAAAAAAAAAAAAGTGGTAGGAAGGGCCATAGGCTCACTGCAGAAAACAATTTACAGTAGGTGTGTTTTGTATCACAAACAAGCTGGGGCCTTGGTGGACCTTATCTTTTTTCCCCGGTCTCACATTTTTCACTTGGGTGGTCAAAAAAACAATAGTTTGGGTGCTTTCCTCCCTTCTATCCCCACCTGAAAAAGGTTGAAGGCTGAGTCTTCAGTCTAAGGGATCACAATCTCTCAAAGATTCTAGATGAATAATACCCACTCCAAAAACTGAGCGCCTAAACTGTGGCAGACAATAGGGATACAAGAAATAAACTGTTTTCTTCCCTCAGAAAATTTACAAGCATCTTCCTGGAGCCTACATTTTACTCCAAGTAATAAACATAGCTATTTCTATTGTTTGTAATTTAAAAAGATGCATTTTGCAATATATTTCGTTTTAACAAAAATCACACAAAACGTGAGACTATAAATAAAGGGTCTGTTCGTGACGTTCTTGTAACTCATTCACTTCTCCAGGGATTAGGAGGAATGGGGTGCAAAAATTTGGCCTCACACACAGGCATAGGAATTTGCGAATACAATCCAAGTCGGCCGAACCTGTATCTCCCAAGAAATAGCCCCAGGGAGCTCCCAATTCCCTAACCTCACAAAACAAACGCAAAACCGAGAGGACTCCTGAAGCAACCATTGCCTCACCTTGCATATTCCGCCAATTAACACCGCCCAGCCCATTCCGCGCAGGAGGCGGGCCAGGCTCGGATCCGCTCTAGGCTTCTATCGGGCGTCGCTTTATGGTAGCGCTGAGCCTCTCTAGCCCTTGCCAGCCGTCCTCTCAGTGGTAGGACGGGGAAGAGAGGAAGAGCTGGCCGCCAAGTCGGCTCTACGTGAAAGCGGGTGCAGCCCAACCTCGGCCGGGGAGAGCTCGAGCTAAGGTGGAAGGGGCCCGGGGGAGGCTCTGGGAAGGGCGGGAGTGAGGAGACGGGTCCTTGGGTGGGAGGGGGGCCCGGGCCGGTTCACGGAAGTCCCTAAGGAGAGGTGGGAGAGGAGGCCCCGACACATGAAAGGGATTTCAGCTTCCGGCTTGGGCCTCCTGCAGCCGGCTATGCTGCTGTGGCTCCGACTCCCCCAGTTCTTCTGCGGCCCCTTGTGTCAGGGCCCAGCATAGTTTCCGGCGCTTCTGTCTCCTCCGCGGGTTGTCGCCCCTTTTCGGGAGACCTGGAGCCCTCAAAGCTATGATTTAGGCTTATACTATGTACATGAGGGATATTATGGCCCTGAATCTCGTCCACATCCTGTATCGCTGCCTGTTCGTTTTCATTTTTTAATGAGCATCCTCCCAGCCCTAGCTGATTGAGGCTGGAGGCCGATCAGTATTCATTTTTCCATCCCAGTAGCATGAACATAGGAAGTGTTCATTGGATGTATTTGGTAGCTTGACACATGATATGGCTGTCACCTAGGGGCGTTATGCATGTGACCATCATGCTGTTGGAGTGGGAATAATTGCAGCATCCTGGGGACCTAGTCACCCTGATTTGGAGAGATCCATCCTTCTTGATGTGACATGTGACAGTTTCTGAACATGGAACATGTATTCAAAAGACGTTAAGTGATTACTTAGTGCCAGTATTATGCTAAAGAAGCTACAACTGTAAACAGGAACTGGTTCATTCCTTGTCCTCACAGAGCTTAATATATTATTGAAAAACTAACAACATCAAAAAAAAAAAAAAACAAAAAAACAAAACCCTGTGATGAGTGCTATGAAAAGGGAAGTCCCTGATGTTCCTCTTTTGCCCTTGGGTGATGCAGAAAATAAAACCATAATGCTCCTGCCTTCCAACAGCTGAGAATAGAGAAAAAGTTTTCTTGCACCATGAGATTGCTCTGCAGACACAGGAAGAAGGACCTATAATAATAGTACTTGGGTAAGGCACACCAGATAGGTTTAGACACTGGTACTGCCCTGAAGGATAAGTTAGCATTGCCTGGCACAGAAAGGGCCATTGGCTTTCCAAGCAAGAGTCATAAAGTGTAAAAGAACTTTGCAGGCAGTGTCGTTTGGCCTGGAGTATGTGGCATTTGAACAAGTAATTCCATGCTAGAGAGTCCAGACTCTTATCCTCTAGGAAGAGATGAAAGTATTTTCAACAGAATGATTCAGAGTTCAGTTTCACAATCACCTACTCAACAACTGGAGTGTTAAGTATTTTTTGACAATTTGGGCCACATCCAGAATCAGGTAGAACCAAGAGCTTTATTTACTCTTCTTGGTCTAGAAGCAGTCTCTCCATTGCTGAAATCCCACTTCAGTTTTCTTTGGCCTTTAAGGGCTAGAAGACTAGAGACAAATTGCGAATGGGGTTTAGAAGCCTGAAGGTTTGCTAAATTGTTCCAAAAATGATCTGAAACTATACTAGACAAAGCAATAAGAAAATCTGAGGGGAATATGTTAGATAAACCTAGAATAAATCATTAGGACCTAATTAAGAGAGATTCTTCATATAAAAGTAAAATTAATTTTTGTGGGGTTTTTTTGGTTTTATTCATTCAGCAAGAACTTGAATGTTATAACAGGCTCTGTGCTAGGCTTGGTAACTGGAGCTCTAAGCCTCAGTTTCTTCACCTGTAAATGGGGATGATAGTATTTATCTCACTGTTGTAAAGATTAACAAGATGATGTTTGTGCTTGGTGCTATACCTCACACTTAGTAACTACAGGCACCAAATATTTTAAGTGATACTTAGACTATATTTTGGTTTTAACTTCTCTTTATCTTTTTTTTTATTGGGGCTGAGTCTTAAGACTCAGGAAAGCTTGCTGGAGTCATTTCCTTGTATGAGCTCACTCAGCTGTGTTTAACCTGCCTATTGTAGAGTTTTGTAAGGGATAGCAAGTGATAATGCTTAAAAGCTTATTCCATAGAATCTAAATATATATATATGTATAAATTTTAAATCTTTTTTAAAAATCAACTCATAGATAAACAGAATAGATTGGTTGTTGCCAGAGGTAGGGGGTCAGCAAAATGGGAGAAGGGGGTCAAAAGGTACAAACTTCCAGGTATAAAATAAATAAATAAGTAATGGGGATGTGATGTACGGCATGGTGACTATAGTTAACAACACTGTATTGCATATTGGAAAGTTGCTTAGGAAGTAAATCTTAAAAGTTCTTACAAGAAAAAAAGTGTAAGTGTGTGGTGATAGATGTTAACTAGACTTACTGTGGTGATCTTTCACAATATGTGCAAAATATCAGATCTTTACCTTGTACACCTGAAACCAATAATGTTATATGTAAATTATACCTCAATTTAAGAAAAAAAACCTTGTTTCTTGAGCTTGCAGTGTTCAAATCATATGATAATACAAGGAGAAAATAATTTTGTTTACTACCTAAGGTAGTAGAAGGGGTCTAATCTGTTCTACACTTATTTCATTGTTTCTTGACTCTTCTAGTATTGCTGTAAGAATATTAAATGTTAATTTTAGAATCACAAAACATACTATATTTAGGCACTGAATAAAGTGTTGGCAACCCTAAAGCAACAGAAAGTCCAAAATGCAAAAAGTTTTTGGGGATTTTTCAAATAAAAAAAAATCCAGAGTTAGTAAGGAGAGACTTTATTTGAAAGGTATGACAATAGGGGAAAAGGAACTATTGCAGTAGAGAGAATTCTTCGACCAAAAGATCTACCAGCATCTCCAGGGAGGAGTAAACTGATGCTACAACAGATCTCATTGATCCAAAGTTCAGGGACCTGGGGGAAGAAGAGAAACTTAAAATATGACTAACAAACATTTTTGTTCTGAATGGTCAGTTTTAACATGCAGTTAAGATTCACAAATTTGTAAATGAGGCAAAGATTGGGAGTTTGGACGACCTTTGTCCTAGTCTCAGGTAGACAAGGGGGTATCCTCAGAGTCTTATAGAAGCCATAAAGAGAGTAGTGGGAGGATTTCCTTAACCATGACTCTTGAAGAACCAGAAACACAGGCCTCAGGTAAAATTCAACTTCTCAAAAGGCTATTTGAAATGGAAAATGAGTGTACAAATAAAATTCATCCAAACCTCTCTACAGGAAGGCCTTAGGAGACCCGTTGATCCTTCAGGAATTAACTGTTAGTATTTGTAAATCCTACATCACAAAGTACATTTTAAAAGTATTTGAAGACCTGTATCTCATTTGTATCAGAGTGAAATCTTACCAAAAGGTAGGGGAAAAGAACTGAATTAATCAGGCCTAAATGAACACATTTAAGGTTTTTTGTTTGTTTTTGGTTTTCATCTTATCCGATTAAAAACAGGACTTTATGGGGCACCTAGGTGGCTCAGTCAGTTAAGCATCAGACTCTTGATTTCGGCTCAGGTCATGATCTCACCGTTCATGGGTTTGAGCCCCGCACTGGGCTCTGCACTAATGGTGAGGAGCCTACTTGGAATTCTGTCTCTCCCTCTCTCTGCCCCTCCCCCAGTTGTGTTCTCTCTCTCTCTCTCTCTCAAAATAAAGTTTAAAAAAATTAAAGTGAAAAATAAAAGCAAGACTTTTTTTTTTCCTTTCAAGAGGCATAGTAGATTTACTGTTTAAAATGATTGACTGGAGGTAATTAATCTCTCACTACGTTTAAAAGAATTTTCCACCAAAAAAGGGGGTGGAAGTAAAATCATGACTGTTACACAGATATAAAATTATAAATACATGATTTTTGTTTACCTTATTAATGAGGGAACTATGTTGTAACCAATTCCAATGACAAAAGAACAGACATATTTATTCATCAGGACTATTGAAATGAGCAAATGGAGGCAAACGGTCTTCCACAGTGGGCCAAGCAGTCCATTGAGCCACCATTAGACAGAATTTACAAGACTATAGACAAGAATTGGATTTGCATTGCTATCCATTATCCATTATCTACAGTTGTCAGTTGAAAAATAGCTGAAAGGCAGTGGAAGACACAGAATGTGAAAACCCTGATCTCTGTGCTTTCAATAATGCACATATTTCTCATATATATATCGGTTTTATCAAATTTATGACTCCACTCCCCTCATAGTCTTCCCTAAATGTTAGACTTCCTGAAAGATAAGTTCATGTTTGGGTGTGTATCTTCCTTTTTTTTTTTTTTAATATGCTTTATAAATATGGAAGATGCTTGGTTAATATTCTCTTAATTGAATTACCTGAAGCAGTGGATCTGGATCTCAAAGTAGTATGCTTACATGTCACCTGGGGGTCTTTTGTTGTTTTGTTTTGTTTGTTTGTTTTAGTATAGATTCTGATTCAGTAGGTCTAGGGTCCTTACTGAGATTCCTCTTTTCTAATACGTTCCCAGCTGATGCCAGTAAGGTTCGTAGACAGTAAATAGTAGTGCATTCCTGACTATGTTAATTAAGGAAGGTGTTCGATTAATTGTTACTGGAGAACATTACATCATGCTGTAGGTAAAGAGAGCAACATGGAGCTACTGGACTGTCACTGGAAGAAAAGAATAAATATGATTTGTGGGCCACATTGCCAGAACATAGACCAAAACGAGCAAAAGAAACAGTTGCTGGGAAATAGATGCAAAGAGCTGTACAGCAGAACTTTAGCTTAGGGAGGAAAGACAGAAATAAAGACATCAGATACTACAACAGGGGAGGAGCAGCTAGAGGCTGTAATTTTTAGAAGACAGGCAATAACCACTTAAGGTCACGGCCGAAATTTTGTGCTCCTTGAGTTAGCCTGACTTTTCTTTAGCAATACATGAAAAAACTGCCTAATTGTAGATCAGGAAGGTAACTTATGTAAGACTTCAAGCAGTAAAACTTTACTGACACAGGTGTATACACTTTTACCTTGACAGTTTTAATTTTTTTTTTTAATGTTTATTTTTTTGAGAGAGAGAGAGACAGCATGAGCAGGGGAGGGGCAGAGAGAGAGGGAGACACAGAATCCAAAGCAGCCTCCAGACTCTGAGCTGTCAGCACAGAGCCCAACGTGGGGCTCAAACTCATGAACCATGAGATCATGACCTGAGCCAAAGTTGGACGCCTAACCAACTGAGTCACCCAGGTGCCCCTACCATGACAGTTTTAAATGAGTGTACAGTTGTGCCATTGAGTTTTAATCAGTGTGTAAAATTTATTTTTTTACCATGACTTGCAGTTTATCTTCTGATAGGACGTTTTAATTTTAAACTGAGCATGTCCTATAATTTGTTCATGGGAAGTTCAGCTTTCTTTTAGCAACAAGTGAGAAGTGGTGCATAATGTGAAGCTGGTACCAAAGAAACATTTCTACTTTCAGGAATATACAAAAAATGAGGTTGCCAAATTTAACAAATAAAAATACAGCATGCCCAGTTAAATTTGAATTTCAGACAAACAACAAATTACTTTTTAGCAATATTTGGGATATACTTAAAATATATGTACATTATCTAGAATTCATGTTAATTGGCCAGTCTAATAGTAAATCTACCCTAACAGTGACACCAGAGGGATAGCTGCTTAGAAAATGGTATTGCACAGCAGTGTAATTCCTGCAAGTGTTCCTCCAAAAATTATAGTACTCAAAAGTGTGCCAAAAGCTCAAAATAGTTGGAAGCACCTGTTTACCAGTAGAGGATGTTTTCAAGGACTGAGAGGGTCATGGCTACATTGAATTAAAAACACATTTAAGTCTATGCTTTCCAACTAAGAGTTCAGGTTCATAGTAGTTTAAGATTAATAAAAGAATTTATGGTATTGTGGAATTTCCAAGCAAATACTTAGAAAAAGGTGGGGCTGCCTGGGTCACTCGGTGGGTTAAGCATCCTACTTTGTTTGGCTCAGGTCATGGTCTCATGGTTGGTGAGTTTGAGCCCCATGTCAGGCTCTGCGCTGGCAGCATGGAGCCTGCTTCAGATTTATTTCCTCTCTCTCTCTCTCTCTCTCTCTCTCCTCCCTCCTCCTGCCCTGCTTGTGCATGCTCTCTCTCTCTCTCAAAATGAATAATAAACATTAAAAAGTGGTTTAATATGAGTTAATCATATTTCCAAGTTTCCGAGAGAGATCATTTAGAAATAAGTACGCTGGCACAACTGGCAGTCTTGCTAATAAACTCTAGTGAACCATGTCGTAATTTAGACAAGATAAAAGGAAAGTAAAGGAACAGATGCCCCAGTAGCCAAGGAAAAGAATTTCCTAGTGGGTAAAAATGTATTACTTCTGTAGACAGAATTTCCAAAATGAATTTTCTAAGTCACAGGATGCTTTTCCTGTTAAATACGGTTAGGGTGATGCAAGTGTTTGAATGCTAAGAAATAATTTTATGTTCGAAAAATCACAGATTAGTGGCTACAGATTGGGTATAGTACCTACAAATATAAAGAATCGAGCATTAATAAAACATTAAACAATAGCAGTTTCCATAATGTATGGGTCAAGTTTTTTTCTTTGTGTTGACTGTTAAGAAAGTTCAGAGCCAGATTTGTGTCCCATATCTCTTAAAGTACAGTACAGCATAGTTTGTAGTTTTATAATCATATCTCTGGCTTCCTCTTTTCCACTCCTTAATTTATTTTAATCCACATTTCTGTTAAAAGAAATCTGCTTGTATAATACAAGCCATTTTGTCTGATATAATAGGTACCATTACTTGGAAGTTAAATTTTAAAAGTTGGTTAAAATAGAATAAAAAATATATAAACATGCTCCACCTTAACTAGCTTTTAAAAACATCATAAATTAAAATGTTCAGTGACATTTTGAACTTTAAATTGTATTCTATTTTTTAACTTTTTAAATTTAGTATTTTAACTGAAAACAGATGCATAGTCACCATTTTTTGTTAACATGAGACCAGAGTCATCTGTGTATATGGTGTTTTCTTTGCATATGGTTTCTTTGTATATGGTTTTTCTCTACAGAAAACATGGCAAAGTAAGCTTTCTAACGATTTTTTTTTTTTTGAGCAAAATTTATAAAAGCACTGGCAAAACTGCAGGATCCTAGATTTTTCAGCACTCTGCCACCATCCAGATTTCAGTGATTCACATATATATTTTTTAATGTTTTTACTTTTTTTAATATTATTTATTTTTGAGAGAGAAAAAGAGTGCACAAGCTGGAGAGGGGCAGAGAGAGAGAGGGAGAGAGAGGATCCGAAGCAGTCTCCACTGTCAGCACAGACCCCAGTGCAGGACTCCAACTCACCAACTTTGAGATCATGACCCAGGCTGAAGTCAGATGCCCCATTGACTAAGCCACCCAGGCGCCCCTCACATATATTTTTCCTAGTGACTTGTATTTGTTGAATTTTTTCTTAAGAATTCAACTAAGGTTTTGTATTTGCTTTGAAAAATATTTATGAAATTTTCAAATAGTACAGAAAATGAAGCATGTGTGTACATGCCACCAAGTTTTATATTCCATAAATATCTTTAAAAAGGTTCCTTCCTCCTTAGAAGTATGTATACCACAAATTTGTATTTCTCTTTTTTTTTTTTTTTCATTCTTTATACTTAGAGAAAGCCCGCACATTTGGACGTGTGCCCAGGGGAAGGGCAGAGAGAGAGGAGGAGGGAGAATCCCAAGCAGGCTCTGCCCTATCAGCACAGAGCCCAATGTGGGGCTCCATCTCATGAACTTTGGATCAAGACCTTAGCTGAAATCAAGAGTCGCAGGTTGTTTAACCCACTGAGCCACCTAAGTGCCCCAAATTTGGCATTTCTTTTTTTTTTTAATTTTTTTTTTTTCAACGTTTTTTATTTATTTTTGGGACAGAGAGAGACAGAGCATGAATGGGGGAGGGGCAGAGAGAGAGGGAGACACAGAATCGGAAACAGGCTCCAGGCTCCGAGCCATCAGCCCAGAGCCTGACGCGGGGCTCGAACTCACGGACCGTGAGATCGTGACCTGGCTGAAGTCGGACGCTTAACCGACTGCGCCACCCAGGCGCCCCAGCATTTCTTAATCTGATACATATATTTTATCATGATTCATATTTTTATTCATAAACCATGTACACTCTTGTGTGTGTTTAAAATTTTAAATAAATGGTATGTGTCCTTTTACAACTTTTTCACCTAAGATTGTCCTTGAGATTTATCTATGTTGATTCATAGAATTCCTGTAGGTTAGTCATCTTACCTGACCTGTAGGAGTCCCTGTTGAGTAACTCACGGTGTCTCATTCTTAAAATTAGGTTCTTTCCAACTTTTTACTGTCAAAGACAATAAATGCTCAAAGTCCTTGTATATGTAATGTACAAAGTCCTTGTGCTCATGTGGGACATAGATTTTTCTGGCATTGACATCTAGAGGTGAAAGTGCAAGGTCCTGGGATGTGGACTTCTTTAATTTTGCCAGAAATTGCCAAAAATGCTCTAAAGCCATTGCAATTTACATTTCTACCAGTGTATAAGGAGCATGTAAGAGTTGGCCACAATTTAACCAGCACCAGGTTATCAGATTTTAAAATTTTGACATGCAAATGTTTGAGAAATGGTATTTAATTTGCTTTTTTTTTTTTTTTTTTGACAGCAGTGAAGGGTGTACATCTTTGCATGCATTTCTTGGCTATTTTGTTCTCTTCCTCTGTGAATTGCCTATCTGTATTTTTTTAGTTTTCTAATGGGTTCCTTGTCATTTTCTAATTGATTTATAGAAGTCAGGATATGTTGTTGTTTTTTGTATATTTGGGATAATAATCCTAACCTTGAAAGCATACCTTTCAAGTGTGGCTGTTTTTCCTCCTTTAGAGTTATAAGGAAATGTTTAATTTTGATGTATAATCAGATATATCCATCTTTTCCTTTGGTATGTGCTTTCTTGTTTGAGAAATTCTTCTCCCAATGTCACAAAGTCTTCTATGCTTGCTTGCTTGCTTGCTTTAAATGTTTACTTATTTATTTTTGAGAGAGACAGGGAACGTGAGGGGGGGGAGGGGAGGGGAAAGACAGAGGGAGAGGGAGAGTCCCAAGATTGTGAAAGCATTACCTGAGCCAAAACCAAGAGCTGGACACTTAACCCACTGAGCCATCCGGGCACCCTGTCTATGTTTTCTTTTAAACATTTGTATAGTTTTTCTTTTCTTGTTTGATTATTTAACCCATCAGGAATTGATTTTTGATTGTGAGAAAGAGATCTTAGTCTATTTCCATGTGGTTATCTGGTTATCCCTAATCTTTTAATATTTTCCCCATTAAGGTGTAATACCCTATAACACTGATTATATAAAATCATGTGTCATATGTCACACCAAACCCTTATCTTTTCATGGATCTATTTGTCTATACTATACTGCTACCACAGATTTAATTATAATAGCTTTATAGCAAATAAATATGTTACTTTCTTTTCCTTCAAGACTATCTTGACTGTCTTGGATTTTTACTCTTCCAAATAAACCAAATGCTAAATTCCAAGGTGGAATGAGTGGAATACCTACTGGGATTTTTATTGGAAGAGTATTGAATTTATAGATAAATTCCTGGAGAATTTATATACTTTGGTCAGAGTTCCCATGATTAATTTCTACATTCATTTAGGATAACTTTTTTGTCTGTTTCATAATTTTCTCCATAAAAGTCCTGCATATCTGATGTTTATTGTAGGCTTTTGGTAAATGCCATTCTATTCCTCACTTATGAAGAGTTTCTTTCTTTTAAATAGGTGTTAATTTCAGCAAATGCTTTTTCAGTTTCCCAGATAAAAAGTTTGCAGCACAAATCTGACTCTTCATTTTTTTCTCTAGGGCAATCAGCACATGACCTACTTGAGAGAGATCTGTAGACAAAATCTAACAAGGGAAATTTGCTAGAATCAAGAGTGATGGATCCATGTTCAGTTGGAGTCCAACTCCGTACCACGAATGAGTGCCATAAAACCTACTATACTCGTCACACGGGTTTCAAGACTTTGCAAGAACTGTCATCAAATGATATGCTTTTACTTCAACTTAGAACTGGAATGACACTTTCTGGGAACAATACCATTTGCTTCCATCATGCGAAAATTTACATTGACAGATTTGAGGATTTGCAGAAGTCATGTTGTGACCCATTTAACATACACAAAAAACTAGCCAAAAAAAATTTGCATGTAATTGACTTAGATGATGCCACTTTTCTGAGTGCAAAATTTGGAAGACAGCTTGTACCTGGGTGGAAGCTTTGTCCAAAATGTACACAGATAATCAATGGAAGCGTGGATGTTGATTCTGAAGATCGGCAGAGAAGAAAACCTGATTCAGATGTATGTATGGCAGCCATTTTTGTCTCCTGTGTTACTTCTACAATGTGGGGTTTTGTTGAACTATAAAGAAATCATTTATATTATTATGATACTAATTGTAAATTAAAGTTGGGGAGGTGAAAGTAAATGATTTTCTAAATATTCCCATGTACCTAGACTGGATGATAAACCGGGCTTGAGAAAGAAATAACATACTATGCCCAAGACTCAAGCTGTAACTCCTAGGGCTAAGATGTCAGGAGTGGCTTTTAGAACATTCTGGTAAAGCCAGGATCTAGTTATTATCTTAGCTTCTTTTCTAATACCAAAGTAACTCAATGGGACATGCCAGCCAGTGAGGATCTGTATAGCACAATGAATTCCCCTTGAAAATTACTGCTTTAAAACGAACACCAGAAAAATCACTTCCAATAATTGTTTCTTCAACCTTTCTTTCTTCTTTGGTGTTAATACTATTCTTTGGATATCTTTTGCTTTTAGCTCTGAATTCTTACTTGATATGATCAAGCTAATTTTAGTGCTCCCTATGGTCAAAAAGCATACATTTTTACATTGTAAATACTAAATATTTATAACTCTCCCTTATTCACATACCTACATTCAGATTATTTAACTACATCAGAAAAAAAAACCCGAGATTTCATAAAGCTATCTTTGGGTGTAGAACAAAGACAAGTATATCAAAGGAGCACTTCTCAAAATTTCTATTTATAACCAATTTATAATTCTTGCTGCTGGGATGTTTTTCTCAATTTCCCCCTTTTCATTATATTAATAAACCAAATTAAAAGATAATTAAAATTTTAAATTATATGTAGTACTTCCCTTTTGTTCTCCCCTCAAAGGCATATCTCCAGGACCCAGTGTTACCTTGCAGTTCATACTAGGTACTTGCACCTGTCACTATAGATGTCTTCTCCATTCCATTTATTTGTTGCTCTGTGTAATATATCACATAAACTGCTTTTTCCCCAGATAACAAACTTAAATCCTTAACCATGAAAATTTTGTTTTACCAATGCTTTTTAAAAAGATGATAATACTGTTTCAGGACTTGAAACCATTATTATCTCTCTGCTTTTAACTATGTATACAATAATAGAATCTTTTCTTAAGGACTCAAGATCATATTAGGAGCCTCAGTTTTTGTTTTTCTTTTTTGTTACGTTTTTAAAGTAATCTCTACACCCAGTGTGGGCTTGAACCCACAACCCAAAATCAATAGTTGCTCGCTCCACCAACCAAGCCAGCCAGGTGCCCAGGAAACTCAGTTTTATCCCATTGGGTCGTACAGCAGGGGTTTTTTTTGCCTTTTCTCCCATATTGACAGAAGCCATAGCAGTTTTCAACAGGCCTATCACCCCTTCTAATAGGCCAGAGACTAAAATTAGGTAATGGAAATATTACAAATAAGTTAACCAAAGTTAAACTTTGAATATTGTCTAAGGCTGTGTAAATTTCATTGCACTTGGGTTCTAAAACCTTTTTCTTCTTTTTTGTGAATTCCAGACTGTCCTTCAGGTTAAGGAATAATCAGGATTAACATTAAGTTAAATATTAATGTATTCATGGTCTGTTGTCAAGATTTGAGTTGATAATTTGTTTACCTTTATTCAGGGAAGAACTGCTAAAGCTTTGAGGTCATTGCAATTTGCAAACCCAGGAAAACAAACTGAATTTGCTCCAGAAACTGGTAAAAGAGAAAAAAGAAGGCTCACAAAAAATGCAACCGCTGGTTCTGACAGGTAGGCTGTGTGTTCCCTGAAGACCTTTGTTAGCTTGCTACGGCTCTCTGTTATTGTTTCACATCTTTCTCTGGAGTTTTGAATTTTTTGGGTAGATATTTTAAACTGGATAATCTGCAATTAGTAGGAATCTCCAAGGGCTGCATATAAAATGAAGGCGTCCCTTTCAGCTCTAAAAATTTATTTCTAAGGAAGTGTCAATGAAGTGAACAGGTTAACATTTTTGGCATGATAACTAAAATTCAAACATATTTAAAACAGTTTTTTGAAAAGTATTGGTATTATGTAATTGGTATATCACCCTTCTATGGGTGGCAGCTAAAAAGTAAATCTTATGAAAATTCAAGGTTGCTTTTTATTTTTTACATGTCTAAAATAGAAACAGTTATGGTATAGTCAACAGAACGAATGACAAAAGTAAATTGTTTAGAATATGACTTTTTAAACTGAACATTTCTAACACAGGTTGACAAAGAAATGTTAGTGTAATCATTCAGAATTATTTTCTACATATGCCATTTATTCCATCTGTTAAGATTTTCCAATGAGTCATTTAAGTGTTTTTAGGCCAGATTTGCTCGAGTCCGTTAAAGAACAAGAAACAGATTAATTGCAGTATAAAAACCAATAGGGTAATAGAGATTGGTAACCAACAAAATGTACCATTATTAAGCAGCCATTCTTTGTTGTTGTTGTTGTTGTTGTTGTTGTTGTTGTTGTTGTTGTTGTTAAGGGAAGGGGAAAATATTTTTCACAGAAATAATATTTTTTTGGAAATAGTTCTGGTCCATTCCTTTACTGAGTTGACTTTTAAATGGACTTCTAGAGGCATTTTCAGGCTCTTTGGATTTGTCTCAACGCTTTAGAACGAGGTCTCTTCTCACACACAGTTCATTACTAGTAATTATAGAGTAGGCTTGAGTCTGGTAAGTTATGTACCAGTTTTGCAGGACCTCATCCCTAATTCAAAATATTTTACTTGCTTCCATTTTTTTTTTTTTTTTACCTTTTTTTCATTTATTCAAAAATAATGTCTTTGTGAAGTGTCATTCATCTTGTGTTTTCTTTTACAGACAAGTGATACCAGCAAAGAGTAAGGTCTATGATAGCCAGGGCCTGCTGATTTTCAGTGGAATGGACCTCTGTGACTGCCTCGATGAAGACTGTTTAGGATGTTTCTATGCTTGTCCTGCCTGTGGTTCCACCAAATGCGGAGCTGAATGCCGCTGTGACCGCAAGTGGCTATATGAGCAAATCGAAATCGAAGGAGGGGAAATCATTCATAACAAACATGCTGGATAATTTGTGGTATCAAATTATAGGAAAAGATCCCATCTCTATTTCTAAAACTCTGTCACTCTCAGATGCATTCTAAAGTTGACTGCCAAATGATGACAATTTGAAAACCACCTCAGCATGCACTCATTATGCATTAGTTTTGCAGTTAGGGTGCTTTAAGATTTATTATTTGATGTCAGTTTATATGGGCTTTTACTCAGCAGTCAGCTTTAAGCCTGCCCAGGCCAATGTCAACAAGTAGGTAAAGGCAGTCCTCCATTAGCACAGTTCACATTTCAGTTCCATGGTATATACCATGGGTAGTCACGTGAAGTACAAACTTCCCTGCTGGCTCTTTGTCCCTAAGTCATTATGTAACAGATGTGCCTCCTCATTAGTGACCAGTCCATCCGTGACCTTGACTCAGACCCCTCTAGTGGCTGGTTACCGCATATCTGTCATTCAGTCCACTCCTAGACAGCAAAGCATGTGGTTGTGCTGTCTCCTTGTCACCCATGTGACATTTTCCAAAAGTGGATCATCAAAATAACTGGCCACCAAAGATAAAAGAGCAGTGAAGAAATGAAAAATGATCATGCTAGATGTGAGATATGCACTGAACGTAGATGGAGTTGTAGAAGAAATCACTTATGGGAAGGTTGATGCTGCTGTTTCTTTAGAGCCTCAGTATGCAGCTAGAGGAAGCTCGCGGGGGGTTGCTGGGGGGAGCAATGTAAATAGGGAAATAGGCTGTGATGAAAAGCTTGAATATATCCCAGAGGAAGTGATAGTAAAAAACTTCACATTAAAGGAAATTACAGTGATTTTACAACATTGAAAGCACAAATGAGAAAATGGTAGAAGCAGATCCAAACTTAAGTATCTGCAATGGTATAGCCTACTTTGTATCTTAAGTTAGCAAAAAAGCAGGCACTGTTCAAACCGCTCTTGATTAGTTTTTTGCAACGGAATAATGCTTTAATTCTCAGTGTTTCCAATGTTTTTCAATAACAGTGTACTAAAATACCTTTTTTTTTTACAGTGTTTTCATTTTCCTTTACATTTCTAACAAGAGTTTTTAATATTTTGATGGGTTTTTGGAGGTCACAGAACATTTTCCCCATTGATTATTAAGGTTGCTACGAATGGTCATTTTTATGGTCCAGCACTACTGTGCAAGCCAAGGACTGTAGCCGAGAACAGTGCCTACTTCAGGAAAAATTAATTTCAATAAAACTAGGTGGTTGAGTGTTAAAACTATTTTGGAAATAATCTACATATCTAAGTGCTAAAATTCTTGTCACTACTTACCCTTAAAAAAAAGTTTTAGCATTGTAAACCTTTCATTGTTTAGCCATACATTCTTGGTGAAAATTTGTTCCTGGTGGCAAAGATCTTATTATGTATAAAGCATGGATATTCATACAATACAGAAACAGGGATACATGGTGTCTATGTTATTAAAGTTTTATAAGGTGGTGATTAGGATCAAAAGGGCTAAAAAAAAAGGCTTTAAGGCAGTAGTAATGAAAAGGAAAAAAAGTGGACAAACAGTGGTAGAGACAATATAAATTAAATTGGAAATTGCTTGAATCTTGATGTACTGGTTCTGTATGGAATTCGTATGGGTGCTCTTTGGAGAATGAGAGTGGGTGATAACTTCTCTGCTCCTTTTTCAAGCAGCTCCCTGTCTGTCTAAAATATTTTATCAGCTAGGGCATTGCCACTAAACTAGGTTTTTGCTTTGTTTTCCCTAAGTTGTAGTACTTTAGTTTAACCAGATAAGCTTTTAGTAGTTTCAGATACATTTTAAGTCATTTAAGTGAAATTTATGCAGCCAATTTGATTGGATTGACCAGTGGAGGTTTATTTTTATTTCTGTATACTTTGGTATCTGTTTAACAGGTTTTACTTTGATGGAATGCCATTTTGAACCATGGTATTGTCATTAAGTTATAATTGTCCACTGACCTACTTATCAGAAGTATAATCGGTATCAAGTCTTTAATTCAGATTTCAACAGAGCACTGGCAAAAAGAATATTTTGGCTTTATATACTTAAATTAGATGCTAGTTTTTTGGGTGTTTTTCTGAATTAAGGAAATATTTTGTTATAGAGGATACAGAGACTTCTAATTTTATCTGAACTTCTGGGTTCATTAGACCTTAGTTGCATTGCTACCAATGTTTTGGTTTTTTGTTTGTTAGTTTTTTTTGTTGTGTTTTGGTTTGGGTTTTTTTTGGTTCTAAGTAAGTATGATTTACTATATTGCTTAAGCTTTTCAGGGGCGCCTGGGTGGCTCAGTCGGTTAAGCATCAGACTTCAGCTCAGGTCATTTGTGGGTTCCAGCCCCACCTGGAGCCTGCTTCAGATTCTGTCTCCTTTTCCCTCTGCTCCTCCCCTACTTGTGCTCTGTCTGTCTCTCAAAAAATAAACAAACATTAATAAATAAATAAATCTTAGATTTTTTTTTTGTTTAAAACAGGAATATATTTTCAACAGAATAAATGACTTTAAAATTCAAACTGTTTATATTTCAACAGTCCTTAGACTATTTCTGTGTTATTTTTCAAAGATGGTAATATTTAACTTGTTTCAGGGATAAGTTTCTATTATAATTTTGCTTATATTTGTTCATTATGCCTATGTAGAAGACCAGACTTTTAGTGAGCATGCAAAATATTTACAGAGAGAGGTATATCTAATTTAGTCTACTACAATAAAAGCTGTGTTTTGGGAAAATTACGTCATGAGTTCACTTACTATTTTTTACTGTAGAATTACAAAAATACAGAATACAATGAAATAATCTGAATTCTTTTTATATTTTCCATAAGTATGGTTCACGGTGGCTAAAATTATTTTAGAATACTATTAGTCTAAAAGGCAAAAATAAAAGTGATAAGAACACTTCTGCTGTATATGGGTCCTGCTTAAGAAGTTGCTGTAAGGCCATAAACATTGGTCTTACACAGTGTTGGTCACAAATGTTAAAAAGTGCATTTATATATTTGAAATAAATGGCATCCCATGTAATCTTTTTTCTATTTATTTTATAAGCATAAGAAAATAGTTACCTTTGAAATATT
This sequence comes from Panthera pardus, assembly GCF_024362965.1. NCBI lineage: Eukaryota > Metazoa > Chordata > Mammalia > Carnivora > Felidae > Panthera > Panthera pardus. Next base: position 30,777,236 of record NW_026526677.1, on the reverse strand, counting down.
ATTCATGAGATTCTTCTATTTTTTTAATATTATAGCTATGTCTGTATAACAAGCTGTTCTACCATCTGACAGAATTCTCCAGAGAAATGCATTTGTGTCCTCTCAAGTACTCCCACGTTCAGAACCCCTGAATCTGTATCAGAGAACCTAGGTAATATGAGTGTTCAGTAAACCAAAACATGTTTTTGTTTTTTTTTTTTTTAAATGGGGATGGCTGTCTGAAGCATGGTTTAGTTTGCCGTACAGTGTTATAGGTGGGTTTTGTTGGACAAAATCTGAGCAGTCAGTTCTTTGAAAGAGCTGTTGCTGCCCTGAAAAGGCAGATTCCGCTGCGGCCTCTCAGCCCCACCCCTCCTGGGTCACGTAACACTGTATGAAACCAAGGGGTCTTAAATGGACTGCACTTTGGTAATTAGAGATTTTCTGTCGACATTAGGAATACCCTTGTACAAAGTCATATGGCACTGCCTTAGTTTTTGCTGACATCTGCTGGTATCTTGATGTAAATAAACTCTGCTGCTACTAAATGCTTAATCTCTTCACTTTTAAATTAAACTGTGAACACTGGTAGTTACACTAAAGTGGAATATTTTAAAGAACCCTGGGAGTAGAATGGTTTCTCTTTGTAGCATTCTTAGGTCTCACCCAATAGTAGTCAACCAGATTTCTTTTTTCAGGAATATGAGTCAGGATATGAAAATATGCATAGGCACTTCTGGGTTTCATTTATTTATCTATTTAAGGTTTATTTAAGTAATCTCTACACCCAGTATGGGGCTCAAACTCACTACCCTGAGATCAAGAGTTACAATGCTCTTCCGACTGAGCCAGCCAGGCACCCCTCACTTATTTTTATAAAGTGGAGAGACTTGGGAAAATAATGGTTTTTATTTACTGAAAACCATCAAATGCTTCACTGAACACTTAGTTTGAAAAGCATGATAAACTCCTGTAGAATATATACCCCAATTTATAGATTATTTGCAATGGCACAGTTGTGAGGATTGACTAATTTTACCAAGATAATCTAGCTTCTAGGAGATAAAGGAGATTTACCTGGTAAAACATTATTAACTGAGTTGGATTAGTAATACTGCGTCTTTAAGTGCAATTTAAAAGTATTTAATTACAGTCCTATCAGTGGCACAACTAGCCATATTAAATGTTTTCCCCTTGAAACCATGAGGGATAAATGTCTTTGTGAAACACTTAATGATTTAAAAACTTCAATTTTCTCATTTCGTATTAATCTACAAGCAAACAAATGTTTTATTAAGGAGTTGCCATAATCTTCATCTGTGTTTTGTTTTGTTTTTTTTTAATGTTTATTTTTGAGAGAGAGAGATGGAGATAGAGCGTGAACAGCAGAGGGGCAGAGAGAGAGGGAGACACAGAATCCAAAGCAGGCTCCAGGCTCTGAGCTGTCAGCACAGAGCCAGATGCAGGGCTCGAACTCACAAACCATGAGATCATGACCTGAGCTGAAGTCGGTCACTTAACCGACTGAGCCACCCCGGCTCCCCCATCTGTGATTTTGAAATAAATGGACATACTAAAAGTATAATGCTTACAAACATTGCTAGGATGTCCAAAACTTTCCAATAGTCCCAACTTCAACAGATAATGCATGAAAACACAAAAGTTTGGCTCATGATTTTCATTGTAAACTTGGATGATACTTTTCAAAGACACATTTTAAGGTGAGGGCACATTTTTCTTAAATAGTGTAAAAACTAGACACAGGTCAAATTGCAGGATCTTTGTCCTTTTGAGAGAACTTCATGAAGAGTATGGCCTGTAAAAGGAGACCTGAAACAATCAAAACAGAAATACTATCTGTTAAGTATCCCTTTGTTACCAATAATCAGTTACCAATCAGTTTGATCAACCCAAATTAAACTTTAGTTTTAATTATATTCTGGTAGCCCAAGTTTATGATCTGGACTTCAAAGTAGTATTTACTTCCAGTTACTTTTAAAATTGAATTTGTGGGGCACCTGGTGGCTCAGTCGGTTAAGCATCGGACTTTGGCTCAGGTCATGATCTCATGGTTCATTGAGTTTGATCCCTGCGTCGGGCTCTGTGCTAACAGCTCAGAGCCTGGAGCCTGCTTCAGATTCTGTGTCTCCCTCCCTCTCTTCTCCTCCCCTGCTCGTGTTCTGTCGTGCTCTCTTAAAAAATAAACATTACAATTTTTTAATTCAATTTGTTATTTGGTGGCATAAGCTAAAGTAATAGTGGCAATCCTGGTACCATGTAAATGGGTTCTACAAAGATCTGGGTGAAGTACAAATTTAATTTTGGCATTAAGAGGTAAAATGATTCAGAGACGTTCAGTGAACTGTGGCATCATTAAGGTTTGTAAATAACAAACTCATTGTCTACCCCAAAGGGGAAGCCTTCCGTTTTGGATTGGACTTTCCTGTATTTCAGTTCAGCTTAGTATAGTGAAATCAGATCAGTTATTAGAAGAGAACCTGGAGGGCCAATCTGATGATCTAGAGAAAACTATCACTTGAGCTTTTTTTTTTTTTTTTCCTTTTTGGTAAATAAGGTTTTAGAAAATACCAATAAACTTTAGTCATTTATGCCTTAGTGAAGGAGACTGCAAAGAGCATTTCTGCATAAAATATAGGCCCTACAAACTGGTGCGTGCAAATAAGATTATTTTCCAAAATACTATGGCTCATGGCATTTCTAAATTTGGTCACAAAAAGACTTCCCTATAGCAAATATTGAAAGGAAAACATTCCCAAAGTTTGTCAGTAAAAGTTTCCAACTCATCTCCAAAAAGTTATAGTTGAATGCTTAATTTGTCCTTGATACCTTTTTTTTTCAAAGAACTACACATAGATTTAAGTGAGAACAGCTAAACATCCCTGACAGACCAAGCTTTCCACTGTGTGACATAACCCACAAACTCATGTTAGGAGGATCCTCAGACCTTTTAAGGGAAATGGGCCTAGGAGATTCTTACTCTGCATTTTGCTTTCCCCTGTTCCCAACTGGTTGGGCTTCGTAAGAGACCTGACCCAAGGAAAGCCAATTAGGCTAGCAAAGCTTACGCGTTGGGCAAATATTAAAGGAAACATCACCAAGTGATGAAAGAGATTAACTGAGCCTATCAGATTATTTCAGAAATAAAATTTGTTTTAATGTTTATTTACTTTTGAGAGAAAGAGTGTGAGCAGGGGAGGAGCAAAGGGAGAGGGAGAAACAATCTGAAATAGGCTCCAGGCTCTAAACTGTCAGCACAGATCCTGACGCGGGGCTCAAACCCACAAACCACAAGATCACGACCTGAGCCAAAACGGACGCTTAACTGACTGAGCCACACCAGCGCTCCTATTTCAGAAATTTAGACAAGATACAGGAGAAAGAATTCAGAGGTTTGTAGAAAGAGAGATGAAATGGCAGAATAGCTAAGGCACGTTAGGGTTCTAGACCTACACACTTGGGAGGCAAGAGCTCTTGAAGCTGTCATTGAGTCTCCAGAGCTGCTGTCAGATTAGTACATCTGTTGTATCTTGAAATTACCCACTATCAGTGAAACCTGGCCACACAGTTGATTCCTTTATATTCATACAGATCCTTGCAACAAATACTCTATTACTTAAGCAAACCTTAATGAGCCTTAGTGAGTTCTTTCACCCAAAGAGGCTTACTAACAGACCTGCCCTGCTAACTAAGAAAAAAGAGAGTGAAGGTATAGTGTTAGTGTCCTGTGCTTGTTAGCATTGTGTTGTGGAACTCTAGACCAGCGCAAATTTGAGCATGCATCAGGATCACCTGGAGGGCTTGTTAAACCACAGTCTGCAGGCCCAGGGTGGAACCAACAGTTTATGATTTAGTAGGTCTGGAGTAGGGACAACAAATTCGCATTTTTATCAAATTTGCAGATGAGGTTGAAATGGCTAGTCTGGAAGCCATGCTTGGAGAATCACTGCTCTACAGGGCATGGTCCCGAACCTTGGTTGCACATGGAAACAACCTGTGGAACATCAGAAAAAAATACCTTACCTGGCCTCAGCCCCAAATATTTGATTTAATTGGTCTGGGGTTTGGCCTGAGCCATTGGGAGGCCAACTGCCTTCTGGCTCAATATGGAGATCATTCAGAATTCAAGTGGGTGACTGGGATGTTTGATTTTCTGTGTCAAGTTGGTCAGGCAAGGGTATCCAGTTTTTGGTGAAACATTACTCTAGATACTGAGAAGGTGTTTTTTAGATGTGATTAACATATACATCAGTAGACTTTTAATTAAGCAGATGACCTTCCATAATGTGAGTGGGCATCATCCAATCAATTGAAGTCCTTAAAAAGATTGATGAACCCCAAAGAAGAACAAATTCTGCCTCTGGACTGCCTTCAGACTTGAGCTGCATCATCATGTCTTCTCTAGGTGCCCAGATCACCTATAGATTTTGGGTTTACCAGCCCAGCAATCATGTGAGCCAATTCCTTAAAAAATCTGTGTGTGTGTGTGTCTGTCTGTCTGTCTCTATACACACACCCTCTTTTATTTCTCTGGAGAACCCTGGCTAATACAATAACCTAGTAAGTCTCTATTCCAAATTGTTTCCCAGAAAGGCCCTGACTCTAAATCAGAATATAATCCCTTCATTAGATTTTTTTCTTTTCCTGTATCCTACCTTAGGTAAGTCCATGAATATATGGCACATTTTTTACCCCTTTCTTCTGTTCATATTGTCAAAACCATTTGGTTCCTCCTTGGAACATTCTTGAATCTGCTTTGATTTTTTTTTTTTTTTTTTTTTTCCTGTTCATTTTTATTTTGTCTTCACCACCCTGGTTAAAGCTCAATAGTGTTTTGCATGCTTGGTATCAATTCCCCCTTTTGGTGTTAGTACTGAAATTTGTCTTTGAATAACTGCCTTTATACTCTCAGCCCATGTTGTTTAGGTGGCATTGACCTCACTTGGTGGTTCCAGGGGTGGGCACATCACCAAGTCCTGGCCTTTGAGAGTGCAGCATCTCCCCAAATTTAGTGACTGTTTCAGTTAGTGACTGAGCCAATCAAAGCCAATAAACATCAGCTTTGCTGGGACTAGAGAACAAGAGATACTCATTTTTCAATGACAGTTTCTAATCTTACAGATTTAGGACTGGACCTATTGGTGGTTAATCTGGACACCACTCAAGAAGAATCTGACTTAGAATGAAAGCAGCATAGGTAAAAGCAGAAGCCACAGACCAAGACAGACAGACAGGATTTGGTACCTGGATCCAGTTACATCTGAAGTCAATCCTGTACTTTTCAGTTAACATGAGCCCATCATTTGCACTTTTTCCCCACGATTGGCTTTTAAGTGAATACAAGGAATTGACCAGATGAAGAGTTAACTCTATTCATCCGACGGTAAAAACCACCAGAGTTCAAAGGTAAAATGGCCTGTTTAAAAATCATGCCCTTGAAACATAGATATATTTTTTAACATTTTTTTTTTTTAATGTTTATTTTAGAGAGACAGAGCATGAGCAGGGGAGGGGCAGAAAGAGAGGGAGACACAGAATACAAACGAGGCTCCAGGCTCTGACCTGTCAGCACAGAGCCCAATATGCGGGGCTTGAACCCAATGAACCATGAGATTATGACCTCAGCCAAAGTGGGACACTTCACCAACAGCCACCCGGGCGCCCCTGAACACATATACATTTTAAAGAAGGAGCACAAGCAGCTGTGACCTATAGTCACATATTTCTTCCTCCTCCAAATTCTTGCAGAAGCTTCTCTATAGTTGTCATGGACCTTAACCTACTTTAAAGGATGAATGTAGCACAGACTGTGGTACTTTGCCACCAGGGTTTGAAATTCTATAATACAGAGAATAGACTTACAATTAAAATATCAGTGTTTGGTGTTTTGGTTCGTATTACTTGCTTTTAAAGCCCTTAGAATGTTTTAAAATTTTTTGTTTGAATACCTAATGCATTTTCTCTGCTAATAGTTAGAACTCATTCCTAGGTTAAATGATCTGAAATTTTTAATAGCTGAATCTGAATTAATTAACTTGTCAGGCAATTAAAGGTATATCATTGCCTTAAATTAGTGATTTATAATACATTGCTAGCAAAGTGAATTTTAAGCATTAACAGCTCTGGTTCTTCCTCCCTTCTGCCCTTAACAGGACATTTAATTCTGTATGGTTGAAGTAGAAAATGTGAGACAAGGTTCCTACCAGAAAAGGAGAACCAGGCACACACAGTTCAACATTTTCTGTATGTCACTTCCGATGCCAATAGTGCCAAAAAACTAGAAGTACAGTGACTCTGATACTTGATGGTACTTTAGAAAGCTGGATATTATTTTTTTTTTTTTTTTAACATTTATTCATTTTTCAGAGACAGAGAGAGACAGGGTGTGAGTGGGGGAGGGGCAGATAGAGAGCAAAACACAGAATCTGAAGCAGGCTCCAGGCTCTGAGCTGTCAGCACAGCCCGACGCGAGGATCAAACCCATGAACTCCAAGATCATGACCTGAGCTGATGTTGGACTCTGAATCAGCTGGACCACCCAGGTGCCCTGAAAGCTGGATATTCTAAATCACTTATGATAGGGATATTTAGATACATTCATCTTTTTTGATATTCCACTATATTGATGCATTTTCAAACCTTTGTTTCAGTTTTGAAATTAGATGAAACAAAGTATAGATTATCTTTGCCGTGAATTTCACAGATTGTCAGATTTCTGAGGTTCTTGTTCCAAACCATCTTTGTAGAGATATCATTGATTTCCTTGGAAAAGAACGTAGCTCTAAAACTTGTATAATTTAGAGAAATATTTGGTTTGTTCAACCTTTGATATTAGCCAACACATTGATAAAAATAAACACACTTCAGGGATGACTGTGGCTCAATCAGTAAAGCGTCTAACTCTTGATTTCAGCTCGGGTCATGATCTTGCACGTGGGTCTTAGCCCCCAATCAGGCTGTGTGCTGACCGCATGGAGCCTGTGTGGGATTCTCTCACCTTCTCTCTCTCTGCCCCTCCCCTACTCTGAAAATAAATAAACATTAAAAAAAATAAACACACTTCAGGAAAAAAAAAACATGCTGTTTTTATAATTCTACATTGTTGGCTTTTGTGGTTCAAAATTTACTATAACCAGGGCGCCTGGGTGGCTCAGTCAATTAAGCGTCCAACTCTTGGTTTTGGCTCAGGTCATGATCTCACAATTCGTGAGTTCAAGCCCCACATCAGGCTCCATGCTGACTGTGGGGCCTATTTGGGATTCTCTCTCCCTCTTTCTCTGGCTCTCCCCTGCTTGTACTCTCTCTCTCTCTCTCTCTCAAAATAAATAAATAAACTTTAAAAAATTTTATAAAAGCAATACCTGATTCTATACAGTTAATAATTGGGACAGACCTAATAATAAAGTACCATTTCACACATATTGAGTCTAACTCTTAACAATGTTACTGCCTCTGTTAGGTTTTATCCCATTTCCTCTTCCCACCTGTCTTACTTTTCCTTTTTTAATGACACACTACAATATTAGCAATTACTGTCACCATGTTTTACATTAGATTCTCAGACCTTATTCATCTTCTAGCTGAAAGTTTCTACCCTCTTACCAACTTCTGCATATTTCCCCTGTACACTGCTCCCCCACTGCCAGGCCCTAGAAACCACTTTTCCACACTCTGTTCCTAAGAGTTTGACTTCTTGTTTGTTTGTTTGTTTGTTTGATTCTACCTGTGAGTGTTACATGCAATATTTGTCTGGCTTATATCACTTAAGAAGCTACTTTTATAATTCCGTTTTAACAAATGAAGAAACTGAGGCTCAAATAATTTAATAACTTGCATAAGGTCACAGCTTATAAATGAAAGAGAGAGGGATCAAGTGAGGTAATTTGACTCTAAAGTGCAAAGGCTGACCTATATTCACTATATGTATCCTTTCTCCATCCAGGTTATGAGTGTGAACTTCTTCCTATTCAGGATTCATTGGAGCTATTTGATTCTGATGTTCCTGGTAGTATTATGGCTTGTTATTATAGTTATTAATATAGTTAGGTAATATTATAGGTTTCTTAAGGTGTGTCCTATAGTTGAAGATTTTACCTACTTCTATCCCCAGGAGACACCTCCATAAAAATAGATGGAAAATTATTGCTTGGCTGGTTCCAAAATGTCTTTCTGCTTCCATTCCATTTCTTACTTTTAAGAGTAAGATATACACCTGATAAATGATAACAACAGCTTTCCATTGTATCATTGGGCACATAATTGTACTTTTGTTCTGCCGTTTAAATCCTTTGTATTCTTCTCCATTGTATGATGCCCATATGTCCAGAAGAGGGCGATGTTTTACTATAAACTTCCAGTGAAGTTTTCTCCAACCTGCTTTGGACAAAGTATATACATTTAGAAACAAAATTTCTTAAGGTTAAGTGGGAGTGCCATTTGCTTGAGTACCATTTGCTTAAACGCTTTGGTGGGGGAATGTTTCTAATAAACATGGGCTTTAGAAAACCCTGAATATTTGAATATTTGAATATTGTTGCTATTCATTCCTGGCTTTATGACTTCACACAAGTTACTTGGTGTCTAGAGGCCTGGGATTTCCTTACATGTAAAATGTGAACAGTGGGACCTACAGGATAGCAATATTATGAGGATTAAATGGGCCAACTTAAGAACCTAATACAGATGCTCAGTAAATGGCAGTGTTCTACATTTCCGGAAAAACAGCTAATCAGAGCAAACTTATGTGAAATTTTCTTTTGAGATGAGCCTTGGTCATTTCTATCCTCTGTTGCTTTAAACACAATTCTTGGCATATATTACATGTTCAACAAATTTTGTTGACTAAATATTTTAAAATATAAAAACATTACACCTTAGGGAAAGCAGGAAGCCAGAGATAAACTGGTAATGTAGTCTACTAGGTGTATTTCTACCTCCTTCCCTTTCCGTTCTTCTCCCTGCCCCGGGTAAAAGAAGTTAGTCCCCTCCTTTCTTTGAGTCAGGAATGGGAGTTTGACCAAGTAAGAATAAGGTTTTGGAAATAAAGGGGAAAATAAACAAAAGGAAGTGTTTTGCTTGCTGTCCTCTGTTTTATCTTTGGTAGGTAAGAATCTGATGCAGAGAAGGCAAAGGCTTGGGGGCTGCAGGAAGTGCAGTGTCTCGAGTCTGGGCCCCAGGAGGAAATAGCTGTAGGTACCAAAGGTGGGCATCAAGGTGAGCGGGCTCTGCGGCAGGCAGTGGTGAGCTCTGAGAGGTATATGCAGGTCCACAGTCACATACGGGCTCTCATTGGTTGCTCTCTCCACTCCGATCATCCCTCCTTCTTCTGGGAGATCCTCACCCAGCTGAGCCCAGAACGGCAAGCGGTGAGTAGCTGCAGGTGCTGTCACTTTGCCTGTTGTTGGCCTTTGGTCTGGGTACTCACAGCCCAGGCCCAGCTGTGTCTGTTCCCAGCAGGTGCAATGTATCAGCTCCATCCAGGCACGAAGGTCATCATGACTAAACAACCAGAGGGTGTAAATGATGAGACTTCTTGTAGGGGGGAAATTGCCTCTAAATGACAAACATTGTTGCCACTGGGGCTTAAAAATAGAGATTTTGTACAATGATGCTCATCACCCTTATAATAGCAAAATTTGCAAACTAATTTTCCAACAAGAGGAAAACTGTTGAATAACTAATGGTATATAATATTTATGTATCAACATAATGCAAACAAATAAGTTTTTTGGAAAAATTTCAATGACATGAGGCAATACTCATGATGTTAATTATTTTTTTTATGACAGAGTACAAAACGAGGGAAGCAGGACAAATCCAAATTTGTTTAAAAACAAAGTAAAGCAGAAAAACAGAAAGAGACCCCAAAATGTTAAGGGAATTTATCTTTGGTCTGATGTCCTTTTATATTTTTTCTATCATATGTTGTACAATTTTCAAATTTCCTGTACTGAACACTATTACTGTAATAATCACAAAAATACAGCATTACCAAAAGGTGATGAAAGTTGTTGATGCTAATGGTTTGTATCCCCTCCTCATATAGCAGATGAGGCATGGCTCTTGTGGTCAAATATTTAAGAACGTTGGGCAAGTCTCTTGACAATTCTGCCCCTCAGTTTTTGCATCCTTAAAATGGGAATAACTTAATGGGGTGGGGTAGTGGGGAGGGAATCCATTCAGTTGTGATCATTAAATGAGATGATATATGTAAAACTTTACTCAGCTCATTGCTTGGTACAGAGGAAGCATTCAGTCATCTGTAATAATTATTATTAAAGAGCAGAACAGAGGAGTCATTACAAAATTCAACCCTGGTTTCTTCAAGTTTGCCTGCCTTCCTTCTTTCCTTCCTCTCAGTTAAAAATAGTTTATATTGGCAATTTCGTAAGATATTTATTTTGCCTCTTGTTTCAGCCCATCTCAAAAACTGGGGGACAAGGAGATGGATGCTAAGCCTTTCTGGGAAATGGATTCCTAGTGATAAAAAGATGAAAGAAGAAAAGTGTGGTTCTCTGGGAACGGGAGGGAAGAGCAGGTGTTGGGCCATCAGAGATGGAGTGGTCCTGGGCTTGTGTCTGTGTACCAGGGAGAGATGGGTTGGCTCACAGGCTTAGGGTCCTGGTGCATCGCAGGCCCAAGGGAGAGCACAGGTATCCAAACCCCGGCAGAAGTGAGCATCTCTTGGCTGGGCCATCCAACTCAACCCCCAACCACTGAGACCTGGAGGGCAAGAGGAAACGAAATGAATGTGAGCCACAACATCAGGTATTTAGGTTAAACACTTCATTTGAAACCTTTTAATAGTGTTCTGGGCAGACAGAAACTCCAGAGGTTAAAAAGTATCTGCAGAATCCCTTCTGTCGGGAGTATCTATGCCAAGGCCGCCTTGCAAATTCTGACCTTGGCTGGATTTGCTGAATGTACCTCACCCTCCTGCTGTCCCACCTCCTACCATGGTTCCCACCCATGTGGCCTGAAGCACCAGAAACTTAACTTAATATCAGGCCCCATCAAGGGAAACCCCTGAAAATTTTTCTGAAAAACGGGGCTTGGAGAGACTCAAAATATAAACAAATGAACAATCCTGAGATGTTTTTAAAATCTGAAATCCAAGTAAAAGATTATTTTGTTATTTTGTGTACTGATAAGTATGAGCCAGCTCCCTGCCATGTTGTAATCCTCACACAGCCGTATAAGATAGGTGCTTCAATTATTTCCATTTTGCAAATGAAAACTTGATGATGTGGTTTCTGTTTTGTTCTCTTCTTTGTCTCAGTACCTACCACGCTGGCTGCCCTCTAATAAGTCCTCAGTAAATATTTGTTGAATCAATTAATGGTATTTAGCAATACGCGTAAGCCATACTGCTGCTATGGGGTGAAGCTGGAGTCATACCCGGGCTGGCCTAACTCCATAGACAGAGGTCTTAACTACTGCCTCTGTTTACCTTTTTCCCACTGACCCCTTAAGTCTGAGAAAGAAGACAAGGGCCTGTTGGTGGAGGCACTTCCCTGCATGATACTTAGAGTTGTTGTGTCCTTGGATATGACTGGATGTTGTGATTTCTCCAGGGTCATTGTTTAGACATTATTCACAGGATCCAGGGTTCCTCTGCTTTGGGAATATATTTACATATCAGCTGTAAAAGCTGAACCCTTCTATATAATATAATTCTCCAGGCTTTCTGTAATGCAGAATGATAAATTGTAGGCTACTTACCAAAAAATGTCTAGATACAGGCAAACATATTTTTATTATCATTTAGCAACTGTGTGAGGTGTTTGAAAAGTCTCTGGAATACAGGCAGATGAAGAAGTCCCCCTGTAGAAATGATCAAGATTAGGGCTTAGAAGTTAAATGCACTTCCCATACCTTTTAGGCTCTATCTCCTTCGAAGGTGAATAGATTGAGTTTGCATTTCTCTGTGTGATTAACATCAAGCACCCTGTGTTGGTTGAAAAGGTTCATTATCTGGAGAAGAACTTAAAAGGCAGGATGGACAACTTCAATTTAGATAATTGTTGGCTGTGATGGAGTGCTCTTCAAATGGGTCTCTACAGGGCGGGGGCGAGGAGTGCCATCCACTAAGCGCTGGAAAGGTTCTCAGAACCCACAGGCAGCAAATACCTACGTAGAGGAAGCATGATGTATGGGATCAGAAACCCTGAATTTCAGCTCCAGCTCCATCACTTACTAGCTTGGCGGCCTTAGGCAAACTCAATCAGTGTCTTTGAGGTCAGTCTTGCCATCTGTAAATGTGGCAATGACCAGGCCTAACTTCCAGGTTGTTTTAAGGATCCAGTGAGATGCTGGCTGAGAATGCCTTGTAAATGCTCTATGTAAAGCTTGGAATCATCATCATCACCCTTCTGATGATCATTGTCACTAATCAAGGTTTAGGAGGATTCAAAGATGGGCAAGACGGTTTTATACAACCTGAAGTTAACACAATCTTGAGGGCCTCTCTAAAGAAAGAATAAAAAATTACAGGTAAAAATTAAGTACACTGTCTTGGAAAGAACTTTGTGGGCTTCACTGTAAACACACCTCTGCCTGCATGAGAAGTGGTATAATGGTCAGAAGCACAGGTGCAGGGAGGAGCACTACCTGGGTTCAAATCCCGACTTAGCTATGTGACCCTGGGCAAGTTACTAAACTTCGTGCCTCAGTTTTTCCTCTGTAAAATTTTTTCATCTGTATTGAAGATTAAATAACTTAAAATGGGTAGTGGTGTCAGCACATAGTAGGAAATGTACCTATTTGCCACCACCATTTTTTTTTTAACTTTCTTTCCAGGATCTTTTCACTGAAAGGATGAAATATAACAAGTACAAATATTACCTGAGACAGAGTGTGGTGAGTGCCATAAGGAAGTACAAACCATCAGTTCCGGGAGTCAGAGAAGACATGTCTACTTGGGGGAGTCAGGAAAGGCTTCATAAAGGACAAACAGGGAAGATGTCAAAAGGCAGCACATTCCAGGCAGAGGAAGAGCTCACTTGAAGAATTGGAGGTGAGCCCCAGTTGGACATATTGGAGAATAAGGTCTGTATGTATGGACTAGAGAGAAAGTGAGAAATGGACCTGGAAAGGTAGATTTTAGCCATAGTGCGGGGGGCTTTGGGTGCCTGGATGAGGGAATGCAGGCAGTGGGGAGAGGATTAGAGCCTGTGGGCTTGAGGAAGATTAACCTGGTCGCATTCAGTAGGAGAGATGGAGTGGGTTCAGTGCCACTTAATAATCCTGGCAGAGGGTAACGAAGGTGACTGGAGTCCTCCCACCTTAACAGCTCAATTTGGAATATGCCTCCAGCAACATTGGGAAGAGCAATCATTTCTTTAATGTGTGAAAAGAGAGAACTCCTACTTTGTAGTTTTCCCATTCATATTAGAGGCTGAATGGAGTTTCTCCTTCCATTCCATCAGTATGAAAGGTGTAGGGGTTCTCCCTACAACAGAAGGGAATTATCGCCTATCTCCATCCAGGGCCTTGCACTGGTGGGCTCTGACAGAGGATTGAGAAGGCTTCTCTGGCATGGGCACATCCTTCCTCCCAGGGGAAACTTTTCCCATCCCCTCTCATTAAGATAAACATTTTACATGGTTTCTTTTGCTATCACCTTTTGGGGTACATTCCCTTGAGAAATGAAGTGCTTTCATGCAGCTGCCTGGCATTTAGTTTTCTCCCGGGGCAGATGGGGCTGTTGTGTACAGGGCACTGTGCAGCCTAGATGACTGTATGTAGCAGCCCAGCCACGTGGTGAGGGCCTTATTGAGGAGGACATTTGGAGGGTCATTCCCAGGCATTTTCGCCCCTCTGGGAAAGGCAGTTGCTAGGTGTTCCCCTGGGGATTTTGCCTTCCTGGCCACAGTTGGTTCACTGGTGGGCACCTCTACCAAGCCAACCCAAATCCTTCCCTAGAAAACTTAGAGCTTCAACTAAGGAGAGGATTCACCTCCTCTGGGTGGTGGGAGCAACAGAATTTGAATGGTGGGAGCACCCATCAGCCAGGTTCCCAATACGTGGAAGAAGACAGTCTACGTACTAGAGAAGGGGCCTCTCCCAGGTTGAATTTGACTCCTTTTCCAGTTTTCCATGAGGAACAATTCCACCCTTGTTCTTCTCTAGGTTAAGTATAATGCTCTTTTAGAAAGTTTCTTCGTTTTCCCAAACTATTTTGAGTTGGACTTCTTTCACTTTTAAAGTTTATTTTGAGATGGAGGCACCTGAGTGTCCGACTTTGGCTCAGGTCATGATCTCGTGGTTCATGGGTTCGAGCCCTGCGTCAGGCTCTGTGCTGACAGCTCAGAGCCTGGAGCCCACTTTGGATTCTGTGTCTCCCTTTATCTCTGTCCCTCCCCCACTCTTGCTCTGTCTCTCTCTCTCTCTCTCTCAAAAATAAATAAACATTAAAAAAAAAAACTTAAGTTTATTTTGAGAGAAAGAGAGAGAGTGTGGGAGGGCAGAGAGAGAAGGAGAGGGAGAGAGAGAGAATCCCAAGCAGCAAGGATCCTGATGCGCGTCTCCAGCTCATGAGCCATGAAGTCATGACCTGAGCAGAAGTCCAACACTTAAGCAACTGAGCCATCCAGGTGCCCTGGATTTCTTTCACTTTTGATCTAAGGGTCCTGATTCATGCACCCATGCCCTCACCCTGTGCTCATCAATTAAAACTTACTCAGCCTTGTCACCTTCTTTTCAGTGTCTTAAGGATTGCACAGATGACCTCATCACTGCTAACATAAAGAACAATGTGTTAGCCCTTAAGGATCACAGCACTCACACAGGACTTTTTAAATTCCAAAATAATTCTTCAATCATTATTTCACCTAATCCATAAAACATGCAGAAAGACAGGGCAGATATTCTCTTCCTCATTTTGTAGAGGAGAAAAGTCAGGCCCAGATTAATTAATTAACTTCCGACTCACAATTTTTGCCTACATTTCCCCAGTTATATTCTGCCAGAACCTGAATTTCAACCCATATCTTTTGCTTGCAAATTTAGTATACTTTCCCAAATACCTTCTAACTTGAGGAAGTGACCTAAAGCTTAGACTTAAGGATATTGATGAAAGCCATTGAGAAAGATGGTGTGGTCAAGGGGACCTTCATAGGATCTTCAGAACTCTCTGGTTAAGCAACTTTCTACTCTGCTTATAAGAAAAAGGGTAGTGCTATTGCTTGTGTTTGGGGGGACCAAAGGAAATAATACTTGGGCCAAGACTAGGATGTAGCAAGTGAGCAGGTGAGGCAGTAGGAGACACCTATATTCATGGTTATGCAAGGGCTTGTCCTGGCCCTGTGATATCATGAAGGTCATAGCTGCAAAATTCAGACTTCAGGGGTATGTGAATAAGAACACCACTTCCACACCTAAGGAAGTGTTTGGAGGTATGTTGAGTGGAAGAATCAGATGATCAGAAACAGTCACCAGTGGTCAACTCTGTCATACCTGGCATTTCGACATCATTGCTCTAATACCTTTGCTCAGGATTTGCATGTATAATTGATTCACTTAGCTAGCCATGCTCTCAAGAAATGTATTTTTTTCACTCGTTCTGACACACATATATCCTAGGTGAAGGAACATTACAATCACATTCCTTTGGGAACCTAGTAAACCCAAACAAATACTAAAAATCAATATTTTAAAATCTAGAGTAGATCCTAGAGATAATCTATTTCAGGTTGGATTTCTGTGACTTTTGACCAGAGTGACCAATTACTTTTGACCAATTACTATACCCATGCTGTTAGGCTGCTGTTATTGATCAAAACTTACTTGTCCTATTTCCCTTTTTCTCAGTGTCAGGAAATTGAAAGTGATAGAGCCTAAGTCCTTTTTTAAGGTCATGCAGCCATGCAGTGGAAAAGCCTAGATTCAAATCCAGGTCTACTGAGACATGGTGCTCATTCTACCATACCGTGGTCCTACATTGGAGGGATATTGTCCAAAGTACAAGAAATTTGTGTGTGTGTGTGTGTGTGTGTGTGTGTGTGTGTGTGTGTGTGTGTGTTTATTTATTTTTGAGAGAAAGAGCAAGAGTTGGGAGCAGAGAGAAAGAGAGAATCCCAAACAGGCTTTGTGCTGCCAGGGCAGAGCCTGACGCAAGGCTTGAACTCACAAACCATGAGATCATGACCTGAGCCAAATCCAAGAGTCAGACACTTAACTGACTGAGCCACCCAAGTGCCTAAAAAGTACTAGAAATTTTTAATACCAATCATTTCATGTATGTATGGTACTTAGAAATTTTCTAAGTGCTTTTGCATTTGGTATTTCATTTTCAACTCAAAAATTTTGTGAGTAAATTATTCCTATGATAAAGATAAGAAAATTGAGGCACAGTAAGTTTATGTGACTTATTTGAGGAAACCTACTGAAGTAGTAGCATAGCTGTTGTTTTCCTCCACCACCATTCATTTTTTTCCCTATCAAATCCCATGGCAAACCAAACATCTACAATTACTTGTTTAGTAACCATTTTCTCCTGCCCTATATATTAGTTATCTATTGCCATATAACAAATTACCTTGAAACTTCGCAGCTTAAAATAATGAACACATACTACCTCACAGTTCCTATCAGTCAAGAATCCAGGTGCCACTCAACTGGGTTCCTGTGACTTAACAGTCTCTCCGGAGCTTGCAGTCAGGTGTCGGCCGGGGCTGCAGGCTCATCTGAAAGTTCAACTGAGCAATGATTCACTTCCATCCTGTTGGCAGGACTGGGTTCCTCATGAGCTCTTGGATGAGGGCCTCCATTCCCTTCTGGCTGTCAGCCAGAGACCTCTCTCAGTTACTACATGGCCTCTCCATAGGGCAGGTCACAACATGGCAGTTGGCTTCCCTCAGAGTGAGCACATGGGAGGGCAAAACAGAGAAGCCCAAGGCAGAAGCCACAGCACTTTGTGTAACCTAATCTTGGAAGTGACATCCCATTACTTTTGCCATGTTCTATTCATTAGAAGCAAGTCAAAAGGTCCAGCTCACTCTCAAAGGGAAGAGATTACAAAAGGGTGTGACTCAGGAGGCTGAAATCACTGGAGCCTATCACATATCACATGCTCCAAATTAAAATTACACCCTCAAGAAGCTTAAGGTGAAATAACTCTAGAGTTAAGTGTATTATCCTTCGGTTTTTTTAAGCAAAAACATTTTTTTTTTTATAGTAAAGCAGAAAGGCTTATTCATCCAAAAATTATAGCTGGCAGCTTGTCTGATATTTTGGAGCCATTGTGCAAAGTGGACACGTATGGATGGATCTGTGATTCCGCCATCCATCTCTCCCTCTCCTCAGAGCATGCTAATTTCATAGCTTGATTTTTTTTTTCCATCTGAACCGAAAGTCTTGCCTTCCAGACAGCACGAGTGAATGACACTGCCTGCACGTCAGAAATTGCAACTGACATTTCAATTTTGCTTAATTTTTTTTTCTTTCTTTGATAGTATTATGGAGAGAATTTACATATGAATAAAAAGCAAATAGTGCATGTCAGAGTAAGCATCAGGGAATGTCAAATTGTTTTTTTCCAATTACAACTCTATTTCAAATAGGGTAATGCAATTAAAGGATAATTACCAGAAGCACAAAGCCAAGGTTACGATCAGAAATGGTTACCCTTTCACTTGAAGTCCTGTCTTGCTAAATAAAATATTCCTGAGGGGCAAGTTACTGTTTGAAAATAGAATACACTCATCCAGGAACAACCAAACACTTGGCAGTGTTGACCAAAACATGTATTTGTGCATAAATACCAGTGTTTGAGACAGATGAAAAGACAGTAAAGGTGAGCTGCATTTTCCCTGGTTTTATCACTCTGATTAATAATGTGATAAATTAGCTTTAGGATGCAATATTAATTAACAGTATATTAGTTGCATTTTATTGCCAATAACATAACAAGCTCTGAAATAGTAGTCAGAATAAACTGCTGACGTGGGCTTTTCTGCAAACTGAGCTGTAGTTTGATTTCTCATTTGTCCAAGTGAAGCATCAGCAACTGAGTAAAACCAATTACCTCAAAACCCACCAAGCCCTCGGCAGCAACTTAGTGCATCTGAGCTTTGCCCAAATGTTATTACTTTCAAATTAGAGCCTGGTCTGAGATGAGGCACCGAAGAATTTCTACTGCTGAAAATAATTCAATATGGCAGTCTAGTTTTGTTATACTTTGCAGAGCCAGATAGAAAGCAAAGACTCCTTCCAGGCCCAAGACGTCTTGAATCCGTAGCTGTCCCCTTCCAGAGGCAAGCTGGAGGTACAGAAGTCAGATGTAAAAGGAGAGGCATTTTCCTGACTCCCTCGAGCAAATTATATTGTTGAAAAATTCCCAGATTGTAGTGTTCGTTTTTGAGGTGAAGTCCTGGGTTTGGGTGGGGGACACTTTAGGAAAAAGGATGCAAGGCATACAGAGGTTTGGATAATGGGAGTTACGTCACCTCACTACATAGTGACAAACTCTGTAGCACGAAAATCCTTAGGTAAAAAGAGAAGTTATTGAGTTAGCACATGGTCAGGGGAATTGAAACAAGCTGGGGGAGGTGCATGATGGGTACTTGAAGAATTTCTGTACAGTTATTTATTCACTTGTCTCCCCGACAGCCCCTTGCTCTCTGCCTCCCCCACCCTGCTCTTCTCTCACAGACACAGTTACTTCCTATTCCTTTATCTTGTTTAATTTCTTTCACAGCACTTATCACTATCCTAAATCACATTTCACATAGTTTAGTCATTCATTCCTCATTTACTTATTGCCTATGTCCTCACCAAACTGTAAACTCCATGAGGTCAGGGGATGTGTCTGCCTGTACCCTGCAGAACCGTGGCTGGCACGTAGCAGGCATAAAAATAGCTGAAGCAAAGAATGAACCCATTCACTGAACTCCATTTACCAAATGCCCAATGTCTAAGCTCAAAAGATTCCAAGATGATGAACTCCTAACTGTCCTTCTCTGGAGTTTACTATGTGCCCTCAATGAGCTAAAAAGCTTTGAGTGTAATGAGTAAAAGCTTTACAGTATCTTAACTTAATCCCCAAACAACTCTGCAAAGCCTATGTTTCTTGTACCCTTTTTATTTTCTTTTAGGTAAAGACATAGCAGCCCAAAGCGCCTGGCTCACTCAATGCCCCACAGCTAGAAAGAGGTTAAAGTCATGAATTAAATGCAGTTTGCCACTCTGACTCTGGGCATTGTATTCAAAGATGAATAAGACACAAACATCCTTTTTTGAAAACCTCACAGTCTCATGGTTTGGATTTGAAACATTATGTCTGAGAAGGTCATCTTTGCCCTGCTGGGCCAGGGGAAGAATCTAGAGAACAGGAGATGGAACATTTGCCATCCTGGGAATTTCAGGAATGTCCTCCTTCCTGGCAGGATCTGGTATTCCATGGTGTTTTGCCTTTGGGTGAGATCAGATTCTTTTAGGGGTTCGTGAGAGCAATATATATTCTCACATCGCTGGTTCCAGGTCTGTGTGTGAGCTCAGCGTCTGTCAGGGATCCTATTTACTTTTAATAAATCCAACAATGAGTGATGAATGAGTGATGAGTCTTCCACCTCAGAGAATCCAGCACGGGTAGGACCCAGCCAGGTGCATGGGGAGCCAAACTCTTTTCCAGCATTCATTACTGAATTCTAAACAGCCGACACCAAACTCCACAGTCAGTTCAGACCACAGACTTTCTGTACAAACTATCCCTCTCTCTGGTCCTGTGGAATAAAAGAAAGTTCCTCAGACTATTCATTCCATGAATTAAAAGAAAGAAAGAAAGATTAAAAAAGGTCTCCCTCAGTTACAATGCTATTCATGTCCTTTGACCAGAAAGAGTTAGAGAAAAACTTCAGGATTGATCTGAGGGATGCAGAGCCCAGGTTCCATTAAAGTGTATTAATGCCAACGTCTGTGCAATTAGTGAAAAGTCAATCCCCATTACTAGTTAACACTATTGAATATCTGCTTTCTTTAATAAAAAGCCATGTCCAGTACAAAGAGAATAAATCAATAGGTTCGCTGCATTTAGATCCATTTTGCTTTCTTCTAAAATGCACAGAGAAACTCCCTGTCAGAGCTCCACTGTCTGTCTGCCAAGCTCAGTCTGTGAGCTGGCAGCTGGCCCTGACGTTTTTGCCTGGAATCTTTCATTAGCACTCTCTTGCCTCAGCTCTCATTTCTCTAATCAAAAAATTCGAGTTTACCCCGTGCCTAAAAATCCTCTATTTGAGCTTGGTCTTGATCTGTCTCTGATTTGGACGTGTTTAGAAAACAAGCCATGAAGCAGCTATGGACCTACTTCTAAGCCCCAGGTTGGCTAGCTTCAGCCCTCCCTCAGGCGAGGAGAGACTGAGGTGGACAGAATCTCTTACAAGAGGCCAAAGCATCCCTAGGGCATGAAAGAGTTTGCCCCTTTAGATATACCTTTTCCATTCTTTTACAGCTGGTTAACCTTTTTTTGCTGCCAATTTTGGAGGCAGCCTGGAATGTTCCAGATCCTCAACTGTGAAGAGCAAAAAAAGGATACACCTGTCCCTTGATGTTTACAAGCCCTCTTGGTTCCCAGCATTTTCCCAGAGGAAGGACACATTCACCCCCCTGCTTAGGAGGCTGCTTCTCTGTAGCTAAGCCAGGCTAATCATCTTCTTTGGTGTAGACCACAAGAAGGGGAAAGCCGTTTAGATACTACTCTCATTACAATGCTTGGCTTATTACAGATTAAAAGGACATTTTGAACCCCACTGTCTCTCATGTACTTGATTATATGTAAGTTACTCTTAAATTGGAATATTGTATTTCTACTAAAGTAAATTACATTTCCCCAAATCACTTCATTTTATTTACCAGAATGCTTAGTCTTTGATTGAAAAAGGAGGATTGATATCATTTTGCTTCAGTTGGGTTTACTGCACAGAATGATTTGATATTCCTTTTATATCCTTTGGTCCTTATTTTTACTAGCAGGTCCTCATTCATTCACTGATTCAACCCTCCTACCCCCTCTCTCCCTTCCCAGAGTGTGTGTTCGCCAGTGTGGGTAGGTTTAGTGATGATAATGATTTGGGTCATTATTAGTAGGAAATATTGGGTCATTATTAGTAGAAAATAGTAGAAAACAGTAGAAAATATTTCAATTCCATTTTTCCCCAGGATTCAGCAAATAAGAATAGATTATTTTTTTGCTCTATACTAATAGCAGAGATTGTCTAATTGCATAATATTATACAGATAGTATAGGTAGTTTTTAGTTGGTTCAAGTCTCTCTGCAACCAAGAAGGTGGCTCTATCTAATGAAGCGAGAGCTAGCTAAACCCATGTCTGCATATTCCTGTCACAGAGATCCTTTTACACCACTTGCCACAGCGCTCTCCCTGGTCCTGAGGTCTGCGTCTGCCATTGCAGATGATCACAAACTAGACCCTACCCTATGAAACCAAAGAATGATCCACTACTGTTGTGGATGCTTCCTGAAGCCACTGACATCACCTGTTTTCCTGTCCCACTTCACAGAACAGCACTGAAACAAAGAGTGCCAGTTTATACCTTCCTAACACAAGGGTGGGAAATGTTCTGTTGTGAGGAGGCATTTATGGCCACACAAACAGCCAGGTTTTCTTCACATTCAAGGTTAAAGATTTTGATAAGGCAGGTTGATTAGTGACAAGAAAAGACTTAAAAGTCATCAGACAGGCTGGTAGCACCCAATAGCTCAGGTGCCTCAGCTAAAGGGACGCTGACTAAGGAACAGATGACTGGATCAAGGGACCGTAGATCTTTGTCATCCCAAGTAGATGAAGGCTGCCCTCTGGGCCGGAGGAAGTGATTCAATTCCCATTTTGGGATGGTGCTCACAAAGTGATCAGTCAGCATTGTCAAGAAATTAATCTAAGATGAAGTATGGTAATGAATGTTGGGAAATGAATAAATGCAGTCCCAAGCAATCTGCCTATGTAACATTTATAGAGGAAAACTGCCTTTTAAGGGGTTCACAGTTGTCTTTGGTCCTTTAGCAAACCCTGCTGTGACAATCTTGAAATGAATAGCAAAAGGGAGAATTGAACTAAACTATTTCACTTTTCAAAATATAAAGAGATGTTTTAAAAGTTCAAAATTCACAGAATTGCCTCCAATGCTGCAAACCTTAGGCAACACCAAGGAATCAATCCCTCTTGCCTTCAAAGTGGTGGGGGGTGGTCAGAGATGTTCCCTACTCTGTAGGCACTCCTGAGAACTGTCTTTTGCAAGAGAGTCAAGGTGCCAACCTGGAGCTGGCAAGAAAGTTACTCCATAAAATGAGAATGGAATGGAATGCACTCTCACCTTTGAATTCAAGTGCTTGTTAAGATTTTTATCTGAAATGAATTCTGATTAATATCAACTTGGACTATGGAAAAAAAGACATTCAAACATGTGTTTATACTTGTCGACACGGGTAAAGGATACACCTTAAATCTGAGTCATAGTAGAGAAAAGCATATCACTGATACAGTTACCAAGAAAGTCAACATTCCAAATCTGCCAAGAGACGGAAATTTGTTTCAATGATTGCCCCCTCTACAGCCATAAGAACAAGCTACAATGGAGTGCCCTCAACCCTCCCCACACGACTTTGTTCTTTTTAGTTATTGTCTCAGTTTCTCACTCCAATACTTTATTTTCTAATCATTTCAAGAAGAAAGAGAAATAAACATACCCTCCATGGATGCTTTAGAAGACTTGTTGCTGGTACAGAGAGAAGAGAGAGGGTTGAGTTTCATATTCTTAGGAGAGAATTGTGTCCATGGCAATGGAAGTCACACACACAAACACACACACACACACACACACACACACACACACACACGAGAATAAAACAAGCTCATCTCCTTGGATGATGATGATGCCAGATGCCTGCAATCAGCTATCTTCATTAAACTTGAACTGTTACCTTCAGTCAAATTAGGTCTTTCAGTGGAGATAAGATGGAATTTCCAAACTGGGAAGATCTGGAGGGTGGCTGGATAAGCCCTGTCAACAAGCAGCAGCAGATTTTTCCACTTTTCCACTGTTAGCATATGGTCTACATCCCTTGGACACTCTTCCATTGCCTATTTCTTCTTCCATGATTTTGTATCAGAAATTATTTTAAAGGATATGAAACAATTGTCTCTAATGGCTTCCCATCTCACTCAAAGTCCTTCATCGACAAGCCACCAACCAAACACTCATGCACCATCTTCATTCCTTCTACAGCCTCCTCCAGGACACTAACCTGTGTGCTAGTCCTTACACACTCAGCATGTTCCTGATTCAGGGCCTTTGCGCTTGCTGTTCCCTCTGACTGGGTTGCTGTTACTACAGTGCATGCATGGTGAAATTGGGTCTTAACTCGAATGTTGCTTTCTCGAGAGTGCTTTCCTGAGGTATCGCACCTAAAGCTTTAACCTCCTCCATCTCCCAAACATACTATACAATTCACTTTTTCTATCTTATTTAGTCTGTCTCCTGACTTGCATGTGGAAAGGACAGTTTTTTTATTCACTGTGGTGTCCTTAGTGCCTAGAACAATACCTGGTATGTAGTAAGGGCTCAATAAATACTTTGAGTGAATAAATGAGTATCAATGATTTACCAAGGCAGATACTTAACATCTCTCCTTTATTGACATAAAAAGGCCAGATCTTTTTATGGGATACTAGAAGCATTAACATGGTGATCTTCATTATAAATGGCTATGAGCTCTTACCATGTGCCAAGCATTATGCGAAATGCCTTACATGTGTTGTCAACCCTTGGGCTGAGTGTGATCGTTTCTAGTTTACAATGAATAAATGAGGAGCCAAGGAGATCAAGTAACCTGCTCACATTGGCATATTAGTATGAGGTTGAGCTCAAATAGAAGTTGAAGTTTGTCTAACACATAGGTTTCAATCAAGGGTGATTTTTGCACACCGCCTCCCCAGGACATTTAGCAATGTCTGGAGATCTTTGTCATTGTCACAACTGGAGGCTGTTATTGGCATCTAGTGGGTGGATATGAGAGATGCTGCTAAACACCCCACACCACACGAACCAGCCCTCTACAGTAAAGAATTATCCAGCCCAAAAGGTCAATTGTGCTGAGGTTGAGAAACCCTGGTCTAACCCCATAGACTGTTTTTAGTCAGTTTGCAGTTTTGCTCGATTAGTTGCTAGTGGCAGTGAAAACAGCATCAACTCTTTCATAAAGCAATATGATGATAGTGTTTCTCAAGAGTGTCACATGTTTCCATACCTTTTGACCCTGAAATCATACTTCTGTAAATCTGGCCCCAGGAAGTAATCTGAAATGTAGCAAATGTCCCCAAATATTTATCATGACATTATTTGTAATAGCAAAAAATTGAAACATCACCTAATGTCTTGTAAAGGAATCATTAAGTAAACTCTGGAATATCCACTTGTGGGAACATTAAGCAGCCATTAAAATATTTATTAGCAGTTTATAAGGAAATAGGAAAATGCTTACACAGAAATGGTAAATTTTAAAAATTAGTTTCAAAATTATGTATTCAGTAGGACTATTTGAAATCTGAAAAATATTATATAAAATTATATAAAAGAGGTGAAGCAGAAATACACTAAAATATTAATTGTGTGGTAGGACAATGGCTGGTTAATTTACTTCTTTTCTCTTTCAGTACTTCCAAAATGTTCTATAATAATAACATATTCATTTTATAATATGGAAAAATATTTTTTAAAAAGTAAGCCTTTTTTTCTTTTGTAAGAAGAAACAGTGGTAAATAGAACAACTGTCCCTTATGTGAACTTCAGACCTGTTGTGGTGGATTTGTCTTGTATGTGGATTTATTGTGTTTATTAGCTTTTATTATGATTTTTTCTAGGTAGCTGTCTTTGTTCTAGGAAGAAAGGCATGGTTAGTTATTTCATGGTAGCTGGAATTAGGTCCACCTTTGCCAATTGATAGCTCCCCAAAACACGTTACTTACTCATCTTAAATTGTTTAATGTTTTAAAAACAGTTGAGCCCGTTAGATCAAAGAATTCCCACCCTTAGAATCAGGGCCGCTGTCAAGACAGTTGCTGTTCAGGACCCTGAGGGATGCGAGAAGGAGGGCATGTGCATGGTTAACCTCCTTTGTATGGACATCCAAAACTAGGTGCCGTCTGCTGACTAAGAGTGGACTCTGCACTCCAACAGGCCTTGCTTCAAATTCAGGTTCACACTCACCAATGTGTCTTTGAATCAGCTCTTAACCCCTCTATGCCCTCTCTGGATTCCAAACCTATGTTTAAATCCTCCACTAAATGCTGTTAATGTCTGATACACTCCATGCTCCTTGGATACTGTGACTTGGGACCATCCACTGAAGAAAACCTGTCCCACAACCAGCCTCATCCTTTTCCTACACCCCACTTTACAGATGTCTTTAATTGGAAGGAAACTTTAGGCTTATCCCACAAAAGTCATGACACCACCTATGAAAGCCTAATTAAAGAGGCACTACCTTCGTACTTTGCTTTAATTCAAACCTACCTTCACCCCATGGATGGCCAAGGGTAAGGCTTGGCTTTCTGGTCCACCCGAGGTGGCAGCCTAGGATGAATAAGGAATACAGACAAAGCAGCTGCAGAGGTAGAAAGAACAGACAACTCAGTTATTTAATTAACCTACAGAGTCTCTGGAAGGTAAAACATTTTCTTTGTAAAGCCCTGAGACCTCCTCTTGTTTCCAACCAGTAGGTCTTTATTTCCACCTCTCCTGTTCTTTCCACTCTTGACCCTTCTGCAATGCATTGTTAGATGACTTGTTTGCACAGGATTTTTTTGCCCCAAATTCTTGAGGCATTAGAAATTTTCTCCCTTATCAATTTTCCATGGACTTGCCCTCTGTTCCCTAATGGCACTGGATTGGTACACACCACAGACATGGCCTCAGAAACAAAAGGAAAAGCAAGAAGATAGAGATACACACAGCCAGCCTCCCTGGCTATTCCCAGTGTGTCCCATTGACAATGCTGTGCGGAAGGGAAATTGTTCTATCAGCGACTGTGTTAGATTCATGACCCCACCACAACCTTGAATTGGCCTTTAGTTGTCGCTGATGGGAACTGAAGAACAGAGCCTGTCGACATGATTGCTACTCTCCAATGAATCAGAACATACAGGGCGAGGAGCAGCACATTAAACCAGCAACAGAAATATATCACTGTACTTTTATATAGATGTATTGCTTTTGCCCAGGCATATAAATGATTGGGCCAGGCACTTATTTTTTTTTTCAAGGACTATAAATTAAAAATAAGCTAAGGGTTTTTAAATTATGTTCTTTTAAAAAAAATCAGGATAGCTATTTTAAGGCAACAGTCAAATATTTAAAGATCATTTTATATGGATATTTCAACCACTGTCATTTGGGAGGAAGATCAGCCCTCGCCACCTGCACTCAGGTTACTTAATACATGAGCACTGATTTCTCATGTGCTGTCATTTGCTAATTGATCTTTGTAAAAAGTAAATGTTTCCCATATTTACTTCTTGGCTTGCTTATTGATAAAAGTATAGTTCACAAATTTAAGTTGTGATTTTTTTTTTAAATAGACAGCAAGCATACTCAACCAGCCTAGAACAAGGTGCTCTAAGAGTCAAGGTGTTCAGAGAAAGCTAAGAGAGGGGATCAATAATTCTTAAATTTAGAGGTTTAGAGAGCCCCAGTGAGAATATGCTGAGGCCACTGGACACTCTCCCCAGAAGCACACAGGCATGCTTGCACTTATAAGCAAAACTCTTCATTTCACCTCTAGGACGCACAAACTCCCTAGAGCCAGGGCTGAAAGATCCCTTGCCTTTGAGCTCATCATGTAAAGCTATAAGGTCATGACCCCAGGATGATGATGATCAGCTCTGAAGCATGTCTCAAGTAGTTGGTCACTAACAATAGGTAAAGTGTGGATATTTGCAAATGATTTATTTTTTGGAAGTATGTATAGTTGAGGAGCTTCAAAGGCTCTCCTGTGACAGGATCATTCTCACCTCTCACTATGCCAATAAGACCTATGTGGTCTAAGCCCTGCCTACCTCTCTGAATCACCTCTTACAGCTTTTCTCCTCACCCTAAAAGCTCCAGCTACACAGCCTCCTTTCTAATTTTCAGCCCACTAAGTTCTTTCCTGCCTTGAGGCATTTTTGATGCTGGGTGATGTTCTAGGCACAGTTTGAACAAGGACTCAATAACTCTTTTTTGTGGATCTTACAATCTGTGGAGGGAAACAGACGATGGGTATCTGAATAAATCTACAAGTCTGATCATTTCAAATGTTATGAAGCAATTGAAATAGAATGATAATGGAATACAGAGTAATTGATAAGTGGCCAGATAATGCCTCTTTGGGGAGATGTTATCTGAGATTATATCTGAGATGAGAGAAATGTGAACTAGCTGTGGGTCAAAGGAAACATTTTACAGTAGCAAGTGCAAATGCCCTGAGGCTGTAAAGAACTTGGTGGTTTGGAAAGTCAGAAACAAAGCTATGTGGCATCTGATATGTTCTCTCCTGGAAAAGCTTAAATGATCTCTACTGCTGCCCGACTCATGGATATTCCATAAAGCATTTGTGGTAATTTCAAATTAAGTTCTATATTTCCCTGCAATAATTTTGAGTTTTGGTCAAAATCTGGATATGCCAATTGAAGTAATCCAAGACCTGGTTTGAGATGGAATAATATGAGGCCCAGAGAGGTTAAGGAATTTGCCTGAGATCACACAGCCAATTAACAAGTCAACTTAGTGAAAGAGACCAAAGAAAACCCTGGCTTCTGCATTTGCAGGGTGGTTATTCTTGCATCATAGCACTGCCTCATTGGGGGGGAGAAAGCAGGTTATGTAACAATGAACATTTGATTAGTCTAATTTTGGAAAAAAAATGAATATATGTACAATTATACCAAAATAATAACATATTTGATCTCCTGGTGATGGAATTACTGATGGTTTTAGTTTTTTCTTTGTGCTTTTCTAAAT
Source organism: Panthera pardus (assembly GCF_024362965.1). Lineage (NCBI taxonomy): Eukaryota > Metazoa > Chordata > Mammalia > Carnivora > Felidae > Panthera > Panthera pardus. The sequence goes on along the minus strand of NW_026526677.1, from coordinate 30,749,234 downwards.
TTTTCTGATTTTCTATAATCAATAGGCATATATTTTAAACTTTTATTTTGAAATAATTTTAAAGTTACTGCTATAGGCTGAATGTATCCTCCTCAAATTTATATGTTGAAACCTACTCCCCACTGTGATGATATTTGGAAGGTGATTGGGTCATGAGAATAGAGCCCTTATAAATGAAATTAGTGCCCTTATAGAAGAGACCCCTAAGACAATCATTAGCCTTTCTTCCATGTGAGAACATAGCAAAAAGATAGCTGTCTATGAATCAAGGAAGTGGGCTCTCACCAGCTACCAAATCTACTAATTGTCCTTGGCTTTCTCAGCCTCCAGAACCTATGAGAAATAAGGCTGAAATCAGATCAGCACTGATGGAATACTCATTTGAACTCACCAGGGTCCCCACTAATATCTTCTTGCAGGTTCAAAATCCAATCCAGCTTCCCACATTGTATTTAGATGTCATGTCTCCTTAGTCTCCTACATTCTGTGACAGTTTCTCAGTTTTTTTTCTTATCTTTAATGACCTCAATACTTTTAGAGAGTCCTAACTAGTTATTTGTAGAATATTCTTCAACTTGAATTTGTCTGAGGTGTTCTCAGGCTAGTTTCATGCATTTTTGACATTTTTGCAAAAAGGTCACAGAATTTGTGATGTACCCTTCTCAGTGCATCATATGAGGAATTACATGATGTCAGTATATTTTATTACTGGTTTTGTTAATTTTGATCACTTAATAAGTATCTTTTGGAAGGCTATGTTGTACTATGCAAATCATCATACTTTCACCTACTAATTTTAGTATCATAATGATTCTTATCTATAAAAGTTATTACTGTTGGGGTGCCTAGGTGGGTCGGTCGGCTAAGCATCCAACTCTTGATTTTGGCTCAGGTCATGATCTCACAGTCATGAGATTGAGCCCCGCGACAGAGCTCAATCCACACTCAGAGTGGAGCCGGCTTGGGATTCTCTCTCTCTGCCCCTCCCCCCTTCATACTTGCTCTCCTTCAAAATACATAAAAACAAAATTATTACTGTTTTGTTTCCTAATATTATTCCACATTTATTTATTAGAAATCCGCTGTAAGAAAGACTTGTCCCTTTGCTTCCATTTATTTATTTATTCAACTGTTTTTATGTATGTGTGAACTAATAGTTATTTATTTTATTCGTGAGTTATCATTAATGATTTTGGTTTCTTAAACTGCCCCAGATTTGGCCAATCAGAGCCCCTTTAATTTCATTCCTGTGTGCTTTTAACATGTCCCCGTCCTTTTTTTCAGCACTCCTTTACTTTCTGGCATACAAGATATTCTAGAATCACCTTGTGCTTTCCTCTCTTCACCTCTGGCACCAAACATTTCTCAAAGAGAAACCAAGATATGGGCACAAGATATTCCCACTGGTACCAGGGAATCATTGTTTCTAAGCCCTCCCAAGTGGATAGAGCTTGGAAATAAACAAAGTGTACTCACACATGCATGCAAAAATATCTTAATTTTTATATCTACCCGTCTATCTATCACTGATTTCATGCTGATACCTATGATTCTAGTCAAACTCTATAGCATTAATTTTAGGATCCCCCCTTTTCTTATTTATAACCCCTTTCTCCAACAGTGAGCGACCTTTCACTATGTACATTTATTTATTTGTTCAAGCCTAGAATGTACATAAAGAGTTTCAGAATTTCTAGTACATGCCCTCTGAAAAAAAATAAACTTACCAACTGGAGTATAGTCTTTGTACATAATTACTTTTGTCTTTAGCTGAATCATATCCAAGTACTGCTCTTCAATGTTACTCATATTAGTTCTTTTCTTCTTTTCTCCTTTTGGAGTAGTTATATAATTAATTTGTCATACAGTTAGGTTCATTTTTATTGTTTGTATTCCATTGGGGATCTCCTCATATCCTGTTTTTTTTATAAACTTCATAAATTTATTTTGGGAGTGTGCAAAATGTACCTAAGAGAGCTATATATTTTTTAAAAATACACTCAAAGAAGTGTCGCTCTCTCTGATCCTTACTACCCTGTCCTGTTCTCCCATTCTTTCCATCCTGTTCACCCACCACCTCTCAGTAAATAATTCAATTAGTTTCTAGTGTTTCCTGTCTGTATATCTTTTGCACAAATGACTGATACCTATATATTTTCTTATATCTCCTTCTTTCTTACACAAGAGGTAACATGCTACAAATACCCTTTACACTTTGCTTTCTTTTTTTTTCATTTAACAGCATATCCCAAAAATCACTCCAATTCTTTTTTTTTTATAGTTACATAGCACTTCATTGAGTGACTATGCCACTTCCCTATGTATGCGGATTTTAATTCTTTCTAATATTTTGCAATTACAACTAATGCTGAAATGAATAAACTTGTGCAAATGTATTTACATATTGCTGGACATATATCTTCAATATACATTCCTAGAAGTGAAACTGCTGCATCAAAAGGTAATTGAATCTGTAGTTTTGTTAGACATTGCCAAATTATCCTCAAGAACGGACATGCCAGGGGCACCTGGGTGCCTCAGTTGATTAAGCGCCTGACTTTGGCTCAGGTCATGATCTCACAGTTTGCAAGTTCAAGCCCCACATCAGGCTCTCTGCTTTCATCATGGAGCATGAGAGCCTCTGTCCCCCTCTCTTTCTGCCCCTCTCTGCCTTCTTTCTCTCTTCTTCTCAAAAGTAAACATTTAAAAAATGGTCATGCAAATTTGCATTTTTATCAGCAATATATAAGAATGCTTGTTTCAGGGAGCCTACCTGGTTCAGTTTGTAGAGCATGTGACTCTTGATTTTGGGGTCGTGAGTTAGAGCCCCACATTGGAAAAAAAGGAATACTTGTTCCTCCATCATCTTGACAACAGAATGTGCTATCTACTGGTTAATTTTCACCAATATAATTGGTGAGAAAAAGCATATAGTTTGTTGGTTCAATTTGCATTTTGCTGATAATGGCTGGTGGGTTTGAATATTTTTTTTATATGTTTAAGAGCCATTTTATATTTTTTGTGTTCATTTTTTCTCATTTTTGTATCATACTTCTGGTCATTTATCTCTCAATTTTTAAGAGCATAAAGAACTTGAGTGGATTAGTCCTTTGTGGTATATATGATAAATATTTTTTCCCAGTTCATTCATTACTTTTGACCTTCTAAAAAGGTATTTCTGCCCTGCAAAATTTTTACTTAATTTTATGTAGTCAAATTTATCAACTTTTTTCGCCTCTAAATTTTATCATATTTATGTATTTTTTATTTTTATGTATTTTTTATATTGATGTATTTATTTATTTATATTTATGTATTTTTAAACATGTGCCTATTCTATACCTGAAAGACTTAGACACTACTTCAGTGCCAAGAAAAGTAAGAGCTTATTCTGGGATATCTTAAACCTGAGAGAGAGGAAGGAAGTAGAAAACTCAAGGTCTCTGCAATCAGGTGGACTTTCTTCCCACCTCGTTCACATTTGTCTTTTAGCTGTGAGCACTCTGGCAAAGTATTTAACCTTGCAGAGCTCAGTTTTTCTATAAAATGGGATGGTAAAACCAACAGGGTGCTGCTGTAAGGATATGAAATGCTTATTTCAGTGCTTTGTACTAAGGAAGTATTTGTTGTTGTTGTTGTTCATATTACAACTAATTCTAAGTGATAATTTTATGACAATCTCAAAAGATGTATCTGATATTTTCTTCCCAACATTATCTGACCAGGACTCTATGACTTCTATAAGAGCAAAGACTCTAAGAGATTTTCACCCAGTTACCTGCATGCTCATCAAAATTGTTCTCCTCTTTACTTTCTGAAATATTTTATTTTTTGAAATGCTACCATGTCTCTGTTCTATAATGCATTCAGAAAAAAAAAAGTGAGGATGAAAGAGTTAATATCCATAGGACACACTGAACTGGCAGATAAGAGCATCAAAATGAGTTCCAGAAAGGATCCTCATTAACCCAATTTATTATCACCTTATCTCTGTAAAGCTCTTTCCTGCCCCCCAATCCAAGTTCAAAGTTTTGTGGGCTTTCCCAAAGGACACGTGTTCCGCAGAACCAGGAATCTTCAGCTGACACTGTTTATTGTCAGCACCACAAAGGTACTCATTGGAAATCCTGTTGCCAAATGTGCTCTGGCCTTAACAGGCAATTCCTTTTCAGTTTCCCTGTGAAATGAAACAGATGCCCATAGGGAAGTCTGATGTCACCTTTGTTTTCAGTACCATTCAAAGCAAACACAACCAAGACTATTCCCCTAATCCTTTGGCAACTGCCTCTAAATTACTTGAACATGATGAAGTTCCCATCTACCAATAAGTTAATTAGGTGGACGTGTGTCCTTATAGAGTACAGATGTCTTGCAGGGCAAAAAGAGAGAGAGAGCGAGAGACAGAGACAAAAGGAAAAAGAAAAAAATGTTAAAGGGCCCCATGGATGAGAATGGATTTTCTTCTACTTCAGTCATGTTTGTTTTTCCCATTGTCTTATTCCTAAACGGGTGATTTGGACATAGTCCTCCACCACCCTTTTATAATTCCTCAATGCCTCAGGACTCATGCAACTGATAGAGGAAAAAGAGAATAGAAGAGACAAATAAAAGGCAACTAACTTTGATTGTACATCTACTACAATATGGGCACTACATTAGCTACTTAGAGATATATTTCAATGGTCCTTAGTCAAGGGGGTACCACCTTCAAGTGGCATTTGGAAAGTTTGTGTAGCCATTTTTTGTTGCTATAATAATTTAAGAATACTACTGACATTTATGGAGTAGTGTGGTAGAATGAAAAAAATAAACACTTGCCCAAGTTTTCTGGCACAGAGCCCCTAAAATGCTTGGAATCTCCTGAGCGATGAGTGTCTTGTCTTCTAATGAGATAGCTGTTAGGCAAGGAGTACGGAATGAGATGGGGAATGGGGGAGGCTATGGGGCCCCTAGATACCTTCAGGATGAGGGGTGGTCACCAGAAAGACCAGCCACGATGATATGGTTAGAACTTTCTGTGCCCCTCCCCTCCCCTCCCCTCCCCACCTCTGGGGAGGAGACAGGGGCTGGATATTGAGGTCAATCACCAAAGTCCAATGATTAAACTAATTATGTCTACATAATAAAACCTCCACAAAGAAAAGAAAGAAAAAACAAAACAAAACACCTAAACAAATGGGGTTTAGAGAGCTTCCGAGTTGGTGAACATATTTCCATCCCAAAAGTGTGGCATGTCCATAAAGGGCAGGGAAGCTCTGTGCCCCCCTCTACCCTAGACCTTGCCATGTTCATATCTTCCATTTGGCTATTCGTAAATTGTATCTTTTATAACAAATTTTTAATAGTAAGTGTAGTACTTTCCTGAGTTCTGTGAATCATTCCACCAAATTATTGAGCCTGGGGTGGGGAGATGGTGGTGACTCCCCATCTGTAGTCGGTAGGGCAAAAGTGTGGGTGACTTGGGCATTCCATTTGAAGCTAGTGTCTGAAGTGGGGGAAGCCTTATGGGAATGAGCCCTTAAATGTGGGATCTGCCCTGACTCTAGATAGTTAACATCACAATTGAACAGAACTGGATATCCAGTTGGTGTTGGGAGAATTGGTTGTTGGTGCTGGAAAACAACAACAAAAGTGGGGACCAAAGATGAATCATGCTTGACATCCTTCAGTGCATGGAACAGTTCTGCAAAAGGAAGAATTGTGCCAGAGTCCACATGGCCTTCAAGGGGCTCACTAGTGCACACCTGTTTATAATTATCTGAGCCTAGAACCTGACTTCATTTGATTTACAGAGTATGTTGGCATATTTTTATATACATATAACTTTCCAGAATTGCAACTATTACATAAACTGAGGGAAGACTGCATTTTATTTTGTGCTCCATGGTACTTGAGTTGCTAATATAACACACTTGTATTGGTCTGCATTTGTACCTGACAGATATATGGTGAAAAATGTAGGTATAAACACTGGGCCGCTTCATATTGTCTAGTGGAATTGTGCCTGAGTATTTATAAGTTATTTTATTATAAATTACTTTCCTTTTATATCTTCTTTATATCACATATGGGCATTTGGGATTTTTTATGTGTGCATATAGATTATGTTATTTATGAATTTTATTTCAGGATAGTAAAGGAGGCATTGCAAAATATTTGTAATAAAACTACAGCATTTGTTCTAGGAGAGTTGAGACTCACTGTATTATTTTATCAACTCCTTACAATGATTTTGAGAAGATCTCTTATTGGCTCCATTTTATAGATGTAGGAATTGGAGATCAGAGTAGCTAAGTCTCTTGCCCAATGTCAGTCATGCCAGGATTCAGTTTCTTTCTAGGTCCAAAGGCCCAAATATAACAGAAATAAAAGGACAACAGACAGAAGGATGAATTAAGGAAGGAAGATAGGGAAAGCAAAAAAGAGAGAGGCAAAAATATGGAGGAGAAAAAAATGAAAACTAATTTTCATTTCAATTGTTAAACTCAGATGACTAATCTAAATATATGTAAGAGGTTTTCACTGATATTGTTTGGAATCTGCTATACATAATATATACTAAAGATACTGAGGATACAAAAAATAATTTTTAAGTGCATGAAAAACTTGTTGTTAAGAAGAAGGAATGCATTCACTTAAATAAACAAACAACATGGTCCAGGATGTGTTAAATGGAAGAGAGGGGCAGCATGATTTATTCATCTAAATGCACAGCCTAGTTTCAAGACAACCTTGCCCTTTCATGCCATAGACAAGGAATGAGAAGCTAAATGGTTATATGTTCAATGAAAACTTCATGTGGTGGGATGATAATTTTTTCCCTCCTAAGTAAAGCTTTTTCCTGTATCTGAGGTTGATCCTGGCTTTATAAGACACAACTTACTGCCAGTTTTACTTTTCTATAGCTGATGCTTGGGGGTATCCAGACTTTTACTGGAAAAAAAATACCACATCCCAAAAAAGCGAGGATCAGTCAAGCTGCCAGTAAATGTGTCATGCTTGGTGCCATATCCAAAAGCCACAGTAACCACAGGGTAGATGAGTGGCCCACTTCCTGATCCTGTCTGCTGCCATCGGTTTTCCGGGACCAGTGTTAAGGGAACTGCTGTCTCTTTGGCCCCATGGGAGTTATTTACCTTTGAAGACTCACAGGCAGAGTCAGATTTCTGTGAAGCTAAGGAAACTTAAGATTCAGGGACCTTCATTTGGGAGGGGGCACCAATATGTTTCACATGGTCACAAGCTTTAATAACATTCACTAAAGTAAGATATTGTAACTACAATTGGTTAAAGCCACTGTCTCTTTCCATTAGGGCATCCCCTCCCACCCACACCCTTTTGTGTCAAGACAGTGTTAGAGTGACAGTGTGTATTTTCAGTCCCAGCTAAGAACTTGGGATGGGAATATATTTAGTTTGGGTATAGTGGGATATATGTTGGTGGTTCACATTTACTTTTCTTTTCTAGATCATTGTGTTTCTTTTCCTCTATTATCTGTCTATCTATTATTGACATATATTGACATATAACATTATATTAGTTTCGGGTTTACAACATAGTGATTCAATATATATTGTTACATGACTCATTTCTATACACGGTTAAGTATGGCTAACCGTACTGAGACAAAAATGGCTTCCAAGAATATTCTTTTCACTGATTATGCTGGCTAACCTTCATCACTGAGCATGTCATAAAGATACAAGGCTGGGGTTTCATGGCACTTCCAAAGTCTCAGTACCTGGCATCAGATGTTTATAGGTAATGTGGAGAAGCAAGGCATGAAATGTTTAGAGCCAGATGTTGGTCTGTGGAAAATTCTTCCAAATCCTAGAGGTCGTATATAAAAGAAAATTACGTAAGCTTTCTCAAATTTGACAGTACTAAAAATTTATTGATGTTACCCATCACAACTGGCAACCAGCATGTTTGAAAAAAATACTTCTAATCTATCAAAAATAAAAGACACATTTTGATATTAGAAGAAAGATTGAGTTATCTTTCTCTTTTTTTCCTTAGATAACATTACAAAATAATTGACAAATAGAGTTATTCAGAATACTGATACAAAGGTGTGCCTGGGTGGCTCAATTGGTTGAGGGTCTGACTCTTAATTTCGACTCAGATTGTGGTCCTAGAGTTGTGGGATTGAGCCCCACATCAGGGTCTGCACTGAGCATGGAGCCTGCTTGGGATTCTCTCTATCCCTCTGCCCCCTCCTCCACTCATGTGTGCGCTCTCTCTCAAATAAGCAAACAAAATACGGATTTTGTAAGAACATTTATTTATTTGTTTATTTTGAGAGAGAGAGAGAGAGCGAGCATAAGAGCTTACAAGTTCAAGGAAAAGGCAGAGAGAGAGAGAGAGAGAGAGAGAGAGAGAATCCCAAACAGGCTCCGTGCTGTCAGCACAGAGCCTGATGCAGGGTTCAATCTCATGAACCATGAGATTATGACCTGAGCTACTAGATTATTCATTTATTATGAAAGGATGTAACTCAGGAACAGCCAGATGGAAGAGATGCCTAAGGCAAGGTATGAGGATGGGATATGGGGCTTCCATGCCTTTTCCAGGCTCTACTTTCTCCAAATTTCCACCAACCTGGAAGCTCTTTGAAACTCATCCTTTTGGGGTTTTATGGAGGCTTCTTTCTATACATACGATTGATGAAATCATTGGCCATTGGTTCAATTCAACTTCCAGCCCTTCTCCCCTCCCTGGAAGTCAAGGGAGGTAAGACTGATATTCTAACCCTGTAATCACGAGATAGGTTCTCCTGGCAACCAGCCCCCTTCCTTAGATGCATTCCAAAAATTACCTCATAATATATAACAAGACACCTTTATTGTTCTCTTAACTTAGGAATTCCAAGAGTTTTAGGCCCTCTGTGCAGGAAATGGGGATGAGACCAAATATGCCTTTCTTATTATAAATCACAATATCACAGTGGTGTTTTGGACAATTTAGTAATAAAATTGTTATGTTCTTTTTCTGGAATTTGTGAAGCATGGATTATTGTCAGTTTTTTTTTAATGTACAGTTGGTCGAAATTCATTTTCTTATTCAAAATAAATATTTATTTTTGTACCTAACTTTTCATGAGTAATTTTATATCATTTACCTTAAAGAGGGCCTTTCAAATTGCATAAGCTTCAGGTCTCACAAGACTTGGATTCATCCCCGCTCCTGAGGCCTGTGTTAGCTATTTTCAAAGTGTTAATATGCAAAGATGGCTCATTTCATATGGTACCAGAAAGCTAGAGCTTTAATTAATGGTGGGAGTTACAGAAGGAAAGATTTCAGGTCAATTTAAGAAAAGCATTTTATTATTCAGAGGCTTATAAAGCTGAAGAGGGAAGCTATGAGGAGTAATGAGTTTCACGACAGCAGATGTATTTAAGTAAAAGCTGCACAATCATCTGGCAGTGGCCATCGTCCTGTGGGCCCACACTTGGAAGGCTGTTTGGGCATAATGAACTTTTAGGTATACTTTGATGCTGAGAGCTTCTGCTTCTTCTTGTTTGATATACCCCTGGACCCCTCCTTGCGTCCCCAACAATGCTCTCACAGTAGAATCTTCGGGAAGGGTGGGTGGTGAAACAGGCGAGAGTAATGAGGGCAGAAAACAAGGAACACAACAATCTTTTTCTGAAGAGGATCGGAAGGCTCGGAAGTGAGATTAATGCTGTGGCATGTTCAGCGGTTGAGAGGGAATCCACAGCAGACAGTTTCAAGAAACACCTTCTACAAGCTCCCTGAAGACCTAATCATGTCCTAAGGGAAAGGCCCAGCTTCTCACTAATGGTGGAGGCAGTTGCTTTGCCATTAACCTTTTCAAAGGGTCACTTCCACACTATGAGCCCAACATGCCACCCAGAAAATGTAACTGAACATCAGTTTTGCTTTTCCTCTTGCTTAACTGTTTTAAATGTCCTTGAACTGCATTTCTCCACCAGGCTTAATTTTATGGATTGTGGATTACATTTACTGCTCAGCACTTCTTGCTCAACCCTGGACAATCGCAGACCTACTGAGTTGTTAACTCACATGGTCAGCATTAATGTCTGAGACTAGTTATACCAAATGACCGTAGCATAGTGTGATTAACACCTGGCCTTAGAGCATCCCAATGAAATCAGCACTTTGCTTCTTCTTTTTCACCCAGCACAAACCCAGGAGGAATGTACAAGTAATGGCTTGGGTTAACTGTGCTTATCTTCCAAAGAGTTCAAATTTTTACCCCAATCTTACTAGATGCCTTATCTTGGAAAACCGTATTTGAAAGCTGCAGGATGGCCACTTTTCCATTCCTGCATGCAGGTTGCAAGATTTCAGAGAAAGATGTGACTTCTTCGTTATCACACAGAGTACAGTAGGTTTTCCTGTTCTTTCTTTTCCCCCACTAGCCCAAGTTACTTGGTTAGGAGAATTCCAAAAGGTTGTTGTGGAAGCTACCAAAAGCTTTAGAATCACAGAATCTTGAACTTGAAAAAGACCTAAAAAGTCATTTATTATTTGCATCTTTCCGTCTCAAATAGAGGTGACAGAACCTGCTGCATGTATGACCTGTGGCCAAAGCCACCTTATCTACTGATCAAGATAGAAGCCCACTACTGTCAGATGAATGCAGCCCAGAGGGCGGAGCATAGTGAGTGTACCTGCTCTCCCAGGGCACACGAGATCATTACCAAAGGGTTCCCGGTTCAGTGTTAATAACTTCGTCAACTTTTCTGGGTCTTTTTCTCATTTTGTCAGCCCCATTCAGTGTCGATTGTCGTTCTGTGAAAGTATGACATATGTCAGGATGCTCAGGTTAAGAATGTCAGCAATTCTATTTAGGAGGAGGACAATCTGCAGCTGCTGAGAGTAGGAAGAAAATTCTGAAATGTCCTCTCTTGGTTCACTTAACCATCCCTCCCACCGCTCCTGTGAAGGGGAGGTTGACAAATTCCTGATATCAAAACCAGCTGTCAGAACAACATAGGGTAATAGCTGTCCTTGTCAAATGCACCAATTAATTCACCTGACTGTCAATGCTAGGATAATTGATAGACTCCACAATCTGGCTGAGTAATGAAAGTCAAAGGCATTACTAAGTCCATTTCACCCACTAACAGGTCCTGTAGTGGAACTGGGGCTGTCAGGGCTGGAAAATATTAATAAACCTCTGCAAAAACTAGAGCTTGATTTTTAAAAGTATGTGTGTAGGCACGGGGAGGGAGGTTCCCTAATCAATTGTATCTGTTACTTTGTGACCAATTCCTAAAAATATTACCAGAAAATGCTCAATTCCTAAAAATATTACCATGGTAGATAAGTAAACATTCTACTGACTTATTCTAAGGTCTGTTTGCATGTGACTACATCACTGCTTGGGCATGCCATTTAAGACTGCAGTAGCTGAGGGGTGCCGGGTGGCTCAGTCCCTTAGGCTTCAGACTCTTGATTTCAGCTCAGGCCATGATCTCACGGTTCATGAGTTCAAGCCCCACATTGGGCTCTGGGATGATACTGTGGAGCCTGCTTGGAATTCTGTCTCCTTCTCTCTTTGCCCTTCCTCCATTTGCTCTTTGTATCTCAAAATAAATAAAAATAAACTTAAAAAAAAAAGACTGCGGTAGCCTGGACCTTTCTGCACTATTTACTCACTTTGCTTAAAATAGAAAATACAAGGGGCGCCTGGGTGGCGCAGTCGGTTAAGCGTCCGACTTCAGCCAGGTCACGATCTCGCGCGGTCCGTGAGTTCGAGCCCCGCATCAGGCTCTGGGCCGATGGCTCGGAGCCTGGAGCCTGTTTCCGATTCTGTGTCTCCCTCTCTCTCTGCCCCTCCCCCATTCATGCTCTGTCTCTCTCTGTCCCAAAAATAAATAAATAAATTAAAAAAAAAAAAAAAAAAAACGTTGAAAAAAAATAGAAAATACAAGTCTGGATCAACAGAAGTATCCCCAAAAGACTGGGTAGAAAATATTCCTTATTCTTGTGGCTGGATAATCCAAAGACTACCATGCCATGAGAGAACTCTCATGGTGAGAGATCTCTGCTGAACATATGGTGATATAAAATGTGGAATTCCAGGGTGACAGTCACAATTAAATCGTTCTGGCAGGGAGGACCAGGGAAATTAAATGCCTGGTAGATTCCCTAGGAAGGTCAGAGGGTCATTTCCAAGGAAGTCAGCTAAAGAGAGGCAAGTAGGTACACTAGGTCTAAACAGGCAAGGTGTCAAATAGAAGAGTCGTAAGATCTATGCCTGTGAACAAGGTTGAACTCTGGTCTGTGCATTCTAATTTTGCGATGTTTCTTATACTAAGGTATACTATTTGCTGAGCAAGGACCATCATCAGCCCACAAGTAATAGTGATAACAAATAACAATTTACTGAACACTTGCTATGTTCAGGTACTTTGCTTATATTTTATGTATATTAGGTCATTTACTTCTCACAACAACCTTATGAGACAGATGTAAGCGAAAGCACATTTTCAATGTTCATAGGCTTCTAGCCTAACAGAAAGACACCTGTGATCTCCATCTTAATTTTCCCCCAATTCCTCCCTTCCAAAGAGGAAGGATTCTTTCTTGCTGGTAAAGGGACAAAATACTGATATAATTATTAAAATACTGATAGAAGGGTAGAAGAATGCCTTGCTGCTGATGGGGGGTGTGGGGTTAGATTTTCAGGAGTACATGAGGAGAGAGGCTTAGAGCAACTGTGGGAGTAAACTAAGTGGGTGGGAGAGTATAAGAAATGAATAAATACTGCTGCGAACCAAGTATTTAAATTGTCTATAACATCTTCTGAGGAAAGCCAGAGAACACTGGAATAACCTTTCAACTACTTTTGGGCTGTTGAAATCAGTATGCGACATTACTCTGAGATAGAACTACATGATCTGTGAGTTCATTTGCATTAGGGTATAAATATTACCCATTGAAAGACAAGGATATTGGAACTCAGAGAAATTACATAATTCACCCCAAGCTTTCAGTACACATTTGTGGAACTGTGATTTAGCAGCACAGACGAAACTACCCATTTTTGCATTCCTTCCCATGATATTCTGGAAGAGTTCCATATTCAAGGATTGTCCTTGGCCAATTACACCAAATCCCTTAAGCCTCAACTCACAATTTAACTGCTTTTCTCTCCGTAATAATACTTTCAAACACAGAGTGCTTACTATGTGATAGGCTACGCCAAACACTCGACTTGTGTTTTCTCATTTCATCCTCCTGTGACCCCCTGAGGCAGGTATCATTGTCTCCAGTGCACAGAAGAGAACACTGAAGGTGCAAGAGATCAAGTGAGTTGCCCATGGTTGCACAGCTAGCAGATAGCCAAGTCCAAAGTTGAACCCAGCTCTGTCTAAATGCAAGCCTCTCCCTCCCTCTGTTTCCCTGAGATTACTGTGTTGCTTCAGGTAATTGCAAATTGTCTGTTGAGAGTGGGAGGATCTCGAATCTTGCTCAGAAACACTTGAGGCATCCTTCTCACCTCTGCCTGTTTTCTTTCTGACTGTTTGGGTTGTCTGTTCGTCTACAATGGCTACACCATTTGAACAAGCTATATATGTGCAGGAAAGAAATGTCAGGCAAAAGAGCGAGCAGTGAATCCCAGGCAGGCTGGGGCACAGGGGATCTGGCATTGGGAATTAGCTTCCCTGGAACAGCCTGATCCATAAGCTGGGATTTGTCTACGCAGTCAGCCTTCAATTTGGATTTGTGTGAATCAGGAAGATTTGTTTTCTTCTGTAGTAACATGAGGTTCAGAGTGAGTTCAGGTAATCTTGGTTCACCTTGATTATGATCCTTATGACCATGTTTCTCAAACTACCTACCTAAGAAAACACCAGCATAGATTTGTGTGGTGTCTTCCAATGGGAATAGTTTCTCTTGAAAAGTAAAACATTTTTCTTCATTTCTGTATTTCCTCTTGAGTGAAGTTGTTTAATGGAAAAAATAAAAGATACAATGAAAGAAAGGAAAACGAAAGGAAGAAAAAAGGAAGAAAGGTCCAGTCCTGATTTTTTGACCCAAGGATAATGAGGATGAGCTCTCCTAATTGGACCTTGTGTCAGTGAAAAGTAGATACTTGGTGCCCACTAAAGTCATCCTTCTTCTCCCCTATCATCCCAAAGTCAAGAGGCTTTCATTTCATTTCATTTCATTTCATTTCATTTCATTTCATTTCATTTCATTTTTACATTGGCCAACTGAAGCTGTCGTGTTCAGGAGCTAAATGTGTTGTCCTGTGTGGGCATCACATCCATCAATTAATGTTTCTGCCTTCTGTGCTAAAGGAATTATCTCCAAGTTCATCTTGATGAATTTTTCTCTCTACCTCATTACCCAAGCTAGATACAGCAGAGACTTTTCATGTTTAATGGCAACCATCTTACACACATTCTGATTCTTTTGAATGCACACATGCCTATTTATAGAGGCCCATGAGCATCCATTGACTATTTACGCATTAAAGACCCTTAAATTACAACAACCATACAAGTCCCTTGTAAAATAAAATCAAACATTATAGAAGTGTTTTCAAAAAGTGAAAATCCCAGAATAGAATTTCTTTTCAATGAATAATCAAGAGTAGAATCACACTATATATATACTGCAATTTGATTTTTTTTCACTTACTTTATTTCAAATCTGAATACATAGTAATAAGATGGACATTAATAACTGTTAAACTCTCCCATTTTTAGAGTGTATTTAACTTTTACAGCACATTCACATTTAATTTCTTAGTTGTTCCTCAGACGGACCTATGAGATTTTATTAGAGAAGACTCTCAGCCCCTAAGATTCCTGAGATAAATTCCTTATTTATTTCTCTGTGTTTATTATATTCTTGCTCTTTCAGTAGAATGCAAGCTCCGTGAGGGCAAGGGACCTGGTTTGTCTATGTCAGGACTATTTCCCCCTGGTATATAGTAAGTGGTCAATAAATATTTGTGTACAAATAAACAAATAATTTATTTGAAATAGCTCTATCTTCTGGATAATTGAGTTTGGGTTTTTAAAAATGTAAATGAACTCATTGCTGAAATATATAAAAGGCTTTCTCACCTTCTTAACTGAAGCATATTGTCCATAATTTAGCTATTTTGGAGAGGTACAGATCATTGTTATATCATTATTAATTACTTTGTTATGTATCATACTACCATGATTTTAGGGCCCTTTGCCTCTACCCTAAGAGACTTAGACATTCGTTTAATTCTTCTTGGCTTTATGAATTTTCTGACTTTAAAAAAATCAGTAACAATTGATAATATCAATTTTATTTCAGCGAGCATCTACCTCAAGTACCCAAAATATGCTAGATTTCATCATAAGTACAAAAAAACAAAGATACAGTTCTAAGGCACAATATCATGTAATCATAGTTCCTGGATGTCAGTACACAGGAATCCTTCTCATTTTGTATTTGCTTCTGCTATGTAATGCTATGTATGTGGTAAATTTAGGAATGGAAAACCAAGTGCGTTAGCAATGTGTGTAAAGTATGAGAAAACAAGTGTAGAAATAAGGTATCTCCAATTTGTATTGTTAGGAGATTTTGTATGTGGATTGTAGAAGATCTAGCCTGATGCCTATGGAAGAGTTTTTGTTTTTTAATTGCATTTGATTTTCAATCATGCATAGGGGACCTGGGTTCTTTGTAGAGAGGTATTACTCTATGCTCGTACAACAGAAATGAAACTGAAATCTGAAAGAATAAATATCTCGTCTAAGCTTTTATTGCTTGTTAGAAGCAGAGCCAGAACCAAACCTCACCTTTCTTAATCACTCATTCTATAGATTTCCTACTGGACCACAGACTCACAAGAATTTGTTACATGGGGCACCTGGGTGGCTCAGTAGGTTGAGTGTCTGACTCTTAGTTTCAGCTCAGGTCATGATCTCATAGTTCATGGGATCGAGCTTTTAGCACCGAACCTGCTTTGGGATTCTCTTTTTCCTCTCTCTTTGCCCACCCCCGCCCCCCAACTCATGTCCTCTCTCTCTCAAAATAAATAAATAACTACTGAAAAAAATAAAAAAAACAGCAATAGGACATAGTAGCCGATTCAAAAGATAATCAGGTATAATCTCTTGCTATTCTCAAATCTTAAGCTTCTATAGTTGCTCTAGATACTTGCTTGGTGGAGCAAAGCACCAAGCCCATAGAGAACACAATGTCGACACAGCTTTACAGCTAATCTTCAGCACAGGCTTTTCTTGGGCTTCTTGCTTATATTAGTTTCCAGAGCCAGGTCACTTGTGGATCAGGCCTTCTACTGTCCTGGGTGTTTGAATTTTCATGATAGGTGGTAACATTTGTGTTGACGATGCTGTGAAGGGTCTTCATGCAAGTGCACTATTACTAGCCAGAAGGACCTTCCCGACATATAAATGAAATCATGTCCTTTGACTACTTAAACCTTTCACTGTCTTCCTATAGCAATTAGAATGAAATCCTAAATTGAAATTTGCTGAGAGTAGAACTGAAATGTTCTCACCTATACGTGTGTATGTGTGTATGTGTGTGTGTGTGTGTGTGTGTGTGTGTGCGCCCGCATGCACATGTGTGTGTGCGTGTGTGCACGTGTGTGGTGATGGATGTTTTAATTAACTAGTTGGGAGGAATCCTTTCACAATGCAAATGTGTATTAAATCACCGCAGTATACGCTTTAAATATCTTACAGTTTGATTTGTCAGTTACACCTCAATAAGGCTGGAAAAAAAAAAAAAAAAACAACAACAATTCAAACTCTTACCAGAACCTGCAAGGACTTTCGTGATTTGGCTCTTGCCCCAGTCCCTCGCCCTCTGCTCACCAATTACGGCCACACTGGCCTCTTTTTCTGCCTCTCTCTTACTGGAAGCTCAAAGCTCTGCATTTGCTGTTTCTTCTGCCTGAGCATTTCCAGATCTTCACGTGCCTGCCTCATTCTCATTGCTTAGGTTTTCACCCAAATGTTTTCCCATCAGAGACTCTTTCTTTCACTACCCTCCTTAATGTCACCCACCCACCCTACCCTGTGAGTCATCTTCTATCCTATCACTTGGTTATTGTCTTCATAGCATTTATCACAATTTGAAATTATTTTTTAAATTTACATTTTATTTTCTTTCTTCGCCCAAAGAATAGGAGTTCCACAGGGGCAAGGACTTTTAGATTTTCATTTACTGTTGTTTTCCCCAAAAGCCTAGGATAGTGCCTAGCACATATAGAAGTTCAGGATTCGGTTGTTGAGTAAATGAATAAAGAGCTCACAGATTAGATGAACATGGACCTCTCATCACTGCTCAAGCGCGTGTTATGCTCTCAAACTCATTCACAACAGCCAAGCCCTTCTGACTGTGGTAGATTTATAGTCAATAATTCTTGCCCACACTCATGCCAGTAGGATCATTATAGAGTCCATGTTAATAAATGTGTTTACACGTCATATATAATGACTGCAGAAGCAACAATAATAATAATCATAACTATTATTATTATTATCAACATGCATTGAGTTCGTGCCAAATGTTGGAAACAACACTTGCCTCACATTATTTCTAATCCTCACCACAGCCCTACAAAGTAAGTGTAGAATCCATGTTTTCCAGCATAGAAAGCAAGGGTATGCATTCATTATGTCTCAAACCTATCTGCAGACTCCCACATTCCTCTCAACATGCACAGGAATGCTTATTAATAAACTCCTACTCTGGACAGATATTCTGTTAGGGACTGGGGTCTTGGGGAGGGATAGGAAATGAGGGTGGCCTCAGTGCTGCTGGCACACATGGGGCTGGAGAGGCACTGTCTTCATGCTCTGTACCAGCCAGAAAAGAAACTGAGCAGTGGATGGAGCAGGGTGTGGGAGTGACCCCCATAACAACTAAGGGTTAATTAATTTCCTGTTTGGGGGGAAATAATCAAGAGTATGATAAGCATGCCAGGTTTTTTGAGATTCTGCCTGCACAACCCTATCCCCTTTTTTCTTATAGTGAACACTTCTAGCAGAGCCCCATCTGCAAACGAAATTTCCACGGTGCCCCCTCCTGTCCAGCTCTCCACTGCACTTCACTCTGTGACAGTGATGGCCCTCACTCCAAACAAATGCCCAGATCTGGCCCCTTCAGAATTCAGAGTTGGGGACCAATGGGGGAGGTGCAGCCATGTCGTGTCCTTGGCAGATGCCCGACATTGACACGGTGGGGAGGGCTTTGTGGGAGGAAGGTGGGAGCTGGGGTGTGCCCAGCTGGAAGCCGCCCGTAATTTAACACTCACAGATGGAGACTGAGGGTGATATGATACCCCCAGCTGTCTGCCACTGCCGCCTTCAAGGCCCCCTTCGGCTGCCTGGGACTCGGGATGCTTTAGGAAGGGCCTGGTGCGGGCGGGGGCAGCCTAATAAAGCAGCTGGTCTATTAGAAGATAAGCTTTGTGGAGAATCACACAATCATTCCGAATCCCCCTAATCCCAAACTTTATTGCCCTAGATAATAAGCTTTGGTGGCGACGCTCCATTGAAATATGGAATTGTCTGCAGGCTGGAGGCACCTGCTGTGTCACTCAGCTCCGGGGGGGCGGCAACTGCCTTGAACACAATTCAGGGGCAGGTGCACGGCTCCCGCCTGGGCTCCAGGAGGGAGGGAAGGGGGACAGTGGAGGGAGCCAGTCGCGCTCCCACGAAGGGCTGCAAATACTCTGTGCCCAGGAAGCCTGGCTTAGGCCTGAGAATGTTCTCCCTGAGGCTTGTGTATTAAGCGGTTTGGGCGCTTGAGAAAGAAGGTGCAGGAAGGAGCATTTGTTTGTTGGGGATGCTAAGGCTTAGAGAAGGAACCAGCTCTGTCTGCAAACCTCTGTGGTCAGTGGATGATCAGTCTCTCTCTTCCTCCTGCAATTCCTTCTTGAAGTTGCCCCTTAGGCCCACCTTGGCACAGGCTGTTTCCTCTTCTGGCAGAGTTATCTTCTGCCTTCTTCCCTACATGTCCACCTGGTGAGCTTCCCTGTCTCCTCCTCCATGATGCCGTCTGTGTCCCCACCGAAGAGAATTGTGTGTCTTCTCCTATGTGTCTAATTCTTGATTCACTTCAGCATTGTATCCCACACAACAATTAATCAAATAATCAATTAATTTCTTCTATTCCTGTTTCTTCCACTACACTAGGGCATCTTTAAGGAGGCAAGGATCATATCTGATTCATCTTGTCCTCAGAATCTTTGGAGGTGTTGAGAAAGCATCCAAAAAAAAAAGGAAGAGGGAGGAGGAGGAGGAGGAGGAGGAGGAGGAGGAGGAGGAGGAGGGAGAGGGGGAGGAAAGAGATGAAGAAAAAGAAAAAAGAAAAGGAAAAAAAAAAGACTAGAAGCAACCTAAATGCACATAAAGTGAATCCTATATGGCCACTGAAAATAATGAGGCAGATCTAAGCATACTCACAAGGCATGAGGTTCAAAGCACATTGTCAAGTGAAAATAATGCAAAATGTAAACAGTGCCAAGAATGTTATCTTATGTTAAAAAATAATAATGATAATAATGGTTGTCTCTGGAAAGTATACATGGAAAGGGGTCAAGATGAGTAGAAGGGAGACATATTTTACCCTTTAGCCCCTCTTGTAAACCTGAAATTTTTAGCATATGTGAATATTGCCTTTTTGAAAGGGTAAAAATAAATAGACTCATGTGTAGAAAGATAGTTGCTGAATGCACAAACAACCTGCTCATGCTCAGGTCTGTGTTACTCCTCTTATTCATTTTCCAAACATGATCTAAACAGTGGGATGTGTCTACCCAAAGGCATGTGTAGCCTGTTCAGTTCCCTGAACGCAGATGAACATTTTGGGCTGAACAGGAATTGTCAGTTGCCATCAATGAGCTAGGAAGCTATGGATGAGAAGCTTGGAAGGCCTGATGCAGGAACTCCATGCCTGCTCCAGAATGTTCAACTATGGATGGGAAACAACCAAACTGGCCTTTGAAGAACCTCTTAGGAATAATAGATCTGACAGGAAACATGTTTAAAGAAACCTGTCAACTTTTCCTAATTGTTCTGATTAGGACAAAAATGTTCAAATTCCCCTGATGAACATATTCTTTCTTGCTTCTCCTTTCCTTCCCACCTCCCTTCCTCTCTGTCCCTCAACTACAGTTACAGATGCCCTTTCCAGAAGGTCTGCCCTCCCTCAGATGAACATGACCTAAGTTATTTGAATCCATCTCTGATGGTGTATTGATTACTTCCCCATCCCCATAAACAGCCCTTTGGCAACTCTCCAGGGGACTGCCTGCACTAGATTAAATTAAGAGCAATCTTGGCTTTTAACAGGGCCTCTCCACCAAGCAGTTGCTTTGTAGGAGTGATTCATGAGTTTAGTTAATGATCCTAATGGCCTCTAATAAGACTGATCCCTCCTTGCAACATAGTCTCTGGGCTATATAGACTGGATTTAAGGAAACTTCATTAAGGATGGGTATATTCCCAAATACTGCAGATAGAATATCAGAACAAAAATAGCGTGTGTGGTCACTTGCAGAACCAGACTGAGAACTCGACTCAGGCGGAAATGGCAAATTCTCATCTTTGAAAATGGCATCCTGGAGATTACCTATTCTTTGTGGATTAATGTGGCAATAGAGTTCTTTTGGTCCCCCTACTAAACTGCTATGCCAGCTTTTGCTTCTATGTTCTCATCAAATGTGTGGCTGTGGTTACGATGTACAGAAATTCAGGTATTCCTTGCTTCCTTTCCTCTGGTGGGATTTAGATTTTAAATAATTCTCAATTAGCTAATGAACAATTTAGGAATCTTTAATGGCTTCATTTAAGTATCCCATGATGCACTTTGCCCCACAATCCTCTGTTTCTCTAGAAAGAAAAAAACATACTGCTTTTCTGTGACCTTTCTGCTGATGTTAGTCACGTTGATCTGCCTCACATAGCATCTGAGAGGCTAAGGCAGGTGTGGCTGGCTTTTTTGGTAACTGACATGGGTAGATAGGGTGCCCTTAGTTTTAGGAATTCCATAAATTATCTTCTTCCCAAAGGTAGGAGAGTATAGCACAGTGAAAGTTTGGGGCATTGGATAAACCTTAATGGCCAAATATACAGAGCTCCCAGATCCATCAGCACACAAAATGCCCAGGCCACTAAAAATCTTCCTATGCCCCAGATCATCTACCTTTTAGGGAAACATCCTATGTCATTTATTCAAGTACAATGGTTCACATTAAATATATTTTGTGTATCATTGTGAGCGTTGAAATGCAAGTAACCAGTTGGCATGTTATTACATTTTCAGATATTCAACTATTTATTTTAATTTTAATTTTAATTTTCCACTTTAAAAAATTTATTATTATTATTTTTAAGTTTATTTATTTATTTTGAGAGAGAGAGAGAAAGCATGAGCAGGCTCTGTGCTGTCTGTGCAGAGCCCAGCTTGGGGCTCGATCCCATGAACTGTGAGATCATGATCTGAGCAGATATCACAAGTTGGATACTCAGCCAACTGAGCCATCCAGACACCCTGAATTTCCACTAAAAAAAAAAACCAAAACCATATATATATATATATATATATATATATATATATATATATATGAACAATGTTTTTCAGATCTCAAACGCTGTCAATCTAATAGTCCGGGTGCCTATGTGGCCTAAAGGATAAAAGAGCCCTGAAACCATCCTTTGTTCCCTGGAGGAGCTTATGGTAATGAAGGCAGGATTCTGGAGGGCTTCATTTCATTGAGTGAACAGTGGCAACCTTTGGAGCGTTCCAGAGAAGTGTGTTGACCAAGGGTGCACCCTTCCATTGCTCTGAACTTCAAAGGAACACTGTTTCAGTTAATTTTTGCTGTGTGACAAACCACCCCAAAATGTGGCTAAAACAATGATTTATTATTTTTCATGATTCCGTGAATTAGCTCCAAGGTTTCTGCCTGGGTTCACTCAGGCAGCTGCACGTGGCCAAAGGGCCAGCTGGGCTCAAAGATAAAGACGGT
Source organism: Panthera pardus (assembly GCF_024362965.1). Classification (NCBI taxonomy): domain Eukaryota; kingdom Metazoa; phylum Chordata; class Mammalia; order Carnivora; family Felidae; genus Panthera; species Panthera pardus. The sequence goes on along the minus strand of NW_026526677.1, from coordinate 30,727,240 downwards.
AGTGCACCTGGCATGTGTGGCAGTGGGTGCTGGCTGTTGGCTGGGATGCCTCACTTCTCTCCCATTTGATACCTCATCTTCAGTAGGTTAGATCAGCTTCTCTGTATGGTGGCCTCTGGGCAGCATTCAAAGATGGTGGAAGTGGACTGGTCCCAGTAAGTCACAACCCCAGTCCAGAATCAAGGGGTGGAGAGATAGACTCTCCTCCTAGACAGTGGAAGGTGCAAAATTATAGGGCAAAGGGGCCCGGACGCTGGAATGGAAGGAATTCGCAGCCATTAAGCAACATACCACAGCCATGCCACACAAGGACTGCAGGTCCCAGAAGCTAGGGAGAGAATGTCTACAGCCTGCTCAAATAAGCATTCCATTCTTTTTCTTGAGCTGCTGCCGCACCCTGCAGAAAGGCTGCAGATCAGTCCTTAGGTTCCTCCCCGAGGAAATGTGGAATATTATCTGTCAGGGGAGGTACCATGGCACCTAATGAAACAGCAGAGAAGAGTAGGTTCTCCAATCAAAATGCTTGGTTTGAATTCTGGCTCTACCATGCACTGGCTGTCATATATAAACAAGAGACATAAACTCTCTAGGCTTCAGCTTCTTTCTCTGTAAAATGGGATGATAACGGAATCTTTTTTTTTTTTAAGTTTATTTATTTATTTTGAGGGAGACAGGGACAGCACGAGGGGGGGCGGTGGGGGCAGAGAGAGAAGGATAGAGAGAATCCCAAGCAGGCTCCCTGCTTCCAGCGCAGAGCTTGATGTGGGGCTCAAACTCATGAATCCAAGAGCTCACAACCCGAGCCGAATCTAAGAGTCGGGCGCTTAACTGGCTGAGCCACATAGGCGCCCCAATAATTGAATATTTTATTTTTATTTTTAATTATGTGTATATGTGTGTTCTGTGTAGATTCAATGAGGAATGTCATTTTGCTTCGATATCTGATATTTAGTCATAAGTATTATTTCTCATTATTTCTCAAAGAGACAGAATTCCAATTAAAGAGAGTTGTCTGAAATAAGTATCTTAATATATATTTCCAGAATCTAAAAGAACAAAGAAAAATTCAACGTCCCCAGTTACCCTGACATTTAAAACCCTACTGTTGTGCTGGAAGGTGGGCCAGGGAGTAGTGTGAAAAGGGTCCACATATTATAGTGGGACCAAACTGCGTTCTAATGCTGGCTCTGCCAGTTACTCACTGTGTAATCCTGAGCAAAATACTTCCCTCTCTGAGTCTCAATTTCCTCACCTGCAAAGTACTCTTAATAATAGAATATACAATTACAGCAAAGGGGTAGATGTGAGAATTCAGATAATTTAGGCAAAGCAACTGGAACACAGTAGGTGTTCAAAATATACTAGTTCTCTTCCCTCCAGTTTTTGAATTTCTAATTTGCCACTTGAGTTCAAATAACAAGTTCAACAATATTTTTTGAGTGCTGGCATGTGGAAGATCAGATTTGACTTCAAAAGTTTTTTTGTTTGATTTTGGGGTCTTTGCCAGAGGCCAAAAAAGCAGCAGCTTCTCTCTTGAAATGTTAAATATGTTTTGTCCTATTGGCAGTTCTTTCTGCTCTGCCCCTTTAAGGAAAAGACCCTGAATGTGCTACTCACCCCATTAGTGCTAAAGGCTGTGAGTTTTTCAGTTCTACTGAACTCTGCATGACCCTCGCAGACAATAATTGCTTTAACATAGGGTTAGACAACAGCAACAAACTTGTCTAAAAATAAGCCAGAGCTTAAAATACAACTTAACCTGGGAGATTTAAGTAGGTAAAGAAGATGGCTTCTCTCTGGAATTGCTTCTTGATTAATCACCCCATCTGAGGCTGTTGGAAAAATGACAGTTTTCAAACAGGGCTTTAAATGTCTACCGTTCTACTTTTCCACACTGGCAGGGAGCCAGTCCCTGCAAGCTCCTGGTTCTTAAAGGGGACGGGTTCTTTTGGATTTTCCTGAGCTATAGTTCAGAAGAGAGTAGGATAGTAGTGGACAAACTGATGGGAGTTTTCATGCTTTTCATTGAAGGTCTGTCCATCTTCAAGACAAATTCAAGAAACAGCCATTGAGGCTAGAGGAGGGAAGAAGCAGTATCTGGGGATATTTTCAGCTGTGCTCAGTCAGGGCTCAAGTCAAATCAGCTTTGATGTGTCCACTAGCTTCTTTCCAGTCACATTATCCAATATTTTGCATTCTACAATTGTCCCAGTCTTTCATCGACTTGTTTCTCATCAGCCATTGTCCCTCCTGCTGGCCTCTGTCAATCTTAGGGTTTTTCCCAGCCATTACTTCTCTAACAATCTATGCCTTGAATTTGGGAATCTACAATTTGCAGCCAATCTGGGATCACCTTCCATCCACGGTTGATCCCCTGTCCCAAATCAATTATGAATCATTTGGGTTAGTCTTGCTTCTCCACCACACCTAGTGGGTAACCATAGCATCACTGAAAGATACCAGTGGCCAGTCTGCTCCCCTCCATGTCCTTGATATTGGATAAGCTGGTTTCTGCCCCCACCTCACCCTGGACATAGTCTCTGTGGTCTTTAGGTAACTTTGGCTTTATCATCTAGACCTAAAGCCTGCCTCCAACTGGTAGGATTTTCAAAGAGTTCATCTTGTCCTTGGGTCAGGGATTTTTCTTACCTAGGAGAGCATTCTTCTTTGCTTGAAACCAAATAAGCTCTTTATAGGGTTGGGTTGGCTTAGTGGTTTTGCATTGCATTCTTCATCCTAACCCTAGAATTCTGCAAAGGATTCTCTAGGGATCTCTCACTTCGTTTCAACTAGAGTGGTTTAACTCTGACCAGTGTTGTGTACCATAGTGGAGGAGTTGCCCCTAGGATTTCCCCTTGTGCCTGCACATTCATCCCAAGATATTCGTATAACTTGTTCTTTCTCTTCCTTTGTGTCTATGGTTCAATTGTTCTCTACAACCACGCTACATAAAATGTCAACCCTACCTTTCCCAATATCCTATTACTTTTACCATAGTATTTATATTGATGTACTATATGGTTATTATTTATGGTGATTCATGGTCCCATGGGTTTTCATTTAGTACTTCACCCCCTGCACCTAAAATAATGTGGACATATAGAAAGCGCTCAGTAAACATTTGTCCAATAAATGAATAAACTATACTTACAGAAGAGTTCCAGAGTTCTAGGGTGTTATGTCTTATTTATCAGAAGTCAAAATGACTTCTTGCTGGAATAATTTTCTTTCTTTTTACTTTATTAAAAAGTTAATATAGTCAATTTGACTTTTTTGAGGGTGGGAAGAATGTGGCTCTTTGAGTTTTAACAGATGTACAGATTTATGTTAACAACCTCTATCATCACAGTCAGGGTACAAAATGGTTCCATCACCCTTCCGCCCCCCCACACCCCAAAACTTCCCCACTCTGCCCAACTAAAGTCACATATCACCCCCACTCTAATCCTTGGCAATCATTGATCGCTATAATTTTGCCATTTTGCCATTATCATATAAATGGAATCATACAGAATATAAACTTTTTGGTCTTCTTTTAGTCAGCATAATCTCCTTGAGATTCATTCAAGTTGTTGTGTGTATTAATGGCCTATTCTTTTTCATTGCCAAGTTGTATTCCATTGTATGGATGTCACACAGTTTGTCTAAACATTCACCCACTGAGACATTTGAGTTGTTTCCAGTTTCTGGTGATTGAAAAAAGAGCTGGTATAAACATTTGTGTACAGGTATTTTGTGTAAACCTAAGTAATCAGTTCTCTAAGGTGAATACCCACGAGTGGGTTTGCTAGGTCGTATGATCGATGTATATTTAATTTCATAAGAAACAAGTCATTTTTCAGGTTTCTGTACCATTTTACATTCCTATCATTAGTGCATGAGAATTCTAGTCGTTCTGTATTCTCATCAACACTTGGTGTTGTCAAATTTTCTTTTTTTCTTCCCATTCTTTTACTTTTTTTTTTTTTTTTTAGCCATTTGACAGGCATGCAGTGGTATCACACGGTTTTAATTTGCAAGTAGTGGCATCTCATTTTCTTAATGGCTAATGATGTTTAACATCTTTTCTTGGGCTTATCAGCCATCCATATCTCTTCCTTGGTAAAGTGTCTATTTAAATCTTTTATCATTTTTAATGTGATTTTTTAGACTTTTAAAAATACATTCTAGCTTATAAGATGTAATGTGATTTGCAAATACTTTTTCCTAGCCTGTAGCTTGTCTTTTCAATATCTAGTGTGTCTGACAGAGCAAAAGTTTTTGATTTTAATGAAGTACAACTTACCTTTTTTTCTTTTTTAGAATATGCTTAGAATATGTTATTTCTAAGAACTCTGCCTAATTCCAAGTTATGAATATTTCCTTTTATGTTTTCTTCTGAAAGTTTCACAGATTTATGCTTTACAATTCAATCAAAGATTCATTTTGAGTTAATTTTTGTATAAGATATGAGGTGTAGGCCTAAGTTTACTTATTTTTGCACAATCACATTTATTTATTTTTCAAGTTGAATTGTTCTAACATCATTTATTGAAAAGACCTGCCTCTCTTCATTGAATTGCCTTTGCACCTTCATAAAAAAAAAAAAAAAGAATTGGTCATACTATATGAGTCTATTTTGGACTTTCGATTCTATTCCATTCAAATATATACCTATCCCTTCACCAAAACCACACTGCCTTGAGTAATGTATCATTATAGCAATTGTTAAATTGAAATAGAATGAGTTCTCCAACTTTGTTATGGAATAATTTTCTAACTGCTGTCATTTGGTGCTACAAAAGAAGGAGAAAGTAAAGAGAAAAATCTTTTATTGAGAACTATCTATGTGATATAGACACTGGACCATGGAAATTTATTCTACTTAATTTTTCAAACAATGTATTTCAGGTAGGTATTATTTTCCCATTTCTGAAGATAAGAGAAGTGAACCTCAGAGAATTTTAATAATATGCCCAAGGTTATGTAATTAATGAGGCTGAGCCAGGACTTACCCCCAGGTCAGACTGACCCTCAAGCTCACAACCTTTCTACTACACAATAGTTCATGTCAACTCTTCTGATTCTAGAAGTATGGGATATGCCTGGGAATACCTTGAATCCTCAGCTAGATTTAATTTTCAAGAAAGTATTTATATTTAAAAAAAAAGCCCTCTGTGATTTCCCAAAAGTTATTTTGTTCCCATGGTTGAGATGCAAACATACTCTTATTTATACAGTCTGAACAGAAGGTTCAGTTTGACCTCTTGAAAAACAGTGCTGAGTTAATAATCTAAGAGTAGATTGTCACACTGGCTACAGGAAGATAAATAATCAAGGATTTTAAGTCTTTAATTTAATATAACTTATTCTCATTAATTAAATGCCAATTACCTGCTTGTCTTTCCTGGGAACTGGCCTTTGCAATTAATCTTTTCAGAAACGTTGTACACACATGCTCACAGAGGTATTAATATCACTCTCAAGATTTACAGGCACTGGACTCTTTGGCTTAAACCATCCTCAAACACTCTCCACTGTAACCGCAGATAATCGTCATAAATTTCCTGATCTTTGACCTAACCGGTTCTTAAATTTCCATTCCCTAACGGGCTTGAGGAGTTCGTATTTATCATACTGAGACGCTTACTTCTAAGGATCAACGCATTCCAGCAAGGCCTGGATTTCAGATCGCTGACCCATCTTCCTACTTGGGGTTTTTGCTAGTCACAACAGATAAGACTCCTTGGGGACTAAGAGAGTACTCTGTCCTCTGACTCCCCTGAGTAAAATCATTCATTCACGGACAATATAACCTTGCAAAATACTTGGAGCAACTTGACCCCTCAACAGCCTTTTGAATGCCCCTTCCGTATGGATTTAAGCATTTGACGGCGGCACATATCCACTGCTGAAAATATTCCCATTCCAGCCTTTAGCAGCTGGCTGTATCTGCAATTTTTATTAAATTTCTTATCCTCGAGACTGCTTATTCCTTATGCTTGTACATAATAACTATACATTTTATGGGTGCTATAAATTTAAGTTTTGCAAGTGGCCGGTGGTTTGGTTCTCAGAGCTGGTCTTGAACAAGTGCCTTCTCTTTCTGTATTTCAGCTTAACAAAACAAGGAGACCGAGGAGGAAACCAAATTTATTGAAGGAAATCTCAGGTTTACTTGCAAACTCAGAGTCACAACTTCCTACATCTGACCAGCTTCCATTCTTTCTTTGTTCACATTTCTATTTCAGTGCCCAGTATACACAATCATCTTCATCTCAATCACTAATCAAATGTTCTTTTTTTTGTTTGTTTGCTTATTTAGAAAAGTTATGCATGCACATGCAGAGTGAATTTAAAGAGTGTAGAAAAGGACAAGGGAGATAAGTCATAAATCAACCATTGGAATATATAAAAAGGTCTAATAAATGATTTGATAATGGTAGCACATATGTGCCAGGCACCATGCTAAGCTCTTTGCATCCATTTTCTCATTGACTCCTTTCAATAATCTTATGAGATCAGTACTGTTATCACTCATTTTAATGAGGAGGGAACTGAGGCTCAAAGAGATTAAAACTTGATCAAAATCTCATAGCTAGTGAATGATGGAATCCTGTCCTGAACCAAATCTGCCTGGCCCCAAATCCCGTGTTCCAAACATGATACTAAAAATGTGAACTATTCGCCACCATTATCATCTCAGATTCATCTTTTCAACCATATACCGTATGACTTAGCTTAACCATGTGACTAAAAATCTGTCTATTATGGATCTTTAATATGGGCAGGGCAAAACATCTTGCAAGAGATGCTTCATAGATTAGCTGGTATGATTTATTCCTTGAGTTTCACTAATCTATTTCTCTAATTTGTAGGAAACAAGGAAAACTCGTCTGGGGATTTTTTAATAACTCATTATCCTTATAAATAAACATGGGGTACTATGATTCCTATGACCACATCAAGGGCTATGAATTATTGTAGCCTTTTTCCCTTTCCGTAGCAGAGACAGACTTACCTCTATCACTTATATTCTTTCAGCTAACCTTCATGGCCACACCAATGAGTTATTGGGAAGGTGCTAGGGATGAAATTGTGTGGGGCTTTGGACAAGAATATGTAATGTTTGTCCTCATTAGTATACTGCTGACCTAAACCCAACCTATTCCACTCGTTCCCCAAAGGGGTGGCTCTAGGTTTTACGTGACTCTACTGCTGATTATATCAGGGCTGGACACATGACCTGGGGTACCAATTCCTTGATTATGAAGAAGATGATCAGATAATATTTTTTATTAAGCATCAGATAAAAGATCCATGAACAACTACTACTGAAGTGCCTCAAGATTCTTGGTTTGTTCTCTTGCTAGGCTTGCTTGTTTCTTGCATTTATTATGTCTGTATCCTTTAAATGACCCTCCCCACCTTTTTTCAAAGTGAATTAGAGTGAATTTTGGTTCCTATCCAGTATCACTTAGACAAGAGAGATGTATTAAACTTCCTTTACTATAAGAAATAGCCCTTTGCTAGTACAAATGTGTACAAATGGGTAAAGATCTACCAACTAAAGAGCATAAAATGATATGTATCAGACTTGAAAGAGTTAACTCCCCACAAGGAACTAGGGGTTGACTTCCTTCTCTTCAACTGGACCCAGATTAATTTTGGTTGGTTGCAAATGGTGTTTTTATTCAGGAGGCATGGGACATATGTGATAAATGTGAGGACTATCATATGTCTTATAAAGAGCTAATTGTTTGTGAAAGATGCTCTCCCAGTGACACACACAAGTCTGATGCACACTGGCTGCCGGCTCTTCTATAACAATTTCATTAAACTATCAACCCTTATACCAGAACATAATGTGACAAAGCAGAGATTGTCTTCTTTGACCTTGGTAGGATCTGGAAACATTAAAAAGAGATCGAATACTTTTTTTTTTAAATAATAATAAACAACTTTATGAAGACGTAATCACTCTGCATACTAAATTCAAGCATAGGACTTATAAGCCAACCATTTTCTCATTAACACTGCTGTTAATTTTTCATGCTGTATCCAATTTTCTCTATGTCTCAGACTAACCACTTACTCTAATTTATTAGCTTAGGAATTGCTGAATTACAAAGGTAAGAAAAAATTGTATGTTTCGCCTTCCCTCTAGAATTAGACTTCCAACCCAAGGAACTGGAATTCTTCACTCACAGAATCATTTCTCCCCATCCTTTAAATTGGTGTTTTATCAAATCCCCGGCCTCTGGAATGTTGGCAGACATTACTCAGAGTAGAATGTAATGTACTGTTTCGGGTCTTCGTAAAAGTCATTTTGCATTTATCTTCAGAATTATTTTATCATTTTACGAATAGTTTAACATATTTACTCATGTGTAAATGGACAATGGTGAAGATTAGAGAGACTTCATTTGCAATGAAGACCTCAGTAGAATCTCAAAAAAAAAAAAAAAAAAAAAAAAAGGCTGAACTACCAGCTAAAGATTATAAATTGTGGAAATCAAATTATGGCCATAATCTCTAACCTTTAAGATACTGCTTTTAAAAAAGACAGAAAATTTCTGGAAAAAAAAAGAATATATATATCTCGGCCTCACAAATAGAATCTTGAAATTTAGCGCTGTTGTGAAGAAATATGTAAAGTCTTGAGTTTGTAGTTAATTCTTTAATTGTAATTAGAGAGACATATTTGTGGAGAGGAGTTTTGTGACTGACTTATTTGGGAGAAAAAGGAGGGATCCTAAAACATTAGGAAAATTCAGCACTGTCTCAAAGCTTTAAAGTAGTTAAGGTCCAGAACCATGGGAATTATATTCCATTCTTCATTATGTGGGTGTCCCTTTCAACATACTTTGCTGATATCAGTGTTAGTATTAGCCAGTGAAGTTCTAAATCCTTGACGAATAGAGAGTGCATATCTGTTTTAAGACATATCATCCAAACTTTGAAAGCGTCAAAAGGCCTAAAACTTTAACTTTTGAGATGTAACATTAGCCAGACTTCTCTGGCTTATAGACATGCACTCCTAACTACATGATCCAAAGGCCAATTGCTTTGTATTCATTTCTTTTTCCAATAAAACATATTTGTCATCAAACCTTCTTAAATGAATTTACTGACACAGTTTCTGTTTACACACATCATGGCCCAAAAATGAAAGTTATGAAATGTAAGCTGTGGCCAGCAAAAGCCACTACAGGAGATTGAGCCTGTGTGTTACAGGACAGCAGGTGGAGAAAATGGAGTAGCATCACTGATTTTCAAACACGTCACTTGGAGGAACACAGGTACATTTGCTCTGATTCAGGTTAGACCAGGTAGTTAAAGCTTTGGTTGCAGACTCTCTTTGGCCCGACTCCGGGCTGAGGACTTATGCTAAACAGAGTGCCTACACGATAAATATTAGTTATCTGGTGCATGGATGTAGAGATATACATTTGCTTCCCTGGCCTCAATCTAATATCCCCCAGCTATATGTTCCTGGCCACTAAAAACACCTGAAAGACATCTATTGGGTGTGCCACCCCACTTCCAAACCTCCTTTCTAAAATAAGGACTAGGGGTGCCTGGGTGGCTCAGTTGGTTAAGCATCCGACTTTGGCTCAGGTCATGATCTCGCAGTCCGTGAGTTTGAGCCCTGCATTGGGCTCTGTGCTGACAGCTCAGAGCCTGGAGCCTGTTTCAGATTCTGTGTCTCCCTCTCTCTCTGCCCTTCCCCTATTCACGCTCTGTCTCTCTCTGTCTCAAAAATAAATAAACGTTAAAAAAAAATTAAAATAAGGACTAAAACAGAATCTCTTCAGGGAAGTAGTAGAAACATTTTTGTAGCAAACTAAAAGAACTGTATACAGATTCAACTGGGGAAAGACAATTACAATTTTACAAAATTTTCAGATGAAAGAGAACTGCATAAAAAAACAAAAATGACCAACATACATCTACCTCCAGAAGGCCTCTAGGTCAGCAGTAATTATTTGGGGGAGGGTGGGGTGGTAATGAAAGGAGAATGCCTCTATTGAATTACTGTTAACACTGGGCCAGAGTGGTAGGGATGAAGGGGTTCTTTAAATAGCTTTGAGAATGCTGAGCTTTACAAACAGTAGGTGATGTCCTCAGCATCCCAGCCAAGCCATTCACTGCAAATACTACCAACAACCGCAACACTACTGGTGTGGATATAAATATTCATATCAATAAATGGGATACTGCTGAATCCACAAGTATAGCTGGAATAGCCTGCATATTGTCACTTCGCCAGAGATGCATAATTTATTTCTTAGGAAAAGTCTTCTGTAAGAGGAACATCCTTACCAAATAGGTTCCCATGTGCCATTGTGTTGACTGTGTTGGAAAAAGCCAACACATAGAGACTGTGATGAGGGGTCTGGCTCTCCTTTCCCCCACAAAAGCCAGCAGACCTCCTATTAATAAAACCACCAGGCAACTCACTTGCCCCCTTTGTCCGAGGGTGTCCTAACATCAGAGAGGAAAAATCTATCAATTCATAGTTTAGAGAAAGAAAGTGATCAAACGACATGCACAGGTCACACCTCTTAACCTGGGAAGTCAAAAGGTTCATTCAGGTTTGGATCCAGATCTCTTGCTTTCTCTCCTTCCTTCCCCCACTCCTCCATCCGCACTTTATTTTTTTATTGAGTAAATTTCTCTGAGCAATCTCTAAACTCAAATAATTTTACTGCCATTCCTGGATGCGAAACCCATAGACCTCACCTTTCCTCGGGAAGGTGACCTGTTAAATGCAAATGCAGGAGAAATACACGTCCATCTACCTTAGTTTCTGAGTCTTTGCAGAACACATAGCTTCCATTCATATGATGTGAAACCAACATATCACTCCCAAGGCAACTAGTGGTCTTATGATTATCTCCAGATTTTTAGAAAACAATACAAGGAAAGTTCTTACCCTTCTGTACATCTTATTTCAATTGCATTGGTAACCAGAAATATAGCCAGTCAAGGAAAAAGGTTAATTGGTTATATATTGGGCATAATATTGTTGAAGTAGACACACACACGCGCGTGCGCACACAGACACACACTTTCATGAGAGAAACTTTAATACGAAGTGAAAAGTATCATTTTTCTTATTTCTTATTTCTACGAAATATATTTAAACAAATTTCTCAGGTGAAACCCTCCAAGCTGTATTTTTCAACTTTTTACGTTAAGAATTAAGATAAACCGGGGCGCCTGGGTGGCGCAGTCGGTTAAGCGTCCGACTTCAGCCAGGTCACGATCTCGCGGTCCGTGAGTTCGAGCCCCGCGTCAGGCTCTGGGCTGATGGCTCGGAGCCTGGAGCCTGTTTCCGATTCTGTGTCTCCCTCTCTCTCTGCCCCTCCCCCGTTCATGCTCTGTCTCTCTCTGTCCCAAAAATAAATAAAAAACGTTGAAAAAAAATTAAAAAAAAAAAAGAATTAAGATAAACCTAGTATTTCACATCTCGCCACAATTTATTTTTTTTTTTATTTATTTTTTTTTTTCAACGTTTATTTTTTTGGGACAGAGAGAGACAGAGCATGAACGGGGGAGGGACAGAGAGAGAGGGAGACACAGAATCGGAAACAGGCTCCAGGCTCCGAGCCATCAGCCCAGAGCCTGACGCGGGGCTCGAACTCACGGACCGTGAGATCGTGACCTGGCTGAAGTCGGACGCTTAACCGACTGTGCCACCCAGGCGCCCCACGCCACAATTTATTAATGCTACAGATAGGAGTACTGTGTTTAACATTTCAGGGTCTCTGTATTATTTGATGCTTCTAACTGTTAATTTCATTATCACCATCATCTAATAAGACAAAAACTTTGTGGAGGTGCCCCTTCTCATGTTCAAGTTAGTACTTGAAGACCTTATTTAGAGAATGTCATACCATGCCTCCGCTCAAGGAACCTGCAGCAGATAAGAATTATCTTGACGTTCCTGTTTATCTTCTATTTCTGATCTCCCAATCTATGCAAAACTGAGGGGTTAGGGGCCAGAAGTCTCCAGCATGGAGAGTTCAAGGAAGTGGGGCAAATTGAAAGAAGGAAGGGGAACTGCACTCATGCATGAAATACCTTTTCTCTTCCTGGTGAGTGTGACTTGAAGAGAGCTCATGGGGGGGGGGGGGGAATCACTGCTTGTTCAAATGCCTATACACAGCTTCAAAGGCCAAAGCCTTGGCTACCATATCCCGTAATCCAAATTTAGTGGTCACACTCACAGGAACACAAGCTCTTACATCTGAGAGTCACAGACCACAGGGGACACCTGGACTAGCTACCCGGGAAACACTGGTCAGAAGGACAGCAGTACAGCCCAGGCCAAAGTCACCCTCTAACACAAGTTGAGAACAGCATAAAGAAACATGTGCTTAGTGCAGTATTTCTCCAGAGAGCTATTTCAGATTCCACATAAGAGTAACTGGTGGCCTTGGATAAATCATTCCTCTCATTTATGTGCTGAACGGGAGAAAACAAGTCAACAACTGATGCATGCAAAAGCATTTGGAGGTGATGGATGGAGACATTATGGTGCATTTCGTCAATGGCATGCCATTAGAGAAAACCATTTCATAGAGTAAATTAAGAAAACAAACCAGCTACGTGACACACTTGGAATTGCCACTGGCCAGACCGGTTTTTCTCCTGCAGGAATGAAGCTGCATGGGACTGACATTATCATTATCACTCAGACTCCCTCTCCTGGGTTAGCTGCCAGTGCCTTGTCTGAGACTTAAATCCCCAGCTGGCACTTCTCATAACAATGGCTACTCACAGAACTGGACAAACCTGACTATCACAGGCCCTGATTTCCTTTCATTGCTGTTTTGAACTATTATTTAAATCTTAACTGCTATTTAGCTTCATGTGGCAATATCTTGTTTTCTTCACCAAATTACAAGGACCTTTAGTGACAAGAATGGAGTTTTGCAACTGAAGCTTACGAGTACGCCACTAGCCCTACAGTGTTCAGATGTCTGTCGATTTTATCTGTGATTAGTTTCTCCTACCTTTCTCACATACCTGGCTATTGTCTGCCAAACATTGATTAATTCACTGAGAAAGCATTCTTCAGACCTAGATGCTGGGAATGCAGTAACAGAAGACCTGGCCGCTGACCTCATGTAGCTTGCAGGCAGACAGCAACAATCAGAACATGGTATAGGTAGAAATGCTTGTGGGGGCTATGGCAGTACCAAAAGGAAGTGTTCTGGGTATGAGTAGGGGGATTCAGGGAAGGCTTCCAGGAAATATGAGTCCTTTTTAAGAATTAAGTAGCTGGTACCTAAGCATTATAGCCAGTGTATGCAAGGGCATGTTGGTGAGCCCAAGCATGGAGCATTTGGGTTCCAAGTCATTTGCTATTTCAGAAGCTTCTACTGAAAAACTCAACCTATTCTCAAGGTCAGCCACTAAGGTCAGGACAGAAATGGGCTATGAAATTACAGGCCCCTTCCCCTGGTAAGCGGGCTCTGAGAGCACTCGGATGCACCGCATGGTAACCGTGGCTTCATAAAAATCAAAGCTGATTGATGGGTGCAGGCTCTCTGCCTTCGCGTGTTTAGTCTGTTCGTGCTTTTAGTACCACTGTGGCCATGCTTCTTAATGGAAATGCATTTCTCTCTCTCACCATTACCCAGATATAGATGCTTTCAGATATGAAAGGCCTTTTACCTCAAGATTTTTGTCTTGTAAGACATCCTTAATTCAGGAAGGAAATGAGGAGGAGTCAAGAAGAACCTACTACAAATGTTTTGTCTTATAGTTTAGAGAGAGAGAGGGAGGAATTTAAAAAGCTCGATTTATGTATGGCTTGAGTTTGTAGCTATACAACCTTGACTCCGTCCAGCTGAAGGAATTCACTTTCTCTTGTGAGGGGCTCTGAATAACCTGGAAAAAGAAGCTAAATGTTTCCTTTTGCCCCCCCCCCCCTTTTTTCTTTTGCTTTAAGAAACTATGAATGACAGCATAATAAAATCTTCTGTGTATTATAATAGCTCCCTGGGCCCAGGAACTTAGTGATATTATCATAACAACTCTGACAAATCCATCATGAAGTAGGAATTATCCCCATTATACAGGTGTGGAGTCTGAGCCTGAGGGAAGTAGAGTAGCATGTCCAAGGTTACCCAGATGGTAGATAGCCATCAGTGAGATCTGAAGGCAAGCACATCCAATTTCAAAGTCAAGGGTTCTTACTGATACCCAATGTCTTCCAGACTGGACATAAACATGTGTGTCAAAACATGTGACAAAGAGCAACATCTCTCTTGTGGGAGGAGGAATTGGGTGCCCATCAGAACTGTTATATGTGGACTAGTTGAGGGGAAAGAAAGTGAATCTTCTTGGGAACACCTGGAGGTCAGATTCTTAAGTTTTGTTTTGTTTTGTTTTGTTTTAAATAATCTGGTTTAATAATAATAAGTCACAGATGGCATGTTTTTCTCTGCTACAAAATCACATTATGTCTGGCCAAATTGATCTCTCCATCTTTGATTATTCCTGAATATCAAACTGAAAAAGCAGTTCATGCTCAAAGTTAAGAGCCCAAATGCCAATGTGGGGCTATCTCTTGATTTTCTGCGACCATGGTGGTGCTACTGACCCTCTCTGAACTTCTTGTGAGTTGTAGAGGCCGACTTTACAATGGGCACCAGGGAAGAGGAAGATTTATCAGAGAGGTTTTTGAATCAGTATGGTTATCTTTCCATGGAAAGGCAGGATAGGAACAAAATGGTAGAGGTGACATCTTGAAAAGGAAGGGAAAACAGCTCTAAGCTTCTGGAAGAGCCTTGTCAGAGTGGACACAGGCAGCAATCTTGCTACTTTATCACAAAGTAAAAGAAAAAACATTTTGCATTAGGAAGCTGACATCCAGAAGTGGGTTAAATACCTTCTCTAAATCCTTCTCTAAAACCACCCATTAAGAATGTCCAGTCCTGGAACCCTCCCCACATCCCATTGCCTCCTGTTCCATGCCCAGCAGTGTTTCCAAATGCCTCAGCTTACAGCCAAATTCTCAAAACAAAGTAGACCTTAATTCACTTTGGTTTAATAATTAAACAAAATGTACTTAAAACTTTTAGGAAAGTGGGAACAGGGCACGAAAAGATACTGGGAAACCAAAATAAAAGATGGATGTTCACTCCACTGGAGCAGCACATCCTTGCTGGTGGAGGGCTGGGGGAGGGGGCATTATTCTGGGCACAGCAAGTGTTTTATCTGCAAGTGACAAATCCCAAATCCTCCCAGCTTCTGTTTCTCCCTACTTAAGACCTGGGTCACAGTATTTATTTACTTAAGTGATGGAGATGAAGGCAGGCTTAACGCTGGCCACCTGTCAGAATAACAGTGACCTGCCTCTTAAGGGGATTTCAGCAACCCCACATCATCTATATAAGACAAAAGGGGATTGGGAGAAAATGTAGAGAAAAAATTCAGTAATTGAGCTTGAAGGAGATGGTGACATGGAATGTAAAGACTCCACAGGGAGAAAGATGCTAAGATCCACGGGTGGCATTTAAAGCAACTCCGAAGAGTGCAGACTCCTTCCTCTCCTGAGATTAGAAGGGATTTGCAAAATATGATCCCCAAACTGAAAAGTCAGGCCCCCTTATCTGCCTCTCACAAATGCCCTTGGGGTTCTTCATAGTTTAGAAAGAGAGGTTCATTATAGTTTCCAAGGAATGCAAACAAATACACTCTCTTGGAAATAATGCTACTGGGGCTCTCAAGGGTGAGGAGGCAATAGACAGGTCCTACCTGGAGAATCTCAAGGCAGCATGGGGGACCTTATTTAACAAACTGGATGCCAGGTGGTGATCTCCGTATCACAACTTACAACAACTTCATCATCAGCCCTACTTTACAGTGATGTTAAGTACCCAGGCAAAGACATCAGAGACAGCTGGAGGAGGGGTTGGGGCTTGGGCAGGCACACGGACTCCAGGCTCTGTGCTCCTATCCACTGTGCACTGTGCTGTGTGCCTCAAGCAGAAAGGAAGTGGTCCAATTTGATGATGTAAGGCCACACTGAAGGATGCTCCAGTAGCTCATACATACATGATAGAAATGTCCCCAGGCCCGTATCAGTTTTCCATCAGCTGCTGAAGGGCATCAACTTTTCTAGTCCAGAGGCAGGGTGATAAAAAGGGCAGAGGCTATGAATTCAGACAGACCTGGTCTTGAACCTTCCATTTTCCTAGGGAAATTTATTTAACTTTTGGAGCCTTGGTTTCCTATCTATAAAGTGGGGCTTACGTGACCTCTCCCAGGGTTTTGTGAGTATTAGAAACAACATAGGAGACCCGCTCAGCAGAGTGCCTGGTGATGAAAGAGTGGAAAGTGCCAATTTGTAAGAGTTATTTCAAATGTTCCTTTGTTAGAAGGCCCAGTGGAGAAAGCTTCAGGCCTTTGGACGGTCATTCGGGCCCTCCTGGAGGTAGTTCATACATACGGAGTGGTGAACCTGGACCACGAGCCAGTCTAGCCTGTAGATTTAGCAGGCTGGACTGCTTCCTGCCCACTCACAATGGAAAGCAATTTTGGTAAGTGCTTAGCTTAATTAGTTTGGGTCCAGACATGCTGTCAAGGGCTGCGCATGCACACTTGTCATCGTGATCATCCACCTGTCTCTGGAAAGCCTGCTTTTCCAGAAGTCTGAGCTTAGCTCCTTGTTCGGTAACCAGATGAAATTTCCATTCAGTCACCTCTCACTCCAGCTCCCTAGGGAGTGCCCTAAAGTCAACACCTTCTTCTACTGATGTAGCAGATCAGAGGAGGGCTGTTAACCTCTCACAGTTAACCTCCTTTGACCTCTTTTGGCCTATCATGGCTACTCTGGTCATGGACCACCTCTGCTCAGGAAGGGAGGTCAGACGAAAGCATCCACCACAGGCTCTGGGTGGCATCTAAGACACTTAATAAATATTACCAACTATGATAGCCCCAGATGATTACATGGGCATCTGAGCTGGAATTCTGGCCTAAAACACTCTCTCTACCCTGCTGGTACTGAAATCAAAAATTCTTCTCAGCAATGACACCAAAGAGTCCACAATGGGAGGAGGGAAGGAAGATGTGTCAGAATACAATCCGATGGGCACTGGAACATAGACTTTTGGGATACACTGCAGATTCAAGATCATGTCGCTTTTTTTCAATGGCTGTTCCAGAGAAAATAAAACAGACATAACTTTATTTTCCACACCCCACCACTGCCTGGGGCCTCCTGGCTACCATAACATTTTAGCGATGGACGTCAATAAAAATAAATAAATAAATAAATAAATAAATAAATAAATAAAACAGTGAGGAGGCGATGGTAACTGCTCCTAGGGAGACTGTGTAGTGGCCACTCTATTACCCATTGGTTCACCTTCTCACTACCACACATCCACAATAGCATCTCCAGCCTCCACTGCACCGGGACCCTTCCTATAGAAATTACAACGGCCAAGACGAGATATTCACTCTCTGAAACCTACGGCAAGGTAGATGACAGTGCGATGGAAGGAAAGAGTAGACAGAGTGCCTTATCGATCTACCTGCCAGCCTGGGAAAGGTGGGCAATAAAAGACTTATTGAAAATCAGAAAAAAAAAAGCACTTATTCTAATTCTCCTGAGAGGGAGTACTAATGTTGCATATGAATAAATCCACCCCCTTTCCCCACCTGGGGATTAAACCACCATCCTCCTAGCCAATCCTCCAAACAGGACAGATTTAAAAATCTTGCAATTTTATTTGCATATAAAGGCCGCTAGATATAGAATATCACAATAAATTTAAAAGAAAAAACTGCTTTCCTAAATTTCATTAACAAGGTAACATAAAATAGGATAAAGCTTAACAGCATTTACAATGGGAAAACAGAAATGACTATTAGCGACAATATTTTGTGCTAGCGAAGATTGCATCGACACACAGTGCAAAATGGGGGGAGGGAGAGGAAGTAAGAAGACAATTCAGGGTATTTAAATATAAAGGACAACTAAGCCTTATTTTAGTTACCTTCCATTGCATCCATGTATAAGTCTGTACACGCCTGTAACTGTAACCTAGATTTAACTCAAGTTCTTTGAGATCTTGAGTTCTGAGAAAATGTGTCAGCCCCTTCGGACTTGCGATGCCCTGCTATAAAGCATCGCTTTGCAGTTGTACTGTCCTTGGCAATATTAAACTCCTAACTTAGT
This sequence comes from Panthera pardus, assembly GCF_024362965.1. Lineage (NCBI taxonomy): Eukaryota > Metazoa > Chordata > Mammalia > Carnivora > Felidae > Panthera > Panthera pardus. The sequence goes on along the minus strand of NW_026526677.1, from coordinate 30,709,053 downwards.
CATAATACACAAAAAATATTTATATATATAAACCCATACTGAAAAGGAGTCTGCGCGCTCAATTTTTTTTAACTGCGTGAAATACCTGCTCTTGACAGATTCCATTTCCATATTTTTAAAGCTAAAATAATTTAAAAGAAAACAAACAAACAATGAGACCTTGTATAACCACAACATGGATCTCACTAGCTAAGCCATCCTTTAAACGAGGGTCGTTTTCTTCTCCAGATGCAGCTTTCTTTATAGTGAGAGTGTGAAGAGAAGTCTTTCCACGCCTACTTTTGCCGAAAAGATTGTTACAAATCCAGGCCACGTCTGCAAAAAAGAAGCATTACCAAGAAAACAACAGCAATAACAAAACACCAAAAAATAAAATACTTCAAACAATACTCTTAAACAGTTGTGCAAATCTGGGTGGTTTTTAAAACACTACCTACCTGTTTCTTTTTTCTTTTCTTTTTTTTTTTCTTTTTCTTCCAGCTTAAAGCATATTAAAATAAGACTTTCATCACCTTTTAAAAAGAAAGCTTGGCTGTCCTTTGGCGAATACTAACAATTTACAATGGCGTGGCCTTTGAGAAAACGGAAGTCATTTTACAAATTCACAATGCTCCTTTCATTTCGAATGGACGCCCCATTTAAAAAAAAATAAAGAAGCACAACCTCTAGAGTCATTTGTGTTCCAGTAATTTACAAAAAGAACTCACAGGATTTGGAAATAAACAAGTAAGAGAATGTAAGTTTATAATTAGAAAAATGACAGTTTATAGACCTTCCCTCACATTCCAATTGGGCTTTTTAGAGCTTCATGAACCCTGTGGGTTTGGAAGGTCAAATATAATTGGAGGGTTGGTCGGTTGAAAGCTGACTGTACACGTTGAGGCATTGATGTACGTTGTATAACCGTCGGTCATAATGCCGTAACCTGTGGAGACAGAGTGTCATGCTTACTGTAATATATACAAATGACAGTGACTCAGTGGTGAGCTGTCAGGCAAGGAAAACTGAAAAAATCTTTGCCAGTGGGCAGTGAGATGAGATTCAATGAAGCCTCCCCAGATGATAACAGCTTTCAGAAGCTGCCTTCCAATTACATTCTGTTTTCTTTAAAGGGAGAATCCTCTACTTCAAAGAAAAGTGATTCTTTTTTTCTTATTTAAGCACTAGATTTGTCAGGGAAAGACTGTGATTTCGTTACTAGTGAGAATAAAGAAAAAACATTTCTTCCCCTCTTTTTAAAATATGATTTTCATTTCAAAGCCCTGCATTAATTATTGAGTTCTAGGGAACAGAATGAGTAACATAAGCGACTCCTCAGGGCACAGGCATCCAAATCCCAAATGGGCTTTGGGACAGGTGGGGGGGGGGGCGTGGGGGAGAGCACTGCACTGGGATCCAGGAGGGTGGATGCTCAGCTTCCTTATCTAGGAGATAACTGATCTTAACTTACTCAAATTGTGTGGCTTTGATTCCATTTCACTCAAAAAAGTCAAATAACCGAACACCCGAGTGATTTGCAGAGACATCACCATAAGACCCTGTTTCCTAAGCTCACCTGGGCACTGGATCAAGCCAAAACACTTCCCACATGCAGAATATAAATCTCTTGCAACCTACTGGAAGAAAGTTAAGAAAGTTTTTCTGGGTCTTTGGTATGTATGCCTCTTTCATAATTTTCTTAAATGTTTATTATTTATTTGCTTATTTAGAGAGCAGAAGAGGGGCAGAGACAGAGAGGGGAAAGAGAGAATCCTAAGCAGGCTCACACTGTCAGCGCAGAGCCCAATGTGGGGCTTGAACTCATGAGCCATGAGACAATGACCTGACCTGAAATCAAGAGTCAGACACTTAACTGACTGAGCCACCCAGGGCTCCCTTCCAGTTTGATAATTTTTAATTCGTTGAAATTTTTAGCATGTTTGCAAGTTAGCACATATCCCTGGATACCCTATATCTACCTGAGAACCTCTACAATTAAGTTTGTAATTCTGTGTTGGTATCAGGCTCTTATGGCATAGAAAAATATGTCCGTGAAAAATTATCAGGACTTACAGAAACAACAGGTTTTTCTTTCTTTCTTTCTTTCTTTTTTTTTTTTTTTCCTTTCCATTTGCTAAAATTTCTCCAAGTAAGCCTGTGGAGAGCTTAATGAGGGTCAATGGAAAAATCTCTTAAGAAAAGAAAAGAGGCATTTAAAATGTGCACTGTTTAGTTCTGGGGTCATAAAGTCTTGTTATCTCTCTCCATCAAGAGGTTGGTATTTGCCCTCTCTCTGCCCTCTTCAGCTGTCTTAAGTGAATAAAAGTGAGACAAGTTTATTTGAATATGATCTCCTCCCTTTTAAGCAAGTTTATTATTTTGGGGCTTCAGTGGAATTCCCCAATAGTCTGGCTAGTTTAAAGTTAATTAATGATTTAAAAAAACCAGATGAAATGCAAACTCAGAGGTATGCTGTAGGTGTTCAAGCCTGATAACTGTCCCCCAGAACTGCTGTTTAGACATGAGCTCCCACCCATTCTCCCCCACCAATCCGGTATCATGCCTTAAAGAAATGCCCTCCTTTTCAGGGACTACGGCTCCAAGTCAGGGTAGGATGATGTCTACTCCTGCGGAGCTGCACCCCGCATTCCATGCACTCAGCTGGTGCCTGCACTTGGGGCAAGCTGAATTTTCTCTGGCATTAGGAGGATGATTTTCAATACGTATGCCTCTAATGCCTAACCTGGAAGCCAATGGATTTGTGGGCTTTGAAAAGCAAACTTGGTTTTCTTGCTTCATCAGACACGTAGGCCTCAACAACTCACCTGCAGATTCATAAAGAACTCCAGAGTACAAGCTGTAAGCAGGAGCTGGAGAAAATATGGAGGCTGCCTATGTAAACGCACCACTGCACACAAACCCGTGAAACCGGGAGATACTGGTGCGGCCAAGAAAAATCTAACGCCTGCTGAAAGACAGCTTTGTGTCTGTCTAAAGACCCTAGGTTTTAAAAAGGAAGGACAGACGAAACCTAGAGCCCTAAAGTTTCCTGGGAGGCTTTTGGATTCTGTGAACTTGACTCCACCCTACCTTGAAAGGCAGAAAGAGGCAACTGGACCAGTTTCCAGTTGGGGGAGATTTAATTATTCCCTTTAGCCTCAGCCTGACCTAATAGCGCTGATGATTTCTGAGAAGTCTGAAATGGTTTTCGGAGGTTCTTAAGGAAGTGACTACCTGCAAATCTGCAGGTTCCTGCCATTTCTGTTCTATAACTTTCACTGTGTGTCCAAAGTTATTTTTCAAAGAAAGTCTTGTCTTCCTGGGTCCTGTGTGTATTCCATATGAAACACAATATTTACAGGTAGAAAGAGGCATTGGAAGTTGTTTAGTCTAATATCCAGGCCATTTCTTCTAAATGTCTTAAAGAAAGAATTTGTCCTTTTTTTACCTCAGGGCTGTTCTACAGTGGTGGTTAGCAAACATTCCTCATCAGAGCCCTGAGATTCCAGAAGTTGCCTTGGGGTGTGGGGGTGGGGTTGGGGTTGCTGGGTTTTCCCTAAGGTGAACCAGACCTACTTCTTTCTCTCCACTCTGCTTAAAAGAGAGAATCTCCATATAAAATATTTATCAGCTTTACATGCAGGTATTTCCCCTAACAATTGATATTACAAAAGGTTCTGCCACTGGTAAAAAGAGTTTGACAACACTATTCCAGTCATTCCAACTGTACCCAAGGTCCCCATTCTGGAATGAGATCATGAATAATGATACAAGACCTTGTGAATGCCTTTCTGCTGGTCTTACCTTCATGGATTCCACCAAATACATGGAGCTTGGGCCGGACTCGCCTCTGGACTGTGTTTAAAAGCTCCACACAGCCGACTCTTTGAAGCTCCTTTGGAACCCAGTCTCGAAAACCTAAGGGCAAAATGCAATCAATACTCTTAATTTTCCTTCTTCAGGTAAGGTTTCATTTAGACTTTCAGGAAGCCATAACTCACAGAAGGTTTATTACATTATCTGTAATCCTAGCCTCTCCATTAAAGCTCACAATGGCTTTTAAGGAACTTTTCACTTGTCACTTTGTCTTCTTTAGGTTCTTGAAATTTTTTTTTGGTTTCCATTTTTTTCTTCCTGTTAATTAACATTTTTTTTTTCTTTCTGTAAGGGATTTGATTTATGCAGCCCTGGTTTCAAATCTTCATGGGCCTAATGACATTTATTCCCGGCAGTCCTGCAATATCTCTTTCTTTCTCAATTCGGTTACTTTTCTCTCTTTTTTTTTTTATTACGTCTTTCTTATAGCAGTTTACCTCTAAGATGGCTCAAAAAAGACAGGCTGGTAGGGACTGTCTGTAAACTGGCCACAAGATACCTTGCTCTCCTCAGGTACATCAACTTTAACCCTTGGTAGTTCTTGATGACCAAAGCTGGAAATGGCAAGTTCCTCCTCCAGTCTCCTCTCTGGGAATAGGCAGCAATGTGACCACATGGTGGCATCCAGTCAGCTGGGGCTAACTGACTACCTTTAAAGTAAAAGCCACTTACTTCCATGTTTAATGTAGAGAATCCATAAAAACGGACATCAATTATAACAAAAGTCAGGTATCTGGATGATTATGGCCAGAAATAGACCCCATTTGCCTGAGCAGGATGGGTGTAAAGAAGGCAGGTTGGACTAATGGCTAAATCGTCATCAGTGGGAATCCATACCACAGCTCTGTTGGTGATTTCTACTATTCAGAAATGATCAGGCAGAAACGGACTGATAAGCTTATTCCACTTTGTTTGACGGAACTGCAGCAATGAAGACAGAGCATTTCTGTAAAGACATGTTAACTGGGGTGTGGGGAGTGGCTAGAGAGTCTGGTAAGAACATCAGATGAAAACGGGGCCCTATAAAAATTCAACCGGAGGTTTGATTCAAAATTCTGTTTGTTAGGGGAAAAAAATCCTTAATCCACAGTGATTGGCATATTCTATCATGGACGGTTTTCCTTGAAGGAAGAAATTATCTCATTTCATATACAATCAACCTGAGAAGGCATCCTGCTTATACCATGATAGTAAAGTCTCACGGTGAGATTGCTACTCAACAGGAAAGAATTAAAGGCCCCTCTCCATCCCCACCCCAAACCAGCATTTTCACAAGAATCCCAATAACATACTTTGATTAAGGTTCAACTTTACCTTATGAAAACCTCACCTGACCTTTTATTGTGGAACTCCTTGAGGTAGAACTTACTTTGCTACATGCACAACCACTCTCTGGATTACTCCATATTTACTACAAGTAAAGTAGTATTCAAAGTTTCTGGGATGTCTCAATTCTTTGGAGGCTAGAATGCAGACTTAGGACTACCACCACTTGCTTCTGTACCGACATTAATGGCCTGATGAGTCTGCGAATCAAGTGGTCTGCTCAAAGTTATATTCCAAATAATACTTCAGTCACGTAAAGCTGTCTGTGCTGAGGATATCCAAGTCCTGTTTACAATAAACAGCCTGAGGAGAATCATGTCTGCATGGAATAGCCTGCTCAGGGAAAGGACCGAGTTGGCTGAGATGCTCTCTCTGTAGGGTCTCACTGGGTAACTCAGGGCTGATCAGAATATTTAGCTAGCAATTCAGGATTTAGTCTCTAATGGCTGCAAAATAGGGAGCTTAATTCATTATGATGATAAATGTTGTTGGAAGTGTGATCTTTTAAAACATGGGGTGGGATGGGATGGAATAGGGGGAAAAAGGCATGGGGATGGTGATTCTGAAATACTGAAAAAGTCAGGAATGGCTAGATCCTGTGCAAATCTGGACAATTCCCCTGTCTACAACACAACCTGCTTCTCTTCTCTTGCTTCTCCACATCATTAAAATGTGCCACCATGACCCACGCCTTGGCCCTCCCTTCTGCTATTTCTATGTGAAACACAGAGCACTCACTTTCCTTGGAAGGGATGGAAAGCAGCCCTAAGTGGGCTGGAGGAAACAATATCTACAAAGATTAAATTCACAGTAGGGGATGTGTGTTAGATTTTTTATTTTTCAGGTTGACAGAGGAGGGAAGTCATATGGACCACAACCTCAAACCATAGGGAAAGACTGAAAATAATTTATTTTGTAACAAGGGTTTTCTTCCTTTCTCTAAACCAACCTTTGCTAGCATTATGCATTTGAACATTTATTAAGAGTGTAGATTTCATCTTATATGTTTTTTACTGCAATCTAAAAGAAAGAAAGAAAGAAAGAAAGAAAGAAAGAAAGAAAGAAAGAAAGAAAAGAAAAGCTCTCCTACTATAAGTGAAGCATCTGAATTTCCAGAGTTACACCTTTGTTGAATGGGGATCCAGGTGATAGTCCTGTTTGACAATGTTCTGTGGCTAAGCCAAGGAGATAACAAGTTCATGAATAATTAAAAGAGAATTATAAAAGTCAAAAAATCATATTCTGGCCCATAACCTGCGTAACTAAAGGTAGCTTTGAAGCACGCTGGCAATCTAAACCTGGATGTAGGTTTGAGGATTCTGTAGGTTCAAGGATTCTGTAGGATGAGTATCTTTAAGTAACTTTCAATGTAAGTCCTTACTTAACACCTTAGTTTTTTTTTTTTTTAAAGGGTTCTTTGCTTATATAATCAGCTCAAATGTTTAACTTTAAAGATTTCCCAGGTCCCACTATTACATGGGAAAAGATAATGAGCTACTTTAAACAAAAGTTTCCATTATTTCGTTGCCATTCAAAAGCCCTGCAATTGAGAGGTCTGTGCCTTCTTCCCTCCAGTCTCCACTTCCCTTACTCCAAAGTGAATACAGTTCTTAAAATAAATGATCGAGCTCCAAAGACTGTGGTGCTCCATACTGATTTGATTTTCCCTGACTCAACTAAATTAAAAAAAAATTTAATTTCAAAAACACCTGTAAGCCTAGCAGAACTGCTGAGTTTAATTATCATACCGGTTTCTTTAAAGACATTGGCTTTTCTTTTTGTATTCACTTTTTATTTTTTGAAGGAAATGATTATATCCCTGAAGCATTGTTTATTATGCTTGGGGAAAAAGACATCTATTATGACAAAAGGACAACATTTGCTTCACTTACCTAGAGGAGGTCCGTGTGTCATGAGTATGTCGATGCCCTCAGGGATGAGGTTCCACTTGTCCAGCAGAGACTGACCTCTGGGCAGGTTAAAGCCCCATCCATTAAACCACGGGGTCCTTTGGGGGAGATAATGCACACGGTATCAGGCCAGTGGAGCCACGTTTCTGCTCTACAATATTTCTCTCTCGCACATTCCCCCACGGTTTGCATCGCTCTCTTGTCTCTTTTTGATGATTGGCCCTGGCAGCAGGATGCTTTTTTGTTGACTGCTTCAAAACCAACGCATTTGAAAGCAAGTGTGGAGCCTGCGAATTGTTCAACCAGAAAGGGGCACAAGAGTCTTTACAGTGGAGACTCTACCCAGCTGACCTCTATCAAAATCTTAACAATGTTTTGTCTTCTCCCCCAAATCTCCATGCTTCCTAAGATGCCTAGCTTGGATCCAAAGCATTTCTACCCTTCCTGTAAGAAATTCCATCAGTACCCCTTCCTCCCCATCACTGCAAAACTGCTTTGCTGGAAGGATTCTTACAGAAGTCCTTGGAGAAAAGGACAAGGGCTCTGAAGGCAGAGCATGTACCTCCGTACATGGAGATGTTTTGAAATCCTGGACTGAGAAAGCTGAAAACGTTCGGGGCTCTGACAGGTGACAGGGGATCCAGGGAACAAAGAGCAAGCGTGGCCTTTTCCTCCTGTTCTCAAAAGGAAGGTTTGAGGGTCATTCTAGAATCCACTCTCCTGACAGGGAAGGTAAGCAGTCCACCCTCCCAGGAATGAGTTTCTGAGGTTGATGCTTCAGGCAGGCAAAAGTGAATGAATGGGGGTTTTGTCCTCAATGAGAGCACGTCTAATTGGAGCTGAACATGCCTCTACCATTTATAATAATAGAATAACCAATTTTTCTCTGCACATACTACTGGCTAAATCACACCAGAACAAAGCAGTTCCCAGTGCTGTCCTATTCCCAAACATCTAGATATAACCTTTATTTGTTGAAACTGACTCTTTCCCATTCTGTAGGAAAACTCCTACTTGCTAGCACATACATGTAAAAAACAAGTTGGTCAATTTTCTGGCTAAGCTCAACTTTCCTCTTCAACTTAAGCTGCCCCTTTCGTGCCTATTGAAAGAGATGACCCTGTGTCCAAGGTAACTTGGTCAGTGACAGCAAATCAAAAGAAGTTCAATCTTATTTAAAGCCAATCATGGGCCAGACTATCAGATTCTCTCAAGACTTGGAACTCAGAAACACTGACCCAGCATTCATTTGGTGGTGGGCACGTACAGGTAAGGACAGAGTGGAGAGGGCAACCGAAAACCATGTGAAAATCTGCCTTACAAGTGAGAAACCTGAGTTCTCACTGAGATGCTTGAAAGAAAGTTCCAGAGGTAAGAGACTGTGTGTCCCCAGTTAGAAAAAGAGAAACCAAGAAAGTATCTGACTTGGGTCCTACAACTATCTTCCAAGTTCCTAAGCCATCCTAAGGGGCTTACTTATAGTAACAATAATAACTTTTAAAGCTATTAATTGTTGAGGGCTTACTCTCTGTCAAGGTACTATTATTCTAAACACTTTATTTGTATTAACACATTTAAATTTCACAATAAGTTCAGGAGGTAGGTACTATAACTAACTCCATTTTACAGATGAGGAAACTGAGGCACAGAGAGGACAGGTAAACACAACCAATAAATTGGATATGAATCCAAACAATCTGGTTCCAAAACCCATACTCTTAACGACTGCACAATTCCTCTTCTTCCGTAGACTTGAACTAACTTCCTACTTGCCCTGGGTGAGCCTCTTCTGTATTCTTTCAAGTTTAGTGTCTTGTTGCCTGAAGTCAAATGAGCTCTGACCATGGAATCAAGTACTTGGTTCTAAAATCCAGCAATGAGATGGTGGAGTGGACATCAGTGGTTTTTGCCTGCCTAGCTCTTTCACCTTTCTTTTCGTAACAGTGCCTGAAATTTTTTGGAGAACCTCTCCCTCCACCTCTTAGTTCATGTGCTCTGCAAAGGCTGACCCAACCCTGTTCTAGGATCTCCCTGACCAGTGGCTAGTCTAGGGATGCACATGTGACCCAAGCTGGGAGTCATCCTCAGGCTTTTTCTGGTACTACCTAAAAAGAGGTCATGGGTTCCTCTCTGGGATCCTGGGTCTTGAGAACTGTGTAGGCCTGGAATTGCCTGGAAGCTTTGTCTTAGCTACCATGCAGACAGCCCGGGCTTGAGAATCAAATCATCATCATCATCACACACACACACACACACACACGCCAAGCAAAGAAACAAGAGTACCCTGATGACATTTTGGACATACGGATCCAGTTGTGCCTGAAGCCAATCACATTTTTCCTTTCAACTATATAAGCTAATAAAATATTTTCCTTTTTATTAACTTGAGTTAGGTTCTGTTTCTGCAATCGAAAGAGTCCTAATTCAAACAATTATTGTGTTTAGTGTAAAAAAGACCTATGTACTTACTGCAGGTAACACTGTCCACCCCCACCCTTGAACCGACCCCAGAGATGTCCATGTCCTGACCCCTGGAACCTGTGAATATATTACCTTGCATGGTAAAGGGGAATCAAGGATACTGATGGAGTTCAGGAGCTAATCAGCTGACCTTAAAATAAGAAGATTACCCTGGATTATCTGGGGGGGGGGGGGGGGCGCGATGTAATCACCTGCATCGCCAAAAGCAGAGGAGGGAGGCAGAAGAGGAGAATGGAGTGATGTAACCTAAGAAAAACCCAAAGTGCTGTTGGTGGCTTTGGACATGAAGGAGGAACAACACAAGCCAGGAGATGTGGGCAACCTCCAGAAGCTGGAAAAGGTAAAGAAAGAAAAGGAATTCTCCCATAGAGCCTCCAGGAAAGACACTTTCCAGTTGACATCTGGATTTTAGCCTAGTGAAATCCATGTCAGACTTCTGACCAACAGATTGCAACATGGTAAACAGGTGTTATAAGTCACTAAACTTGTGGTAATTTGTTACAGCAGCCAATAGGAAACTAATACAGTACCTAAAATGTCTGAGCTGTAAACTTCAGGACCTGTGACTGGCCCTGGGCCTCACCTAGAGCACAGCACGTGTTCAATCAACACAGCCCTGGGGTGCCTGGGTGGCCCAGTCAGTTAAGCATCCGCATCTTAATTTTGGCTCGGGTCATGATCTCATGGTTTGTGGGTTCGAGTCTTACATCAGGCTCTGAGCTGACCGTGCAGAGCCTGCTTGGGATTCTCTCTCTCTTCCTCTCTCTCTGCTCTTCCCCTGCTCTGTCTCTCTCTCTTTCAAAATAAATAAAAAAAAACTTAAAAAAAAAATCAACACAGCCCTCAGCAGCCACACTGCCTTGTAGCTCAGCTAGATGCTATGCTTTTGGTTTCTTCGGAGGATTAGGAAGTGCTGGCTTTCTTATCCCAGGCTGCTGGGGAGGCACCAGGTACCACAGGCCTGAGGGAAGCAGCAGGTAGAACCTTTTAGGGCTCAATTAGTCAATCTTGCTTACATTTGTCTTCTAGGACTTCCTGTCTTCAGGTTCTTAAGCATTTTCATTAGAATCTGAAATAGAGCTGAAATGCCCATTCTTTCCCTTCATTTCACAATGACCTCTTTCCAAGATTTGTCTTAAAAGTAAAAGAAAAAAAAAGACAAGTTCAGAACCCAGTGAAAACTCAGTGAGCATTTTGGCATGAGAGAGAGAAAAATAAGCAAAAACATCTGTTTTCCTAGGTTTTGAAAACAAGCTTCTGGGCCTATGGTTCCTGTCTGAATGGCAAATAAAGAAGGCTTGAAAGAGTCCCAAGCACACCCAAGTAGTTGGTACAGTGAGGGGTTCTGATTTCGCTGCCAGAGTCTGTCTGAAGGCAGTCAGCCTCTGGACCCCCAGGTCATCCCAGGGGCTTCCAGAGTCAAAGAAACAAGACTTTATTTTCCAGTCTTTCTGAGTTTCTCTCAGAGTCTTCTTGGGAAACCTATAGTCCTATTGCCCCAGGAAGTGCTCCGTTTTTTAAGTGCTTTGCGAAAGAGTAAGACAAGCCCATTGTGTACAGACACTCCAAATTTCATGTTAATGTAAACTTTAATGTTAAGCTTGTGACAAAATCCAGAAGTTTCCAAGTTAAGGGCAAACTTTAAAAATATCTGGCATTTATTTTGACTCAAACCTGTATGTATGTGTATGAGAGTGTGAGACAGAACTTAAATTATAAGAAAAGGAACATTTATCAAGTCTCTGATATGCTTTATATAGAGGTTTTACACAGACTATTAAATTTAATTCCTCATAACAATCCTTGAATTATTATTAACAGTCCTTGAGTACTGCCAACTCTATTTTTAGACAAAAAGGCTGAAGATCAGTGATATCAAGTAACTTGTCAATATTCCCAGGATTGGTAAGTAGTGGAGTGCAAATTCAAACCCGGATCTTCTGGCTCCAAAACCTCTGCTTTTGCCTGCACAGTGCTGAACTAAAACCTTCTAGCCCAGTTTTGGTTTCGGCTCACACACTTGTGAAGTAAAAACAGGGCTGCTCCGTTCAGTCTCTTAGGCTGAGCACTGTACAACTTCAGCCGGTGCCAGGGCATTGTGTGATTGAAGTGGCTCTTAGTAAAAATGCAGTGTGACTTCCAAGATGTTATTATGGCTTTTCTGGGAAGTTTTCTGTTCCTTTAGATCCTCCAGATAAGGCCTTTTCCACAAGACAGTGGCCAGGCAATGGTAAAAAGCAGCCCAGTGATGGGTTCCAGAATTATTCCAGCATGGCGTAATAAATGGGCATACAGAAGAGACCTGTGTGCTAATACTCATTCTGGCATGAATTTACAAACTCACATGAACCTTCGGTAAGAGAAGGCCCCTCAGTGGGCTCCTTTCCTCATCTGAAAAATGAATGAGTGCATGGACTTGATGACTGGGTTTCAGGACTGCTTGTAGGTTGCAGAAATCATATGCAGAAGCCCCACACCCAAAGCAGGGACATGAAGGGGTGCTCTTGCTGAAGGGCTGGTAAGAAGGGGCTCCGAACCTACTCACTCACTTAGTCTGCTCCTCCTTTCTGGCCTGCGCTTCTGAGCAAAGCCGGCAAAACCCAGCACTTGATGGTCCTTCTATGATCAAGAAATCCTAACATTCTATAAGTCTGTGCAGACTATCAATGTTCTAAATAAATGCCGTGAATTGCTCTCAATGAATTACCTAAATTGCCTGTAAGGGACCGAGTCCAGTGTGGAAGAAGTAACTGCACAGAGCAGAGACCAAATGTGTCAGCATCAATGAATAATGCTTTATCCAGTTGAGTTTCAACCTGAAACATGAAACCCCAGCAGTGAGCCCATCAGGGGTTCACTGGAAAATATGTGCACAGTCGACCTCCCGAGCCCCACAATGGGTTTTGTTCTGTAGCAATGGGGGGTGCGGGGGGGAAAGGAGGAGGGAGGAATCCAGGGGAACAATGTCTATTGCCTCAGCCAAGGACTTAATAATTAGCTGTGACTAACAAATACCACATGGGAACCAACTTGTAAGAAAATGTCCCACAAAGCACCCTATTGCCAGTGGGCCAATCAGGACCTGTAACCCATCTCCTTATAGAGAGGGATTAGAAAACTCAGGCAGCTAGAGCTGCCTAAAGCCACTGGACCAAAGACATGGATGGAAGCTGTGGGTGCTCTCAGGGCTCCCTCCCCCTTGCTCTTGCAATTAGGGGCACTTGGCCTCTCCAGGCTGAAAGTTCAGGAGCAGGAGCTAAGGGAGTTAACATAGGCAGAATTTGTTCCAAACAATGTCAACACAAAACAGGTTTTCTATATGGAAGCAGGTTGAGATGAAATCGCTACAAAGGTCATCTGTGTTTGCAGTACACGGTGCTGTGGTGTGGGCAGAAGGGAGCTTGCTGGACCATAAATCTGAGGTTGGGACAGGTGAATGGCTGTTTACTCCCCTACCCACGTCAGTGGGGGCCAGGAGCGCCCCAGGAAAGCAGGATTTGTTAAAGAAAAGTTGGCACTTGGTCTGCTCAGATGGGCTATTCAGGTTCATGGCGCTGGTACCTGCTGGTCAATGTCTACAAATTCCCCCGGGTGCAGACGGTCCTGGGAAGGCTGCATCACGAAGACTCAAGATTGGGATTGTGATTAACCATCTCCTAGGTGCCTCCTACAAAGATGAAGGCTTGGAAGCCTGGTGGGATCCCCTGGGATTCTGCCTGGAAAGTGTGAAGGGGAAAGTGCAAGGGTTCACAGCTGGGGTAGCGGCCATGCCACTGCTTAGGACTGTGAGAACCTGGGGATTCTGTAAAAAGTTAGCCATTCTTGTTTTGGAGGGAGGAGGGACAAACATGGATTATGGAATCACAGACCAATAAAGCCCCAGGTCTGCTACTTACTGGCTTCTCAGTCTCCTCATCTTCCAAATCGAAATGGAGTATCTGCCTATGTGGGTAAAGTGAGATCATTTATGCAAAACGTTTGGGAGAGTACTGGCACAAAGTGTTAATGTGCAGCTTTTAATTTATATATAATATATATGAGCAATATATGTGTATGTGTATATACACATGTACACACACACACATGCACGCACACAAACACAAACAGTCGCTCATGTTACATTTTCTTCCTACAACCTCCCAGGCTGCGGCCCATCAAGTAAACAGACCCTCCTGCTCCAGACTTTTGAAGAGTCCCCAGTGAATAGGCAAACATTACTAGATGGCTAGATAGAGTCTGATTTCCTCGGGCTGATTACTTATTAAAAGGCACTTCCTCAGCTCACTTTTGAGTGGAAGTTTTCAAACAGGCACTCGCTCACTCGCTCGCTTGCTCAGTCTTGCATAGACAATCCTGTGGAATGTGAGAGCACAGGGCAAAACGTTAGTCAAGGCTGCTTAGCTGGCTAGTACAGGTGGTTAGATTTTGACAGGATCTTAAATTGGGGGAAGTTCAAGGAAGGGTCCTTGGGTCCTTGGAATATTAATAACAGGGCCCTTGGACAGGTTCACTGGCGGCATTGACAAGCTACTAATTAACACCATCACCACAGCCTGGCATCTCCAGTAAGCAAAATTCAGAAACCAGGGGCCAGTTTCCACATACACTTTCTTTCCTAAATGGCGGCACTTTAGAATTGCAACCTTCCTCATGCCTGGCACTCCCAACCTCCGTCGGCCCCTCTCCCACTGCACATCGCACCAGGTCTAACAGAAGCTAATTTAACCACCGCTGGTTAAAATCACACCGCACTTCAGAGCCCCTTTCACATGCCATGAAGCTGTCATGATAATTCTTGATCTCTAGCTCACCTGACAGCTCAGCCCTCCCTTGACTGCAAAGCTTCCCGTCAGTTAGAAATAGCAGTTTCCCTGGCACCACATGTGTCATCCCGAATATCCAGATGAAAGGCAGACGCCTGCCCCACTCCCTTTCTTGCCTCCTTTTCTCTTCTTAGCTCTGGAGTTTGTTAAGAAGCCAGCCTTCACCCCCAAGTCCCTCCACTTGGCAGCCTGGAAGTTACTCTTCCGTGCAATTAAAAAGATGCTTTGCATTAGCTCACGGAGGAACATCACACCTTGTGCAGCAAAGAGACACATGCACCAGTTGACATGGCTAGGAGAGAGGGACAGCTTAACTTCAGGGCAAGATTTACAGCCCTGTGCAGCTTCCTGGGAAGCCTGCCTGGCCCAAACCACAGGCTCAGCTGCCTGCAAAGGGCAGTGGTGGCTCCTCTCTCACGCCAGCTGTCTAGTCCCGTCTCTTCCCTGTGACTCTGTAACACGCTCTTTCGTTATGAGGTCCTGGGGATGAGAACAGATACTGTTTTGATAAAGGGGAAGGCCTGAGTGAATAAATGTGGTCTATGTGCTCTGGACGGGACAGGAACAAATCATACCTAAGGCGGTCACCTGAGGCCCATGAGCTGTGGGCAGGGGCTTCGTAAACCAGGTAGGGCACACTGCGGTCTTTGCAAACATGCCAACTGTGTCCCTTTTCTGTAACTAATAAGGAACAAGTGTCCGAATGAAGCCTCTGTTACCCATTTTCCTCTCCCCTGCTGGAAAGGAAATAGTATAAGCGGAGTTTCCTTCAGGAACCAAGAAAACAAAACCCACTATGACCTGTTTTCGAATGTGGTGTGCCTTGAATTATTAAAAATAACACTACAGTGTCTGTTGCCTTCCCATTGGGCTGTGCAGGAGACTATGCTCATCAATTGTGCAAAGAGCCTGACAGGGCAGCAGGAAGGCCACGCAGAACTTCTGTCTTGGTGGGCAGGTCAAGCAGATTTGGGACATGCCCAGGTGCATCCAGAAATAGCATTTTGTTTTGCAGCTGAGGAAATCTGGTGCCCGGACCAGAGAATGGGCCCTGCCTTGATCTTTAACCCCCGGCAAGGGAATTTCTCAAAGAGGGATACCAGCACCACTGTCTAGGTTTAAAAGAAAAAGGGGTCAGTGGATGGAGAGGAGTAGAAAAAGAAAAGCACCATTCCTCCGTTTTTCTTTTTTTGCCATTTTTAAAATTGTAGTAAACTATATATAACATAAAACTGACCATTTAACCATTTAAAAAAAATAAAAATAAATTTTAATGTTTATTTATTTTTGAGAGAGAGAGAGAGAGAGAGAGAGACAGAGAGCGAGCAGAAGGGCAGAGAGGAGATACACAGAATCTGAAGCAAGCTCCAGGCTCTGAGCTGTCAGCACAGAGCCTGATGCGGCGCTCCAACCCACAAACCACGAGATCATGACCTGAGCCAAAGTCAGACGCTTAACTGACTGAGCCACCCAAGCACCCCCATTTTAACCATTTTTTAAAGTGTATAATGCAGTGGCATTATATACATTCACAGTGTTGTGCAATCATCACCACCTTCTGTCTCCAGAACTTTTTCATCATCCCAAGTAGAAGCTCTGTGCCCATGAAAGGACAGCTCCCTCTCCCCACCCTCCTTCCAGACGCTGGCCAGCACTGGTCCAAGTTTTGTCTCTATGAATATGACAACTGCAGGTGTCTCATGTAAGCGGAATCGTACCACATTTGTCCTTTTGGGTCTGGCTTATTCTCTTTAGCACAGTTGTGTTCAGGGTTCATCCATGTCATTGCATTTGTCAGAATTCCACTCCTCTTTATGGCTCAATACTACCCCCTCGTATGGCTTTACTGCATCCATTTTTTTCATCTAAGGTTTCTGAAAGTCTAGGATGTGCCAGGCACTAAGCTTGGCCATAGGGAGACATGGAGTCTCTTTCTTTGTGAGGTGTGCAGTTACTGAGTTGAAAGCCCAGTGAGGACGGGCTCAGTATGGTACTTCTGGGGCATTTATTCATTCAACAAACATAACCTGGATGCCTGCTGTGAGCTAGGGTCTGGCAAGGTAGGTGCTGGGAATACAAAATTGAATACAGTTCCCAGGATAAAGCCATAGCTCACCATTTTCACAGGTAAAGCTGCCTTGGAGAGAAGTCTTTAATCTCTGGCCCTCATTTCTTTTTTATTAAATCTATTCTTTTTTCTAATGTTTATTTATTTTTGAGAGAGAGAGTGGGAGAGGGGCAGAGAGACAGGGAGACACAGAATCTGAAGCAGCCTCCGGACTCTGAGCTGTCAGCACAGAGCCCAATGGTTCAATGTGGGGCTCGAACTTGCGAACCATGAGATCATGACCTGAGCCAAAGTCAGAGGCTTAATCGACTGACCCACCAAGGCTCCCTTGGCCTTCATTTCTAAGTAACCTAATTTCAGAGGAAGTTGGGGAACATCAGAATGATCTGAGAATTAACCCAGTGACTTCAAGTGAAGACCCGCCCCCAGGCCACGAGGTGACCAGGAGCATACTTGGCAGGAAGACTTTTGGGGGGAGATTTCCTTCCATTTCGTCCTGCACACTCCTTCATAAGGCTGGGCAGCTGAAGCCAGGACCACAAAACACAAAACCACATCCTACTAAAGGCAGCCTGTGAGAGCAACGTGTGTCACATGTCTGGCTGGTTCTACAGCACAGGACGAACAGGATGGGAGGGGCCAGGAAGATTGCCAAGTACTCCGGCAACTTGGCAGAGAGCATCTGTACCTTCCTCTCCCCCTCTTCTACCCTGCAGACATGTCACAGAAACCTAGCAGGTGGAGGAGTTTCTTAACTTAGATTTCCCAAAAGAGTAAGAGGAAAAGTGGGTCCAGGATTAGCTAGATTTTTTGTTACATAGCAAACTCTTAAGAACTGATGTTAACAGATGGGATGGCCTGATGAAATGTCTGCCCCCAACAAGAGACTTTATTACGTTTAGTTTATTTGAGAATGTGTCTGTGTGGGTGGAGGTTGTCACACATTTATCTTGACAATAATGCTGGTTTCTTTTTATACTATTTCATATTTTGGGGGCACCACGGGGATATAGCTAGGGAGGACCACACTGGCAAGAAAGCCTGCCGCCTGGAAAATAGATGGTAAAAGAATAAGTAATAAGTGGACAATAAAATAACTTCTCCATGAATATGATGTAACCAGGAAGACCGGAAGCTAGGTGACTTCAGTCTGGTTCACTCTGCATCCCTAGCACCTGGCACAAAGCAGATGTTCTAGTATTTGTCAACTGAGTTAAGAGCGACTGTCCATGAAGTTTGTAACTTCATGAAAAAATGCATACACCATGATGGTCAATGGAAAAGCAAAGTATTAATTCACATATCAGTATGAATTCAAGTATGCAAAACATACTTAGAAAAAAGACACAGACCAACATACTGAATGGTTATTTTGGGGGTGGGAGGAGGATTAGTGATGATTTTTTTCCTTCGATTTGTCTACTATTTTCTCCTTTTTCTATGAGGATTAATATCATTTGGAAAGAAATCATAATTTGGTGTAAAGTCTTCATACAGCCAAATGCAAGCTGAATATGAGCAGACAGATCCATGGTCTACTTAGACTCTACTCTGACTGCAAGGTGGTTCCCCCAGGGAGTGGAGCATTTGGGACACTTTTGCTCAGGAAGCTGACAGGGCTTGCCTTAGGGGGCTTCCCTCCCCCGCAAAAGAAAGGCATCTTTGGCAACAGAAGTCTTTCCTTCGTTCAAGTAGTTCAATACATGTTTGCTGAGCACCTGCTATATGTCAAGCATCACTCTGCTGGTGGTGGGTATGCTTTTCATTTTAATGAGGAATTTCAGTTTTAAATGTAGACAATATCATGTTATCTGCACATACTTACTACAAATCATCTCACATTTCTTCGTTCACAATAACTCCAAGTGGTGAGCAAGGTATGAGGTTTAGAGAAAACAGTATACAGAATTTTAAGGACTTGCCCATGGTCACCTGCAGCTGAGGTGGCATGAACATAACTTTGTTGTGCAAAGGATTAAACATTAGACAGGTCTGGGTTCAAATTCTGACTGCTTTCTGCTTAGCAATGTAACCTTGGGCAAATTTCTTCCATCTGATCTCAGTTTTCTCGTGTATAAAGTGGAAACAGTAACACCAACCACATAGATTTATTGTGAGGATTAGACGTGATAATATACGTAATGCATTTGGCAGAATGTGTGTCCTATATTGAGCATTAAATATTAGCTCCTGTCGTCATCAGCATGTTAATATCACTACAAATATTAGTATCATCAATCCCTTGCTCTTTGTTCCCTAATCTTCTTCTTATCAACACAAAGTGTACCTTCTCTCCATTGCTCAGATTTAGAATGTAAATACCAAAGAACCGAATGATTCATTTGAAAGCACTGAGTGTTAACATTTAGGTACAGGGGACCCAGCTTTGGTTAATGCCAAGGCAATGAGTTAAGAGACAGAGGACATGAGTTCCAGCTCTAGGTCTTCCAACTGGCTTGCCATATAACCTTGGGCAAGTAACCTCTCTGATCTCTCGTTTCCTTAACAGTGCCACAGGGATAACAATCCTTATGAACCTTGCAAGGCTGTCAAACAAAAGCCCATAAAACCTAGCTGCACCTAAAGGGAAAGTGCCTTCTAATTCCCATGTCACTGGCTGTCTGTGTTGCCTGTTTGTGCTGTTTGAAAAGCTCAGAGGAGCCGGAATAAGTGACAAGGAGGTCAGATGTAAGTTAAAGTGTTGGCCCCCACTGATCTACCATCTTGGCTCTAAACAACTAGCTTCGGTCCAGACCTATTTAGTACAGTGAGAAAACGGTGAGTGCAAACTGGCAGGACACACAATCAGAGGGCTGAGTGAGACGCTGAAGCTGCCCCTTCAATTCAGAGGTTAAAGCAAGCAGAAAAGACCCTGGTGTCTCCCTCACCATGCCAGCCAACCATATATTATTAATTGGGCTCAGCAAACATTATTGAGCACCTTCTGCTGCAAGGCCTTGGCAAGGAGCTCCAGGGAGATCTAAATGCAACGCGAGACCATCCCAACCTGCCACCTGGCTGGGATAACGAGATAGTCACGGGCAAAACTGTTCTCCCCTGTCTCTGCCCATTAAAATTCTACTGAGCCCTAAGGGCTCAACTCCTATATTCCTCCAAGAAGCTTTCCCAGATCCCCTCAATGCTGTAATTGTCATTTGTAGGATATATCGTCCTCTGCATTATTACTGGGTTGTGTGTATGCATGTGTGTATTTGAACTGATGTCCCACCTCATTCCAACAAGCATTTGAGGCAAGGTCATGTTATGGGTTTGTCTATCTTCCCCAATGGATTGTGAGCCATGCCCAAGATCTAGCATGATGCCTGAAACATAATAGATGTCAAGAAAATATTCATAATAACGAAAAAAGCAGGAGAGTTTAGAATAAGCGCCCAAGGAAGTGATCCAAATAATGTGTGACTGATGGTTAGAATGGGGCAAGACAGATTAATGTCTGAGCTTGTTTAAAAAAAAAACAACAAAGGTCATTTAAAAACACTGGATGATATGTTTCATAGGCCTGTGCTGCCACATACAATAGTCATCGTGTGGCTACTGAGCCCTCAAAATGTCGCTAGTCCCACTTGAAATGTACTGTAAGTGTGAAACATGCTGTATTTTGGAAAGTTCAATGAAACAAAACCCTAGGTGACAATATCATCATTTTTATGCTGATTACATGTTTAAATATTTTGGATATATTGGGTTGCATTAAATATATTGTTAAGTGAATTTTATCTTTTTTCACTTTTTAACGAGGCACATTTAAAATTACATATTCGGTTCATGTTAAATTTATATTGCACGACACAGTCACAAGGCACAGAAATATTCATACGATGATTCAGAAATCCCTGTTTAGGGATTGTACCTTAATGAAAGAATCCAAAAGTAAGTAAAAATGCCATGCACAAAGTTATTCACTGCAGTGTTATTCATAAGCGCAAAATATTGGAAACAAGTATATCCTCAACTCTGCATAAAAAATAGGAATGGTAAGACAATTACCGCTATTGGAATATCTAGTAAAATGTATATTATGCAAATGCTAATTACCAAGAGTAAGTAGCAACACAGAAAATTCTTAAAACATGATACTGCTTAGATAAGCATAGGGGAAGGGGAAGGAAAAATAAGATAAAAAGAGAAAGGCAGGCAAACCATGGAGACCCTAAATACAGAGAACAAACTGAGGGTTGCTGGCAGGATGTTGGGTGGGGGTATGGGCTAAATGGGTGATAGGCATTAAGGAGGGCACTTGTGATGAGCACTGGGTGTTACGTGTAAGTGACGAATCACTAAATTCTACTCATGACATCATTATTACACTATATATGAACTAACTTGGATTTAAATAAAATTTTAAAAATGTTTTAAAAAGGACTGACAAAAGAAAAAAATATAATGAATATGAAAACAGAAGAAAAAATATTGAAGCTTCATTCGTGACAAACAAAACGACATAATATTGCTTGAAAAAGCACTCAATGTCTGAATCTATGTATAATCTGCACGCAGGCATGTTCTTTCATCCAACTCATCATACATTTGCTGAACTATTACTACACCCCAGGTTCTGTGTTCAGGGAAGACTGGAATTAGAGATAATAGGGGATGGGGGACAGCCAGGTAAACAGACAATGGTGTCTGCAAATGGAAGTACCAGGTAAAATGGCCATCTGAAGGAGGCCACACCTAAGCTTTCCTAGGGTGAGCAAGGACTGGGGGAAATGTGAAGAAAACAAGAAAGCTATTCTTCTGGTGAAGGGTGGTATGGGGTTTTTCTTGGAGTCCCAAGCTTTCTGGGGTTTTTACCATGAAAACACAGAATGGAAATCAGCATTCGACTCCACAGTGCCTCTGGCACTGAGCCGGGGTGCGTTGCTGGCTCAAAGAAGAACTGGGCAGCCCTTGCCAGAATGGCTCTGTGGTCCGACCTGTGTCGTAATAGGTGCTAACACCTCCCGCTCCATCGCCCTCAGTCTCAGTTTGCTTATCTATAAAAGGAGATAATTAAAGTATCTGCCTTATCGATACATTGCTGAAAAAATTAAACGCAATAATATGTGTGAACTTCTTAGCTGGGTGTTTTTGCTCATAATAAGCATTACATAATTGTTGACTTTTATTATTATTGTA
This sequence comes from Panthera pardus, assembly GCF_024362965.1. NCBI lineage: Eukaryota > Metazoa > Chordata > Mammalia > Carnivora > Felidae > Panthera > Panthera pardus. Next base: position 30,687,451 of record NW_026526677.1, on the reverse strand, counting down.
AAGATTACAGGAATAGCATGAAATAATTGATCAGGAAGATAAAGTAGAGGATGGAAGCCATCTACTCCCAACACTTCATCCGAGTTGAACTGGTTCACTTACTTTCAGTTTCTAGAATCGTTTACAGCCATTGAATTTACTCAACCAAGTTTTCTTCTTCTTCTTCTTTTAAATGCCTTGAAGGATGATGAAATTATAAATGTTCTATATAATGTGACAGCGAAATAAGTTAACCAGAGAATTATTTAGGTCTGCTGTCTTTCACTCAGCAACATAAGAAAGCCAGACTGTCCTTTCTCACTTAAAATTTCACACTCCACCCCCCGCCCCCCCCCCCCCCCCAGCAAGCTACTCATTCGTCCAAACTCTTCAGTCAGAATAGTAAGCATAATTTATCAATCTCTAGGTGACCTACCTTAGACAAAAACAAAACCAGGTCAATTGTTTCATTGTTTCTTAAAGAGTTGCTAATGAATTCAAGAAATCTTGAAAAAGAAACATATCATTTTTCTGATACTCAGTCCTGCTCTTTTTCTAATAAAGAGTCTAAGCAAGTTTGTGTGAAAACAGACTCTTTGTTTTATAAATAGAACACCGTTTAAGTTTTTTTTAGAGGTGTCTGCTAAAAATAAAGAGGGTTATGGTTTACTTCTTTATAGCTCTCAAAACAAAACTCAACACAACAAAAAAGCCTGAGCTTAACTAAATGTTATATTTCTATTTTGAAAGGTAGCTTTATATGAGTCAGGCATGATTTCTTGAAATGAAATTCCCCAGAAATTAAATTTCCTGTGTTTATCCAAGGTGTGCCTATGTTAAGTAATGACACCATAGTGTTTGTCTTTTTTTTTTTTTTTTGACACCATGGTGTTTTGTTTTTTTTATTTTTTAAACATATGCCCCAGAATGAATACAACCGAATGCTCTGCTTCCGTTCTATAAAGTCCTCACACAATTCCTCTTTGGAAATTGCTTCCTTTGTGGAGTACAATAACCATTTTTAGGTAGAAGTTCTAGGTGATCTGCTCCCAAATTATCAGCATTACTCTGAAACTGTACCCATTGGTGCCCAAACTGTGAACTGTGATCCAAACTGTTTGTAGGTTGCATGGATGCACCTGTCAAGTGTCATGGTGTGGAAACAATGCCAGGTTCCCAGGGAAGTCCCCAGGAGCCAAGAAGGCCTGTTTTTCAACTCTGGATGCTTGGCACATGGCTCTCCTTGCCCTGGCTGGCCAGAGGCTCCAGGACCAGGGGCCGCAGACTAAGAGTCGGACACAGGTGAAATGAGGTTTCCTTCCAGGGCGGTATTTTCCACAGTGTATCCAACAAATGTGATCTGTTGAGACTGTTCTGAGTCACAAAGGGTTCTAGGGTTAGAGAAGTTCGAGAAATGCTACTTACTGCATTTCCCTTCCACTTTGGCGGTGTAAGGTGAACATAACCATAGTAAGACCTTGAGAAGCCCTGCAGAAAAGAAATCTGTTTAACTTGATATAAGTGTACATGTTCCAAACAGATGAGGCTCCTTTCAATCCCACTGCACTTTTCTCTATCATGCCTATTAACGGTAGCTAACATTTATATAAAGCATATGATGTGGCAGGTACTGTTCTGAGCACTTTACAAACAGGAAATCATTTAATGCCCACAGCATCCTTTTGAGGGAGAGGTTAAGATTAACCTTATTCTATAGATGTGGAAACTGAGATAAAGAGAGGTTTCCAAAGGTACAGAGACCTGCGTTTAATCACCATGCCAAGCAAACCTTGGAAACCAATCTCCTTGAAAGTCACTTAGGACACAATGTCCCATGGGCAGGCCCAGGCCTGTCCCACATGGCCTCTGTCACCCTTTTCTTTTCTTACCCTGGCCCCTCCCTCTCATGAGTCTTTTGAAGCTAAATTTGGAAATTTCCTTCTTTTGCAACAGAAAATAACAAAGTCAACATGGGTCTTTTTTCAAAAAGACTAAAAGATTCACCCACACTTTGAAGGAAATCAGGTTTACTTCATCCTGGTATATCAGTTTCTTACTGATATACTTACTATAACAAATTACTACAAATTTAGTGGCTTAAAACATCTCAAATTCATTATCTTACAGTTCTGGAAATCAGAAGTCCAAAATCAGTCTTGCTGGACTAAAATCAAAGGATAGGCAAGGCAGGGCTGGTGGCTTCTGAAGGCTCTAAGGGGGAGAACCCATTCTCTTGTCTTTTGCAGCTTCTAGAAGCTGCCAGCATTCTTTGGCTCTGGATCCTGCATCAGTCTGACCTTTGCTCTGTGGTCACATCTCCTTCTTTCCACTTTGACCCTCCCACTTCTCTCTCATTAGGACCCTTGTGATTATATTGGGCCCACCCAGATAATCCAGGATAATTTCCCCATCTCAATCCCATCTGCATATCACATCTGTTATAATCACATCTGCAAAATCAATTTTGCTATGTAAGGTAACATTCACAGGTTTCAGGGATTAGCATGTGGCCCTCTATAGGGGGCCATTATTCTGCCTACCATATTGGCATTGCCCCAATGGTGAGCTGACAAGGAGACAGACAGGGGCCTGGAATTGATGGGGGTGGAGTGGGGGGTAGAAGGAGCTGGAGATTCCTCAGGGGCCCCCAACCGTGGCTGCAAGGGGAAGGGGAAGAGACAAGGCCATGGGGCTTCTCCCTTCCTCACCCACCGGGTTTAGCATCACCAGCTCAGCTACCATGGCCCCTGAACAGCAGAGGTGAGATGAAAAAGAAAGGCAGGGCTGTAGTTCTCAAACAGATGCATTTAGTCCCCAGGGTTGGTTCTATGCTGGGAACACCTGAGTCCACAGATCATCCTGATTTATCATCCTGGATTCATAACTTTCCTTAAAGATGTTAAAAATTTAAAAACTGAAACCACTTCTTTCATATTAACCTAAACCTAGGTACGTTTCTGGTTCCGCTTAAAAACAACACTTTCAAAATCTCCCTGGTTGTGTGAGTGTATGGGAGATAACACAATCTATCTCCAATGTTAACAGTGGTATTTAAGTAAATTAATACCTATGAGATGCTTAGATCAGTGCCTGGCACATAGGAAGCTCTCAGTAAGTGTTACAATTTGATTTGATTGTTTTATTCCACCACTACCCAAACCATTATATAGTCACCTGCCAGGTGCTTTCAATACATTAGCTGCTTTTAGCCTCACAACAGCCCTAGGAAGACAGGACTGTTATTTTCTCCATTTTACAGATTTTCAAATGAGGCGAGGTGTACTGTGTGTAAATCATTTGATTAGGGTCATCATACATCTGACTGACAAAGTTGGGATCCAAACTCTGTTTGCTTGCAGAGCGCACAGTTTCAGTGTTTCTTTGTTTCTCCTGCACATGTGCTGCCCAGGTTCTGAGCAGGTTCTGGGGCTCTACTGGCCCCAGTCACAATCGCATGTTGCATCAGCATTAGCAGAACTTCTAGTGAGCTCCTACGGGGCTCCTGGTTGTAGGTTTTCAGCGTTACTAATTCTGCAAAGAACACATTTCTGCTTACTTCGTGGTTGGTGCCAGTGTTTCAGAAAGTGAGGGAAACAGTTTTTATCCCTCACACTTCCCTGGTCACCTTTACTCTCTGATGACACACCATCTCCTATGTGTCATGGCCACAGCCTTTAACTAGTCAAATATCTTCCTCCCAAAATCTTTTGTCATAAACAGTATCAAAAGTGGCACTATCTGCCCTCAACAAATGGAAATTTCTAGGAGTCGGATTTTTCCTGGATCTCCTTCAAACAGAAAACTTTGAACCTGTGGCAGTAGCATTCAATCACGGTGGCTCTAGATTTGGAAGAATACTTTATGTACACAAACTTTGTGGTCTTCGGAGGCTTCTGACTAAGTAGACCACAGGGAGAAACAGAGAAAAACATATTTCCTGAAATCCTCACAAACGTGAAGAACACGAAGCTTTCCAAGTCCATGAGCAATGACACTTGGCTGGCCAACAAAGGCTGACCACCCACTATCCCTATCTCTTCCCTAGACTGGAGTCTCTCTTGGTTTTATGAGCTAGAAGTAACTGGGGGTTCGAATTTCCAGCCCTGCCTCTACCAGCAATGCCAAAGTCCCCAAGTTAATCTATGTGGGGTAAATCTGTAAGTAGCCAAGTAGGGATCTGGTCAGCTCATCAATAAACTTCATGTTCTCCCCCCTGACAAGAGTCAGGGCAAAGTGGTTCAGGAAAGCATGGTCAGCAGAAAGGAAAGCATGGTCAGTAGAAAGACACTAGAGTCAGGAACCAAGACCCAGAGTTTTAAGCCAGCTTTTGAATTATAAATAGATGGGTCACCTGCGTAAGTTACTGAACTCCTTATGAATCTATTCTTCATTAGCCCATCAGTGGGTAGAATGCTGAGTTTCAGCATATTTAAAAAAATTTTTTTAGTGTTTATTTTTGAGAGAGACAGAGAGCATGAGCGGGGGAGGGCCAGAGAGAGAAGGAGACACAGAATCTGAAGGAGGCTCCAGGCTCTGAGTTGTCAGCACAGAGCCCGACGCAGGGCTCCAACCCATGAACCACGAGATCATGACCTGAGCCGAAGTTGGACGCTTAATTGACTGAGCCACGCAGGCATCCCTCAGGATATTTTTTATTTCACTCACTGGCAACATAATCTGCCCACCTGAGATAACAGGGCTTGGTCCATTAAATACCTAATTTTCTTTAGTGTTTCTAAACTGTAAGCTCTATGAGGGAAGGCATTTTGTCTTTGCTGTATCTCCAACAGTGCTTGCCCCTTATTGGTACTTGATGGATATTTTATGGGAAACAAATTCTAGAGAGGTAGCAAGGTGTAGGGCAGTGGTTCTCAAATACTAGAGTATGTCAGAATCACCTGAAAGGCCTCCTCCAAAGTTTAGTAGGTGCAAGGTAGGGCTTGAGAATGTGCATTTTTTTTTTTTTAATTTTTTTTTTTCAACGTTTTTTATTTATTTTTGGGACAGAGAGAGACAGAGCATGAACGGGGGAGGGGCAGAGAGAGAGGGAGACACAGAATCGGAAACAGGCTCCAGGCTCCGAGCCATCAGCCCAGAGCCTGACGCCGGGCTCGAACTCACAGACCGGGAGATCGTGACCTGGCTGAAGTCGGACGCTTAACCGACTGCGCCACCCAGGCGCCCCGAGAATGTGCATTTCTAAGGAGGTCCCAGGTGCTGCTCTTGCTGTTGCTGGGACCAGAGTTTGAGAAGCACGGTAAAGAGCAGGCTTCTGTGTCAGACTTCCTTCGTTCAAATCGTGGCTGTTAGTTTAACTTATTTCTCTGGGCATCAGCTTCCTAATCTGTAAAAATGAAGACAGCAATGAAACCTACCTCACAAGGTTCCTGTCTGTAAACCATTTCGGATAGAGTCTGATACTTCATAAACCTTGTGTGTGCTATTATTGGGAGATTTTTCTCTTCTGCTTTGATGTTTTAGTCTGTGTTTATATTAGTTCTTCCAACAACAAAATTAGTATGTATAATTTGGAAATCTTGGATCTCACCCCGGTAGTTACCCTGGACACCACTGGGGTGCACATTTTCCCCACTGAGATCTATGTGGACTTGGGCCTTTGCTGAGTAACAGAAAGATTTCTCACTTAATAAGTCAACTTTATCTTTAGACTTTTAAGGTGACCATCTATATTTTCCGAATCAGGTAACATCGAGGTTCTAGTCATAAGTAAGGATGTCACCTCCTGCCTAGAGAGTGTGGCCATGCTGGTCATTTCTAGATGATCAAGGCCACGATGGATATCACCTCTTTGAGACCACCTGTGCTGGGAGGTGCAGAGAGCTTCCTCTATTTAAGCTGAAGGAAATTAACAGTGGAACAAATTAAAACAACAATCAGATTTAAGTGGCCTCTATCAGGAAATTAACTTTAATGGATATTGTCATCACCAGGCCTACCTCAGAGCTGCTGGTCTCCCAGTGTTGAGACGCAATAAAAACTAGGGCCTAAACACTCAGTTACCCACCCACAACTTGGAATGAATTTTCTTTTTACTACCTTATGTTTGCTTTAATATGTCCCTTTCCCTGTTCATTGAAGCTTTTCTGTGATTCTATTAAACTGATTACACACCTCTGCAAGTGATTGCACACCTTACCTGAGACAGAAGCTCAAATGGGGACTGGGAGATGAATTCCCTTGTTTTGCCACTTTCTTTCAAGTGGGATCTAAACTTCTCTTTCCCCCAACAAATTCCAACTCTAGAATGGCACGGGGGCTTGGAAGGGACTGTTCTAAGTCCTTTCTCTTCAGGAGAATAAGAACCAGCCTTGTTATCCAGGCCTGGGGTTCAGCTGTCATCTTTACTTCTTCTTGTAGTAAGTACTACAAGATCCAGAGATCAAGACCAAGATCACTAGATCAAGAGTAGTGCAAGGGAGGCAGCAGAGGGTATCTGACCTGATGGGATAATCTTCTGACTTATTAGCAAAATGAGCCTCCAGGACCAACGAGCAGGAATCCTGAGGCAAACACAGCTGATGGGCCTGGCCACCCAGTCCACCTGATGGCAGCACAAAGCATGGACTCTGGAGCCAGTCAACCGGGTCTGAACCCTTCTTCTACCACTCCGCTGGGTGAACTCTGGCAAACTTCCTCATGCTTCAGTTTTCTCATCTGTATAATTGCAACAGTCGTTCCTCTACCTCAAGGGTTTATCGTGGAGTTTAGTTAAAATAAATAAAACGCTTAGAATGTTGCTTGACATACCTTAAGCGCCAGTTGTTTGTTAAATGACTAAAATATGTTGAGCCCTCCTGTGCATCAGAGATCACCAGGACTTGGTTCTTATTCTCAAGGAGTTGGTTCAGTAAAGGAGACAGACTTGAGAAGGAGTAAGCAGCGTGAGCATGTGTAAAATGATGAACTCTAGTCAGAGGATAATTATAACAGCTTCCTCTTATTAAACACCTGCTAGGTGCTTTCCACATGCGTCCTCTATTTAATCTCTGTAAGAGTTCCACAAGGTAGCTATTATAGTCTTCAGTTATCAGTGAAGAATAAGACTAAGTTTAAGTTACGAAATGAAGAGTCATGGCCAAGCGGTTGACCTTGGATTTGGACGCAGAGCTGCCGGACTTCACGCTCTTTACCGGGACAAGATAAAGGGGTGAGAGAACTTAGCAAACCACCTGGAGTGCAGGAGATTAGTTTTTATTGTAATTCATAAAAAACTGTGTGATGCCAGAGAAATTACCAGACTCCCCTGTGTTTCCACTTCTTCAGGCGTAAGACGGTACTATCTGGGTCCTACATGTACAGCCTTGCACGGTTATTGTGAGATCAACGGAGATAACCAGGACGGCCCTGAGAAGCATCTAGAGAGCCAGAGAGAAGTAGGATGCTCCAGCTCTAAACCTCAGGGGCAAAAGCCCTCACTGAGTGACCTGCCACCTTCTCCTCTATTCCTATACAGTCCTGGTTCTTCGACAGCAGGACAGGCCTCCCCCCCGCCCCCGCCCCACACCCTCGTATTCCCGTGGCATTTTGCCCAGTGTTAGCCACAGAGAGGGAACACACTGAACAGTTGTTCGGAAACAGGACTCTAGCAGGGGAGAAAGATTTAAGTCAGAAATGGCAAAAGTGTCCAAGGACCTCATAGAGGGATGGGGATTCTGGTGAAACAACCCAAATGACACTGAACAAATTAACTGGGAATGGAATGTTGTCTGGTTTTGAAATGTCCTGGGTTCAGAGAAACTCAGGTTAGGCCCTTGCACTTCTAGATTCGGAAAAGAACAAACCCTCCAAACCTTGAGAGATTTGCCAATCACTAATTATATGCCAATTATTCTATTTTGGGCTTTTGCTAATGAGATCTGGGAAGTGTCTTAATTACCCAAAATTATGAAAATAATTTCAAACTTGACTCTAGGGCTAGTTTTACTCCACTTAGGAAGAAAAATATAAATGAATGTACATGGGGTTATTTTTTATTAAGAACTAGTTTGAATTTGCTCGAACTCTAGCTCTTGTAAAACCCACATCTCTAGCTCTCAACGCTTTAATGCTCAAAGTTTCAGGCACTTTGGCAGTGTAACTATTATCTTCTGCTTGGGGGAGGGTGGTGTGGTAATTTCCAGAAAAAGGCTATCTCTTTAAACTGTGGTGCCCCAGAAATCCCAGTCCTTGCCAAACAAGGAGAAGGTGAATAATACTCCATGATCAAGGGGGTTGGGGAGATCTGGGACATAGGACAGAAGCAGGAGTAGACTCAACAAGAGGAAATAATAAGCTTATTATTTAATATGTGCTTTCCCTCATGAATTGCCTCCTATTGCACAATAAAAGGGGATTGCCTCAGATAACACTATGTCCTATTTGTATATATGTTTGTAATTTATAACCTGTCTTTGTGATGTCACAGGGAAGGGAATCTAGTATGGAAAGTAGGAGCCCAGTTCTTGGTCCTACATACTACTCTATTACCTTAAGCAAGTTACTGAACATCTCTGTGCTTCCGTTTGCTTGAGTATAAATCAAGGTTATTCATTTCTTACCCCACAGTGTTAATTAAAGGTAATATATGTAAAGCTTTCAATGTGCCCTACACTAGGGGTCAGCAAACTATGGCCTGTGGACCAAATCTAGCTTGTTGCTTGTTTTTGTAAATAAAGTTTTATCGGGACACAGCCATGCCTGTTCATTTACATACTGTCGTGGCTACTTCCACACTGTAATAGCAGAGTTCAGGAGTCACGGCAGAGACCTTATCGCCTGCAAAGTCTAAGATATTTACAATATGGCTCTTAACAGAAGAAGTTATCCTACCCACTATAGACTCCAGAGCGCTGAATGAATGATGTTATTAGGGCAGTTGTGGAATGTTACAAGGGCACTGCGATGACATTCTACATATAAAAGAAGAAAAGCTCAGTAGAGTTACTTTCCTTAGTTAAGGTATTAAAGCTAGTTAGTGCCAGGCTAAGACTGGGAACTGACTGTCTGACTCTAAGTCCAATATTTTATCCATTATCCTCTGCTGACATATGCTTGTTCTACTCAATAAACAATCAGGATGGAGTTAGCACTGCTGATGAAATCAATGGCTGAGGCCTTGCCTTTGGCTTCTGTGTGAGGCATGCCTGCTTATATGTCCTGTCAGCTTGGAATCACCACGAGGATGCATCCAGAAGATGCTAAGAAATCCCACTACAAACACATTTTCCAAAGAGTGTACTGTGGAGTGGTAATAGGTGTTGGGTGAAAAAGAGGGTTTCATAGTCAAACATATCTGTGAAAGGCCAAGTTAAAAACTTTCCTTCCTGCAGGACTTCTCAGAGCCTTTAGTGGATTAGCACACATTGAGAATCTCCAAGAGGACAGAGTGCACAGTACTTCCCAAATCAATCCCTCCCCCTCCCTCCTCATTCCAAGGTTATCCAATAGGTCTGAGAGCCTTCAGACACTCTGAAAAATACTGCATTTTGGTCTCAGAAATACTATTTCTCCATTTCTAAGAGGGACTATACATCCCCATACCCAGATGACATATTTTTTAATTAATTAAAATAAATTAAAACCAAGGAAATGCCCTTTTAATTACAGCTGAAGCATTTACTGACCAAATAGTTCCCAGGAGTTATTACTAGAAACACATGCTTTCCAATGCTGCTGAGAAAAGACTTAAGTAGCAGTTTGTGCTCCTTCTAATTTTCCCGGACTTTCATAACTCTGGGTTGACCATGAGACAATCAAGATCATCTGTTCCATGTGGAAAATCAGAAATGGAACACGTGAGGGATCATATTTTTATACATTTGCCACAATTCCCGTCTATGAAACCAATCACTCTCAAAAACATCTGCAATGTATGAAATACTTACAATTGACTACAATCTTGCGGTAATAGCTTAATTATGCCTCCAAAAGATGCCCCCTCATTCCAGGAGCCTGGCAACAGATCTGTGAGTCTGTGGTTCAGTCTCATATTTCTCTCCTACTTTGTCCTTTAATTCAATCCCAACTATGAAAGCAAGAAACATTTCTAAAGCTTTGGTCCCAGGGCCATCGCCTGCATTTTCTTGGCCCCCTTTCTTTTTCGCATTATATTTCCCCATTTCTCAGGCCCAGTGGGAACAAGTTGTGGCCCCACCATAGTCTTCAGAACCCCACTCCAGGATGGCTTAGACGGCCCTCTTCTCCCCTGCTTATCACTCTGAAACATGCATCATCCTTGAATTGCTCCTTCACTGGAGTGTCCTATGAGACAGGTCTTGTCTACCACTGTATCCTTAGAGCCTCACCTGATGCCTGGCACCCAGATATAAAAGAAGTATTTGTGTGTGTTGATCTCTGGCTCATTGGAACAACTGGCTCAAAGAGGGCAAGAAGGGAGCACTTCGTATATATTCAAGATACCTGGTTTAAGTAGAAATGCAGAGATTGCTGGAAAGTTGTGGATGGAGATGGGAAGAACTGGAAGAACACAGATGTTCCCTCAAACATGGTGGGTGAAAAAGGAAATCCCAAGAGTTTAGATGGGAAGAAAGAAGAGTAGTCACCGAAATACTCTGGGGATGTTTTAGAGGAAAAAATGGATCCCACTAATTAAGATCCATGATGTAGGTACCTGGCTAAATGAACTCTGTGAGTGTCTGGAGAACTGTCTCTGGTAGGAAAAGAGCCTATAGGAGCAACAGAAAAAAACATTCTCTGATTTCCTACTAGGTGTGAAGAACTATCTCAGGGGAGCAGGGATGTAGACGTTGTAGTGTACAACTAATTTCATGGTCTGATGTGGGAACCAGATATGAAAATATTTTAAAACAATGTGGTAAGTGTTGGCATTCATTCATGACTTCATTCATTTGGCCACACAAACAAAAGTTACCGAGCACTCACTGTGTAGAGGCTGGAGTGACCACCTCCACCAGGAAGAGTTCTGCAATATCACACATAAGGTGACAGACATGTCCTCTGATTATGCACGGGGGCTCCATTTTTAAAAGCAGTTATCACTATTAAGCTCTGATTGTAATCTGCTTTAGATCAATCACATGAGAAATTCCTCAGCTATTAATATGTCTCTTTGCGCACAGAAATGCAGACTCCTGAAATCAGTCCTGCTTCCCCATCCACACTCTGCTGAGGACCTACGAGGAAATGATAGATATTAAGAAGTCATGAAATAGGAGTGCCTGGGTGGCTCAGTTGGTTAAGTGTCCGACTTCAGCTCTGGTCATGATCTCATAGTTCTTGAGTTCGAGCCCCGTGTTGGGCTCTGTGCTGACACATGCAGAGAGTGGAGTCTGCTTTAGATTCTGTGTCTCCCTCTCTCTCTGCCGCTCCTCTGTGCTCTCTCTCTCTCTCAAAAATAAATAAACATTAAAAAAATTTAAAAAGTCATGAAATAGAAACAGCATTTATGATGAGGAGATGGTAAAAGTAACAGTAGTTCACATTAATGAGCATTACCTCTGTGTCAGACACTAGGCAGAGTGCCTTACATGCTGGAACTTATGATTACTACTTTTAAGTATCAGTTTCCTTTGGTTTAGGCAGAGGAATCCACACCTTAGTGAAGTTAAATAACTTGGTCCAACGGCACTCAGCACAGGTGGCAGTCAGGTTCTGGTCTGCCTGGTTTCAGGGTCAGTGTCCTGTCTCACTGAGCTCACTTCACATTGTAGGAGGAGAGGGAGGGAAAAGAAGGGACAGAGGGTGGAAAGGGGGAGAGAGAAGGCAGAGGAGAGAGAGTAAAGGGAGACAGAGGCTAACCATTTTGGAAAGGTATCATGGTGATGTGGAAAGTGCCCAGTCTTTGCAGCCAGAAGATCTGGGCTCATATCTTAGCTCTGCAGAATGAACTCAGGGAATGGGTCATGCTTTATACAGAGTTGGGGGTCATAAATAGTGGACCCCTCCTCTGGCACCTTCTGTCTCAAGAGAATGACCAGTAAAGTAGTTTGAAGGAGTTCTGCTTACCTGAAAACAGTATGAATCAGCAACATTTCTCACTAGGAGAGAGACTGCCTAACTAAATAAAAAGCTCCTCTTAAGCAGGGATGAGCCCACCTTATGTTTCTCTTAGCACCCAGGTGCTTGGAAGGGCACACTGTTCCCAATCCACATTTGATATCTGGATGAATGCAGATTGCTAAGGGACATAAGATTTTCTGGAAAAAGCACTACCTTCTTTCTTTTTTTTTCGAAAAGGTACTAAACAAACATCTTTTTGTGTTCTTGTCAAGTTGTGAAAGTTAAAGCAAAAGCAAGGAAACTGATTAAAGCTTTCTGTAATGAGTTCAAAAATAAGTAACATATACACAACGGCTATTCACTGGGAAAGTCGAAAAGAAACCAAACAGGATGGACTCCTAGTGTTAGGTGAGAAGTTTACCCTGAAAGCACAGAAAGATGGAATATATGAAATTGAGGGCGGCATGATTTGCATTCCACCTACATTGTGAAGTAATGAAAATAAAGCCATGCGCTCAGGGCACAGCTGTCACTTTCAATGTCTCCGAATTGTTTTGCTTGTCTCACAAAATGCTTCAAACGTATCAAATGCACTTGCCTTCCTGAAGTAGTCCATAACAAGACTGGAAATTAATAGTGGTTTCTGAATTACTCTCAAACACATGAACATCATCCCTGGTTTTTTTTGTTGTTGTTTGTTTTGTTTTTTTAAACAGGACACATTTTTCCAAGATGAGCTAACTCCACGATGGCTAATCCATTTAAAATAAACATTCCAAATAAACTCACCTCAGGGCTGACACAACAAATAAAATGCACATTTACAACGGTCTCAAATAAGCTAATAAGACTTAAAAAGAATAAATAAATTAACTCACTTAAAAAAAGGACATTTATTGTCATCTTGCTCCATTCCACTTTTCCTTTTGGCTTCATATCTGTATTTTTGGGTTGTGCTGGTTTGTGAAAATTTTCCCCACTTGCTTAACTTATTCGAGTTTAAAAATGTTTAAATTATTCAGTAACCCACAAAACATTAACAAAATCTTAGCTGCCTTTATGACAGAATTAATTTCTTAAAACCCCATAACTGTGTAGGACATGGAAGCAGCCACTGTACTACCTTAATTAAATAAATTTCAGCATGTCCTCCGACTTCACTTGTCAGGATTTCTAGGAGTCAGTGATTACCCACATTGGGATGAAAGAACAGGACACACAGCAATTTCTTAACAGCAACCATATTAATTTTTTTTCCTCTTTGGGAATTGAGAAATTAAGTTTGGGGGAGATAAGCAGTCCCTCTAAGGCTTCTGTTTTCTCATTCACTTTTTTCCCCTGACAACACCTAGTTTAGGTATCCAGTCACTGACTGAATGACCTGTGACAAAAAGAAAGTACAGAGAGCAAAAACCAGGCTGGCTGGCCTCATTAAAATGTCTAGTGGGAGAACTCAGTAGGTGAGGAAGGGCTCTGGGCGTGTAGGGCTGGCACAAGGGAAACACTGTTCAATCTTCTCATATCATAAATAGGAAATAAGGCTCAAAGGGCTGACATGACTTGTGGGTAGACCTTCAACTAATATGTAAAACTAGACTGTATTTTCTGATTCATAAACCAAATTCTTTCCATCCTGTTTTTGGACTGGGGCTCATGGGACCTGAATTCTGATCTAACCTGTTACTGATTAATGTGACCTTTTTTTATTGTGGTAAAATATACATAACACACAATTTACCATTTTAACCATTTTCAAAGGTACAGCTTGGGGACATTAGGTACATTCACAGTGTGGTGTAACCATCACCACCTTCCACCTCCAGAACTTTTTCACCTTCCCCAACTGGAAGTCTATACTCATTAAACAATAACTCTCCATTCCTCCCTCCCATTAGCCCTTTCTACTTTCTGTCTTTATGATTTTGACTACTATAAGTACCTCATATAAGTGGAATAATATGATCTCTGTCCTTTTGTGTCTGGCTTCCTTCACTTAGAATCATATTTCCTTTTTTTTTTTTTTTTACAGTTAATTCATCTTTGAGAGACAGAGAGAGACAAAGCATGAGCGGGAGAGGGGCAGAGAGAGAGGAAGACACAGAATCCGAAGCAGGCTCCAGGCTCTGAGCTGTCAGCACAGAGCCCGACGTGGGGCTCGAACCCACAAACCTTGAGATCGTGACCTGAGCCGAAGTCAGACGCTCACCCGAGTGAGCCACCCAGGCGCCCCAGAATCGTATTTTCGAAGTTGGTCTGTGTTGTAGCATGTATCAGAACGTCCGTTCTTTTTAAGACTGAACAATATCCTATTGTACGTACATAAATTTTGTTTTTCCACTCATCTGGTGATGGACATTTGGGGTGCTTCCACCATTTGGTGACTGTCAATAATGCTGCTATGAACATGGATGCAGAAATACCTGCTTGACTTAACATAACCTTTGATCAAGTAATTTCCCCTTCCCTAGCGTCGCTATTACCATCTCTAAAATGATGGTAGAGGGATATGTATCTTCTTGAGTACCCTATTTTCTACTAGTATGATCATTTCTCCTTGTACCATCTAGTATGTCACTAGGCTGGTTGCAGATAGCTATTAATCCAGCCCAAATTTAGGTTGATACGAAATGAATAGCTTTGTAGTCAAGGTCAACGATTTCAAGTTCCTTTCTGGTCCTGGAAATTCCAAGTGTATATAGAAAATGGGATATGCTACAGGGCACTGGCAAGTTTCCTCTCCTACTCTCCCTTCCCAGTGTTTCACCCATTGGGAATTCATCCTGAGCAAAGACTCTTAATTCAGCTCAACCTGACAACTACTTATTGAGCACCCAGCAAGCAAGCACGGGAGCTCTGTGCTAGGTATTCACTGACTTGATCGCAGCTTCGCTAAAACTACTTTTTTGGGGAAGACACTGTGATGGAATGACACATTTTAAAAATTGCTAGCTATTACATAGCATGACTTAAAAAGGATAAATTAACTCACTGCAGAGGAATAACAAAACAAAACAGTGTTAAGTCAGCAGCAGAAACAAACATCTCTCCATCTCCTGGAATCTTTGTCCATGTTTGCTTGCCTGCTGCAGCCTTCACACTCTGCCGGGCTGCTCCATTCTTCCTTGCAGGCAGGATTTAAAATATCTACGGAGCCTGCTCGGCAAAGCAATTAGAGAGCCCCTTGTATATTTCAATCTGGCTAATGGCTTCCCAAGCCATTCCCTCGCTAAAGAAGTGCCTACCAGCAAAGGCAGCAGAGGAGCACCCCTTGGACTCCACACTCCTGTAATGGAAAATGAGCAGCCCAATCTGTTCCCCCAAGACTGTCAGAGTGTGCCCCTCCCCACCCCCCAACGCCGAGTTCCAGCCTGAAACGATGTTTTATGTCCAAGTTACTGATTTCCCTGAAAACAGCGACTTAATAATGAAAATGTGGACATTTAACTTAAGTGCTCTTTTGTAATGATTTTGCATTAGTGTTCCGAGGGGCAAAGCAGCCACAAAGTTAACATATTGTGTTGTTTTAGCAGGCAGGGAGGGAAAGAGGGAAAGAACAGCTGTTGAAAACAAAAGGTCATTTTATCTGATAACGTTAAAAGAACATTAGATTTGGACTCTATGAACAGGACTGCATAAGCAAGGGGTCATTCCAGGCAGACAGGCCACTGTTTGTCAGGTGGGCTCTCCCCGAGAGCCCTGTCTGGGTGTGACAGAGCCCACTGGATCAGAATCCGTTCTCCTGGGCTGCTGCACGCCATGGAATTTCACACAAGTTCAGAACTTCTGACAGTCTGATTTGATAAAAATCCCAAACCCACAGTAGCCCATTATGTGGGCAAACTATTCATTTTATATTCACCTCCTTGTCGTGTTAGTGCAGAGGTCATCTAAAGAGGAGGCCTAATTAATCAAACTGTCAGAGGCAATGAGGAGGAGCATGTTAATAGGACTTTTATTTCACCCAGGAAAGCGGCGGCCTGACAGGGACCAGAAAATATGGCCTTGGTGTTGCTGTTTATTAGCAATTCTGAGATCAGTGGTAATAGGAGCCAAGCAGTGTGTGGTTGATAAAGTGCAGGGTGTCAAGAAGCAGCAGCAACTCGAAATTAGACTGACAAGAGCCAGCACTCGTTGGATATTGATAGCTGATAAAGAGGAAGCCCAGTGCGAAGGGGCACATCAAAGAGGGTGGCAGAGCTGAGAAGGGTTTGTGCAGTCGGGTGGGCGCAAAGGAGAAGAGGCAGAGTGGGGATTCTGTCCTTTGCTGATGGCTCCAAGGGCCTGCTTCCAAATGAATCTTTACTTCATTTAACCAGTATTCTTCAGAGGCTGCTCTATACCAGTCCCAGTGCTAGATGCTGGGAAGGCCAAGATGCCACCCCCACTGGCTAATGCTGTGCTTATTGTTTTGGGGGAGCAGACCCCCTTAAGAATATAAGGATGACTACCCACCTTCCAAAGAGAAAATTCACATTCACACCAGAGACACAAAATTAACATACAATTTGGGGGGGGGGTGTTTTTAGAACTGAGGTTCCCTGAGCAACTCTGGTTAAGAGTTCCCTGTCTGCTATCACTGTCTACTATGGAGGCGGCATTTTTTCACAGGTGAATGAGCATGATTTGGGGGGAGAATGGGACAAATCACAAGGGCACTGTTCTCACAACCGCGACTTCCACCGGAGGTCTAGAGAATGCCTTTAAGTCATTCACACTGAGCCCCGTCTTGTGCTTCCTGCAGCAACAATCTCGTTGCTGAGGAGGGAGTCATGATGATGTACACAGGAATCTGCCAGCAAAGGAATCAACAGCTCCTGGAAGGAGAAGGGCTCTGAGAATCAAGGGCACAGTAGCACCCAAGGAGTTCCATACAGTCGGGACTGAAGCCAGGCACCCACCAGGAAGCCTCATTCTCTACCTCTGGGCAGAGACCCATGCTTATGATTCTTTCATGGGTTCCACACATGACCATGTTGGGCACTCAAGTTTTACAGCTTTATCACACTGATTCTCACCACAGCCTTTACAAAGGCTCCTGCTGTGTGTCTGTTTTGACCTATAAGGAAAACGGCCTAAACTATTTTAGACAACTTTCTTCAACAAAGACGAAATGCAAGGAGTTAATTTTTTTGTGTTTAGAAGACATTCCCTCACAGCCTGGAAGAGCATCCCCCATTATTTTTTTAACCTCCTCTTTCGGTTTCCTTCACAGCACTTATTCTAATTCATAACTGGATTTATTTGTTTTACTTGTCCATTTAGTTGCTTGTGGTTCAGTCTCCCCCCTCCCCCCATTAGACCTGAAGGTTACCATAGCAGGCTCTGGGTCTTTTTTATACTAATAGGGATCCATTGCCAAGCGCAGAGCTTGGCACATGGTAGGTGCTCAGTAAACGTTTGTGGAATGAACGAATGAGTGACTCTCCCTAAGCATAGCTTAAAATAAAATTAATCAGAGTACCATGAATCTTAGAGTTCTGCTGTGTTTGAATATGAAAGCATTATTTCATTACAAGATATTTATGGACTCTCTATTACTGCAAGGCCTTGTCAGATCTGGGAATTCAGTTAACAAGAGAGCCTTGACCCTGCCTTCATGTGGCTCTACAGTCTTACTCCTTGTCTGGATCAGAGTAAGTAAATAGAATGAGTGAAGCAATGTTGGTGATAGCAGGTGTAGGTGGTATAGCACAAAGTGATATGTGCGTATTTTCTTACTGATCCTCACAACTATTTTTTAAATTAAATGCTGCTTTTGGTCCCATTTTACAGATGAAGATCTGAGCTCTGGGAGGTGAAGTGAGCTGCTGATAACCAGCAGTGGGCAAATGGGGGAGCTGAGATTTGTCAACAGCCAAGTATGACTCCAAAGCCTGGTGTATAGAATCAGCAATAGAGCCCCTTTCTAAAACACCCAGAAAGCAGACACAGAAAGATAACAGCTACACTTGTTAGGGTTTTGCACCAAGTTTTGTAGTCAAGAGTTTAATGGCATGTGTCATAATGGGCATTTTCAGTTTGCAAAGAATTCCCATGTAAAAGGACACATTTCATGCTCAGAGAAACTCTTTAAGAAGGAAGAGAGAGAATATTGGCCCCTTTTTCCAGAATAGGCAACAGGCTCAGAGATGGGCTGGCTCAGGGCCACCTGGCTGTTAAGCAATAGAGACGAGTCCTGAACATGGTCTTGAAGGCTCTTTTAATTTTGCATTTAAAGGATTCATAAACTATCCCAGTGGATCCCTGGAAAATAATCTGTGGGCAGCACAGAACCATGAGACAGAAGAGCGGCAGCGTGGTGTGGCACCAGGGTCACCTGGGTCACTGTCCCAGCCTCACCACTAAGTAAAAGTGGGGGTCTGAGCAAATCACTTTTGCCCTCCGGGCCCCCGTTTCTCCCCCATAAAGTGGGGATGGGGACCTTGAAGACTTGCTCTGACAGTAATTTTCTGGCTGTGAAACTCACTGTGAAGCCCTGTCTCCTCCCTTGTTTCCTTATCCTTTTCGGCTTCATCTTTTAGCTGCTTTGATGGCATTTGAGAATTAGATGTGACACAGCTTGACCCCGCATGACTAGGGACCTTGGCCGTCAGGTCTCAGAAACACACTTCCACTGCGGACCTGACCCACGTGCAGTGTAAAGTAGGGGTTCAGAGTGAGAGGGGGGGTCTTTGCCAGCAGGCAGCACTGTCCTGATGGATAACGGAGATTCTGAACGGCCAGTGTCCTCCTATTTGTCATTCAAACTGGGCTGATTCAGGGACTCGGCTACTGAGAAATCTTCACCTTCGGGCCAGAGATCTCATCTATTTAGAATCTATCAGGAACCCTCCCACCCCCATCCCTGCGTGGGAGATGCTATTTTAATGTTAAAAGAAGCCTGTTATCACAAAGTCGATTTAACTTTTACCATTTTGCCTGTGTGTTCCAATAAATGTTAGAGGAACTTTCAAAAGAATACAATTGCTCTGTGCAGTGGGCCTCATTATCACAGAATTTAAAGGGGTGGGGGCGGGATACTTTTTTATCTCCCCGACTGGCAGGCTGCAGCGGGAGATCCAGCTGGAGGTTTGGAGGCAGGAGACCTGTGCCCTAGTTCCTGCTCCCCATGTAACTTGATGTAATTGTGGGCAAGTCATTTAACCTTGATTTCTTAAATTGGGAATAGAATCATACCAATTAAGCCTGACTCAAAGGGACGTGGGGAGTGCAGGGAAGCCAGCGCAGGATTCCTATGTCCTGCCTCCTCTCAGTTCGCCCTTTCTGCTCATGGAACGCTGCTTGCAACCACCTCAACTGGTCACTACAGAAGGAAAGCAGGAATCAGACTGTTTCACTGCTCTGCTTAAAATTCTTCAAGGGCTTTTCACTGCCTAAGAATAAACCCCAAATTCTTGAGTTCCTCACACACAGTCCAGCTGTGCTGGGCACTCTGTGCCCTTTACCCTTTCACCTCTGTCTCCTTGATCTTGTTATTTCCTGTTCTGAAGGCCTTCTCTCTCTAGCACTGCCAAGTGGCCAAGGTTCGGTCACCCTTCAAGGTCTGGCTTCAACAAGACCCTGTCTTGGGGTGGGGGGGATCTATGGACCTGTCCTGGCCCATCCTGTGGCATGAATACTTTCTCTGTTCCTACAGCATTCCATGGGGGCCTTCATTCAGGCTGTTTTTGTAGTCCTGGAAATAGCGATATTTCTATTTCCTCCCCTCTCACTGTAATCAGTTTCTCTTGTGGTCCTCCCATCTGGATTATCTGTGGTACTTGTTAGAAACGAGGCTTTCTGGTCCCACTCAAACTCACCAAATTACACCTTCTGGAGGTGTGGTGTGACCCGTGCCCACTAGAGTCTGTGAATCCCTGTCCTAGCATGAAGCTCTCCAGTGGGAGGAATCATACCCGCTTCACTGAGTGTATCTCCAGAGCTTAACACAGTACCTGGAACACAGTAGGTACTCAATAAACATTTGTGAATGAATAAATAACTTAAGCCCTTAGGACACATGCAAGTGGAGTTTTTGCCCTGGAGGTCTGACTCAAACATGACTGGCCTTAAGATGTCTCTAGAAACACATTTTGTCTGGCAGTGTGGGCCCATAAAAATTGCTGTGAGGAAGAAAGAACCAGGAGAACATTGCCACGCTTCTTTGCCAACATTATTCCATATGGTTCTGCAAAAAAGATGGCAGGGACTTACAACAAAAGTGGGGTTTGAGAAAGAAAGGACTTGGGGGCCCCAGCAGATGGAGACATGACAGAGGAGACCCTCCTCACTGAGGATGTCCAGCATGCACTGTACCTGTTTCAAACGTGGTTTCCTGGTGAAGTCAGCAGGCATTCCCTGCAAGGACGTACAATCCAGTCCTGTGCTATGAGCGCTGAAGGGAAACACAACCCTTTGAATTGTTCTTTTTTTTTCCCTATGCAGAACATTAAATAAATAGAAAAAGCTAAACTACCAGCAGTTAAAATTAAGCCTCTGGTGATGACCAAAATAGATGCAACAGAGTTCCTCAAACCTTTCCATTATAAAGAGAATTTGGGGACCAAACCTACAGAGGTACCACTGTCACATCAAGCTGCAGGCTCCGTTCGGAAAGCCTCCACACCCCTAGGGGATCCTGGTCCAGAAAGACACAGGAAGCTGCAGAGGTGGGTGAGGCGCCTCTATGTTATCCATTTAGTCTTCTTCAAAACAATCCCTTTGAATTGAGGCTTTGCAGGGGCCATAGCAAAATGAAGATAGAGACCACTTTATTTTATTTCTGGGGCAATCAAGTTTTTTCTCCAATAGAGCAATTTCAAGACTGCCTATTTTTGTAAATAGTGTACTGCAGCCCCAACAGTAACACCGCACCCCTCGTACTTGCTTCTGGCTGCGTATGGTGACATTCTCACTGAATTCGTTTCCTTTCACATTAGGAAAATAACTGATTTTCCCTTCCTATGGGGAAAATTGAGTGCACCAAAATTTCTGGTCATTTTCTACAGTTTGCTCTGTGATTTTAAAATGGCAGATTTCACTGGACACTGATAAGACCAAGAAAAAAGACTGTTTCTTCTACCTGGAGCTTCCCCATTTGGCTCAAAAGGGCAGCTGTACTCCTGCTCAGTCTAACTCTCCATCACTCCCTTCAAAGGCTGGCCAGGAATCTCAGTCTCGGTCTCTCTGGAGCTATCTTTGCCCTCAGTGAGGTGGGACCCGGACAGTATCTGGATAACATTTGCTTGTGGCCGGGATCAACAAGGCAACTTCCGGTGCTCAGTGTTTTTGTAGTACACAAAAGAGGTCAGGGGAGTGTCATTTTTTTTTCCTCCCCGGTGAGGTCATCCGCATCTTGTCTCCGTGCCACACACCTTTGTTTCATGCATTTCTGTGAGCAAGCAACAACCTCTTCAAAAGATTCCTTTAAAAGGGAAGGGGCTTCTTTTTACCTTAGCAAGGAGACTATTGTTGCTTGAAAACAAAAGGCATCTGCACCTTAATCCTGATGACATTGCTACAGGAACCTTATTTACAGTATGACAAAAACCCGTTCCATTCTTACAGCCTCATTAAATCTAAGCCTCATTTAACTAGCGGGACATTTTTACAATGGGTTTACTGGCGTACTGTGATAAATGGCTGTCTAACATCTTTCAACAATAGTCGGGCTACAGCCATAACCATGATGTGTATACACACAGCATCAGTTTAACAATGCACAGTGCTGAATAGCAGGAAGCAGAGGTAAACATTTTCCCTGGGTGTTTCTGTATGTGTATGTGGGGGGGGGGGGGGGGTAGAGAATTCACCAGAGGGAAAATTTATAAAAAAATTTTTTACAAGTTTAATGTTTCTGCTGAGGAGATGACCTTTGAAACTCATGACCTATTAAAAAAAAAAAAAACAATTTCCTGAAATTTGATAATTTGATCATTTGATCCCTCAAAGATAAAAGACTGGCAATAAAATGAAAATGACCCTGCTCTCTATTTTAAAAAGATCTTGTGTCTAAAAAAATGAATACAATGGCTTGTGAACATACACAGTTCACAAGTCCAGCTTGCTTATTCAAGAATATAGGTTAGGATGCAGGGCAAATCAAAATAATCATGGCCAAGCCAGATTCTGAAGACCAAAGCACTTTAAAAAAATAAATACAAGCAAACAAACACACAAACTGCATTTTTTCTTTGTGATAGAGAACCTAACCATCACATGCATACTCAAGACTGTTGGGACCTCTTCAAGGTACTTCCAGGTGCCAAAGGGTGGAGAAGCATAAGCTTTCCTAAATTAGGGGAGAAACATAAATGTACTCAGCACATTTAGATCCTACCTGGATTTTCACTGGCCTCTGATTTAATTTCACACCAAATGCTATTGCATAACTGGACAGAGCAAAGCCTCTAGTATTTACACTGGAGACTAAGGTCTGACATTCTGTCTAAATGAAATTTCCCAGTTGTCCCAAGCAGTTTTTACCTTGTTTCCATGCTAGCGGTTTGAAATGTCACTACATATTGTTGCAATGACAAGTGAGCAGGCCAGTGCTCAAAGCAAACAGGCCTGGGAACCAGCCTCACGTCTTCCACCCCTCTCGCCTCAGGGGTGCTGGCCCATGCTCCGTCCCATCACATGGCACTGCCAAAGGGGGACCAAAAGTTCTGCCAGTGACCCTCTCCAAAGGCTAATTAGGAGGGAGTGTGGACAATTATCACTGACAAGAATGGACACTTGATTTCTCTCTGTCTGCTTCCCTCACTCTGTTTTTAAGAATCAAAGGCTGTCTTTCAGAGTGAGTTTTGGCAACAGCTCTATTTTTATTATTAGAATATACATGTAAAGCAAAAAACTAGTTTTCCATTAAGCTAATTTTCATGGTGCTAAAAAAATTAAAAAGCGAAGTATATGCCCTTAGGTTACTCCCATGTCTTGTTTTTTCTTCCTCCTCTTAATACCAAAAGGCAGCTTCTACAACCTATGCCTTCCTCTCCATATGGGATGGGAGGTAATCAGAAGGCACGGCTGCCTGCTTCATCAACAGTGTAAATCAATTAAGCATCGCTATTCCCCCCAGGAAGCCATCCCTGTGCAGATCAGCCTGGCTTAACATGATGAGATGTGGGAACTCCCCACTCACAAAGGTAAAGATTCCTCACCTGGACAGTCCTGCCAAGATGAGAACAGTCTTTGGGCATATCCAGAACTCATGAACCTGCCAGCCATTCTGCTCTTGGAGACTCACAAACTGATGCTCTGACCAAGAGGCTCTGTGATTGTTTCCCCCCTCTTACACTGACAGGACTCTGGCCTGGGTAATGTTTCATCACATCCTTAGTGCAAAGCCTCTATGTCTTACCTTCGAAGTAGAGCATAATTTGTAAGAATTTAAAACTCTCAGGGTGCCTGGGTGGCTCAGTCGGTTAAGCATCTGACTTCAGCTCATGTCACGATCTCATAGTTCGTGAGTTCGAGCCCCACGTCAGGATCTGGGCTAACAGCTCAGAGAATGGAGTCTGCTTCGGATTCTGTGTCTCCCTCTCTCTCTGCCCCACCCCCTGCTCATGCTGTCTCTCAAAAATAAACATTGAAAACATTTTTTTTAATTAAAAAAAAAAGAATTTAAAACTCTCTCCAGACATGCCTCCAATTGTTCTTTATAAATATGATTTCTGTATAGAAAACCTACACTCATATAAATAATGGAGGAAACAGTGTAGCAGGTCCTTCTGTTTTGTGTGTCTTCCCCTAAAGTGAGGAGCAAATGAAGAATCTGGGGAAAATTCAGCTGGGGAAGAGACAACTAAGGAAAACACCAAATTCCTTCTGAATATCTTGAGGAACTATCTGACCTGTGGAGAAAGGCATAGATGGATATGGGTTCAACCAAAGGATATTGGAATAGAACATCTAGCTTTGCCTGACGAATGGTCCTTAGCTGAGAGGAAGAGAAGCAGACAAATGCAAGGGGAAGGAGGACCAACGAGCATGCAACCAGCAAAATCAATCCTGACCATATATGGGGGTAACAGGTGTCCTGGCCGCATTCCATTTACTACTTGGGTGATTCAGCTGAGAGTAGATGAATTCATCCATTCTCATTCTCTCACTCATATTCTCTCTCTCTCTCTGTCACTCTCGTTCCCGTGTGTGTGTGTGTGTGTGTGTGTGTGTGTGTTTAGTGGAGCACTGTTGGTAGAGGTGCTGGCTGGCTAGATAAACTTTAAAGAATAGGCAATAGTGAGCTTCTATAATCCTAAAAATCAAATGGAAACAGGAATGAAAAGAAATGGCCTTGCCTCTGCTTCCTATTTTTTTTTAGCATCCCCCCAACTTTTTTGTAAGCACAGTATATCTACTTGGGGCCTTTCCAATTTCTTAAATAGTGTCATAATAGTTTTATATATAAGACCCTTTTCACCAGCAGTTTTAAAGCACTTATGTGAGCACTAATTATTCATTAACCACACATATGAACGAAAAGTATCTAGACTGTCAACTACATAGCAATAGGAGCTAATTCACACCCGGAAAAAGTGACCTATACCCCTGTGAAAATTAATACCTCATTGAGAGGAGTAAGTTATAGAAAGAAAATTCAGTTCCTGGTAGCAGTAATTTTTCTTCCTAGTCTTTGATAAATCTTATTCTCTGCCCTGTAAAGGGAGGGAGCTCACTCATATGGTCTCAGTCTGTCTGTGAAAAAGACTCATCAGCATTTATGGAGTAAACCAACATGCTTTGAGAATGTACCCCCAGCACTGCTCCCTGGACATGTTCTAAAGGAACTTTGACAGCAAGAAGGAGTGGGGACTAAATGAAGGAGAGATTTTCTGCCGTGGTCTGTGACAAAGTTCTCTCAGGGACTAGGGTCCTTAATGATGACATAAATGCATAATAAGAAAGCTCAAAAGGAATTTCTCATTCATGTATTAGTCTGGCATTTTGACCTTCTGGTTTTTCAAAACAATCCCTTCTTTTTAAATTGCTGAAAGCTGATATCCTCCAAAAGTCACATGAGAAGCTTAAAATGATCCTTTGGCATTTTCAAATTGTTGACATGTGCCCCAAGTTTGTAAAGTTTCAGACCCTAATAGTCCCAAAAAGTAAACAAAGGGCCATGGAAGAAAGCTAGCATTTACTTGGTGCCCACTAAATTCCAGGAATCTTTACATATGCATTTAATCTGCAAACCAGCTATTTCACAGCTTTTATGCAAGAGGTAAAGTAACTTGCTCAGAATCCCTGTTAGTAAATAACTGAACCAGGGTTCAAACACAGTTCTAAGTCCAAAGCCATGCTCTTTCCTACACTCGAGGATGGCAATAAAATGTGTAGTTTACACTGTCTTGGCATTCTGGAGCTGGTAACAAGAGTCATCTGGCATTTATGTGTGGACCACCATTATTCATATTTCCATCTTAACTCATGTTTGAGTCTTCCCAGAATCTACGTTCTCAGAGTAAGGATACAGCTTGATGATTGGTGAGCCAATATGCATTAAATTCCTAATTTCCTAATGCCCAGGGCAACCTCTGGTATTGCAGCACTGAATGGAGTCCTTCCCGTGACACGCAAGCAATTCACGTCATCATGGACGGAGCCCTCACTTGAGCTACTCCCTGGGCTCCTGTTCCAGCTCTTCCAAAGCAGCACTTCCCATCTCCCTCTTAGTCTGCTTTCTCTTGTGCCAAATGAGAGGTGAAAATCAAAGGATCTCCAAGGTCCTTTTCAGTTCCATGACTGAGAAAATGTTTTGAGGTTGGGAGAGAAAAAGTTAAAAAATAAAATAAGGAAACATATAATGTTAGAGATGGAAAGAAACTCACAGATAAATTAGTACAGTATTTTCATTTTATACATGAAGAAAGTGAAAGCCAAAGGGACAAGGGAACATCTAAAATTACATAATGAGGAGGGTGCCTGAGTGGCTCAGTTGGTTAAGCGTCCAACTCTTTTTTTTTTTTTAATGTTTATTCATCTTTGAGAGACAGAGAGAGGTAGAGCATGAGCAGGAAAGGGGCAGGAGAGGGAGACACAGAATCGGAGCAGGCTCCAGGCTCTGAGCTATCAGCACAGAGCCCGACACGGGGCTTGAACTCATGGGAGATCATGACCTGAGCTGAAGTCGGACGCTCAACCAACTGAACCACCCAGGCACCCCAAGCATCCGACTCTTGATTTTGGCTCAGGTCATGATCTCAAGGTCTGTGAGTTTGGGCCCCGCTTCGGGCTTTACATTGACAGTGCAGAGTCTGCTTGGGATTCTCTCTCTCTCTCTCTCTCTCTCTGCCCCTTCCAAGCTTGTTCTCTCTCAAAATAAATAAATAAAAACTAAAAAAATAAATAAGATTACATGACTAGGAAGTAAACATGTACACAACTGGGCTGCCCTTGGGTTTCATGTCAACCTTTGTCCTACAACATAGAGCAGAATGAGCTTGAAATAAAACACTGAAGGGAAAACTATTTAAAAATCAGTAAAAAACCACAATTATCCATATCCCAAACAACACAGATCCCGAATTAAGAGAATATTAAGTTACTTTGTCCTCTACTTTTATAGGAAGGAGGCAGAAAGATGCCCCCTATCAGGAGTCGATTTACAAGGAGTGATTCTGGGAATAAATACACAGCCAATTCAAATACCTATAGCTTCAAAGCCAGTTGTTCTCACATTTTAGTAGGCATAAAAATCACCCTGCTAAATCATCCTGCTAAAGTGCAGATTTCCTGCTCCCCACCCTCCTCCCTCCAAAGATTCTGATTCATGTCTAGGTAGGGCCCAGGCAGTGGAATAGCAAAAACTGAGGTCAATACAGGTTCCTATATTCAGGAACCACATGTTCTAATGCTAAATGAGTGGGGCCAATAAAATTGTCTTACTTATGATCACCTGGAGACACTAGAAAACCCTGACTTAAAGTTCCTAGGGCAATTCTGCCCAGTTATTAAAATAAAACATTTTTTATTTAATCTTCAAAAATGTAAACTTACCCAAACATCCCGTACACCAAAGATGCCTGTTTATCAGCGTTGTACTACTGTCTGCACAATGTTAGTACATTCATAAATAAATCCAATTTCCTTAAGTGGGACTTTTATGGAGCCATGGAATATTTGGTTTGAAATAGACAAAGTCACTATGACAACTCTCATTTTATAATAAGAAAACCCACAAACATCCCAGCAGACAAAATAAAAGCTAAACTATGGCTTCTGAAATGCTGCATCTCTTGAGGTTTTTCTGCAATTGGAAATGTTCGAGTCTTCCTAAGAAAGAAGGCATGGCAGTGCCTTTGGGTCATGTTATAAGGAGAGGCCTTGACAAGAAGATCATGAAATATTCAGTATAACTGTTTTCAAATCCACAAAGTTTCACACAGAAGCTCCTTCTCTGGGTCTTATTATTCCAAGATATATCGTGAGTTACCAGAGTTATGGGAAATTGCAGAGGACGTTGTCCTGCCTCCTCCTCTTCACCCCAAACCTGCCACGTGTGTGGCTAGGTTGGACTAAGTATAGCAGTATCAAACACTTCCTTCCCTTTGGAAGTCCTGAGCAGAACATGTATATTGTGACAATTAGTTTTGGCCCAGGGTGGCAATTGTTTTCAGAAAGCCCAACTGACACTCTCTTTTTCCAGAAATGAAAGGACATGGTTTGAACTATCCAGAGGCAAACAGCAGCAAGGAGTCTTTATCTGAGAATCAGCCCAGCATCTGCTCCACTTTGCAGCCCACATGGACACTTGTGCAAGAAAGAGAAAACACCGGGGGCTTGGCCATTACAGAGGCACACGGAGCATTTTGTACTTGGCATAACCAAGACCAGGTGCACCCTAAAATGAAACAATGGCAGGCAGGTGAGAGTTTCACACCCTGCTTATGGCAGTTTCTGTTTAAATGCAGAGTATCCCGTGTTCTTTGTGAAAGTGGGCTCTTCTTCTGTGTTCGTTATGCCATAGTTTTTGCTTTGTCTTTTTATCCCCCTTTATCCATTTCTGCTTCTCCTGGTCACCATATAAATGTAGACTCCAATTCCCCATCCTACTCACACGAAGTGGAGAAAAACCTTTCTGGACAAGAATCAGTAGTCCAACAGTCCCACATTTTGGGGGTAAGGTGGGGTGAGAATTATGTCTGCTGAATACATATGATGTTGTATGTGTGGTTGGTGAGCATGTAAAATGGTGTAGCTGCTGTAGAAAATGGTATGGCAATGTCTCAAGACATTAAATCTAGAGTTACCATATCATTTAGCAATTCCACTTCTGGCTACACACCACCCCCCCAAAAAAGAAACTCAAACTGATATTGTACACCCATGTTCATAGCAGGATTATTCACAATATTCAAGAGGTAGAAGCAGCCTAAGTGTCCATCCACAGATGAATGGGTAAACAAAATGGGGTATGTACATACATGGAATGTTGTTTCGCCTAAAAAAAGGAAATTCTGACACATGCTACAACATAGATGAACCTTGATGATATTAAGCGAAATAATAAGCCAGATGCAAGAAGACATATTGTATGATGCCACTTAAATGAGGTACCTAGAGTAGTCGGACTCACAGAGGTAGCAAATACAATGGTGGTTGCCAAGGGCTATGGGAAGGGAGAAATGGCAGTTCTCGTTTAACGACTACAGAGTTTCAGTTTGGGATGACAAAAAAGTGCTGGAGACGGATGGTGGTCATGGCTGTGCAATATGAGTGTACTTAATGCCACTCAACTGTATGCCTGACAATGGTTAACATGGTAAATTTTATTACGTGTATTTTGCCACAATAAAAAAAGACCTGATGGGAAAATTATGATGTTGCACCCAAGATACTGTTGAATGAGACTCAGCACATCATTTGTGCCACAGCAAAGTTGACAGCCAGCAAATCCATTCCTGCTGGAGTGGAAAGGATGCTTTCACTTCCGCAGAAGTACAAAATCCAGCACCCCACAGTAGGCATATGATGAAAAGGACCCTAAAGAAGAGAAAATGTTCCCTGGAAGTTCACCACAATGGCTAATTCTTCTTCTTTACGAAGAGTAAATGTTCTCTCAGCCTTTACATATTTAAGCAAAAATCATCTTGACAATTTAACCTCTAAAATTTTTTTTCCAAAGTCTCATTTCAGATTCTGAAGGTAAGCACCATATATTTCCTATCAAAAATGGAAACTGAGCTATGTTTCAGGAGATTATCCTGTGTAAACATTCAGGCAGAGATGCGGGCCCTCACGGTCCTGCATAAATTCATCTCATCAACTTATCAATTGTAATTCAACAAGTCTGTGTGCCTCCTTCAAGAATTGCCAGATTCAGAGGCATGGGAAGTGGAATGTCGGGGGACACGCAAGGAAATATTGCAGTTGCCAATTAAGGTGATCTTCACTAAAGGGCTCGAAAAGCTCTGCCCTGGTCTGAGCACATTTTTGAGAACATAAAACAGAAAGTTCACATGTTATACCTTATTCTTCATTACCCCTGTTTTCCAGGGTAAAGACATCCCCGTTACCAGGGAGTAATCAAAGATAAAAACATTCCTTTGACAATAAATGGAAAACAGCAAAAAGCAGAATGCAAACAAAACAAATTATACAAGCACTATCCCCCAGCACAAACTCATTTATGTTATTCTACGACCCATAAGGAAAGAGAAAAAAAAAGTCACCCAGGGCCTAGAGTTTCAACTTAGGCATGAAGGAATAACAAGACTTCAATATATGCTTTGCATAAAAGTCACTGCCTAAATAATGCATGTAATTTAAAATAATGTAAAAATACCAAAGGTCTTTTAAAAGTATGTTAAGAAACATTCTTTAAAAAGAGAAGGAAAATTAATCTCTTTTAAGTATTATTTTAAACAATGACTTCCTTCATTTAGGGTAAAAAAAAATCCTGTTTCTATTTCTAGCCCTCAATCTATTTTCCTGGACTGGATCTCTGAGAGACGTTTACTAACGTCCAAGTCCTTGTAAACAAGGAGTCCAATAATACCCCATTCCCATCCACTCTAACTCCCATTTAACAGATAAATAAAAAGCCACTATAGTATGTTTAATTGATGGAAAGTGAAATATATAGATATATTTATTACCCACATGGCAAAAAATATGGAAAGGGGCATAGTTCCTATCATCTGGTATTTATTTGATGGATGGAAAGTTTAATGAGAAATTTAAAAAGGCACATATGAAGAGATTTTAAATCTGGAAAGAAAAAGGTCATACAGAAGGGAGTCAGTTGGGGAAAAAAGTACTAACTGTTGGAAAGAAGAAAGATGGATTTTCCTAAAGAACCTGTGGTTTAGGAAAAAATGAAATAAAATTGTTAAGAATAGTTGAGTGACTATGGGATGGAATCTCAATTTTTATGCAAATGGTAAACTTATAAAAGAAGAAGAGGTTAAAAATCCATAATGCCTTTTCTTTGTACAGATTTCTGTCAATACAAAGGTCTCTCTGCCACTTATTCAGACCAATTCTGAAATATCAGTTACAATATACTACTGAGAACCACTGAAGAAAAGACACACCAAATAATTGCCAATTATATAAAGGAAACAAGCTTCAAAGGAAAGCTGCCCACTTCCTGTCTCCAGTCAATAGCTCAGAGTGGACATTTGTTGTTGCTTTCCCATGCCCATTCCTCCATTTCCTCTTCCCCACAGTCCTGGCTTCCACTTGGAGATCCATGGTGAGCTGACTGGACTCCAGGCCAGCATCATAGATCTTGCAACCCAATCTAAGGCCATTGGTGCATTCCATCCTGTTGGCTCTAGCAACTAATACAAGGGTAGAGATATGCAGAATCAGCTTCAGGATTTTACTGAGTCTGCCTTCTCCCTAGATGTGGTCTCCTTTCTCCCCCTTAGTCCCTCAAAGCAGTCATTTTGAAAACATGAGGAGATAGTATGCCCAAGAACGGCACCAACAACGGAAGGAATGGAAAGGGAGAAACAGTTTCCCAGTCACATGTTAAGGCCACACTAAAACCTCTTGTAAAGCCACATCTACTTTAAAGTTTTTCAAATACATAAGCCAATACTTTCCATTTGTTCAAGTCAACTTGGGTTGAGTTCTCCATCACTTGTGGCATAAATATTTTCACTGATATGATATTATGCCCAAACTATTATTATACACATACGCATACACATTTCACAAACAGTATTATATTAGTTTCAGGTGTACAGCATAGTGATTTGACATTTGTATATTGTGAAATGGTCACCACAGTAAGTCTAGCTACCATCTGTCACCTTACAAAGTTTATATAATATTCTTGACTATAATATATTTTAATTTTTTATTATTATTTTAAAGCTTTATTTTTAGAGACAGTGAGAGAGAGCAGGAGTGGGGGAGAGGGACAGAGGGAGGGAGAGTGAGAAAGAAAGAAAGAGAGAAAAAGAAAGAGAAAGAAAGAGAGAGAGAAAGAAAGAAAGAAAGAAAAGAAGGAAGGAAGAATGAATCTCAAGCAGGCCCCATGCTCAGCATGGACCCTGGGATCATGACCTGAGCTGAAATCAAGAGTCAAATGCTCAACCAACTGAGCCACCCTGGTGCCCCTACAATATATATATTTTTTAATTTTTTAAATGTTTATTTTTGAGAGAGAGAGAGAGAGAGAGAGAGCACAAGCAGGGGAGGGGCAGAGAAAGAGGGAGACACAGAATCCAAAGCAGGCTCCAGGCTCCAAGCTGTCAGCACAGAGCCTGATGTGGGGCTCGAACCCACCAACTGTGAGATTATGACTTGAGTCCAAGTCGGATGCTTAACCAACTGAGCCACCCAGGAGCCCCTACAATACAGTTTTAATAGAGTAAAATATCTTTAATCAGACCCTATACTAATGAATTTTAGCAACTGTACGTCAGGGAAGGGCTAAGTTGACACTTATTTACACAGTGTTTAAAGAAACAAGACTCAAAAAGAGCATTTATTATTTTTTTAAGTATTTATTTATTTCAAGAGAGAGAGAGTGCACATGAAAGTTGGGAGGAGCATAGAGAGAGGGAGGGAGAGAGAGAATCCCAAGCAGGCTCTGTGCTGTCAGTGCAGAGCTGGATGCAGGGCTCGATCTCACAAACAGTGAGATCATGACCTGAGAGGAAATCAAGAGTTGGCCGCTTAACCAAATGAGCCACCCAGGCACCCCCCAAAAAAACACAAGCTACTAGATTATAAGTGATATACAGCAAGCTTTCAATAAAAATTTGATTAAATAATTATATTGATATATATTTAAGATGCCTTCACTATGCAAATACTCATTACAGACCTGCAAAATGAAAAATACATATCAACCTCTTTGATTTGACCTTTTATTAGGACCAGAGGTTCCAGACTTTTGGATCTCATGACCAGTAAAATGTCCAGGAATGTTTTGGGTATTCATACATTGTTATTTTTTATTCTACCATGAAAGGATAATAAATCACAAACATGTACATTCACACAAACACACTCACCACACTCAATTATCATCCACTACATTTCATTAAACATTAAAGACCAAAATGTAGGATGAACATAACTTCAGAATAAAGGATAGTCCTTCCCAAGAAAAAGAAGTTGATAACACACAATGAAAACACATCACACATACACACATGGTCTTTTTTTCTCACCTTGTCACAATAATACTGTGAAAGTTTATACCTTCTGTTTCTTAATGAACGTGACCAAACTAAGCCATTTTGGAAGTTATGCTTTTCCCTAATTCAGACTGTCTCTTTCTCAATCATCTAGATAAATGTTTGTGGTTTGTGCCACCAGGCAAAAACCTGTTAATTTGAGGTTATCCCACCTATGAGAAGAAACTCTAAGTTCAGGGAAAAATGTAGGAATACCCAAAGTTGTTTCTTCTTGCTCTTTTTCAATTAACTTTTATGATTTATAAAATAATCATTTTATCATTTATTTTGTTTTAGTTTCTATTACGAGTGTGCAAGACTTTAAATGAGGATGTTCTCAAGGAACTTATTGGGTTAGGAAGCCAGTATTAACACCCATGAGACACCTGGGTAACTCTCAGAGGGTTCAGTCCTACTCAGCTTTGAGCTTAGCTTCTGTATGAAGCGAATGGGAGTCTAATTCTCTGCCTTCTAGTTCTACTACTCACTTAGCCATATGATGCTAGGCAAGTCGCCTCTGGGTCTTAGCCCCACGGTCTACAATGACAGTACACCTTCCCCACTATGCTGTGAAGGTGACATAAAATGTTTAGCACAGAGTGTGGCATGTGGTTAAGTTCTCAAACAGGAAGTGATACTATGCAAATTAGGAAGATCTCAAGTGGTTCAGGCTGGAATCGCATTTAGAGTTTCTGTAGGTATGTTAGCAAGTGAAGCTGGAGTATTAAAGCAACTGGAAATAGTGATGGGGTCTATGACATACTGGAGCATACATGTACCACATGAAGACCTTTAAACTTACTTATGTATTTGCTTAAACAAAATACTGTTCGTGGAAAACAATTCATCCAAGAGCCAAATGTAGCCCTAATTCCTAGTTTGTGACCTTCAGCAGGTAGAATCCAAAGACAGTGAAAAGGGGATTTCAACGAACGGAGTTTCTCTGAAAGTTACACCCAAGCTTGTAGTAATAATAATGCCTTTCCTGAAGTGACCACTTGCTAACACATCATTCTCTTTCATTCCTGTGCCCAGCATTTACCAGTCTCTGATATTCTTCTCTTACATAAATTTCTTTTCAGTCTATTTTCTTTTGCTAGAATGGAAGTTCCATGAGAGCACAGACTTTGCTCCTAAGCCTGGCAAAAGAAGGTGGTCTATAAATATTTGTTGAATGACTAAAGGGACATTATTATTATTAGGTCCCATGGATTTCTTTTTTTTTAATGTTTATTTTTCAGAGAGAGACAGAGTGTGAGCAGGGGAGGAGCAGAGAGAGAGGGAGACACAGAATCCAAAACAGGCTCCAGGCTCTGAGCTGTCAGCACAGAGTCTGACGTGGGGCTCGTACTTATGAACCGCGAGATCATGACCTGAGCCAAAGTTGGACGCTCAACCAACTGAGCCACCCAGGTGCCCCTGTCCCATGGGTTTCTTTTTTTTTTTTTTAATAAAGAATCTTTTTTTTTTTAATTTTTTTTAACGTTTATTTATTTTTGAGACAGAGAGAGACAGAGCATGAACAGGGGAGGGGCAGAGAGAGAGAGGGAGAAACAGAATCTGAAACAGGCTCCAGGCTCTGAGCGGTCAGCACAGAGCCCGACGCGGGGCTCGAACTCACAGACTGTGAGATCATGACCTGAGCCGAAGTCGGACGCTTAACCGACCAAGCCACCCAGGCGCCCCGTGTCCCATGGGTTTCTAAACAGAAGCACTACTTTCTGAAATTTTATAGATTAGGAATTTTAGTTTCTGAAATTTAGTAGATTTATTTTCCTCTTTGAATGAGGACCCAGTTAAGAGAGTAATGTGTGATAGCCAGGTAATTCAATAGAGCTATCAATATTTTTATGGAGAATTAGCTTCAAAAGTATTAGAAGAGGAACTTGAATTTAGCAATTGTAGGCTACCGCTGCCTCCTATGGGGCTGGACTGACAAGGGCAGCGGGTGCTATTGCTGGAAGCCATGGCCACCCTGACAGTTGAGATCATAATGGTCCCCCCAGCGGAAACTGGGCCCACTGAGGAAATATACTGAGGTTTTGGACTAAAATACATTTGAAAGAGATCGTTATTAAGGCCTGCAGAACCAGGGCATTCTGATACTTTGCTTCTGAGTCAACTTGGTAAGAATGGGATACGATGTTTAATATTATATCTATCTGAACACACTTCTAAGCCTCTGAACTGAGAGAGAGAGAGAGCAAGCGAGCGAGAGACAGCACAATATTATAACAACTATCTTAGGCCTATGTATTTCAAATTTTTACCTTCACATATGATGGAATAGTTAACAGAAATATTAATCTCTGTTTGGTTTTCCTCTGCTTTACTCTACCTTATTCAAAGAACGCCTTTGTGTTCCTTTACCTCAGGGGTGTTTGTATATCATGGTTTAAGTAGAAGTTGCCAGAAACACCACTACTCCCACTCTTCCTGGCTTTTGTTTTCACTGACCTAGCATGGAGCTAGGTCAATGCATTGGCGGGGGAGAAGCTGGGTGAGTGCCCTTGGGGACAGGGGCGGGGGTGAAGGATTACCAGAAGCAGTCAAGATAAGCAGAGGGGGACTCCTCTACGGTGAAAACAGAAGGACTGTCTCGAGTAGTGAGGACTCAGCTGGAATTTCTGACAAGGAGGTGCATTGGGTGGAGTAGTAAGAAACCCTCAGCAGGAACTACTCTGCTATGTCCCTCAGGGCAGTGAGTCCCCAGCCCAAGTCAGGGAAAACAGAGCCATCTCCCGCTTTCCAGAGACCATGCAATACCAGCAAAGGGTCTATCAGCAGTGGACCCCATCCACAGGGCCCCCTCCAAATGGCCCAAATCTTTTCAAGGCCCTGGGTTGGGAGCCAGGGCAGAGAGAGCCTCAATCATGGGTGAGATCTAATTTCATCCTACGCTAAGGGGAAAGGGCTCAGATTTAGATTTATTTCAACTCTAAAACCAAACAAACAAATACGAATGAAGTGAAATTTTCTCGCATCTGTGTATCACAGAATAACATTCACACCTGCTCCACATGTTTAAATGTTTAAAACCTCAAGTTGCTGGTGCAGAGTTATTGCTCACGCCTTGGGCTTTCATCATAGCTGCAGCTGTGGGATTGCTGAGAGTGGGAGGGGTTGGTTTTAGTCCAAATCCTTGCCTCAGTGATGGACTTGCTGATGCCACGCCACGGTAAGATGGCATGGATGCCTCTTAGAGATCACTTGGGGTGGACAGAGAAGGGGACAGAGCTCCCCAGAGGCGCCAAATTCAAGTCAAAGGTGCCATATGTTAAACGGTGTTTCTCAAGCTTTGGTCCTCGTGTGCTAGATTCATGATTCATTTGTCACATCTGTGTACCACCTGTACTAATATTTACTAAATATTTCTCTACATATGGATTCACTTTTATTACTTAAATTTATCCTCACCCTAAACAGTAATATCCATGAAATCACAAGTGTGGTGTGCTACACACACACACACACACACACACACACACACACTCTTTACAATATGCATGCAATAAATACAAAATTACTCAAGAACAAATGTTCATCTGTGCACTGCCTAAGATTATGTCATGCTTCATTATGTGGCATAACTCAGTGCAGTTTGAGAAACTGCATCATATGCATTTATGTAAGAACTACAGTTGTTCTGGATATTCTGATGGCATCTTCTCTTGCCTTTGATCCCAGTTTCCAGACTTTGATAACTTTCTGACGATGACTGGTCTGAATACAAAATGGGACTGAGAGGCAGAGAGTGAGGTGGGGGAGAAAGGAGGGCCAGAAGGAGGAGGAAGAGATGAAATAATGAGAGAAGTAGAAAGAAGAGAATAGAGAAAGAAAAGATGTCAGGCAAGCGATCCAAACAAAACCACTAACGGCATGGGAGCCCCTGTGTTTGTGTTTGTGTGTCTGAGTAATGCAATCACGTCAGGAAGTGTGTTTATCAAAAACATGGTTATTACCTCATGAAGGGGCAGGATTATCCTAAACAATTACATAGCACTGCTCTCCAGCATAAATCTGAAAATAGGAAGCATTTATGCTTGAATCCTCCAGATCCTTCTAGGCCCCTTAGAGTTCACCTGCCACATGATCTTTGCCTTTTGGCTCTACAGAGACTCACAGCTAGCTGCAAAGCCAGCCCCCCTTGCCTCCCCTCTACACCTTCCCCACTTACCTTCCTTATCAGCTCGGGAAGAAATTTCTGCAAAACTCTTCCTCTGGTCACTGATATCTCTGGGAACCAAATCCATTAAGATATTTTTGATCCTTACTCATGCTATTTTGAATGTCTGGTGCACAGGAAGGAACCGATAAAAATAGAATTACAATGCCCTTACCGCCAAAGTAGCAAAGGGGCTGATTAAGATTGATGTCTGAATAAATATACAATAGCAGGCCCTACATTTTAATAGCTTTTGATGGAAGTAGAAAAGGAAAATACAGTTTTCACTGACTGTATGTGTATACATTTCTGTTCCCTTATCATGTACTTTTTTGTCTTAAAATACAACTCCTCTCTTTTAAAAATATTAAAAGTCATGTAGAATAATAACAGCAATATGTAAAGTAATGGCTGATATTCACTGAGCACTTACTGGATGAATACACGTACTAGCCTACCCAAACCCCGCAACAACCAACCAGACAGGCATGCATGGATACTATGATTCCCTTTTCCTGATGAGGAAACTCACAGAGATGCACCAATGGCACAGCAGAGACCCAAGTCTAGGCTTGCTTCTCCAAATAAGTATATTAGCATGGGAGTTACTAATATCTCTAAATTCATCCCAACCTCCTCTGCAGTCAGAGGCCTCTGAGATGCAGGTTGCTATGAGGACTAAATGAGAGGCAAGTAAAGTCCTTTCGGAGGAGTGCAGGCCACATAGTAAGCCCTGGAATGCAATGCTGCTGCCAGCCCCTCCCCTTCCCTCTCCTCCTCCTCCCCCTCCTTTCTTCCACATCTTCCACTGATTAGGAGGAAACTTCTTTCTCTTTCTCTCCCTCTCTGCACCTATGAATCTTATGATATAAAACAAGTAAATTTCAATGAAAGGCATAGCCTAGTTCCCCCAGTTTCTCCAAGTAAAGGATCTAGGGTTCATTGTCCTGTCCTGGAGGGTACTCAGAGAATTCCAAGGAGACTGCCTCTAGCCCAACTGGAACCATGTCCTTCAACAGGCAACATTCAATTTATAGTTTGCTGTCACTTTAACTCAAAGAGCCTTGCTTACCTGTGAGTGATTATACTGTGCTTGATGACTGAATTCTTTCAGCTGTCTGTTTTAATCATTCTATCCACTTCTATCTTAGCATGTCCTTTAATGATTTAATCTCATTTAATGTTTTACTTTTCAAGTATAAACAGGATGGTCCATCATGAAATGGACACCTGGGTAAGCCACTCATGATTCGAATACAAGTGGTTTTAGAAAACCTTCTCCCTTCACTTACTCCCTACCCTCTTGGTCCAGCATGAACTTCAGCAAACAAAACCCTCCCTCCCCTTAAAAGTAGATTGCCCACATCTTCATATCATTCCCAGTCTCATTTATTTTTATTTTAATTTTTTTTTAATTTTTTTTTAACGTTTATTTATTTTTGAGACAGAGAGAGACTGAGCATGAACAGGGGAGGGGCAGAGAGAGAGGGAGACACAGAATCCGAAGCAGGCTCCAGGCTCTGAGCTGTCAGCACAGAGCCCGACGCGGGGCTCAAACTCACATACCGCGAGATCGTGACCTGAGCCAAAGTCGGACGCTTAACCGACTGAGCCACCCAGGCGCCCCTCCCAGTCTCATTTAAATCATCTGTGCCCTGAGCTACTGTACCTATACTCCAAAAATCCCCCAGTCCTCCCAGCCGAGGGTGTGGTGGTTTATTTCTACTTTCAGACTTGCCTTGTTATGACTCTAGCTTAATGTGCGTGGTACCCGATAGCTGCTTCTCTCTTTGCTCCTTCTCTCACCTCATCTGTCCCAAGTCATCCCGTCTAGGTCTCCAACCTTCATATCCTATGAAATAATCCAACATTTCTCACAGTAAGACTCTTTAGAACAAGATTATAAATTAATCCATTGTCAGGTTACTGGAATCATTTAATACTAGTCAGTCAGCAAGCCAGAAATCTAACTTGATTTCACCCTGACCCTCAGGCCATCAGTCCTAAATCTTCGGATTCTACCTTCTCAACATGTTTTGAGGCTTTCTCTCCTCTTTATCTCCCCTGACAGTGTTTTAAGGAAGACACTCAGCGTCTCATTCCTGGACAATTCCAACAATATTCTTGATTCTTGCTCCACGCTCATTTCCTTCTTCACTCCCTTCATTTTAGTCTATGCTGCTGCTAGAGCTCTTTCCAGAAGATAAAATAGTCAACCAGTTCTCCTACTTCCTTCTATGGCTCACCAGAGCCAGAAGACAAAGTCCAAACTCTTACACCTGGCCTATCAGACCCACTATGGACCCCTTCTACTTGCATTCTAGGGCAATGGAATTATTTTCAGATCCTAAAATTTTCATTGCCTACATTCGTTGTATGTGCAGCTCTTTCTGCCTGAAATATCCTCTTCTCTATTCTTCTCAGTCTTCCCGAAGGCTTTCCGTAACCACCCAAGTTGAATCGAGTGCTCACCATGCCTCTGCCTCCAGAGTAATCTTACTAAACTAGCTGCAACACTGTGAAATTTGTGAAATGATCTACTTGTCCCCTCTCTAGTAAGTGACTTATGAGGTCCTCTAGGGTCAGTATTCTGTTTTGTTCAATCTCCTGTTCCCAGCATTGCACTACTTAGAGAAAGCCTTTTCACATTTTGCATATAGCTTTTTGGCCCCACCACTATGTTGAGTCTATTAACTTGACTTTTTTCATTAAACAATCTTATAAAATAATATATTTTTCCAACTGAGGATTGTGTCTCATTAGTTGGTCATGAAAGGAATTTAGTGACCAGCATTTCAAAAATAAAATATATAATGAGATATTACTTCATACTCACTTGGATGACTATAACCCACCCACCCCCCAGAAGTATTGGCAATAATATGGAGAAATTGGAGCCATTGTGCTTTCCTGGTGGAAATGAAAAATAGTGCAGTAGCTGTAGGCAACAGGACAGCAATTCTTGAAAAAAATTAACACAGCACAATCCAGCAATTCCAGTTCTGGCTACATACGCCAAAGAAGTGAAAGCAGAAACTTAAACAGGTATTTGTATACCACGTTCGCAGCAGCATTTTTCCCAATTGGCAAAAGGAGGAAGCAGTCCAAATGCCCTTTGACAGATGGGTAGTAAATTATACATGGTCTAGACATAGAATGAGATATTATTCAGCCTTAAAAAGGAAGGAATTCTGGGGCGCCTGGGTGGCTTAGTCAGTTAAACATCTGACTTCAGCTCAGGTCATGATCTCACGGTTTGTGAGTTTGAGCCCTGCATCCATCGGGCTCTGTGATGACAGCTCAGAGCCTGGAAACTGCTTTGAATTCTGTGTCTCCCTCTCTCTCTGACCTTGCCCCGCTCGCACTCTGTGTGTGTGTGTTTCTCTCTCAAAAATATGTAAACAGTAAAAAAAATGAAAAAAAAAAAAAAAAAAGGAAGGGATTCTGGCACATGCTACAACATGGATGAACTGTGGAGACATTATGCTTAGTGAAATAAGCTGATCACAAAAGGACAAATATTGTATGTAATGTATGATTCTGCTTATACGAGTCACCTAGAATAGTCAAGTTTACAGAGAGACTATAGAATAGTGACGGCCAGTATTAGGAGAAAGGAAAACAGGAGTTGATTGTTTAACGCGTATGGAGTTTCCATGGGGGAAGGTGAAGATGTTCTGCAGACATGACAGTTGTGCACATTATAAATGTACTCAATGCCACTGGACAGTACATTTTCAAATGGTTAAAATGGGGGGCTCACTTGGTTAAGCATCTGACTCTTGATCTTGGTTCAGGTCACAATTCCACAGTTTGTGAGATCAAGCCCCATTTGGGATTCTCTCTTTCTCTCTCTTTGCCCCTCCCTTGCTCATGTGTGCACTCTCGGTCCCTCTCTCTCTCTCTCTCTCTCAAAATAAGTAAACTGAAAAAAAAACACCAATTATTTTTATTTTTGGTTAAGGTTTATTTATTTTGAGAGAGAGAGAGAGAGAGAGAGAGAGAGAGCAAGCCAGCATGAGCAGGGAGGGGCAGAGAGAATCCCAAGCAGACCCCGCACTGTCAGTGTGGAGCCCAATGCAGGACTCAAACTCATGAACCATGAGATCATGACCTGAGCTGAAATCAAGAGTTGGTCGCTTAATGGACTGAGCCACCTAGGTGCCCCCCAAAAACTGTTAGTTGCAGGTAACAGACACCCATTCAAAATGACTCAAAAAAAAAAAAAAAAGGCGGGGGGGGGGAAATCATTGGCTGATGTAACTCAGAAGTCCATGAGGAAACTGACATCGAGCATGGTTTAATCCAGATACCTATTTATTATTATTGGAATCCATCTCCATTTCTTGGATGGATCTTTGGCTGTTGGCTTAATCTGTAGACTCTCCCCTTGTGGTGGCTTCTGGCAGTTTCAGCTTCACATTCAATCAAGAGAGTCTAATCATCCCACCTTGACTTCCATGTCCTTTCCAGAACCAATCAGTATGAGAAGGAGGATGGAATGCTCTGACTGGCTAGTCCTAGTCAAGTGTTTCTTCCTGACGCTGGCATGGCATGGGGAGGCTCTCACCTGTACCATCTGAATTAACAGCAGAATAGACGTGAGTTTTCAAAGCAAACTGGTGTGCTATCACCAGAAGAAGGTGAATTGAATGTACCACAGACAACAATCATAGTTGTCCTCTCCTCCAAACACAAACACAAGACACATGATTGTGGCCAAGAACAGAGTTTCTGATCATGTTTTTCTTGCAGCCTCTTTTTTCAAGAACCATGGTAATTCGTTGATCCCAGATCCTTTGCTTCTGGCCCTGGAAGGCAGACATGCTCTCAATAGTGGGTAGTAGTGATGACAAACTGAAAATTCTGAAAATGTATTTATATTAAGGCCCAATAACCAGAAATTCTGACATTGCGGCTGTATTGGTTATCTAAATCTGTGTAAAAAAACTACCACAAAATTTAGGTGCTTAAACAACAAACATTTATTATCTTGTAGTTTTCATAGGTAAGGAATTAAGGCACAGCTTAGCTGGGTCCTCCATTAAAGGTTCTAGCAAGACTATGTAATCAAGGTGTTGTCCAGAGTTATAGTCTTATTTACAGGCTGGATTTAGGTAGAATCCACTTCCAAGATGACTTCAGTGGTCCTTGGTATGATTCAGTCCTTTGCAAGTGGTTGGACTGACAGCCCCAGTTTCTCATGGACTGTTAGCCAGTGGCCTTCCTCAATTCTTTGCCACATGGGTCTCTCCATAGGTCAGCTAACAACATGGCAACTGATGACAATCAGAGTGAGCAAGTGAGAGAGAAAAGAGGGCCAGCAAGATGGAAGCCAACATCTTTGTAACCTAACTTCAGAAGTAACATTCTATCATTTATGCCAGACATGGGGCTCAATTCTATGAACCATGAGATCATGACCTAGGCAGAAATCAGGAGTCAGACACTCAACTGACTGAGCCACCCAGACACTCCCCTAAAAGTATTTTAACTAATACCCTCATCCTGCTTTCCTGCTCTAATGTTAAAAAAAAAAAAAGCTGTTTACCTTGACAAAAAATGTTGCTGATACAAATTGAATTTTTTTCCTGATTACAATATCAACAATAGCCTTGAAATGTAAGTTACTGTATGCTTGTTTCTATAAATTGATTCTCTTATACCTGAGATGGTTAGATATGGAATCGAGAATTTGAGTTGTTTCGTTTAAGAAAACTTGAACTTCTGGGGCACCTGGCTGGCTCAGTCCGTTGAACGTCCAACTCTTGGTTTTGGCTCAGGTCATGATCTTACACAGTTTATGAGATTGACCCCCACACTGGGCTCTGCACTGATGGTGTG
The DNA here is from genome assembly GCF_024362965.1 of Panthera pardus. Classification (NCBI taxonomy): domain Eukaryota; kingdom Metazoa; phylum Chordata; class Mammalia; order Carnivora; family Felidae; genus Panthera; species Panthera pardus. The sequence continues at coordinate 30,644,863 of NW_026526677.1, read as the reverse complement.
GAGCCTGCTTGGGACTCTTTTTCTCTGCTCCGCCCCTGCTCCCATTCTCTCTCACAAAATAAATAAAACTGAAAAAAGGAAAAAGAAAACTTGAACTTCTTTCCATCTTTTTATTCTCTCTTATTAAAGAAATGACAGACATAAACATGCCTCATTAACTCCTTCCTTCCTTCCTTCCTCAAATATTTGATTAAACATACCAATAAATGTTGAATGAAATAAGAAAGCCCCAGAAGACTACATTCCGCCTAGTTTCCTTTTAAAGATCAACTTTACTGGGATAAAATTTATGTACAATAACTTGTATCCATTTAAAGTGCACAATTTGTTGGACTTTTTCAGATGTATACACATGTGTAATGATGAAACAGGGCCACAGTAAATATTTCCATCACCCCCCAAATATTCTGCATGCCCTTTGCAGTACATCCTTCCCTCTGCCCCAGTCTAAGCAGCAACCACTGACCACCTTTGTGTTAATTTAGATTAGTATGTATTTTCCAGGATTTCATACAAATGGAATCATATTTTACGTACTACTTTTGGCTGGCTTCTTTCCCTCAGTATATGATTTTGAGATTCATCCATGTTATGTTGAATGGATCAGTAGTTCGTTCCTTTTTTATTGCTGAATAGTATTCCAACGTGTGGATATATAATACTTGTTTATCCATTCATCTGTTGGTGGATATATGGGTTGTTTTCTTGTTTGGGTTATTGTGAATAAAGCTGCTATGAACTGTTGTATACAAATCTCTGTGTAGACCTATATTTTTACTTGTTTGCTGTAAATACCTAGGAGGAGAATGTCCAGCTTATATGGTAGGTATGGATTAACTTTCTAAGAAACTGGTAGAAAGTTTTCCCAAAAGGTTTAGCATTTTACATTCACACCTCCAGGATGTAAGAGCTCTACTTCTTGATCCACACTTCTCGTTTTCTGGTATTGCTGTTTGAAAAATGTTTAGTCCTTTTAAAGGGTGTTTAATGGTATCTCACTGTGTCTCATTTAGTTTGAATGTCAAACATGAATAATGATGTTGAATATCTTTTTTTGTATGGTTAATGGCCATCTGTTTATTTCCCTCTATGAACAGTCAATTAAAACTTTTGACCATTTTTTATGAGGATATTTGTCTTCTTATTATTAAGTTGTAAGAGAATTTAGATATCCTGGATACAGATTTACATAATTGTCAGATTCATATATTGAGAGTTTGTTCTTCCAGATTGTGGACAGCATTTTGACTTTTGTAATGGTGTCTTCTAGAGAGAAAAAGTTAAGTCCAATTTGGCTTTTTTTTTTTTCTTTTATGGTTCATGCCTTTGTGTATCCTCTCTAAGAAATCTTTTCCTACCTCAAGGTTGCAAAGATTTTCTTTTCTCCTGGACATCTTATAGAATTAGTTTTGTATCTCAGTGTAAGATCTGTTTTGTATTTATTTTTGTATATGGTGTGAGGTATGGGTCAAAGTTTTCCATACTGATATTTGTCTAAGTACAATTTACTGAAAACTAATGTCTCCCTTTAAATTGCCATGACCCTGTGTCAAAATTCATTTGACCATATATATATGGGTCTGTTTCTGGACTCATTTTTCTTTTCCACTGACCTATATGTCTACCTTTCACCATTACCTCACTGTTTTGCTTATTAAAAGCTTTATGGTAAGCCTGAAAATCAGATAATGTAAGTCTACCAACTTTTATTTTTTAAGTTGTTTTTGGCTATTCTAGATCTTTTTCATTTTCAAATAAATATTAGATGGGGCACCTGGGTGGCTCAGTCAGTTAAGCATCTGACTTCGGCTCAGGTCATGATCTCATGGTCCGTGGGTTCGAGCTCCATGTCGGGCTCTGTGCTGACAGCTCAGAGCCTGGAGCCTGCTTTGGATTCTATGTCTCCCTCTCTCTCTGCCCCTCCCCTGCTCATACTCTGTCTCTCTCTGTCTCAAAAATAAATAAAAACATTAAAAAAAATTCAAATAAATATTAGAATCAGCTATGTATTTACAAAAATCAAAAGCCTACTGAGATTCTGACTCAGTTGGTAGACTGAGTTGAATCTGCACATCAGTTTTGGGAAAACTGAACAGTCTACAAACACAGTATATCTTCATTTGTTCAAGTCTTTAATTTCTTTCAGCAATATTGTTTCATTTTCAGTAATGAGATACTTCACATGTTCTGTTACAGTTACCCTTAACATTTTATGCTTTTGGTGCTTTTACAATTAACATTTAAAAAAATTCATTTTCAGTTTTATGCTGCTAGCATACAAATATACAGTTGATTTTTGTATATTAATGCTGTACCCTCTAAACTTGTTCAATTCACTTACTGCTTTTAGATTCTTAGAAGATCTCTTAGAATCTTCCTGTTTTGTAAATTCCTTAGATTTTTCTGAATTAGCAACCATGTCGCATGCAAAAAAAGACAATTTTACTTTTTCCTTTACAATCTTCATTTAATTTCTTTTTTGTGCTGTTTAGGGCCTCAAAAGAATTAGTGTGTAGAAATATAAGCCCAGGAACCCTTACCTTGCTCTCGGTCTTTGTGTGAAAGCACTCAATATTTATCATTAACCATGATGCTAGCTGCAGACTGTGGCCCTGTATTAGACTGATAAAGTTCTCTTCTACTCCCAGTTATGGAGAGTTTTTATTATGAATGAGTATTGACTTTATTCAAATGCTTTTTCTGTTACCTACTGAAGTAATCACATGGTTTTTCTCCTTTATTCTGTTAATAGGGTAAATTGCATTGATTGATTTTTTAAATGTTAAAGCTATCTTGAATTCTTGAGATAAACCCAAATTGGTTGTAACACTTTAACTTTTCTGTATGTTGTTGGACTTGATTTTCTAAATTTTGTCAAATATTTTTTGTCTGGTCATGAGGCATACTATTATGTAATTTTGGGGGAAATGTCTTAGTAAAGGCATTTGGTATTGAGGTTATGCTGGCCATAAAATGAGCTGGGATGCATATCCTCTTCTTCTACTTTCTGAAATAGTTTGTGCAAGATTTTGGCATTTCTTCTTGGAATGTTTGATAAAATTCACAAGTAAAACCATCCGAACTTGGAGTTTTCATGTTGAAAAAAGGTTCTGAAAATGAATTCAATTTCATTGTTATATATAGGGCTATTCAAATTTTACATTTTATCTTGTGTATTTTTTTAGTAAGTTGTTTAATTTTTAAATTTATCTGTCCATTTCATCTAAGTTTATTGGCATAAAGTTGCTCATAATATTAAAATATATTTTTAGCGTTTCTAAGATCTATAGTGATAACTCCTCTTTCATTCTTGATACTGGTGATTTATATTCTCTTTTTTCTTAATCATTAATTAGAGGCTTATAATTTTGCTAATATTTTCAAAACAAGTTTTAGCTTTGTTATTTTACATTTTCTCTTTCATTGATTTCTGCTCTTAACTTTAAAAATTCTGTCATTCTGCTTACTTTGGAGTTGTTTTTGCTTTTTCTAGGCTACTGAGATGGAGTCTGATGTAACAACTTGCTTTAGGTTTTTATTCTTTCCTAATATAAACATTAGGGCTGGATGTGGTTCATCTGTACTCCACAAATTGTAATGTACTTTACTTTCACTACTATTTAATCTGAAATTATTTCTAAATTTGGGGATTTCTTCTTTGACTCATTTAGAAGCATGTTGCTTACTTTCAAAATATATGGAGTTTTCAAATACATCTTGTTATTAATTTCTAACAAAATTCCTTTGTGTCGAGGGCATATACTCTGTATGATTTCAACCTTTTTAGATTTACTGAAATTCGTTTTATGGTACAGCCTACGATCCACCTTGGTGAAACTACTATGTGCACTTCAAAAGATTGTACAGCCCACGGCTGCTGTGTGAAGTGCTCTACAAATAGCAGTTACGTCCAGGTCGTTAGTAATGTTGCTCTGATCTTCTATGTTTTACTTATTTTTTTTAATCTCATTTTACAATCAATTAGTGAGAGATGTGTTAAAATACATTATGATTATGGAATTGTCTATTTTTTCTTTTTAACACTGTCAATATTTGCTTCATGTGTTTCGAAGGTCCAATGTTAAGCACATACACATTTATGACTATTATGTCTGTCTGATGAATTGATCCTTTTATCATTATGGATGTCCCTCTTTATCTATGGTAATACTCTTCTTCCTAAATTCTATTTTACTTGATAGTAATATAGCCACGTTAGCCTTTTTATGCTTACCATTTGCCTGGTATATCTTTTCCCATCCATTTATATCTACGTATTTGTATCTTATATTTAAAGTGCATCTTTGTATTTAAAGTATGTCTTTCTATTTAAATGTGTCTTTTGTAGACAGCATCTAATTGTTTTCTAACCCTTTCAGATAGACTCTGCCTTTTAGTTAATATAATTATTCATGTGAATATATGTAGATCAACTCTTACTTGTTTTCTGTTTGTCCACTTTGTTTTTTGTGCCTCTGTTCACCCTTCCTGGCTTCTTCTATACTATTTAAAGTTATTTTAGAATTCCATCTTATCAATTGGTTTTTAAGTGATACATCTTTATAGTGTATTTTTATAGATTGTTCTAGTTACATTATACATCCTTCACATTTTACTTAAAGTTAATATTGTACCATGTCACGCAGAATGTAAAGGTTGAAATCCTGTCTCTTTACCTTACTTTGTGACATGGTTCTCAGATGCATCATATCTATAAATGTTACAAGCACAAGATATTAAAATGTTTGTTTTAAACAGTCATATGTGTTTTTGAAATTAATCAGTAAAAAAATAGGTTTCTATATTCAACCAGATATCAACCATTTCTGACGCGCTTCATTCATTCCTGAAGATCCAAATTCCCTTCAGTATTATTTCCCTCCAGTGTAAGAACTAGACTCTCATGGTGTGGGTTTGGTAGCAAGAAATTTTCTTTGATTTCCTAAATTTATCTGAAAATGTGGTTATTTTGCTTTTATTCTTCAAGGATATTTTCACTGGCTATAGACTTCTAGGCCCACATTTTTTTTTTCTTTTAGATCTATAAAGAAATTGTTCTACTGGGGCAGCCAGGTGACTCAGTTGGTTAAGTGTCTGACTTCAGCTCAGGTCATGATCTCATGGTTTGTGGGTTTGAGGCTCTCTGCTGACAGCTCAGAGCCTGGAGCCTGCTTTGGATTCTGTCTCTCTCTCTCTCGCTGTGCCTCCCCTGCTTGCTCTCTCTCTCTCAAAAATAAATAAAAACATTAAAAAAATTGTTCTATCTTCTGACCTCCATGGCTTGATGAGAAGTCTGATGCCATTTTAATCATTGTTCACTATATATAATATGCTGTTTCAGTACCTGGCTGCCTTAACTATTTTCTCATTTTCTTTGGTCTTTAGTAATTTGACCGTGATATCCTTTTTTTTTTTTTTTTAAGATTTTTTTAATGTTTATTTTTGAGAGAGAGATGCAGAGAGAATGCACAAGTGGGAGAGGGGCAGATAGAAAGGGAGAGAGAGAATCTCAAGCAGGCTCCATTCTGTCAGTGCAGAGCCCAATGTGGGGTTGGAACCTAGGAGTTGTGGGATCATGACCTGAGCCAAAAAAGAAGAGTCAGACACTCAACCGACTGAGCCTGTTGTCTCGGGCTCCCTGGATTACGCTATTCTTAAGCACAGTTTGCTTGATATTTTCCCTCTCTAGGGTCCACTGAGCTTCTTAATTTGTAGACTTATGTATTCCAAAAACTTGAGGATTTGGGGGCCCTTATTTCCTCAAATAACTTTTTAGTTCTATTCTGTCTCCTCTCCAATGGGTCTCAGATTACCTGTAGGTCATACTTTTGCTATTGTCCTTTAGATCCTTGAGGCTGTTAATTTCCAATAATTTTTCATTCTGTTCTTTAGATTGCTTAACTTCTATTAATCTACCATCACGTTTACTCATTCTTTTCTCTGTTGGTCCATCTGCTATTCAGCTCATGCAGTGAATGATATACTCAAGTACTACATGTTTTCAGTTCCAAAATTTCCACTTGGTGCATTATTTTTTACTTCACTTTTGAGATTTCCTATTTTTTATTCATTATAAACATATTTTCTTTATCATCACTTAGCATAATTATAATAGCTACTTTAAAATTGTTTTCTGATAATTCTAATATCTGATTCACCTCAAGGTTGGCCTCTGTTCATTGTCTTTTCCTTGACAATGGGTCATGTTACTCCTGGCTCTTCACATATCAAGTAATACCAAATACTGAATACTTTGAATGTCATGTCGCGGAGACTCTGAATTCTGTTATATTTCTGAGAAGAGTCACTGTTCACAGTTTGTCTCAGCAGGCAATTATCTTGGTTGGAATTAAACTTGAAACCATCATGTCTGTGGTGGGCAATAGCCCAGAGCTCATGTCAGACTGCTTTCAACCTTCCCATCATGCATGGCTCAGGAATCAACCAGAGACTGGGACAGAGATTACATGCAGAATTTGGTGTTTCTCTTACGTGGCTTTTTTCCTACAATTACCCCTCACTCCGTGGTGGTTCTAGTAACTCTGAACTTCTTCAAATGGTTTTTCCTGCCAAAAAGAGTACAAGTTCTTTGTTGGAATTTTAGCTACCCAAGGTTATAACTCTGCCCAACTGTGGTTTCCCTCAGGGAAAAACCACAGGAATGGAAAACTCACTTTATGCTTAATACTTCCTCCAAGTTTCACCTCTCCTCCAAAAATCTACCTGCTTGTGTCTGCTCCCTAAAGCCCTTTGGTAGTCATTTGTTTTCTTCAGAATTCAGTTATTTGTAGTAGGTTCAATCTTTCAGGAGCTTATGCCACCTTAAGTAAAGCAGAAACCCATACTATTTTTTTTAATAAAGTTTAAAACCAAAAACCGTGGTGTGTGTGTGTATGTGTGTGTGTTAAGACAAATCTAGATAAACAAAACAATGATAAAGACAAAATTCAAATGAATGTTTACCTGCATAAGAGGGATAAAAGAAGGGAAATACATAGATTAATACAAATTATTGTCAGTGTGCTAGTTCTCTGGCTATGTGTGGGTTAACAGATGTTTACTACTCTATTCATAAATGGATTAATAGCATAACAATAACAAGGGCTATGCATAGGCCAGTGATGACCCTGTGTCATGGACCAGGACTTTAATAAATTCAATTACGCCCATCTAAAAACAAGTGTTCACAGAGTCTTCACCTTGTTTCTAGACTCTTGAAAAGTCGTAATATTAATAAGGCTCTGACAAGATCTAGTTGCAGGATTTATGAAATGGCTAAGGATTTATGAGATTCATTTATAGGTAAAATATATGGACCATTCAAATTTAGGCACATCTGAGACACATGGTTCATAATGGGAAAACCCCCTAAATAATGTTGCCATTTTGAATGAGAAGGATAAAAAGACAAAACCGTGTGTGTGTGTGTGTGTGTGTGTGTGTGTATGTATTGTTTCTTTTTTCACAATGCATACAGGCTCTTTGACCAACACAGGAAAAGTTCCCAAGGGTGTAGAAGCAAGAAATAAGAAAATAGAGTGAACTTAAGAATGTTGAAGCATTCTCAAAGCAGCAGAAAACTTTAGCTTGCATGCCTAAAAGCATATCCACATGTCAAGGACCGTGGGACATTTTCCCAGAGGGGACTGGACACGAAGCTTCCCTGGTCTTAGTATCTTAAACTAGGCTGAATGGAACACCAGGGAATATGCTGGAGGGAGGGAAAGCACACTGGCCAAAGGGGTGGAAAAAGTGATGCAATCAGAGAGCTCTTTCCCATCTCTAATTTTATGACTCTCTGTAAAAACGAAGGAGAATCCAAATCACTTCAAAATAAGATCACCGGAGACCTGGCTTGGAAGACTGGATCCAATGAGAAAAAAGTCTACAAAAATTTATTTTCGTGGTTGATAATCACATACCCTCCAAAAGATACCTCCATATGACTTCTGCTTTATAGCATATAGAGGGTAAAATTTTAAATTAATGCAGAATAATTTCTCTGGGAATTGGGAATGGTAGGGAAAAATCTACAAACAATATCACTGTAAAATAAAGGCTTTCGTTCCCGATAATCAAAAGCTTGACAAATCATGCCAACGTTTTATTTCTCAGGATATTTAAAAGACCACAACAGAGAGCTCTTCACCTGCTTGCTATCTAGTTTGATTTTAAGGAGAGTGCGGTCCCAAAGACAAACCTCAAAAGGAAAACAAAATACCATTAGATTTTCCTTTATTTTTTCTTATTTGATGCTATTAATAATAAATGGTCAGTATTTTCCCAAGTCAAGGGGGAAAAAAAAAACCAGAAACACCTTTCTGTCACTTTCTTTGAAACAGCCCTGAAAACATATTTTAAAGACTATGCTTTAGAAAACTTTTTTTTTTAAGGACAGAAATTCACTAAATCCTCTAAAATTCAAATCTCTAATCAACTGAACACCCCTCCCCCCCGCCCACGGGTGTGAGGAAATAGGGCCTCTTTGGGGGAAGGTAATCCTAATTATGTGGCATGCTGGAGAGGCACCCAAGTTTATGTCAGTAGCAGATTCTGATAAGATAGGCACCATAAGAATGGGGTCTGGACTGTTTCAACGCGGGGGGAGGGGGTGTTGGTGTAATGTTGGTATTTAACTGTGATCTAGAGGCCAACAAAGGGCAGGGTGGACAAAGCACAGCCTAATGAAGCTGCTAGTGTCTGGGGTGAAAGAGCCACAAAGCCTTTCAAATTAGCAGCTGAATCCTGACACTCATTAGTGATTATACATTCGGGGGCTGCAACTTAACGCTCCAACCAGTAAAACAGCCAAGACACCGCATACACACAAAGGAAATAAAGTATGTACAAAAATAAAGAGCCGGGACCTTTCAAATGTCTTCCCTTTCACATTCTGACATTTTTCTTTTTCTTTTCTTTCTTTCTTTTTCTTTTTTTTTAAATATTAATGACAAGACTGCAGTGTGCTTACCTTCCAATTTAGTACGAAAATAATTACCACTGCGACTAAAATGAGACTTTCATTTTTTTTTAATCAAGGAAGGTCTAGTCAGAAATTGCTTCTGCTAAGTTCTGTACAAGACATAATATACTCTTGTTAACTAACAAAACCAATAAATCAAGCTGAAGCACTTATTAAAGTATCTTACAGCACTAAATTTATCACTGATGACAAATTTAATTTGGGACTCTGACAGTTTGCTCCTTGCTTGTACTTCAACAGCTTTCTTTCTTTCTTTCTCTTTCTTTCTTTCTTTCTTTTCTCTTTCTTTCTTTCTCTCTTTCTTTCTTCAGGAGGAGGGGGGGCGTGAAGGCGGGAAATTATTTCACAAGTAATGAATGCTGAAATTTAGCAGAAATTTTTGGAGATGTAAAAAGACAACTTCTGATAAAAAAAAAAAAACTGTGGTTTTCCCACAGCGTCGCTGTCACTGGGGAAAGCTATGCATTAAAATTCTTTTCCAGCGATTCTGTCCTTCGCACATTAGAGTTAGCAGAATTTTTAAAATGGTGATAATGAGCACTTTACGAAGCAATTTATAATCATCACTCAGTTAACCCCCACTCTATCTCCACGGTTAGGTCAGTGCACGTCCCTTGATAATGAAGATAAGAAAATTGAGATACTGCGTTTTCCTTACCTAACAGGTAGAATAATTTTAATCTATGGCAAGGTCATTCAGCACAAGGGAGGGTGAAAAGTAAAGAAATTCACAAGACTGTGTTGAGTCTTCTTATAATTGCCCAATACTGTAGCTAAAAGGATGATATTCCCGCTTTAAGTATCAAAAGAGAATTACATTACAAATACACATAAAATTATGATTAATAGGCAACCTTTGCTCAACACCATACTTGTAGACTACATAATGTGAATAATGCCTTATTTTCCCGTTCTGGTCAACTGCACTAGTTTATGATACAACACAACCGGGTTATAGAAGTTACATTTTCTATAAACTTTTCCTCTTCCTAAAGCATAGCTCTACATTTCTACATTGGCATTTTCTTGTTGTCTTCTTTCAAATGGTGTTTTCTTTCTTGACAATACAGTCAGCATATAAAAACCAAATTTCACTGCCTGGTCCCAGTTAAGGCAAACCAAGCAGGCTGAACCACAGCCTGACAAGGAGAAGGCATTAAGCTCTGGAACAAAAGCATCCAAGTCGACCTGTTTTGCAGTCTGATTAATAGAAACAAGCTCCAAGGACTAATCACAAGCCGAGCCCTGTTTTGCAGATTAATAGAACAAAGACACAGGAGAGGAGAGGAGGGGAGCTTACGGCACTGGAATACAAATAAGCAAAGGTAGACACCAGACTTTCCTCCACTCCAGTCATCTCCCCTAAAGCCAGATTTACTGACCCAAACCCCAGGGTGTCACATTCAGGGAGGAATCAAAATGCAGCACCAAAGAGATGGGAGTTCTCTTGGTCACCCCAGCACCAAGTGAGCCAGGTAGGTTCCACCTTCACTTTCTTTGGGGATCTGATTTAAAAGAGGAAACAAAATTTCTTTGCAAATGATGCAAGAATCATGGTGCTTTCAGGGAATCTTCCCACCAACCCACAGCACTAGTTGATCAGGACAGACGCTTTTCCACTTGTCCATCTTTTGCAATGGCCTGACACACAGGTGTCTGTGAAATGTGTGCATACATGCAGGCCCACAAGTATACAAGAACCATATTCACAACAGCATAAAGTCAGAATAATAGAGTCGATTTCCAAATTACCCCTAGACACACATTTTACAACTAGACAATGGGGCCTTTTTTCCTGACTGTAAAAATAAAACTTCCTCACTCTAAGAATATACAAAATCCCAGGAAAGTAGAGTGAAAGGAAAAAGGAAAAAAAAAAAAAAAAAAGGAACACTCATAAAAGAAAAATCGCTGTGATATTTGTGGTATATTACCTCTCAGTTTTCATTTTCTCTATATATTTATATACATTCTCTATAATGTTATGATCCTTCTGTATATTTTTGGTGGGGATATGGGCTTTTGAAACGCTTAGTGCTAAGCATAAGAAGAAAAACATACCATTGCTCTCTGACGACTGGTGCTAATTCCTGAATGACTAAAACCAGGTGAATGTATGAATTTTTACTGGAATTGTAAAATCTTCATCGACTTGAGATCTGATAAGCTGAAGGCAGTTTACACACCTTGAGAAACAATCTTTAGGAATTGGGATGTGCACTTTTTGCATGATTTCTCTCCTTAATGGTTTTCTGCAGCAACTATTTTCCCTTCATCTTATTTTTTTTTATTTTTTGTTTTTTTGGAGACCAAGCTTTTTTGGTCTCATTTAGAAGAGTATGTGAGTCAATGGACAAAGAGAATGGATTTTCTGTGGCATATTTGTATCCTCTTTTATCAATAATCCAATTGTTCTGCTCACTGCAACAATCAGCAAAGTTAAAACGCATTTATAATGAAAATCATAAATATCAACAATTACAACATCTCAGAACTGACTTTAGAGCACAGTTAGGCCTGTGGTTTATGGGCAAGGCAAACTTCAAAATTTCCAAAGAAGTGATTGTGTTTCTCTCTGGCTTTTCAGGAGACTTGGAACTCTCCAGAAGGTAATTCTTATAGCAAATAAATTAAAAAACCAAAACCTTCCTTAGTACCAGACTTTCCCTTTAATTGTAATCCTGAACAGCACATACAATGTATTTGAATGTGGGAAGGCACTCAATACCCTGAAAATTCCCTTGCCTTTCACCGGCCAGTCTCCGAAGATGCCATACAGGCCACACAGAATTCGCCTCTGGTAAGAGCTGTCTAAAAGCACAAACGTCAGGGCCAGTATTATACACACACTTATGTTTTCCATTCTCCTACTCATTCTGCTGGACCTACAGGTAAATACTTGTCCTTACAAAATCGTATCTTTTTCAGGGAGAGGCTGAATCTGGGTTAAGAAAAGGAAGTTCTTTGCGGTTGCATCTGAAAAAACTGGAAGGATTAAGGAATGTTTAGTAACAGAGGCATCATAAGAATACCCTAAAATCCTCATTCTCAAATGCTTCCTACGAGTTCATTTATTTAAATAATATGAAAGCAGACCCCACAAACTGAGTCTCTTGAACAAATTTACTTTCTACAATTTTTTGTTTTGACGTGACACCGAAGGAAAAGAAGAGAGCAGGAAAGTGGCTAATAACAAGCCAACAGCGTGTTTCCAACTAGTTTTGCCACCAACAATTTCTTTTTTTAATTAAAAAAATTTTTTAATGTTTATTTTTGAGAGAGAGCGAGCGTGAGTGCATATGCTCAGGGATGGGGCAGAGAGGGGACATAGAATCTGAAGCAGGTTCCAGGCTCTGAGCTGTCAGCACAGAGCCCAACACGGGGCTTGGACTCAGGAACTGTGAGATCATGACCAGAGCCAAAGTCAGACACTTAACCAAACTGAGCCACCCAGGTGCCCCATCAACAATTTCTGATTAGGTTTTAGTCTAGCAACTCTTATTCTGTAAAGATCAAAGCAAGAAAGTTTTTTTTCTATTGATACCTGATTTACAGTAAAAATAGAGACCCCCAACTATGGCCAGTGACATGGGGTTGGACTTTTAAATCATTAAGACAATAAAGAGTTTTTTCCTAGTTTCTGTCTTTAGTAGTCCTCTTTCTAGAACCATGGTACTCCAAGCTACTTTCCATTGATCGTGAAGTCTCCTATGGCCTGGAAAGTCAGTACATCTTAGTGGATCCTGTATTATGATTGAGATGTCCCACAATTTCAATACATCTGTAGCTTACAATGTAGGGAGAAAAATCCGTAATCTATAGTTATTAAGCCAGGCAGGCATCGGAGGCACTTAGTTTTATAAACAATCATTCTGTACATAATATGTAAGAGAAGTGCCTAACCAGTTTTAGGAAAGAAGGGAAAGTCAGGCTGTCAACTCTGACTTTTTTCTTCCTTTATAAACGGCATTGGTTTTATTTAGCCTTCAATGTTTATTTACTATAGACTCACATGAAATGTTAGCATTACTTTTTTAGGGGGAGCAGGGGGGATGGGATCTATTCTAAACCCACCACACCAGACATCAGAACTGAACGTATGTAAATTACCCAATAATATCACCAGCACCTTCATATGCTGTCTTAGAAAATTTTATCTTGGGAAGAATCTTACTCCGGCTGGTTCTTAACTACTTCCTCCAATTTGTCTTTATGTGCAAGGTGCTTCTCTTTGTTGCCTTTTCATTTTTGGCAGCGAATTTCATACTTGGATGTTATTAGTTGTAGTAACTGCATTTATACTTTACCCAAGCTAATCTTTCCTTATGTTTGAGCAAAACCGCCTTTCTATATCCTTTCCTGGATTAATGCAGATTTGTAACTCATCTTTTCTACTTTCTACAGAATGCACACGCATTCTGAGAACCCAGAGGCTTTCAAATTTGCCATTAGCTTCCTGTTTAAGCAGCCCTCATGGAACATTCCACATTCAATTTATAGTCCCCATCCAAGATTACCTTTATTTTTCCTGGGTGAAAATGCACTACCAAGCATTACTCATACATTTCAAATGATACTTCATGTAAGTGACCTTAAAAATGCCACATATGTCTTCATTTATCAGACATCTATTCAGTCTTCCATGTCTTTTGACCAAATGCAGCCAATATATGGGGTTCCTTTCCTAAATGGTTTCCACTACTCCAGATCACAAGCAACTTGCTGTGCACAACTGCACAATATTTGCTTTTAAAATTCTCTTTCTCTCTTTCCCACACACACAAACAAGGGGAATCATTTTCCTAGACTAAGTTTCCTCTTCATTTCTGCCCCCTTTCCTCTGATATACCAGCATAAAAGAGAAAACAAAACAGAACAAACACAAAACAAACAAACCAAAAACCAAATAAACAAACATAGCAGCCATTGTGAAACTACACAATTGTTACCTTTCACAGAAGAAGATAATAGTTACTGAGTGCCAAGAACTTAACCTACATGATCACATTTGAATCCCATAAAAATATATAGAGTAGTGAAAAGAATAAAGGCTTTGGGGTTGATGTCCAGTTCTGCTACTTAGGAAATGAGTGTCCCTGGGTGAGTTAACTTCTCTAACCTTCAATTTTATAATCTCCCAAAAGGGGGTAATTTTATTTTCTTTATATGGTTGGTGTGACACTTAAAAACAATGTTATAGAAGATGCCTGTACGTGAGTGACGCTTCTTAAGTAGTAGTTATTACTATTTGCATACCCAATGGAAACTATATAGTTTCATAGGTGAAACTATGGCTCAGGGAGATGAAATAACTTGCTTAACAAAGCAAATGATTCCTAAATGATAAAACTGAGACTCGAGTTCACTGGGGATAGCTGTTTCTAAAGGCCAAACCTATGGCCTCTATTCGTCACTGCTTCTCCCTTCAGAAGGGATAACAGGCGTGCAGGTGTTTATGCTATGTCCTGCCTAGGGCTCAGACATTTCAGGGTACATTTTCCTGCTGGGGACGCCCTGCAAGAAGTTTGTTAACCTGAGGAATGGATGGTTTAAGGGAAAAGAGAATCAGCAAGAAGTGCTCAGCCCAGTTTCAAACAAAGCCTTCACTGTCAGAGGGCTGTCCCTGGGCACAACATGGTTTGGCCTGTCCCCTGTAAGCTCCCACGGGCTTATAGGTGAATCATTAGGAGGTGCGTGACATTGTGCCTTGACTGCTTCTCACTGAGCAGCGTAGAAGGTCAGAGGGCTTCTCCCCTGTGGAGCACAGAACACAGCATGGCTTTGATTATCACGCCTCTATTGGGAAACAACTTTGGCAGCATGCAGACTCCTTGGAAGGGCAAAAAGGAAGGAAGTCTGGGCGGATGTGGAACCTGGCCAAAGGGGAGCACTTAGTGGAAGTGGCAACTTCTGAACTGTGCACTCCAAAGCTCATTTCACCTTCTTCACTGACCATCTGGAGGATTAAATGAACCTGGGTAGTTACCTGGACTTATTAGTGAACACATCGGCTCTATAGGGTAGAAGGGCACCGTGGACGGCAGGGCAGCAGCGGTGACTGGAACCAGGCAAATTTGGGTCAAGACTGTCTACGGGACCCCAGTGCACTCACTCTCTGGTACTACCTGGAGAAATTCACATTACACTTAACAGTTCAGAGTATAAAATCAGAAATCCATGTTGGTAAAAGAGCTTAAAAATAAATGATATAGAATCCGCATGACTAATTCGACTCTAAAAATTCAACCATTGGGAATTTGACCATTAAGAAAAGAGAATACCACATATCTGATAACTGGTTTCTGATGTCCAAAGACCTCTCTAAGTACCCAGCTGGTCTAGCTTCTTACCAAATTCATGCTTTACACTGACTACTTTTACTACAGCTTGAAGACACAGTCTCCAAATCTAACAGAAACTTCTGTAGTTGCTCTTAGCACAGAGATAAGGCATCTGAACGTAAAGAAACTGACGGGAATCTCAAAATATTGTCGGAGACTTCCTTTGAAAATTCTCATTGACTTCATGTTAAGTTTGTCCAACTACTCCCATCCCCCAACTTTTTATTGAACCATGCTCACCCGGAGAGATGTTATACTCTCTGTATTTACGAATGTTCAGGATGGACCTAGAATGTTCACAAGGCTCACAAACATAGTTTAGTGCTTCGTTTGGTTCTATTTTGCTCTGCCATCTCTAAGTCCTCCTTGTAAATTCATGGCCAGGCTTGATCTCATATTGGAAATATCCTTTCCTGTGCAACTCATGACTCATCTGTGTAGACCTTCAGTCCATCCGCCACAGACACAGCTCTATCACCACCACTACCACCCTCATTCATTCATTCATTCATTCAGCTGATACGGGCACACCATCCACCATGTGCCAGGCACTGGCCTAGCCTGGGGTATGCAGAGAACAAAGCTGACAGGGTCCCTGCCCTCACAGAGCTTAGAGCCACTGTATAATCTCCTTCCATCCACCAGCACCAACTATGGGTTAAAAAGGAGCCTGTTAGTGTAACATGAGAAAATGAAAGAACGTCCAGCGGCCAGCCGGCTGGGTCTCAGTGTTAAGGGCCAGGTCTTCCCTGGAGCATGGTGTGTGGACCCATGCCAGGCCTGACGTCAGCGGGGCACCTGCCAGCACTTCCTTCTTGGTGCATATGTCCAGGACCTGCTGTCTTTCTCAGCTGTGACCTGGTGCCTTGGATGGAAAACACCAGAGACATCCAATACATGCCCCTGCTGATGTGTGTGCAAAGGAATCATAAGTTGTCTCTATGGAGCAAGAGGACAAGAAGGAGGTGATCCACGTCTTCTGGCACACTGAGACACAGATTATTCACAGAAAACTTTAGGCTCTGGAGGATATCATGAAAAAAACAAAACAAAACAAAACAAAAACAACCTGATCATTTCTTTGTTCTCTCAATATCCCTATTTTCCCCCTATGAGTACCTTACCTGGAATCCTAAGAGCTCCTGACAAGTACAGGCGTGGATTTCTGTGTGCCTCTTTTGCAACTAGACAGAAACAGCTAGGGACGCCTGGATGGCTCAGTCGGTTGAGCGTCCGACTTCAGCTCAGGTCATGATCTCATGGTTCATGGGTTAGAGCCCTGCATCGGGCTCTGTGCTGACAGCTCAGAGCCCAGAGCCTGCTTCGGATGCTGTGTCTCTCTCTCTCTCTCTCTCTGTCCTCCCCTGCTCGCACTCTGTCTCTGTCTCTCTCAAAAATAAAATAAACATTAAAAAAAAAAAAAAGAGCTAAGTCTTCCAAGTGGCTCTTTCCTGAATTGCCTCAGGTCAAGGAGCAGGACATGTGGTTACTAAGGTATCTTGGTTTAGTATACACAGCTCAGCACAGGAGTGCTGGACTCCAGTCCTTGTGCCCCCAGAACTCACCTTGTCTGTCAAAAACGTTATCTTGGCCGCCTCAGTCAAAGGAGGCAATACTGAGCAGCACCAGACGTATGGGCACTTGGAAATGCTGGCTATTATTAATTACTATTATTAACACGACTCTGCCTATTTCAACTACTTAAAATTATTTTTTTAACTTAAATTTTAATTATTTCGGATCGTTGGGAAGCCCAAATGAGACAATGTAGGTGACAATGCTCGGAGTGAAATAACCATTTCAATGTAAGTTTATTTATTACTCTTGTTTGCTAATTGAAGTTGTCTCTCAGGATGTACAAGCAAAAATTCAATTTATGCCAATAGCTGATACTAAGCGTAACTGAATGCACATGAACACTTCCATACACCCCTCCACATTCTACACAATCACCACCAATACATCAGATGAAGGCACCAGGGCGGGCTTCAAGGGTTTGGATGGAGCGGGGAGGGGGATAGGGGTGGGGAGGAGGTATGAGCGGATCTAACATCAGAAGCTCTACACAACCAGGCTTTGGAAATGGTATTTACTGCTATGGCCATGAATGGGAGGTAGAAAGCAAAGTGATCAGTTTTGCTTTCTCCTTTTTCAAATAAACAGGGCAGTTGTTAAACCAGAAGTGAATCTGATCCCGTGCGGCTTTAAGAGCAGTCAGCTGCATTCTGGAACAGGCAAAAATGTAAACAGAGCCTGTAACTCTAGATCAGGGCAGAACACCCATTGGTTTCATATGGGAGAGTCTGCGGGCTCTGTGCCAAGAAAAATGAAATGTTAGCCTGGGCCTTTAAACAGAGTCATGTAAAAGCAGAGTGCATATTTGTTTAACACACACACAGGCCTTTTTCCATGCCAATACCTTTCTGAACCCTCCTGAATCAAAGCTGGAGTCCCTGAGATGATGGTAGGAACCAAGATTGTTGGTATAGTCCTGTTCTTTAGCGTGAAAAGACTTTCCTGCTGAACGTGGAGTGTTTCTTTCTTTTCTTCCTTTTTTTTTTTTTTTTTGGCCCAAGTTAATTACAAAGTATGACTGTGAAAATAAAATAAATGAGCCCATTCCACCCATCCCCATATCTGAATTCTATCATATGAGTTGCCAATTGGTTTCCTAATCCTCTCACTCAGTATCTGCTGTTAATTTGTTCGCTATTTCAAGAACTTGAAGACTGTCAGCAAAATACATGATGCATTACAAAACTTATAATTGGAAATAAAAACATCTGAAGCTTCTCTGACAGGGTAAACATAAAGTACTATTGCACTGATCAGAACAAGGAAACGTGAGCAACCTTGTAGCTATTTCTGTGCAAACACAATTATAAATGCTGCAGAGAGTGGAATCAACACTTAACTCCCACTTTTAAAAATGCTGAGAAAATTACATCTAAATGAATGAATGAATGAACTCAACATGTTTGTGATCCGAAATGAGGGGAAGGGAGGAGGGAAAAAAAAAATCCCACTCAGGCTTCCTTTGCAGATGCAACTCAATGGGCTTTCTCTTGGTACTGTAGCCATTTTAGAATTACACTGTCTAGGCCCCATCTAATTTTCCTGCTGGAGAAGTTAAGGCACTTCCTCCACAGTTACTAAATCTGACAAATTACACCTGGGTGTACTCTAACATGAAAAAGTGCGTTCTTTGTTCCTGACCCCTTGGTCAGCATAGAGATCAAATTCCTGGACATTGGGAAGCCCTGCTCATATTCATTAAAAGCCACGGGAGACCAGCCCTGCATTTCTGTTCAAGGGAGGAACAAGGTGAAGCCACTGCTGAACAATACAACTGCTCTGCTCGGGTCGGAGCAATATGGACTTTTTACTTTTGGCAGCTTGGCTCTGGATCAATTAGTACCTGGATTTTTTCTACACAGCATCTTAGTATCAAAAGAGCAATTGAAACCCCTCCCATGCCTCCCCTCCCCCTCACCCCCCCCCCACCAGCGACAAAAAAAAAAAAAAAGGAAGGGGCTGGTCCCACAAATGAGTTTACTGAAACCTACTTGTGCTAAGATGCTGGCTCTAGATACAATAACCAAAAATACAAAGATGATTTCAAAATTCTACCTCCCCTCTACCCTGGCCAGACCACAGATTAAAATATCATCTCCTCTTTCAAACCATACTCAGCCTTTGGAAAAGACAGAACTGAGAGTGATCACAAAGAGGAAATCAGGAACCATTGTGGTGGCAGAGAAGCAATGCGATGGATATGAGAAATCCACAAGCTTTCCCATCATGGGACTAAAGTCCTGTCTGGCAACACAAGACCCTCTTCTCCTCCCGCAAAGAATGAGAGAAAAGCAATACAGGAGACGTTAAGAAAAGCTGTGACTGAACTGTTACTCCCAAGGAAGGTAATACATCATGGCTGATTCCTTTCTTCAAGATTCGTAGAAGAACAAGATGGTGAAGGAATACACACAGAAACCACAAAATCTTCCATGAGGTCTCATGAGGCAAGCCTGAAACCAGTCAGCTCTTGACCTCCTTCCAAGGGATCACCTCTCTTCCAGGACAAGGTAGCCCACTTACACCTTCTTCAGTATAGGAAGGCCACTGAATTTTCCCAGACCCATCTAACCACATCCAGATCCTCTCCCTTGGGGATCTGAGAAGTACCATGGCGCACTCCTATTGCAAACACATATGAATCCTTTAAAGTGTTGTAAATTAGTCTCCACGTACAAATTCCTGCTAAATTGTAAATTTAAAGACATTGCTTTAATTCTCCCTCTTTAGGAAGCTTTCAACTGTGCTACAAGTTAAAACACTGTAATTAATGTGGACTGATATTTCTTTTCTGTACTGAACACGAGTCACAATCCACATTTTTTAAATATGTGAGTTGTCTTCTATCTTCCCGGTTGGATGGCAATCACCTTTGAGAAACCGGTGACAGAATGGAAATCCTTGGGATCACGGATGTTATTTTGATTGTTTTGAAATTGAGACCACTAGTCATATCAAAATTCATTGGAAATCAACCATGGAAATCAAACTTAAACCACTTTATGTTATTTTGGGGTTGGAATAACTAATGGGTACTAAGCAGACATTCACCTACTAGTGAATCTCAGGGATGGAAAATCCTAACTTCTGAAGGAAGAAAAGTGGTAGCTCTGGTATAAATCCCCCTAAACTTTGCTTCCACTCACATTCTTTATTTTTAATGTTTATTTATTCTTTATTTTTTTTTGGGGGGGGAGGAACATAGAGAGGGAGACAGAGTGATCCAAAGCAGGCTCTGTGCTGACAGCAGAGAGCCCAATGTAGGGCTTGAACTCATGAACCATGAGATCATGACCTGGGCCAAAGTCAGACACTTAACTGACCGAGCCATCCAGGCGCCCCTGTAAGTCAAATTCTTAATAGTGAAAGAGGTTAAAAAGTGTACAAGATATTAAAATAATCAAGCATTCCTGAAAATATGGATACTCTTTGAAAATTCTAACTTTGGTGACCATTTAAGGGAGTGGTGCCTGAGAGAAAACAGGGCAGACCTTGTTGGCCCTGTTTTACAAAACCAGACGTTCAGTGATTTGCCTAGTGCCACTCAATCAGCAGAGGCTGACCTAACGCTAGAACCCACCCCATCTGACTCCTGGTGTAACAATCTTCATATGACGATGGACAAAAGTATGAAGTAAACTTGAAAGACCAGCCCCCCTATGAGTACTAGCTCACATTTATTAAGTGCTTACTCTATGCCAGGAAATCTTTAGGTGCTGTGGGTGCACTATTAACTCACTGATCCTCACAGCAACTGTATGAAAGAAGTAATGCTGACATCTCCCACTTTAAAGATGAGAAAACAGGGGCACAGAGATGTTCAGAAATTCACCTAGGGTGCCAGGGCTGAATAAGTGATAGAACTAGGAATATCTGTGTTTTCGGCACAGAAAGGCCAATGCAGGGATTCCTAAATCAGTGTCCAGATTATCAGCACTCCTGCGAATATTAATTTTAACAAAATACCTTCACAGTGGGATCCAAATGACTGACAGCTCCAAAATACATATTGAAAATGAAATTTGCTTTTCATCAACCTCTGTATTCTTAGTTACAAGTCAAAGTACCAGCAATTCCTATGGGTGACACATATCTCCCTCATTGCAAGGAAATGCTAGGCAGGTGATAGATTAAACTTTCTGGAAATCCCAACAAATTATGTATAAAGACAACTCCAGGATAACATTTCAGAGGGCTCATCCTGCCTATTTTCTTGATTAACTACCCTCTCCAATATTAAAATAAACAATTTTTGAATGACACCAATTCAGCTCAGATACAAACGTCTGAAGTTTGTACCATCAGAAAAGGATTATGCCTCCATCATATCACAGATTTGAGTTACTATGTGGGTTTTTTTTGTTTGTTTGTTTGTTTGTTTTATTTTGTTTTGCTTTTCCTTGAGATGCTGCAAGATCTGCCTGTGGATCCAAAGTCACTCCCTCGTTCATCACAGCCGTCAACTGGGTTAGCTAAACCCTATCCTCAACAGAACTGCATCTGTTCAGATAATGGAGTTTGTTTGTTATATCATCATTCCAAGGAACTATCAATCCGGAGATCTCTGAAAGTCCGGCTTGTTCGGGAACGGCCTTCCACGTTCTGTGCCTTCGAAAATTTTTCAAAAATTATCTTCAGGTGCTAAAAAACTGAGCTTAACTCCATGTAGTGCTTCTCTGTCAATCAAAGGTCATTCCTCAACTACTGCATAGTCATTAGGACGTGAGCTGTGAGGCTGGAAAAGCTCCCTCTCCTGCCCTTTGCTCAGAAATGCTACTATGGACACCTATGTTACCTGAGACCAGTTTTCAGATTACCGTAGTTTGATAGGACCAATTTCTACGGTTTGTTCTCCTGCCCTTTACCACCTTCTCATGTATAACAAACATTAACTGATATACACTAATACAGCTGGATATAACCACTGCAGTGGCCACACCACCACCACCACCTCAGTCACACCATGCACCCCACAGTCAGACTCAAAATTAGGAAGCTACCACTAACTATCTGTGTGATCCCTGCGCGGTTACTCAACCTTTCTGTGCCTGAGTTTTTTTCCCCTGCCAAATGAGAATCACAACAGCGTCCATTTCTTAAAGGCATTTAGAAGAAAAGGATATAAAAGACAAAAAAGGACTTAGAACAATGCCTGCCATGTAGCAAGGACTCAAGTAAGAGTTCACCATCATTGCCAGGTGGATTTTAAAATAAAATATAGTTCCTGTGTTCACTCAACAGCCCTTCTGGATACCACCTAGTAAAGCTAAAGAAAAAAAAAATTGCCAACTATTGAGAATATATCTCAACTTTCTATTCTACAGAGAACGAACCAAACTGGCAAGTGAGATGGCCAAAGGGAAGTCACGCTGTTTGTCCTCTTGCAGTCTTAGCCGCAAATCCTAGGGCAGGGCTGGGATACTTCTCCAAGTTGGGTGGGTAAAGTTAGTTCTTCTGCTCTATATACATACGGAGCTCTCAAAAAGTAGATATATAAATAAATAAAAATCCAAGACTGCCCTGATGTTGATCTTCTAGTCTAACACTCCCATTTTCAAGATGAAGAAACTGGTTTGGAGGCTAAGTGACTTGTTCAAATTCACACAAATACTCAGTGGCAGAACCAAGGCCAGAAAATGATAATCATTATCCTTGGCAAATGACCAGGCATTCTTCCATATCCATTACAAACGCCACCTAATTTAATCCTCATAACCCTCTAAAGTAGGTACTATGTCCACTGTCTTGAGATGTAGAAATGGAGGCTCATCCTCCGTGAATTAACTTCTTCAAAACCACACAACTGACAAATGACGGAGACAAAATCAAAATGCCTCCTATCTGGCCCTAAAGAATATGCACCTGTTTCAACCTGTCTAGAGCTCAGTGCTGAGCATTCTAGTGCTGAGCTCTCAACCTGCAACTTCCAAACTGTCTGCACATCAGTCTCGTCTGGGAAGCTTTAAAAATACAAATTGCTGGGCTCTATCTCAGGAAAGAGAATCAGAGTCTCTGGGGGTATGGCTTCAAAATCCGTATTTCTTCCGAGTTGTTCAGGTGGTTCTGATGTGTAGCAAGATTTTAGAAACCCTAATCTAAGCAAGATATTTTATGAATGCGTCCAGTATGAAATGAGAGGGAAATGAGTTACCTAAGGCTGATGGAATGTTCAGAGTAGATGCATCTGCATGAAGAGTAACACAGTGACCTTCCCCCAAATCTTCCTGTGTCCCACAGACACACACGCAGCCTCAGTTGCATAAACATATACACACCTACCAAAGCCCCACTTCTACTGATCTTGCCTAAAGAAATCCGCACCACACTGAAAACAAGCGATACTCTTTCCAGCAGTGCCGGAATACGTGTCATGTTCGAACTGCAGCAATAAGGTTTCTTTCCGCTCTTATCCTTTGCATTGAAAGCACCTAAGTCTGCACCAGGATTTCTTAGCTAAAAAAACGAAGGGGAAGATTGTTCGAATGAGCACTTACCAAGGTGCCCCGTATATCCTGAATCCCTTCACTGTTACCTCCGAGTCTTGTAAGTAAATACTGTTTGTCAGGAGGGACTGAACGTTGTCAAAGTCCTCTGGTTTCAATTTGGACACAGAGGGGAAACGGTAGTAGTCCTGTTTAACAAGGTCTGCCATGAATTCTTTATCAAATGTCAGTTCATGATTCCCAGCAATCACTATTTTATATTCATATGGCAGGTTTCCTGAAATAAGAAAAAAGAGTACCAATTAGCACGTTCATTTCCCATCACGAAGTACAACAGCCGAGACTGGGTGATTAGCAGACAGTACACCCAAGTGAAATAGCTCACACATTCCTTTATATTTCCATGGGAACCAAAATTTATGACTACGCCTTTATGCTGGCAAAAAATGACAATAAACAGGAGACAGGAAGCTGCTAAGAAGCTTAAAAGCTACTAAGAAGACATTCAGCTTTCTTGTTCCATTTCCCTCTTCTCTGTGCTACAGATTCACTGTGATGAATGTATACTGTGACAAATCCGTACTTAATAATTATCCAGAGAAAAACACTTTAATCACAATCCTTAACAAAGGTCTGGACTTGGTTGGTCCTCAGAAAATAAGCCAACCAACTGTTCTTAACAGCTCAGATAACCGCTTGATTTGCAGGACATCCTTCAAAAGTGTATTTATAGTATATCATACAAAAGACATGACATAGGGAAGCATTCCACAATTTACATAAATGAAAGGAACTATGTAGTACAATTTCATATTGTCAGTTAAAGTTTACCTTTTGGCTTGTGAATAAAAAGAACATTAATAATGGCCCCCTGATTAGAAGGCTAACTTTCCTCCCATTGGGATGGGAGAAGAAACTGTAAAGCTTAACCCCCTTTTAATATTTATGGTATGGAAATGTGAGTTCTCGGTGTGTGCTTTTTATGCAAAAGTTTCCCGATCAAAATGAGATAATTCTGGGAAGAAGAATGAAAGCTATAAAGGAAAACCCAAACACCAGACTTCTGCATAGATTTATAATGTTTGAATAAAGTATAGATCATACATATTAATAACTCACCGTGATGCTGTAAGAACCAAAATCCAAAGGGAGATAGTGCCGGGCAGCTGTCCCCATCCTGAAATTAATGCCCTTTCTCTTCTTTGTCATTACCCATCCCTCAAGCCTCACTGCAGAGCTGCTGCTCATTTTATTTCATTTCATTCTATTTTAGGGGAGAAAAGGGTGGGGCAATGGTGCCTATAATTCCAGCTTCCTGAGACTCCTGGGTCCAATGCAAAATTAATGTTTCCTGCTATTCCAGGAAGAATGAAAGTTACCACTAGCAGGAAATTGGATACACTTGTTGTAAGAATTGGTCCTTACCAGCAAGCCAGAGTCAATGATTTAATTAATGAAGCTTAGTGGGGAAGAAAATTATATTTTGGGGGCGGAGGCAAGTTTTGCCATAGGTACATGGACTTCAGCAATGCAAACTGCAGAGACCACGCCATGAAGTCCGCAATCTCAGCAGCGCGCTGCAAACATATCTGCCAACATTGAAACGATTTTTAAGATCACCAGAATATGCTTTGTAATGCTGTTTTCTTTAGCTTTCGATGTTTAGGTTTCTATCAGTAATGAAACTGCATACATAGCACATGGTCTAATGGGGAAGCTTAACAGAGAGATGAAAGCAGTCAGAAAATAACACCGCAGAAAGCTGAAACCGCAAACATCGCGGCCAAGCGTCAATGGATATGCTTGACTACTAGCGCACGGTGCTACGTGCCATGCCTTTGGCCTCAGTTATGCACAAGGCTGTGCTGAAGAGCTCACAAAAAATAGGAAGCCTCTCTCAGGTGTATGTTTTTGCGCGTTTATAATGTGCACTAGCATAAGGCAATAAGGAGCTGTGACGTATGTTGCAAGCTACTTGGACAGAATGACGATATCCTGCACTTAAGATACAGTTGAAAGATGTATCAACAGGCCGTAAATCTCCAACACTGCTCACACTGGAAATCTGTGAGATGCCTCATGACTCTAACATCATGGCTCTGTGACCCCCTTTGGCCTGATACTGCACCCCCAGAATCACCTGTGCTCCCAAAGCCGGAATGGGCTGAAACATTCTCCTGGACAGTAATGGGTATCAAGGCAGGTCATACCTGCACGAATCTTTGAGCAACTCTATTTGTACAAGTCACGCTACAGCTGCCCAGTTCCCCTTTAATCTTTCATGATGATGGACTCACTGTAAACCTTTCTTTATGCACCACTGCCCTTGCACGAGGGCTTGGCTTCTTGCTTTTTCCAGTTTAAAGTTTTGGTTTGGGAATGGCATGGATGAGACTGAGAAGGCAAAAGAAGTCTATTTCCCCCTTCCAACCATTTATTTTAAGAAAGTAAAACCGCTGCAAAGTAAATCTTCCTCAGGAAGACAGTCCTCTTCGGTGTCTTTTACATCAAATTTTGGAGACTCAGCATAAAGAAGTAGCTATCAGAATGAACAGCCAAAGAAACAGTGATGATATTTACACACTGCCAACAAACTCATCTCTTTCTGAGAATTCAATAGTAGTTTCCAACTTCCATCCTCTGTTACCTATGTTATGAGATATACACCTGATATATGCCTGATATTTGCCTGACATATACCTGATACATGCCTGATATCTATCTATCTCTATCTCTATATTTATAGGTATATCTCTATAGATAGATATAGATATAGAGATAGAGATAGAGATAGAGATAGAGATAGAGATAGATAGCTGAACTGACCTTTCATCTATAATCTTCCGACCTTTATGTTTTATATGAAAAGTGTAACCAGGACAGCTGACAAATCTCCTGTTACTTGATGGTATTTAGGCTTTTTTTTCCCAAGGCTATATTAATATGGAAGGCTCTGCAGTCAAGCTCCAAACTTCTTGGTATTCAAATAGCATCATTGAAAAATTGTCAGACAAAGAGGTGCCTGCCTTTATCCATTTTATTCAGATCAGGCCATTGAAGTTGACCTGCCTGAATAAAAAAAACCAAGGCCATATACAGTTATTCTAACATGGAGAAATTCTTGCTTTGAATGACCTAACGAACTCTAAGCATTCATCTTTCCCAAGACATAGTATATGTTCTACTAGCGATATACGTGATTATTTTAAGTGGAATGGGGATGAACTTTTGACAAAATGTCAAGTAGGTTTTAAAAATGCATTCTGGAAAAATATAATGTAACAGTACAAGTAATGATACATGGCTTCATTTTTCGTTTCTACTTTTCATCTCTATTTTTATTTTTCTATTTTTACATATAAAATAAGAGGTGACTTAAAGAAAACTAAGCTAATCATAATACAGATAATTCACAAATATGGCAGAATGACGTCTATAGCAAGTAAATGAATACAAGAAAGCAAGAAAACAAAAATAAGCAGCCCTTGACACACAAATACAGACACACACACACACATACAATCCTAAACCATGCTTCTTCTTTGAGATGCTTCTTCATCTCCCATCTAAACTTTTGGAAAGAGGATTCCAGCTTGCAGCTGGTAGACCAAATACAGCCCACAGATGTATTACACTGGGCCCTCAATGCTTTTGTGTGTGTGTGTTTTTCTAACTGAACGTTTATTTTTTTTTAAATGTTTATTTATCTAGAGAGAAAGAGAGACAGAGAGCATGCGAGTGTGCACGAACAGGGGAGGGGCAGACAGAGAGGGAGAGAGAGAATCTCAAGCAGGCTCTGCACTATCAGCACAGAGCCTGATGTGGGGCTCGATCCCACAAACCATGAGATCGTGACCTGAGCCAAAGTTGGGAGTTGGATACTCAACAAACTGAGCCACCCAGGCACCCCTGAACTAACATTTAGAAGTCAAGATGTACCATGCAAAAAATTCTGATTTTCTAGCTACTTTTGGAAAATCAAAAGACCAGGAAATACAGACCTCCAGTTGGCCACGGACCTTCCCACTCCCTATGAATTCTCACACCTGGCCCACTCACCATGTTTGTGTTGCCTGATGGTCTCCTCTGTTATTAGAACCAGCAATTTAGAGATGTATGGTTACTCAGAATTTACCAAATGCAATCTGGCTTCTGTTTCTATTCTCTTCCCAAAGCTTCCCCAGAATGTCAATAAAAACTTACTAATAGCCAAAGCCAAGATATTTTCTCACTTCTCATCTCCACAGATCACACCACACTGCAGTGACATCCCTGTCCCTCAAAGTCTCTATTCTCTTGATAACAGCTGCTGCAGTCCCTGGTTCTCCTTCTCTTTCTTCGGTATCTCCTCTCTCCCTTCTCTTCTTCCTCAGCTCCCTTTGTCTCCCATCTTGTTTTCAGGGGACTCATTACACTCTCCCTCTTCACCGTTACTTCTATGTATATTATTTAGTATTTCCTTACTGTATGTCTCACATTTCTATCCTCTGTAGACCAGTTTCTCAACTATTACAGTTTAAACGGTGGAGGCAGCATGAGGTTAAGAGCAGGGACTCTGCTGAAGGCTTCACCACACATTGGCTGCATGGCCTTGGACAGAGTCCTTATGTTCTCTCAACTGTGTTAGCAAAATGAGGATAATAACTGTGCCCACTTCAAACCCTGTGTTTAAGATAAAGTGAGATAAACTTTCTAAAGCATATGCATGGTATGAAATAAGCAATCAGTGCATGTTAATTATTTTTCTTACTCCATTTTTATTTTTTAGTTTTGCTTTTTGCATGTGATTTGTCTGCCCCTCGACTGTGAAGTCCTTGATGGCATGGAACATGGCTTGGAGCTCCTTATTTGACCCAAAGTATCCGGTTCAATACCTTCCAAATGGAAACACACAGTATTTGCTGAATACGTGGAAGAATGAATGAACTTCTGTATGATTTGCCAGGAGCTTCCTTAGGAGAATTACAGGAACTGAGCTTATCATCTTGGGATATGACAAAGTTTAAACCACTGTCACACTGTCCTCCAGAGACACATGGTTACACAGAATTTACTCAGTTTAAGCCTCCTGAAGTGTCCTATTCTCTGCCCCCAAATTCAGTCTAGCCAAAAAATCTCCAACAAACCATTTTTAAACTGGACTTTCCTCACATCTAAATGGGGGAAATGATAATATCACCCCCAAGGTTTGGTGCACATTAAACAAGATACTGCATGTAAAGAACTGGTACAGTTTCTAACATGTCATGACTCAATAGATACAAGCTGTGATACAGTAATTATTACAATGATTACCCTTCCCAGTTGCCATCCAAGAAAATATTAGTTTATCCACAAATTGGATCACTCCCCGGTCACAAGGGCACAATGTCACTATTGCCAAGGAAAAGCATCTGAGATGGAAAGAGAACTTTGGTTTTCCAAAGGCAGAAGTTGGCATGGTCTAAGGTGTCCTTCAAGTTAACAAAAGTTATTATTAGAGTCATGAAGGCATCTGGATCTAGAGGGGATGGCGAGCGGACCTATGAGGCCTTCCACCTGCATGCAAGGCAAACCCAGCTGCTTCTGTCAAGATGAGGCTCACCCGGCAAAGTGTGCCCCTTGAACACACTGCTTCTCTCCTTCTGTATGATTTCTAATATTTACTGGTTCCCAAACACTCTGCCAGGATCAGTCTTGCATTCCCAAGCGAATAGTATAACCAGTGATTGGGACCATCTCTCAAGAGTGACTGTTCATCTGGAATATCCCTAATATCTTCATAGAATCAGCTGGGGGTACTCTTCTAGGAGTACAAAGAGGGGAACAGAATGACTAGAAAACTTTAGGATCTTCAGCTATGCGCATGTCTGATAATCCGCAACAACTTTAAAGCAGACACACAGCGAACCGTGCCAAAGTCAGCCTCCCTTCCTTACCAAACCTTGGACTTTTAATGTGTGACTTAAAGTGGCTCCCATGAATCCCAACACATGGACCCAGCAGGATCTTCAGAGCCCGCCTGACCTGGTGATTTGAGAGCTGTGTTTCCGTGAGCCTCCCTGCAGCTGGAGCAGGGTGATGAGGAGAGAGATCAGGGCACAAGGGAGAGACCTGCTCCCCCGCTCACCACAGCGGCCATGCTTGCCCTCGCTTTACAGTCTGGGGAAAGATTGCCTGTGAAGGGCTATCCCTGCTTTAAAAATAGTGAAGAGAAAGCCACTGGTTTATCCAATTCCATTTTACCCATGGAGAAACGGAGCGCCAGAGAGGTGCTGCCGCCTGCTAAGCAAAACCACAGGCCAAGATGGAGGCACCAGTGGGACAAGAATAGCACTTCTGCTTCCCGTGCTACTTTTCTTCCAGGTGATCCCGCATTTTTAAGTCTTAGGAAGTTTGGCTCAAGACCTACCCCTTACGTGAGTCCTCCTCATAGCATTCCTCCACATAGGGCGATCCTTTTCTCTAGCTCTACGCAGCTATGGCCCTTTCTGTTTGTATCACGAAATAAAACTGGCTGGGTCATGGATTTCTCCTCCAGGGGTCATGAAGCAGTTTCAGCTTCACACTGCAACGACACACATCCTGGCTCAATTAAGGCATTCCCCACATGCTACTGCAGCTGTGGGTGTAATTTCTTACCCACCAGCTCCCAGAAGAATTTGGGAGCCTACCCAAGGAAGGGAAGGTCATGGCCTTGGGAAGGAGAAGGGAACCAACTTTATGCAGGGTCATAGAATTTAAAAACGTGTTGGCTCTACTCTGAGAACTGAGATAAGACTTTGACAGAATACAAGTCCAAGGTAATAAATCCAAACACCTACGGAGACTGGAGAGGTAAAACAGAAATGTGACTTAGACTAGGTAGAAGTAAGGAGGGTGGTGAGGACCAGCACCCGTGTGTATCACCATTTAAAAATAAACATATAGCAGCACTGCTCTGGCTAAACAAGACTCCTTGCTAGCTTGCCCCTCCCGCCGCCACCAATAAAAGTTAATGTCCCTCAAAATTAAGTATTATACAACTGTGACCTAGTTTTCTGCCACAAATCACTATAAAATGTATTCCACTAAAAAACTTAAGTTCCAGTCAAATCAAAATCCAAAGTCAATTCCAGAATAGTCACTTCTCTTGGGAATCTGCCTGCCACCTGCTAGAAGACGGCCTCCCACCCCACGTTCTTCACTCCTTATGAAAGGCAAGTATGGAAAATAGGGGTAACCAAAATGGTTTTGGCTAATGCCAAAAACCGCCTTCCCTATGTCCCATTTTTTATCAGGGATCTGATGAGCAAGGCTGATGGACTGCTATCTCCTATTTATTTCTGCTAAAACTGAGGAAAACAAAAACCCAGAGTATGGCAGTAGTTCTTTGTGAAGGAGAGCAACCCAAAGCAAACGTGGCTTGCAAGGTTTTGTGGGTAAAAGAAAACCTAGTTATATAACAAATATGTATTTGACAAATTTCAATACCTCCAATCTCTATGCCCACTCCCCTCCAAACCCCTAAATGATAGACTTTGAAAATATATAAAGAAGCCAAAAATGTGTGTGGCATAAGGCTCATATGAAATAAAGTTTACTACGCAGCAAGAAGAAAACACACAGATGACAAGACAGGAAGACAATGTGCTATAGCTTCTAGATACCCAGGAAAATCAAACTCACAAGGCACAGCCTTCGGGCCGACTTTCCCTCACCGGTGTGCTAGGAAAAAAAACTAATTTACTGAAATTAAAAAGGAATAAAACAGATATACAGTCAGACCTATTATCGTGGGACTGTTTCTAAACAAAAGAGATATATTACGACTCAATCACATTTCTGAAACCCTCAGCCTGCATGGGGCAGTGTCAGGGGCCTGTTTTAAGACACTGTTCCCTAATGCCAGTGTTATAAAAGGACCTTGTTATAACCCCAAGGTAGATAAAAGGCAGCATTTTTTTCTGTTTAACATTATTATTGTATTTTTAATATCATGACTCCAGCAGAGAGGGAAAATGTTCAAACTCCTGAAGTCTCTCCATTCCACTGAGGACTAAGAGTAACTTGGGCTTGAAAACTGTTCAAGCAGAAAATTCTGCAAGAAGATGAAAGAAAAAAAAAATACCAGTGGCCACAGGATGGAAGAACTGAGGCTCCGGGATGGACTAAGGAGATAGGTCAGCTACATTCCTTCCTTGGATTACTAGGGGCTGATAGCTGGGCAGGGCTGAGTTGAGCCTGGAGGCAGGGGGAGGCCTCTGTCAGTCATAAGTGGGCAGAGCCCACCTTTCCCCACTGTTCCCTCAGCATCTAGAAAAATGCTTGGCATGAGTTGATGCCCACTGCCTACTTGATAAATGAATGAATGGACCTCCGGCAATCCCTCTCGGCTCACGGTTTGCACTCACTTGCCTCGGCTGCGAAGCCACCAGAAACATTCAATCAGGGCAAAGCTCCGTCTCTGACCTCAGTCTGTCCCCCGTCAGGCTCCATTAATTTTCACAAGTCCTGACAGCTCTAACGTTAATACTCACACTTGCTGATGGAGCCACACAGCAGGTTCAGACTGCTACCTTCTCCTCTGAAACTCATGCATTAGGGTTTCTTCCATGCTTGCAATGGAAAACCAAGTCTAAGAAATATTAAACACAGAAAACTATATTACAATAATGTCAGGGCTGAGCCGGAAACCCAGGAGAATGCGAGGATTGCCGAGTGAAAGCCCAGTGGTTCACGGCAGGAATCAGGGATAGCATAAGAGGCCACAGCTGAAACGCTCCCTCCTCTTCTTCAGCCTCCTCCATGAAAAGAATCCCAAGGCACCGGAAGATGCTGTAAGCCTTAATCCACACAAAGGAGACAAAAACCCATCCCCCACCCAGGAAAGCAGACCCCTTCTGGACCTCAGTAGTCACCAGTATGTGGCACTGATGGCAGGTAAATCACTGGGAAGTATAAACCACGAGGGAGCAGGCTGTTAGCACCCATAATTACTAAAGACACCAGCTTAGAGATTTCACCATTGCTCAGCAGTCCCTCGGTGTTGCATGCATTTCCAGTCTCAACCATAACCTTAATCTAACATAACTTTCCATGATTTAAACACACACACAGGCACATACACACATTCACATACACATTTTAAAAGGCAGTCACAAAGGAGTAAAAACAAATGGCAATATCCACGTTGTTTCCCAACTGAGTATCACTAAGTTTTCACCCAGACCAATATGGCACATTCTACATATGAAGACGTGACGGTAACTGGTCTGCTGAACTGCAGTTCCAGTTATACTCGAGTGTTACCATCTGGCTGGGGCCACAGGTAGTTTCTTCACAGTATTTCATCCAATCTCTCCCTTACAAATGGAGGCTTGGCTTGTTGAGAAAGATTTATACCCCATACAACAAATTCCATCTGAACAGCTAAGACTATCTCCTTAATTACCCTTCAATCTACTTCTTCAAGCTTCAGAAAACTAGATCCAAATCAGGGTTCCAGTGAACAGTCACAAAAAGAACTGGTGAAGACACTGTCAAGGCTCATCTGAACCAGCTGTGTGCATGTTTCTATCATTCAAACATACTGGAAAGTAGGGATATATGGCATGATGGAAAGGTCATGGGCTGTGGAGTCAGACAGATATGGGACCAAGTTTTTGGTTCTGTCACTTATCATCTGTGAAACTCAAACTCAAAACATGCTCTTTAACCTTCATATTACTCATCGGAAAAAATGAGGATAATGGTACAACCTGCATTACAGAATGGAAAATGCAGACTGAGTGTGATCACTAAAGGACCTAATCCTAACTGGACACACAAAGATAATTATTATTTATTATCATCATTTTTACGCTGTCTTCCATTGTGCATTGTAACCTCATTCAGGGTAAGGGGCCCATCTCCTACTTCTTACCACCTTAAAACAATATTCCATAAATATTTTTAATAAACTAGTAGCGTTGACTGACAAAAACCTATGGTGAGCTGATGAATATATTGTTTTATTCCCCATAAAGTCTTTAAAAAGCAAATTATAAAGCAAGTGGCAATTATTCTACTGAATAATTGGGAAAACAAATGCAAATCCTGTGTTTATATTTTTGGCCATTAAATATGGTGAAAATCAAATTAAAGAAAAATAACACAGGCAAAAAGACCATATTCTTTAAAAGAAAGAACACTTTTAGAGAATTTTAGATCCCTTCTCCACATTAACCCTTCAAATAGTAATAAAAAATCATTTTGTAATAAATACTGTTTTGTTGCCTGCTGAAATAACGTTTGGGCAGATGAATGCAGGATTTCAGTGTGTAGTGATTCCAAGGGGCCGGTCCACAGAAGCCAGAGCAGAGGGTTGACAGTGGAAATAAAATCTCTGCCTTAACAGCGCCACTGGGGCTGGATGAAAATGGTCTTCTAGAACTTGATTAAAACTAAATTGAAAAAGAACATATTTGGCTAATATTACATTAGACTAAAATATAGAAATGAACCCTAATACTCTCAAAATCTAATAAGAAAAAGCCATCTCAATTTCCAAACTTTCAAAAGCATCTTCTTTAAATGCATCACAGATCAATTTACATGGTACTTTTGCCAATAAGCAAAACCAAATCACAGGTTCCAATTGGCTTATATTGGAAAGTATGAGAGCAAATGCTAGAAAATGCAATCACTGCAAACAAACTCCATTTTCTCCCCTCTGAAGGGAATTTCAGAGAATATTTTATTGCCATCAAATAATATTTCTGAAGGCATCAATACACAATTCTATTTTCTTTTCAGAGTCCCTACTCACTGTATAATCTAATCCACTCTACAGAATATCTTGAAATTTAGAGAAGAGCCCACGAAAGGGGATATTACCTTGCACACACATCCTATGTCAATTTTAATAATTTACATTCTGGACAGGACGCTGCACAAAGCAAAATTTAGGATCCAATAAAATTGACTTTTCCCATTTTATAATTCAAAATTTTAATGAAGCATTTTAAGGATAAAATTTTAAAAGAAATCTCTCAGGGAGGGTTATTTTGATCAATAGCGACAGCAATGAGGTGGAGAGAGTGGAGACTACATTCATTTCCTCTTCCGTTTTTGCTTCTCCCTCCACCCTTTAACTGACAAAATTTTCTATTAATAAGAATACCAGACAATCAGGAGCTACAAAGACTTCCTGTGAGCTATGAAATTACGAAGTCTCCTAGTGGTAAAGTTCGGTTTCAATGAAACACCAGTTCCAAAAATCTTTGATCTCTTTCCTTAGGAATAGCATCGTGGCCTAATACCACAAGCCTCCCCTCTGGAATAAAGTAGTATAGAGTAGTATAATTCCTTAGGAAGAAAGCATTTTTGGAAAGTCTATTATGGCCTTAGGGTTCAAGGTTCCAGGAAGTGGAGTTGGAGGTCTATTTCACTTTCACATGTATGTTCCTTTCTCATATGTTATGGTCTGAATGTTTGTGTCCCCCCAAATTCATATGTTGAAATCCTAATCCACAGTGGGACAGTATTTGGAGATGGGGCCTTTGGGAGGTTATTAGGTCATGAGGGAGGGGCCCCCGCATGCCCTTATAAATCATACCCTCCAGAAATCTCCAGCCCTTTCCACCATGTGAAGACACAGAGGGCAGACACCATCTTTTAACCAGGTAGAGGGCTCTCATCAGAACTCTACTGTGCTGGTGCCTTGACCTTGGGCTTTTCAGCCTTCCCAAGGTGAGACATATGTTTCTGTTGTGTATAAGCCACCCAGTCTGTGGTATTTTGTTACAGCACCCCAAATGAAGTAAGACATCGTAGTTTTCCAGTTTCCAGAGATCCAGTCCCCAACCTCTTAAATCTACAGTTAAAGACAAATTTTCACTGGTCTTCCTAAATCCATGTTTTCTCATAAACAGTGTGTTTAAAGCATACAGTGTTCTTTGCAGCTTTCCTTAAACAATACAATTAAATATGTTAAGGAATCCAGGTAATCTTGGCACAACTGGAGAGCATACTCATTTGTTGAACACTGTTCCCAGCAAGACAATAAAATGAAAAGAAAAAAAAAAAAAAAAAAAAAGAGCAGAGGTGGTCAAATGTTCTGAACATTTGAAGTCAACTGAGCACATACTGTTTTAGCCTTAAATTGTTCGTTAAAATACACGTCCATTTTTCTCCCCATATCATACACGCCCATGCCCTCTGACAAGGTGTGGATTTCCCCTACCTTTAGGTTTGCTTCTTTTATGAGCTGAGTTGTATCCCCTCAAAATCCGTATGTTGAATCCCTCATTCTCAGTACCTCAAGTATGTGAATGTATTTGAAGGTAGGGCCTTTAAGGAGGTGAATAAGTTAAAATGAGCCTATAAGGATGGGTCCTAATCTGATTCAACTGGCATGATTATAAGAAGAAAACAGTGGTGGGGCGCCTGGGTGGCGCAGTCGGTTGAGCGTCCGACTTCAGCCAGGTCACGATCTCGCGGTCTGTGAGTTCGAGCCCCGCGTCGGGCTCTGGGTTGATGGCTCAGAGCCTGGAGCCTGCTTCCAATTCTGTGTCTCCCTCTCTCTCTGCCCCTCCCCCGTTCATGCTCTGTCTCTCTCTGTCCCAAAAATAAATAAAAAATGTTAAAAAAAAAAAAAAAAAAAAAAAAAGAAGAAAACAGTGGTGCCTGGGTGGCTCAGTTGGTTAAGCAACCGGCTCAGGTCACGATCTCGAAGTTTGTGAGTTCAAGCCCTGCGTTAGGCTCTGTGCTGACAGCTCAGAGCCTGGAGCCTACTTCAGACTCTGTGTCTCCCCCTCTCCCTCTACCCCTCCCCTGCTCACATTCTGTGTCTCTCTGTCTCTCAATAATAAATAAATGTTACAGAAAAAAATTAAAAAAAAAAAAAGAAAACAATATGGACCAAGAATGTGCATGCACATGAAAAGCCACAGCAAGAAGGTAGCCATCTGCAAGCCAAGGAGGGTCCAAACTTACTGACACCTTGATCTTGGACTTCTAGCCTCCAGAACTGAAAGAAAGTAAAATCTGCTGTTTAAGGCACCCTGTCTGTGGTATTTTGTTACGGCACCTCTAGGAAACTAAAATATCTTCCTGTAAGGCAGACTTTGCTTAATCCATTCTACATACTCAAGCTGAGGTGATCTTATCAGAATACAAATCTGATCGTATCTATTGCTTCCATACACTTACACACTCACCCACTTTAAAATCCTCCCAGAATCCCTATAATTGTCTACAGACCAAGGGCCAAACGCCCTGTGTGATACGTGCAGTTCTTCATGATTTGGCCGTTTCAGCCACTTCTCCACTCATACCCTGGGCTCGGAGTTTGCCAAGCACTTGTAGTTCATAGAATGAGAGTATGTCTACAGGGCTCTCTCTCTCCCACTTGCCTGTGGACCTCAGGAGGGTCACATTACATTTTATTCATCTTTACACTCTCAGTAGACTTCAACAATTATTTGTCAAATAAATGAATGAAGAAATAATTTTATCCTGGCTAAGAATCATGTAGATATGAATAGCTAGTGCCTCAATTTTGGATTCCAGATGGCCTTAAACTGTAACAAATCCTGTCTCCTATATCCTAGGCTAACACCAGTTGTACACATCACAAAGTATACTATTCATTTACAATTGAGAAAGTAAATCCAATTTTAGAAATGTGCTTTAAGGAAACATTTTTTTTGTTGTTGGGTATGGCAAAGAGACTGGCCCACACATAGGACTCAATTTTGTTCAACGAGTGAAGAAATAAATGGATGAATAAATGAAAGAATGAATTACACACATCATACAAATGATGTGTTTCAATTTCAAAACAAAAGGGAATTACTATTGTTGCATGGTTACCATTACCCATTTAAAGATTTTTCCAACCTTTGTTCTCAGGATTGGGTAGCTCAGAGGAGATAATCAATAGCGGAGTTAATGGAATAGCCATTCGTTATTTGAGGAAGGTGCCTGTATTTCTTCTTCACTGTATCCCTTCATCTGAAAGTTCTTACCCATAGGCCTCTCAGGCAAATCACTGCTGTTTTGACAGCTGGCTTTCCCGAGGCCACTCTTTACAAATGAGCCTACTGCCTAGGCCAAACAGGACATGTGTGTGCATCTTCTCAGGACCCCAAGTCACTGGGTCAGATGAAAGAATCCATGCTAACATACTTCAGGGCCAGCTTTTTCCCTTTGCTTCCTACATAAAAATCAAGAGGCAGCAGGGTGCTCCCGACCTCTTCTCTAATTCCAAGCTCACTGAAATTCTAACCTAGGAAAGTCCTCAGAGATCAGAACCAGTCCTTCTATGGAATAGGAAACTAAGACCCAGCAAGGCTAAATGACTCCTCCAAGGTCACCCAATGAGTTAACTGCAAGATGGACCCCCCAATCTTGCAGATCTACCTTCTCCTTTTCTACCGTATCATATAATTACAGAGTTGGGGACAGTTTAAATGATTTGCTTTACAGATCAGGAAATTTAAGTTCAGAGAAACTGAGAGGCTCCTAAAACCAACCTGCCACTACCTGTAAGTACCATCCAATAGCCCTCTGGGCATATGGCCACTAATTTCTTCATATCTCATAGACACGCAGGACTACTCAAAGTTCACTGTCAGAATAATCTTTATTTTAAGGCCATTTTCTTCCTTAGGACCCATGGAAAACATCTGTTCAGCAACCTTAACTGTGGGTTTAAATCAGAGAATAACTTAAGACAATAAAAATGATCTCTCTGGACTCAGCCACTGTCCTTCCAAACTTTTCTTCTGTTTCCAACACTATCAGTGAGGCACCTTTGATGAAACCCAAGTGGTAAAGATCTTCCATGAGGCTAACATCCAATTTCTACTTATTTTTTTTTCCATCAGAAGCTAAGGGCTTGTGTTTGCTTACTCTCAGCCAATATTGCACCCCTTTTTCATATCAAATACCAAGGTGGCTTCTCAAAGTTCTGAGTAAAAAAATTTTCCAGACTGTTATCTTCATATAATACACAGGCCTATCTCAACCATGGTATTCATTTCTGTATGTCTCTGAAATACTAACATTTTCCACTAGGATTATTCTCCTCAGAGTGGGAAATAAGGCCAGTATCACTGTTAGTTAAGTGCTGAAAAGTAGAGGTGAAACTTTTTTGAAAAAAAGACTATTTTCATTAATTAAAAAAAAAAAAGAATTTCTTTGAAGTGCTTTAGCCAGGAACTGGAGATTAGACACACTAGCAGGAAAAGGAGACCTCTTTGCAAGTTCTAACATAATTCACTCCAACCAAGAACACCAACCATTTCTATTCAAACCCATCCAAAGCTTGTACAGTTGATTCCTTAGTAGGAAGGTCTGACCAGATTTCAGTTCTTTAGGTTAAACTGTTCTTACTTTTTAACTCTGTCATGTGGCATTTCACTTTCAACTCCACAGTCTCAGATTCACCCACTTTGTAGTTTCCTTTCCCTTTTAGCTCATTTAAAAGCTCATTTCAAAGTTCCTGCAAAGTCAGGTCATAACCTAATTTCCTAATCCAGCAGCCTTGAGGAAAAGAAATCCTATTAGATCCTATTAAATCTCATTAAATCCCTGACCCTCTCAAAAGTCAGGATGAGATTTGAGAATGCCCATGGAATGGTCACAGTCTTTCCACAACAGTCACTATTCCCTGGGACTGCTGGGTGTGACAGTCAAGTATGCTTGATATGGGCTGGGAATATAATGACGCACAAAACAGAAAAGGATCTCTGCCCCTGTGGAGCTTATGCTCAGCTGGGAGCAACATTTAATAAACAGTTAATAAATTAACAATAGTTAATAAATCTATTGACTTAGATTACGATAAATGATAGGAAAAGAATTAGCAAGTGCCATGAAAGAGAGTAACACAGGACATCTACCGAAATATGGCAATCAAGGAAGCGGTCTTTGAGAGGGATCAGTCAACATTTTCGGTCTGCCCATCACTTCATCAGTTACCAGTTAAGATACATA
The DNA here is from genome assembly GCF_024362965.1 of Panthera pardus. Lineage (NCBI taxonomy): Eukaryota > Metazoa > Chordata > Mammalia > Carnivora > Felidae > Panthera > Panthera pardus. The sequence goes on along the minus strand of NW_026526677.1, from coordinate 30,605,579 downwards.
AGAAACAGACTTCCCTAATCATGTGTAACATAATGTAAGGAGCCATGAAGCACGTATGTGTGTACACACACACACACACACACACACAAACACACACACACACACACACACACACACACACACACACCAGAGATATTTAGATCACTCTATCAAACATGCAGTTCCTTTAAAATTTCAATTTTCATGAGAACACTCAAATACCGCCATCTTCTATTATTGATTAGCAGAAAATTAACTAAAGTATATTTTTTTCAAAACCTACTCTTGTGATTGAAAATCTTTCTAAAATGTGTTCAATCAACTTCTTCGAGATCATGATCTGAGCTGAAGTCAGATGCGTAACCGACTGAGTCACCCAGGTGCCCCATTCAACTTCTTGCCTCAGTAAGACAAGCAAAGTAAGGGTCTAATGTTGAAGCAACTGTGTGGGAAGTAAAAAACGTACAAGATTGGAATGAATGTGTGTATACTCACTGCTCACGTATTCATCCCCCTCCTACTCACCCCAGCCCCCGGGGAAGCCATGTGTTTACGAAAAGTGGGCCTGTTCTTAGACCCAGGTGAACGGATCCTGATGAATTGGTGATTTTTTTTTCCCTTGCCAGCGACTGGTTTAAAGAGGTGCATGTCACCCAATCCTTGTATGTGAGCCATGAGGGGCAGTCTGCTGAAGGCTTCTGGGAAATGGACACTACCTACACGAAGAAGGAATGACCCCTTTTCCCACTAAACTTCATGTTATGCCTTCATGCTGTGCTTGGCACTTCACGAGTCACTCTCCAACCTTAGTGGCAAGGCTGATAACATATGAGGACAGGAGAAAGGGATGTTGAAAGAACCCAGGCCCCTGAATGACCAGATCCAACGCTTTGCTCCCAGCCTGCTTGTTATCTGAGATAATAAGTCCTTTGCTGTTCAAGCTATTCTGTTTCTTGCAGCCAAAAGCCTCCTGATTTAACTCACTATGTTTACACTTCCACATGCCTAATTAATAGTGTTTCTCCCAAACACTGCTATTTGTATACCTTCTACTCCTCCTTACAAGAGCCTGGTAAGAGATCCTGATTTGTGATTTGCTGCCTTTGGCACAAATACTCAGGGTTCCTGTAAACAAATCCTATGATGATGATAATTATGAGGCTTAGAACCAGCACATATAACACCCATTCTTTGTTGGGCACCGTCCTAAATAACTATATATATATTTACCTACTTAATTCTGCAAGAACTGTATGAAGTAGGAACTATTATCCCCTTTTACAGATGAAGTAACTGAAATACACAGGTCATAGTGGAAAAGAATAGCCTATTGTTACGGGTGATGAGAGCTTGCAGAATAGCATCCCTGAACTTGACAACGGATACTGTCATAAGTAAGAACTGTGGCTGTGAACTGGCAGTAAAGCCTCAGAAGAGCTCATTAAAACCCCAATTATTTAGATCCACCAGGAGAAAATCTGATTTCCTAAGACTAAGCTAGATTTCAAGAATCTCAATTTTTTTTAATGTTTTTTTTTTTTTACTGAGAGGCGACAGAGAGAGTGCACAAACAGGGAAGGGGCAGAGAAAAGGTGAAAGGGAGAATCCCAAGCAGGTTCTGTGCTCTCTGTGCAGAGCCCAATGTGGGGCTCAATCTGACAAACCATGACATCATGACCTGATCATGACCTGATCAAGAATTAGATGTTTAACCGAGTGAGTCACGTGAGCACCCCTCAAGAAACTCAACTTTTAACTATCTGCCTGGAACATTGTGATAAGCAGTCATTTTGAGAAGACATGAACTTGAACTTGGGAAACTGCATGGCTCAAGATCTGGAGGACATACCAGAGGATAAACTGATTTGATCTATTAACTCCTTTTCAAATAGATATGCAAAAAGCTTCATAAGTTAACTCCTATAAGAATGGTGAGATAACCTTAATTCTGTATGGATTAGAATCATAAGCCAAGGTTAATTTGCTTCCTAAATCCTACAGGACACAACAGTTGCATGTGTTTTCCTGTCTTCCTGACTGCCTGCTTCCTATACTGACTCCAACTTTCCCCACAATATGCCAAGAACCTCCACAACAGACATAGAACAGTCTACAATGTGAAGGAAACTTAAAAATCCCACCAAGCCAAGGTGAGAGTCATTTCAGGAACTTTCTAATGGAGATACTTGAAAGTGTGGATTGGTTATCAAGAGTTAAAATAAAGCAGGCATACGTTTCACTATGGCAATTTTCTGTCTACCACGGAGAGCATGAACATGACCAAAGAGCAATGACACTAAACCATGAATCTCCTTACCCTACAACATGGCAGACATTACTAATCAATCATAACATCTTTCCCACTGAGTCTGGAAGGGGCATGAAGACCCTTCCTAACAAAGTGCTTCAGGGCTGGAAATCCCTAAGAACATGAATAAAAATTAAGATATCTCACTGATAGATCAAAAAAATGTGAAAATATGCATTCATTTCTCAGACATTCATCTGGTGCATCCAAATCTCGCTATTATTATTTCTGTAGCTCCTCGTTTCTTGTTCCTAAAGAGCACTTGGATAAATGTTTGCTGAATTCATTTAATTTTTTTCTACTAACTTTGGCCAAAGGATTTAACATTTCCCTAACAGGAATATTAAACTCAGCAGAGCCCATGAAACACTGGAACCAAAACAGTTAATTAGCAAGTCACCAAGACTGGAGCAAGAAGCAGGAGGCAGAGCTTAGAAAGCTGCCCGTTTTTCTTGTAATAAAGAAAATAAAGACAGTAATTCTAAGAACATTTATTAACCCCCCAGTATGGGTAATTGCCATCAGATGTGGGTCTGTCAGTCTTGCATTAACATAAGCTACTGCATCTTGGTTTTCAATGGCACAGTAATGCCCATGATACTGCAGATAAGTGCTAACGCTGGAGTTTTGAGAACCAAGCCCTGTGTCCAGCAAATGCTTTTAAAAGAATTTCACTCTCAATGGTTGCTTGCCCAGAGAAATTCATTTTATGTTTAAAAAAAAAAAGTAAGAAAGAAAACAAGGAGGCATTCAATTGAGCAAGCATTTTCTTAACTCATTTTAAGATAATCTCTTGCGTTCACCAACAATTTCTCCAATGGGTGGAACCACAGAAAGAGACTTTGTATGGTTTGGCTGCATGTTTCATTCTATATTGGTGTATGACCTAAAATAATGGAATGGTGATAAAACAAAAAAAGAAAGGCTTTATAATAGTCAGGACACGCCGACCAATTTTAAATTGAATTACACAGCCTGCTAATCTTTATGATGGGATAAAATTTCTTTCAACATTATGCATTATACTAAAATTTGCAGCACTTCCCCCTCCCCACTTCTCGAGCTGAGGGCCCCCCACGCACACCTCCCCAGTGATAAAGCTTCTTTTCAACCCCAAAAGCATTGTTCCTGCTGACTGGGAAGGCAGGGCCCAGCTTGTGCAAGATTTCATTTTTATAGCTATTGTTAGTTGGTGTGCATCTATATTTCACACCAGGGTATATACAAATGGTATTATGAACACTGGGCATCTTTTCCTAATGCCCACAAGCACACATTTTTTAAAAAGGATAGATTCGAACATATACATATATGGTGAAAGAGATTTTTAAAACCAGTAATATCAAGGAGCTTTGTTAAATTTTAGAAAAGGATGTGCAGAACACCATACATGCTGCATATGTGATAAAGAAGGCAGCCTGCAGAAACTCTGAACTATCCAAGTCCAGAAGTGGGAGTCACCCCACTGAAGTATGAGCCTGTCTGTCTGGGCTGTGTTCTTGCTCATTTGGCATGTTTCTCTCTCTTTAGGTGCTGGAGCAGGGTACTAATGTGAGGGGAAAGAGCTTGTTCCAAAAGTTCAACCCTGCTCACCCTGATGAAGAGAATTAAGACAGGGCAGCAAGAACTGTCTGGATTAAGTTTCCTGATCCTTCTCCTCCTGTACAGGGAAAGGGAGTTTCCAAATTTACCTTAGTAAAACCATGTATATTCCCAATACCTTAGACTATGGAATCTTAGTCTTTGAAGCATTTGACTTACTAAAATAAAAATGAAAGACACACCCATGAACACGGAGTTGTGAAAGATTCCTGTTCCCTATCAGTGGGCTATATCTGCAACTTTTTGTTTTTCAGTATCTGCAAGGCACGCAGAAACCATAGGTAAGAAAAAGAACTTTGATCTAGGAAGTACCAAAAGAGTATATGATGAATTATAAGCTACAGAGCAACTACCAGAAACTACTAATAGTGTCTGTTTTAGATATTTCTAGGAATAATAGACATTCTTTTAACTGACACTCAGCAGTCCTTCTGAGACACATGGTGACTGCTGCCCACAGTGCACTGACTAATGGCAGCCACGGTTATCCCTGGTGACACCTATACACCTCTGTTCTCATGTGTGGCATCCCAGAGTCACCTGCATTTCCCCCAAACTAGTTTCTGTCAGCTGTACGTTTTACTATAATTACGTAATACAATTATGTGTTACTTAAAATGATGAAATAGGAACATTAAAAAATGGCATAAATTTGCCGCTGTTCAAGGAGTAAATGACAGCACTTTAAAAAGTGAGGGGAGGGGCACCTGGATGGTTCAGTCAGTTGTCCGACTTTGGCTCAGGTCATGATCTCACAGTTTGTGGGTTCGAGCCCCACTTCGGGCTCTGTGCTGACAGCTCAGAGCCTGGAGCCTGCTTCAGATTCTGTGTCTCCCTCTCTGTCTCTTTCTCTCTCTCAAAAATAAATATTAAAAAAAAAGTGAGGGGAAAAGAATCATAAAAATCTAGAAGTATTCGGTACTCAGATTGTTTTGCAAGGATCTTTACGTCTTTCCTTGCCAATAAGTCAACTAAAATGGAAAACGCAATAAATATGATGAATGTTAGGTAAAGATAATAAGTTATACGTGTGATTTGCCCAAGAGAGACAGTGTTGACCTCTAATCACTATGTTCACATCCAAAGGAAAGGCTTCAGTGTGACTGCAGAAGACTGGCCCCAACATATGCATCCGTGTGCTTTAAGTTAAAATAAAAATATTTGGCTACATGTTTATCATTGTCACAGGTTCCTACTTTAGCTGACTTTTTGACTAACTGTACTTTCCAGTCCCTCGCACGCTGGGTTAGGAGGCTTTCACTGGAGTCAGGGCTGCACAAGGACACAGACGTGAAGGTAGCCATCCCTGACCTTCATGAGGCCTTCTCAAAGAACAAAACATCCAGAAGCAAAAGCTGTATCAGCATTACAAACATGTAGACAGACATGTATTTTTGGTTTCTACCTATTTTTATAGGAAAATCACAACTTTCCTCCCCTCCAGAGTGCTAAATATGCAAGTTTAAAGATACATTTGTCACTTCATATACCAGTCATTTTCAGGCTCTGTGGTTACATTACTTTCTGAATCCAGGCTTTCTGTGAAGAAAAGATTCATAAAATGAAAAATATGAAAATATGCAATGAGAAAATGAAAATACCAGTTTTCTTTCCCTAAATTAAGAAACTTATAAATGACAGCTTCTTACACAGTACTAACTACATGCAGTGCTCATCCTTTGCCACCACCACCACCACCATCATCACCATCACCACCACAATTACCACCATCATCATGATCACCACCACCACCATCATCACAATCACTATCACCACCACCACCAGCATCATCACCATCACCACCACCACCAACAACAACAACAACACCATCATCATGATTGATCACCACCACCACCACAACCACCACCAACATCATCACCATCATCAGAACCACCACCACCACCATCACCACCATCACCACCACCACCAGCATCATCACCACCACCACCACCACCACCACCATCATCAGCATCACCACAATTACCACCATCATCATGATCACCACCACCCCATCATCACCACCACCACCACCATCACCACGGTCACCACCACCACCACCACCAGCATCATCACCATCACCACCACCACCACCACCATCACCACCATCATCATCATAATCACCACCACCACCATCATCACCACCACCACCACCACCACCACCATCACAATCACTACCACCACCACCACCACCACCAGCATCATCACCATCATCAGCACCACCACCACCATCACCACCATCATCATGATCACCACCACCACCATCATCACAATCACTACCACCACCACCACCACCATCACCACCATCATCATGATCACCACCACCACCACTACCACCACCAGCATCATCACCATCATCAGCACCACCACCACCATCACCACCATCATCATGATCACCACCACCACCATCACCATCACCACCACCACCACCACCACCACCACCATCATCACCATCACCACCACAATTACCACCATCATCATGATCACCACCACCACCATCAGCAGCACCACCACCACCATCACCACCATCATCATGATCACCACCACCACCATCATCACCACCACCACCACCACCACCATCACAATCACTACCACCACCACCACCAGCATCATCACCATCACCACCAACAACAACAACAACACCATCATCATGATCACCACCACCACCACAACCACCACCAACATCATCAGCAGCAGCACCACCAATACCATCACCACCATCATCATGATCACCACCACCACCATCATCACCATCACCACCACCACCACAATTACCACCATCATCATGATCACCACCACCACCACCACCATCATCACCACCACCACCATCACAATCACTACCACCACCACCACCACCACCAGCATCATCACCATCATCATGATCACCACCATCACAATCACTACCACCACCAGCATCATCACCATCACCACCACCACCACCACCACCATTATCACCATCATCAGCACCACCACCACCATCATCGCAATCACTACCACCACCACCACCAGCATCATCACCATCACCATCATCAGCACCACCACCACCACCATCATCACCATCACCACCACCACCATCATCGCAATCACCACCACCACCATCATCACCACCACCACCACCACCACTACCATTACCACCACCACCACTACAACCACCCCCCCCACCACCACCATCACCACCATCATCATGACCACCACCACCATCATCATCACCACCACCACCACCATCATCATCACTATCACCATCACCACCACCATCACCAAGACTACTGCCCTCTGCTCCTGTTCCAAGAGCAATTCCAGATTCAGGTGATAAACCCACAGGGCTTTGATACACTGTGGGCAATGAATCGTGACTGGCTGTGTAGTATGAAATTATTTAGTCAGTAGGTTAAGCATTAGACAACCTTGTCAACATTGTACAGAGAAATGAAAGCTCACAGGCTGTCTGGCTTACAGTCTGATATCTGTCCTCACAGGGGAGTTTAGTCTTCTCAAAAGAGAAAGAAAATTTACCTCCCAACCTTATATTCAAACCAAGGAGAAAAATTCAAAGTAGAGGGTAATTAAGATTCATATAAGTGGCAGGGAGAAAGGAGAGAAAACTGTTTAATTGTGCAACTTTACCCCATAAGAGGATAAAAAATGTGTTATTTCCTTCCTGCTCCTGAAATTTCAATAGAATATAAGGAACAAGTCGGGAAAAAAGTTTATTTCAGTTTCATAAGGCACACAAACTTGTAATAACATCTAAATCTGGTAGATCAATAATGCATGTGATAGTTAGCTGCTTAATTATTCATTTTGGATATACCAAATAGGGCTTTAAAACAAACTCCAGATGTGGATAGAGCTAGGAAATACAGGCAGTGTAATAAAAAATAAAAGTCATTTTTTTCCCCAATGTAATTCTTTTACGGAGCATTGTAAAAATCTCCTCTAATTTTCAAAATTAGAAAGAGACACTCTGATTAAGAACTTTATATATAAGGGTGCCTAGGTGGCTCAGTCAGTTAAGCATCCGACTTCAGCTCAGGTCATGATCTCATGGTTGGTGGGTTCGAGCCCCGCATCAGGCTCTGTGCTGACAGCTCAGAGCCTGGAGCCTGCTTTGGATTCTGTGTCTCCCTCTCTCTCTCTCTGCCACTCCCCCACTCACACTCTATGTCTCTCTATCTCTCAAAAATAAACATTAACAAAAGGAACTTTATATATATATATTTTTTTGACAATTATGTGTTTTACAGACTATTACAAGTGCTAAAATCAAATGCCCTATATATCCCATTTCAAAATACGTACATAAAAAGGGCATATATCACAATATAAAAACATCACAAGGTGACAAATAAAAATAAATGCTAGCATAAGAGCAGTAATCAAAGATATGTGATAAAAAAAAGATTGTTGACAAATCAAAACAGAAGACTACTTGAAGGTTGCCATATATGGTTGCAAAAGTTGTTGACTGAACAAAAGTAGCAGCCAAAGAGAGGAGTAGGAGCTGTGTGCCATTCAACAAACATGAATTCATTAGGTCCAGGGGACACCTCTTTACACTTGGTACAAAAGCACCTCACAAGCAGCAGCCCTAATCAGGAATAACATATTGGAAAACCTAAAACATTTCTAAACGAGAGTGCAAACTACTCCTGTTTCCTTCCCTAAGTAATAAAATAGATAAACAACAACAAGAATAAACAAAATCAAAGCCAGGTGTAGAGATCTAACTGTGAGTTTCGAAATGAACCCCCGTTTTAGGCTAAACTATAAATGCCTACTAACCAACCGTCTTTGAAGGAATCCTTCAACCCACAGCTCTGGAATGTGTCTTCAAGTTTCCACAAGGACTAACTCAGGCCAGAAACACCCAGAGACTCTGAGTGTAGAAGTTTCCAGTACCAGATTATCAAGACGCTTCATCTCATACTTAACACATTCTGCCCAGCAGCAGTCTAGCAGCCTTCTATCAAACAACCTAGTTTTTTTAGTTCATTGTACCTTGCAACTTCTCTGAAACTTGACATTAGATTCAAAGTAAGAAGTATAAAAATGTTAACTGAAAAATGATTAATAAACTGGGGCCACCCATGGGTGTGAGAAGTGCTGTCTATACATTAATGGGCCTTCTGGTACTTCACCTTGAACTCCACTCCACTTTCTGCTCCTGAGGCTAATGGCCTGCCCTGCATGCAGGACTGGCCGTACTGAATTACATGGGCCAGGCTGCCATTATGTCCTCTTCTCTTTCATCTTCCTTGCACAACTCCAAATGAACATGTGTAGGGTGAGCTAATGATTTGCTGCGTATCTCTGATGAGTACTATATTATTTGCATCATAATATTTTCATTTCTTCCCCCTGCACATAATGCCACGTTGACAGCAAGGTCAGTTAAGTTACTATAAGGAATTTTTAATGAAAACAATTATAAATTTAAAATAACTGTGTTTAAAGCACTTAACAGTCACTAGGGTCAAGTGATTACAGCAGTTACAAGACCCATGGGACATGTTCACACCAAAACAAAGTGAATAAATTACCTCAGCTGGCGCATGTAATCACTAAGTGACCACAGGGGTCAGGCAGAGTGGAACCCTGAACACTTTCACGCAAAACCAATAATGAAAATTTATCAGTCAAAAGGAGGGGGGGGCATTGGGGGAACATCAAGAATTAGTGCATGCAGTGATAGACTGGAAGCAGACCTGACTCTCCATGCCACTTGAAGGGCCAGGAAAATGACATTTGAAAACCCAGGGGACAGCTGGAAAAAAAGATTCCAGGAAACAATACACAGGCAGGCTGGGAGGGGATAGGAGAGCTAAAGTGGAAGTGATCTATGCAGTATCAGCAGGTTCAAAGCCATACCAAGTTCAAAGCCATACCAAGGGTCACTTTAGTATAAAGATGAATGTCCTGATCCAGAAACCTGTGGTTGGATCTGGAAATGTATTCGGAGACTGCAATGTAAGACGATGAGGGATGTGATGTTAATAAAACAATCATCTCTAACATTTACATGGCACCTCATATCTTCTGAGGATGTACCTATTTCCCTTTGTTGTAGAGAAGAGGTGGCTGAAGGTCAGGGAAGCAACATGTTTTGTTCATGGAAGTACAACTAGTAAGTGAAGAAAACCAAACTTTTATCAAGGAGTCCCTATGAGCTCAAGATTCCACTGGAGTGTGCTCTCAGAAGACTCATAATCAAAAGAGGAGACAGGAAGCCCTAAAGTGATGTGTGCTCATGGTCTGAACACAGTATACAAGGGGGGGGAAGGGGTAACTACCAAGTGGGAAGGCAGGGCAGTTTCCCAACAGAGGTAACCTTTGAGTTGGGCCTTAAAGAATGAGGAAGAGCTCACGAAAGAAAGGAAGAAGACTGGCAAGCAGTGGGATCAACAGGAACAAATATTCAGTTATTTAGCAAAGATTTATTGAGTGCTTACTAAGCATCCAGCACTGTCTGGGACCCCATCAGTGACAGGGAGCAAAAGAGACAGGCCCACTGTTCTCACAGAGCTTGCTTTCATTCATTTATCTGTTCTCTCAGTGCACATGTTCTGAGAAGCTCCCATGTGTCAGGAACTATTGTAGGTATAGAGAATACAGTGGTAAACAAGACAAGTCCAGACCCTCATGGAGCTTGCCTTCAGTGGAAGAAGAACAATAATACAACACAGAAGTAGGAAAAATAAGATCTTACCTAGGAGGTGGCATTTGAACAGAGACCACCCCCCAGACCAAAGAAACTAAGTACAAAGGTTCAAGGTGGGAACACCATGGACCAGAACATGGCTGTGGTCAGAGAAGGGGGAGCAAGGGAGAAAATGATAAGACAGAAGCCCAAAGAGCTAAGGAGAGAGCAGAGAGAAGTATGGAGGGGAGTGAGGCTGGAGAGATAGGTTACACCGGTTCATGAAGAGCCTTAAATATCACAATGGACTGCATCCCATCAGTTAATGGTTAGTAAAATACATTCCACAAAATATCAGTCTGGTGGGAAACCTCATGGAAAAGGGCTCTGGGCCTCCATCTCTGCATCCGTAAAAATGGTCATAACAGCATCAACCAACTTGAGTATTGTGGGTATTAAATGAGTTAATTCCTGTGAAGAGTCGGGCAATGGTGAGTGCTCAGTGATACAATGATGAGTGTTATTATTCATATACGATCCCAAGAAAGATGAATGGCAGGCTGGACCTTGGCAGTTTCTTTAGGCAGAGTGGAGGTCCGAAAGACACTTTTGGTGCCCGGGTTAACACTAATGTCAATGGGAAGGGGAATTCAGGAGAATGAGCAAGATTTGGAGAAGATATTAATTCACCGGAGATATACTCGTTTTGAGATATTTTGTGTACCTTCTGCAATCTATGGCAAAATACCTAGTCACTAGTTACATGCAATTATCTGCAGAGAGAGAGAGAAAGAGAGAGAGAGAGAGAGATAAAATCAGTACTCCGCTCCACAAATAAAAATCTCAAAGAATAACAAGAAGCTCCCAGATTTTGGTACATAGAATTAACACAGGAAGACAAGCTGCCTCCCACCAGATAGAAAACAATGACCCTAAATCCTCGGCCCTCCACTAACAACCCTATGCAAAACTGGGTGAGATATTGAAGCGTTCTGAGTTCCAGTTGCCTAAAGAAAAAAGGGAAATCACACTGACAATCAGAGGCTGGATGTCAAGTGCAACGATCCGCTCTTTCATTCCCTTCTGCATTTTCAGTGCCTATCACAAAGCAGGACCTGGCCCTTAGAAGGCAGTTAGAATATATGCAAATAATCTTTTGAGGATGAAGTCCCTTCATGTTCTGGGAGACAAGGATCCTCCTCTAGGATTTAGCAATACCAGCTAATCCTTGAACCCTAACCCTAACCCTAACGCAGGGGTTGGAGGGCCAACCCTCCACGCAGTGGAAAATCTGCACATAACTTTGACTCTCTGAAAATTTTAATGACTAACAGCTTACTCTTGACTGGGAGCCTTACCGATAATTTGAACAGTTGATTAACACGTTTAGTATGTATTATATGTATTATAGACTGTATTCTTACAATGATGTAAGCTAGAAAAATGTTATTAAATGTTATTAAGAAAAGCATAAGGAAGAGAAAATAATTTATAGTTCTGTAAAAAATCTGCATAAGTGGACCCGTGCAATTCAAAACCATGCCGTTCTAGGGTCAAATGTACATAATTTGGGGCTTCAGTTTTCCCTCTTCAATAAGATGGTTTGGAAAAGGTGGGAGACATTTTTGTTTCCAACAAACTCCTTTCCAAATTTTTTATTTTAAATAGTGACACAGTTATCATATGGTAAAATTCAAAAGGATTCCCCCTTTTCAGAGAGTGTTTATCCAGCCTTTTCTATTTAGCTGATGAAGTAATGGTGATATGTGTCCTGCCCATGTCTGTTTCTTTTTAAGAGATGGGGATTACTTCAGAAAAGGAGAAACCAGGAAGCTTTAGAACTGAAAGCTGGAAGAAGAGTGGAGTCAATGTCCAGTTCTTATGTTGACTCACAATGACCCTAGTCTGTCCTTCCACATTTCTGGATCTCCATTCATCCATCAGCAAGACATCAGCAATACTGTCTGCCCATATCAACTTCCCTGAACCATTATAAGCATTAATGATCTAATATACTCAAAGGTACTTTGAGTCCTTTGGAGGAAGGATGTCATATAAATTAGAAGCATTATAATTAATGTAATTTAAGAAAATGGCTGGCCATAACAAAGAGAATTAGGTTCACACAGATCACAAATGACCTAGTCATCATGTCCTCAGGTCACTAACGATCCTTCCTAATGGAACAAAATCCAATCTTACTTATTTGAGCATATTCAGTTGTTCTGTGTTTGGGTTCATTTTTCCCCCAAGAACCTTCTAAATTCTATATCAAAATTGAACTGTGCTTTAAAAGTAATTTTGTCCTTATTGAAAAAATGTTTTATATATAAGCTAGACATAAAGCAATTCACTTTAGGGAAAAAGATTCTTCAATGTAAAAAAGGACAAGTCGATAATAAACATGAATCAACTGTTGTTTGGGTGAAGCAAATACAGTAGTACAGACGAGAAAACAGGCACTTTTTGAAATCCTACAATCTTCTATTAAGGAGAAAAAAAAGCAAAACCCTAAATAAATTCCTTAAAATAGAGGCTATTAAATAAATTATGACTTTAGAATGATAACTGGGAAAACCAAATTATGAATCAAAAGCTAAAAAGTACAGGATGTCAGGTATTGGTTTTTGTGAGCAGGTTAAAGATTAAGAAACTTCTTTGATATTAAACTCTAAACAATAAGAATCAGGGAATTCTAGGCTCTAAGGAACTTTCTAGCACATTCTCCTCTGTAAATCATGGTAGAAGCATCTTGTTTGTTCTTAAAGCCTCCTAGAAAACTTTTTTTTAAATGTTTATTTATTTTTGAGACAGAGAGAGACAGAGCATGAATGCGGGAGGGTCAGAGAGAGAGGGAGACACAGAATCCGAAGCAGGCTCCAGGCTCTGAGCTGTCAGCACAGAGTCAGACCCGGGACTCGAACTCACGGACCGCGAGATCATGACCTGAGCCGAAGTCAGACGCTTAACCAACTGAGCCACCCAGGCACCCCGAAAACTTCTTTATTAGATATGACTCTTAAGTGGTAATAAAACTGTATCTCTATAAACATTCCAATGAGGCTCCCCTGCTCAAATCATTTCTGAAACTTTTTCATTGGGAACTGCTAGGGACTTCTTTAGAGGGCATTGTATCACACCATTGTTAGTTTTGTTTTGTTTTGTTTTTTAATTAAGGTATACTTGACATATAGCATTATATTAGCTTCAGGTATACAACATAAGGATTTGGTATTTGTATAAAACGCAAAATGATCACCTTGATGAGTCTAGCTGACATCTGTCCCCACACATAGTTGCAAATTTTTTTTTCTTGTGATGAGAACTTCTAAGTAACTTTCAAATATGTAATACTTGTATATAACTATCCTACAGCATACAGTATTGCACAATACTGTATTCCACTGTACTATGTAGCTATACTAGAGCATACAGTATTGTTAACTACAGTTATAACTGTACATTATACAGTTATAATGTTTCACATTATATCCCCATGACTCTATTCTGTTGCCATTATGTCACACCATTATTTTTTATTGCAAATGTGTATCTCAACTTACCCACTTCACAAGCTCCAGTTCCTAATAATTTTGTATTGTTTAAAAAAAGATCAGAAACCTTAAATGTGACCACCGTGCCTAGAAATCATTATGTGTAAGAGTTTAAACAGTAAATTGAAATCTGCCATCAATAATCTGGCTGAAGCCTGGTGTGCTGGAGTTTGTGAAAGAGGAGCCAGTGCACAAGAATGGTTCCCAGAAGGAGGGGCAGCGACACTGGGGAGGAGACGGGGTGTGCCAGATTAAAGATCAGGACAGGAGGGAGATGACAGGACACTGAGACGGAAGGGCAGGAAAAGGGCAGGCCTGGCCCCTCAGGGGTGTAGTTCAGAGGTAATCAGAATCTGAGGAGATGTCTGTGTGTGCTGGACCTGCAGTGAGTGTAAAGGAGACAGGGCCAGGTTTCTGGTGGCCACACGAGGCCAGGGTGCTCACCCTTTCCTCTGCTTCACAGGCAGAATGGGCCACAGGCCAGCAGATCACTATGGCATAAGAGACCATAAGGCCACTTTCCCTGAAGTTCTGCTCTCCCAGGGAGTAAGAGAAACCCACCAACAGGACAGGAAGAAGTCACGGCATGCTGAGTAACATAAAAGAACAGGTAACACTTGCTGACCATTCACTAACTGTACGCATTGAGTATCCATTATATAATTTAACCTCGCAGCAATGCTTGTAGATTAGACACACTAAATATAGATACAAATACACAGATACAAACTTTTTTACAGACGAATAAATTGAAAATCACAGAATTAACAATGCTGAGAACAGGATTTAAACACAGACAAAATCCAGTACTCATACTCTTAACTTTACACCATACCACCTTTTTATACTTCAGCACACACACATGCAATCATATACCACATAATAGGATACATGCCAGCTGTTAATAGAAGCTATCCGTGAACTATAAGATATACTGGTGATCTTATTTTCTTCACTGTACCATTATTTACATTTGTTCACAATGAGTGTGTAAGCTGTCACGATCAGAAGAAAAGAGTTTGCGGTCGTTTTTAAGAAGCCCTCAGAGGATGAAGATTTTCTGCCACTGAAGACATTCAAAACTATGTGACACAAACTTTCAAATACAGTGGAGTATTAGGGAGAAAGCATAGTCTTACCAGAGGGAAATTTGACAATCTAGAATAAAACCACTTTTTAAGGTATGCATCATTTGTAGCAACAATTCTACTGCTAGAATTATACAAATATAACTTAAGTTATACAAATATAACTTAAGGACGTTTGCAAGGAGAGCAGGTAGGACGTTTGTCACATCAGTCCAGATAATAAAAGAATGAAGACCAGGGCACCTGGGTGGCTCAGTCCATTGAGCATCTAACTCCTGATTTTGGCTCAGGACATGATCCCAGCGTCGTGGGACAGAGACTTGTGTTGGGCTCCTTGCTGAGTGTGGAGCCTGCTTAAGATTCACCGCCCCCCCCCGCCCCCCACCGCCTGCCCCTCTCCCTAACTCACGCTCACACACTTTCTCTCTCTCTCAACTAAGAAGAAAAAAAAAAAAAAGAAAAATGAAGACATCTTAGGTGTCCAGTAACAGAGATCTGGCTAAATAAACCAGAGAGCACGCACACACACAGCAGAATGCTATGCTAATGCAGAGCACAATGTGTTAATTTTCTTTAAGTTACAGGATAATATGCACAGTTCTATTAATTTTTAAAAATAGTCATTAAACAAAAAGCCCTTAAAGGGTGAATATTTGCTGCTATTGAGAATATTCAAAACAGAAATAGAAGGTGGAAAATTTCTCTCAAATTCCATAACCAAATAGTAATTACTCTGAAGACTGGATTACAGAGGGATGTATATTTTCTACTTTGCATACATCGAACACTTGAATTTTTATACTATATGTGCGTTGTATTTATATAGAAAATATTCTTTTTTGGGAAAAAGTGTTTTAGTCATATTTATTGATGTGGAGAGTTATTTGTGATACTTTAAGATGAAAAGACACTATAAAACAGTACTAATATAAATTGCTATTTTGGTAAAAGGTGTGTGTGTGTAAATACCAACAGAAAACATTCTATAAAGATTCACACTAAAATGTTAATGGTGGTTATTTCTGGCCATGGGTAATTTTGTTTTCTTCTTTCACTTATCTCTATTTTCTAAGTTATCAGGCATGAACATGTATACAATGTATTATAAGAATAAAGTAAATAACCCACCCAGACTGTGAAAATTTCTCCTAAAGACCAGCTCCAAAACTCTGGGCCAATAGCAAGATCACTGGAAAAGGGACTTAGTCTCCCAATGGGATTCTTCTGAAAGAAGCAAAATCAATTTACACATCTATTATCTGTGATGTTTGTTACAGCCACACTCTGTTACAACCATGTCTAATACAATGCTCCTGCAAATATGAATAACCTTCTTAAGATTTTCCTTGGGAACATTTTCATTCTTCTTCTCAGGCCTAGGGAAACTGAAGCTAAAAGCTATTACATAACCACCAAGACCAAGGAAAAGTCATAATGAAAAGTTCATGGCATCGGCATTGGCACTGTGCTAAAAGGGATTCTGATAGACTAGACCATTCTATGTAAACTTCTGGCTGAAAGAATAGGCCACCCAAGAACTCTGTCTAATTTTAATAGGAAACGAAACAACAGCAAAACCTTTCTAAATATTTCTGCACAGTATAGAAGGATCATTAACAATAGCCAACCAGTTGTTATAAATACTTTGAGAAGGAAGAGAAAGAAAAGGAAGGGAGGGGAAAGACACTGCACATACAGAACTACAGAATTTTAAAGTTTAAGCCACAAGTCCAGGCAGAAAAAAAGTCTTGCATCTTTCTGTTCATGCATTCATTCCACGATTCAACAACCACTTCTGGGAACTATGTCTTAGGCCCTATACTCAGAACTGGGTATACAAAGAGCTCCCATTAGGCACATGCTGTTGTCTAGTAAGAAAGAGATGAGTAAACAATTACAGAACAACCATGAATGTGCAACACGCATATGCCATAATCAAGAAGTACCAAAAATATCCTGAAGAGGTGAGGACAGCAGGGATGAAATCAAGTGGACAGTGAAGAACACTTAAGAATATCAAAGAGGCACAGGTTGGAAGAGCACAGGGGCAAAGCGAAGGAAGACCACACATGGCCCAATGCCTCACAAAATGTACCTTTAGGCACATCAGTGGTTCAGAATTTACTACCAATAAAAATAATAGCATTGTAACTAGCAAGTATTTTATAGTTGGCAAGTTTATTTTTAAGCCACTTCTGTGATCAGCAGGCATTTGTGCCAAGAAGGAAAAGAAAATGCTATAATGGTTGAGTGGCTAGGTTCCTAGTTCAGCTCACCAAAGGCTATTCATTGGTGACATTACCTGTAGCATATCTGACCTCACATAGTAATGGGACAATAGGATTTAACTATTACTTTAAAAAGAATTTCTTTGGGAAAGATGTATCCGTCTCTCTTTCCCACAATTCTGCAGTCCCTGGAAATAAGAAGCCACATGTCTCCCTGACCCTGGGTTGGTTCCCTTGAAGACAGCCCCACAGGTGGCAGCTGGGTAGGGAGAAGGGTGGGTGTTTTGGGAGATGGAGAACTGGGGTGTCTGATCCACCAGACTTGGCACAAGTGAAAAACAGGATTCTGGTGCCTCCCTCAGGGTGGCAGAGATGGAAATTTAAAGTTTTATTCTCCAACCCATGGCAGAGATTTCAGAGGAAAGGGGCTAACAGGGCAACAGCAGCAGCTGTCAGAATATACTGGTGTTTTTGAATTCAAGTGCTACTAAGTGGGAAAGATCTGCCCACAGAAGTAAAGATTTTCAGGCTCCAGTCAGTGGCTATTCATTTCAAGGACTGAATGAGTGCGATGAAATGCTAATGTCACAACATAATTTAGACATCCCTTGGAGTTTATGTGTCTGGCTGCATCTTCAGTATTCTTTATATTTACTTTCTTGTAAGTTACTGCTATCGAAATTGTCTACACCAAATGGTAAGAATGCTTCTCCACCTCATAACACCCTCCCACCAGCCAGCTCACATACAGAGGCGGTTTTAACGTGACATACACCCACCTTAGACCCTCAGCCTCCACATGTGTGAGTGTATGTGTTAAGGGAGGCAGTTAATCAAAAAACCACCATTTCACCCAAGATATGGTCCCTCCAGCAGGGATCCTAAGCCCCAGATTGGGAATAGAGAAAGACAGGAGGACACGCTTAGAAAATGGAATCTGATGGCCTCAAGTTCAAATCCTGAGGTTATCTCCTAGTTGCTGTGATCATAATCATAGATGAGTGAACTTCAAGTCTCAGTTTCCTCATAAGTACAAAAGAAGCTAATACTAGCTTGCTCATAAGTAATAGAAGCTACTTCATCACTTATTGTGAGGACTGCATAAATGGTATATGTAATTTGGGGATGAAGAACAGGTATATACACAAATAACACATGTTAGTTCAACCCCGCTCCCCATTCAAGTTCTAGTCCCCATGTGGCCATTTATTATCTCAGTGACCCTGGGTAACTCATGTGCTCTCCAACCTCAGTTTCCCCTTCTCTCAAATTAGAAGCCAGGAGCTCTGAGGGCTCTAAAAGTCCTAGAGTTCAGTCCAGTAAGGGAGGCTTGTTTTTGGTTTCTACTCTTAACACTCTTTGGTGCTCCCTCTTACAATCTTGATCATTCTTTAAATCCATGGTGCCAGTCCCTTCTGATTTTTGGATATTTTGCCTCTGGCTCTGTTGTCTTCCTCTACCTTATTTGTTGAAAGTTGTCTACAGGCCAGGACTGTGTTAAGACTAGTCCACACTTGGGGCGCCTGGGTGGCTCAGTGAGTTGAGCGTCCCACTTGGGCTCGGGTCATGATCTCACAGTTTGTGAGTTCGAGACCCCTGTTGGACTCTGTGCTGACAGCTCAGAGCCTCGAGCCTGCTTCAGATTCTGTCTCCTTCACTCTCTGCCCCTCCCTCGCTTGCATTCTGTTTCTCTTTTTCTCTTTCTCTCTCTCTCTCAAAAATAAACATTAAAAAAAATTAAAAAAAAAAAAAAAAAGAATGGTCCAAGCTTTATCACAGAGTGCATATGCACAACCACCATGGGGTATATTATTACTATACCCACTTTACAGAAGACAAAAATCAAGGCTCAAGAGTTAAACAACTTATGAAAGGTAGGGAATTCAAAACTGGTTCTTCCCAGCTGCTTGTTATCTTTACATGGTATATTACATTTCCAAGTTTGACTGTACCTAGTTTGAGCTCTATCTTCTTATGACCATGTGCTGTGCTAGCTTACCTCATAAATCACTTTGTATTAACAACTGGGTGTTACACCTGCCAGGTGGCCTATGTCCAAATTAACCAGGACCCATCATCTCTGAACCAATAGGAAATTCTCAGGTCCTGCAGCTGGTAGGTCAGGGTGAGATTCAAGACTAGTAGGACTTAAATACATCTTTCAAATAACAGCATATGGTCAAACAGCTAACTCAACTTCCAAATGAAACTGCTAGAAACTACTGTGTTTTAGTTCAAGCCTAAAGTGCAAGCTTACCAGCTGCTTCAAAAGCCTACTCTTAATAGCACAGAGTGGTAACAGAAAAGGGCTCACACTTTGGGATCAGACAACCCCAGGTTGACTAGCCAAGTGAACCTGAGTGGATTTCTTAACCTCTCTGGGCTTATCTATTAAATGATGTTGGGTAAGATAACCCACCTTAGCCTCAGGTTCCCCATCTGCAAAATGAGATAACATTTACAACCTTATAGGGATGGCATGAGGACAGAAGGAATGCTTGGCCTTGTAGTACAAACAGATTAGCCCGCTGGAGAATAAGGGAAGCTGGTGGGATGATCAGATCGTTTCCAATCATTGAGGTAGTCTCGAGCAGAAAGTTTGGAAATGAATTAGAGGTTCACTGAACTTGAAGGGCCTGCCAAGATCTGTAAGGACTCATGCCAGTGAGAGTTGGATGCCTTATTCTGACAAAAGCCCTAGACTGATGTAACCCTTGCCTCCACTCTGCTAGGTCATCTGGCAGCAGTTGCTAGCAGCACTTTTTTCAGGTGAAAGGCTTCCGTTGAGCCAAGTGGTAGAGTGTAATCTCACATCATCTCTCATTCTTCAGCACCATAAGGCAGCAAGGGTAACTGAGCTATTCTGGGCCTTCCCTGTGAGATCCCAACTTTATCCATAGCCCATGGGCTCCCTTTGGCCTCATGTTCTGAAGCCTTTTCTGAGACATGTTCCTTCTGCCTCACGAGATCAGAGGCGACATGTGAAGACAAGGAACTGATCGTGCAAATGGACCTCAGCATTTTATTTCCTTATCATTTTATTTCCTTAGTTACGGCACATTTCCATTTACAGAGTACTTTCCCTTATAAAATCTCCCAGTGTTTACTTCTAATCTACTAAATAACTCCTCTGACCTCTTCTTGTTTTTACCCTTTAAATATCTGTTGATGGTCCATTCACCACATTCCCCATTCAATTATTAATGGCCCACAAAAACTTACTAGCAGCAATCATTTACTGATTAATCTGCACAACAATCCAGAAAGACAGGTAGTATTAATCCTTAGTTCTGCAGAGGGAAACCAAGGGGAAAAGAGAGGTTAACTCAGTTGCCCAAGGTCAGTGGCTAAACAAGATTATAACCAGGATCTATCCCGTCTTGTATCTCTGTAAACACTTCCCACAGAGCTATTCCCTTTCTTTCCAATCAACATGGTCAAGGCAGCTAGATCATTCCTGTGTTTCAGTTTCACAGAACAGTTTTGAACTGTCAAGATTCAACCTCAAGTAATTTTGCCTGCAAACAGTTCATAAATAAAAGTTGCTAAAATTAAGAGATAACAGTACTTGAAAGCCAATTTTACAAAAGCAAAAGATGAGTGAAAAGATCTGGATTATAGACCCAGCTCTGCCACAAGGAGACTCTGAGAGTCCCATAACTTCTCTGTATCTCTGACTTATCTATAAAAATGAGAGTATGCTGAATGTTATTTAAGGTACCCTGCTGTTTGAGATGACGCAATAGCTACTAAAAGAGCATGAAATATAAAGCTCCAATATCCAATGCTGCCGAGATCATGGTGAAATCAGTATATCCATTCATTGCTAATGAAGTACAGAGCTACAATCCCCTTGGAAAGCAAGACATCAACATACAGCAAAAACCATGAAGAATTTCATGTCCTTTTACTTGGTAATTTAACTCCTACAGTGTTTTACCCTAAGAAATAAATCAATAGAAGCCAAAAGACATACACAAATGAAAATGCAAATTTCAGTGCCAGCAATCAGAGGAAAAATTACCAATTTCAATATTCATTTTTAGAGGGATGTCTCATTAAATAAAACCACAGAACCATATTAATGTCATGTTGCTATTTAAAAGGATGAACATGAAAATTATGCAAAGTCATTGAAAATCATGTCAATACTATTAAATGAAAATAGCCAGAAGTAAAAGAGCAGGTATGTACTCTGATGTCAACTACATAAAATGTGGATAGATGTGCAAGGTCACGGGAAAACTCAAAATAGTCATGTCAGTAGTTAGGCTTATTTTTTTGAAATATTTTAAGTGTTTTTAATGAATGTTGTTTTTCCATTAACAAATACATTTTATCATTTCATCAATTATTTAAAATTTTCTCAACCCCTGCCTTAATTTAGCTTGATGGAAAATGAATTTTAAACTTTCTGCCTAAATCTCCTGAGTAATTTTTATTGGCTGACGTATTATTCATGACATTATTCTTCCAGAGTGATTTCTGCTCTTTACTATATAATTCTTTAGTGTCTTCAGAGATTCTAAAATCTCAGAACCCCTGCCTTCTTTCCCTCACCTAAGAGGATTCTTTAAAAGATGTGTCATCTAATCTAGCTATGAATAACTCCATGATTGCCTTGCAATGCTAATATTTGGCAACTGCCTGACCCAGCAGCCCATATTTTTCCATAACCTCGACCTGCGGGTGCCCATACAGGAGCCACAAAGTTGCCATTATCCTTTTCTCGGTGTATATAGGATGGATTTCAAGTTTGGGGAGCTTTACAGCAGGACAGCTTATCTTTTCAGGAGTTTTAGGACACCCTCTAGTTCCCTTGGGAAAGTTGCTCCCAAGCAGTACTGGACCCTCCCTTCATATAAGGACTTTCACATCCTCCTTCATTTCTTAGAAATGCTCTCTTACTAGTAGGTCATCTGTACCTCTTTGCTCATAATATCTGGGAAAGATTGCAGAGCCAATGAATTAAAAATATGATTCTAGGTCTCATGTGTGCCAATGAATGCCCTCATTAAAGCAGCATGAGTGAGATGAGATGGGTTTCAAAGCTTTCCGTCCCTTTGCCCCAGAGCCGCTGAGGCCAGGCACTGAAAGGATGCACAGTAAAATTAAATATCTAAAAATTCATCTTTAATTAACAGAATTGGATTAAAGCTAGACACCACCGCATATCATACGAGAAATGGCTGAGCTGGCTTCCAAGTGCTCTAATTCAATTAGGACGCAGTGAGTGACACTCGGACGGGAAAGGTTAATTGGGGGCGCCAGAACGCAATCATTCCTTACCTAACCAGTCATTAAACTTCTTAACCTCTGAGGGCAGTCCCAGCTCGGTGAAATCGCCTGTGTGGAGAAGGATGTCCCCATAAGGCATCTGGATACCATCTGTTCTGGAGTGTGTGTCTGAGATGCAGACAAACCGCGTGTGGCCCGCTGGTTTTGGAGTGTCATATGGGATGGGGTCGACCCTAAAGTAGACATAACAGATCCCATAACAGTTAAATATATTAGAACCCTTGTAATTGTCATTGCACATACATATCGATTGTTATCCGTGAACACGCCCAGACAAACTGATGCAAAGGCAGAAGGGCCCGTTGTAACAAGGGAGACTTTGGGGTGCAAAGGAGAAAGCATCACCCATCTACAACTCCACTGAGCAAATTCAAAAAGGCTTACTTACCTGGTAGGAGAATTAAAAGGAAAGGATATCTTACATGTAGGATCAGAAATAACCCAGGAAACTGGCAGAGTGATGAATGGTGAAGTTTAGGGATATTGAACCCCAACTGGGGAAGCAAAATTATGCTATTTTCTCTCATCATGTTCCAATTGATCCCACTCCTCATTAAGAAATGGATAACTACATTTATTCCTTCTTAAACATGCATAACTTAAGCAATGAACTAATTTAGGGAGAACACTCAGCACATGCTTTGCCAACTGAGATGTGGAGAGATCTAGATAGTGCTTATATTTAATTTCCTTTCCACAACCATTCAACACCTGTATCTTCTTGTTTTTGCTAAGTGATTCACAAATCAAACCGTGGGGAGAGAAGGTGATGTCAAAATGGCAGGACTGAAAAGAAAAACATCGACTGTTGAAAGAACTTTGTCAAGCTCCTTCTTTACCACCATGAATTATCTGCAGTCCCAGTGATACCTTAGATCACTTGCAAGACTCCCAATGCCTTGGGCAAAGATTCTATTCAGTACAAATAGTAAGCCTTTTAATGGGTGTGTATAGATCTACATATACATTAATATATGTATAGTTTTAGAGACCTAAGCACTGTGAAATTACACTAGGGCATAAGAATCAAAAGGCAAAATGATCAACCCGAAGCAAAGAAAATGAAACAGAACAGTCTCATTTAATTGAGTGTAACAAAGTGTGCTAAATAAACTTGGTAAAAGAAATGCAAATCTGGCTCTTCAAGCATACAGTTTTAATTATTTAAGGGGTTTGTAGCAGAGTTAAGGATGCTTTAACTATATTAACTCTACACTGACAGCTTCCTTTAATTTCTCTGTAGGAATGTACACTTATTTTGGATTATGGGTGAAAAGAAGCAGTTATAAAGGCAAAGAGAAGGTCACAAGAGAGGCAAATATGCAATGCGGAGATTAGAGTGTGAAACATTAAATAAGGAACAATATTTCATGTCACAGCCCCGCCCATGATCGTTAACATGCAGCAGGGAACACGCTGAAAGCTCAACACAAGATTCCCTATATGTGTTGCCTCTACAGGCTTTGTTTAATTTTTCTTTCTTTTTTCCCCTTTTTTAAAAGAAATGATCTAGTTTAACAATGGCAATTTTAGTGAGGAGAATAAAGACATCAATACACAACCTGGACAGTCTTGGTGGCGTTTCTTTAATGAGTAAATCTTTTAACATAATTTTCTCTTTGTCACAGAAGAAGGAAAAGAAGGAAGAAAAAAAGAGCAAGAAGACAGAAGGGGGTGGGGGATTGTGAACTGGTTAATGCAGCGGGTCTAATTGGAAACCCAAAAAGAAAGTTTAACTTCTGCAAAAAATTAATGAATTTTTCCTGTAAAGGTTAGAAATTAATAATGCTATTACCATGGAGAATATTCACTAATCCACTGAGATCTCATGAGTAACCTGGAAACCCTTCTGATGATATGCAGTGTTGACTTTTTTTTATATATATAAAAACGTTTGGTGTCTTCCCTTCCATTACACAGACTCTATTACACTCAGTCTGAGCAGTTCCAGTCTCATCAATATCTCCTGTCTTCTACAAGTAGTTTCCCTGGAGGATGAATGCCTGTTCTCTGAAGCAGAATGCAAGTGAAAAGTTAAAGTGATAGGTAATACTCTCTTCCCACGTCAAGCGTTAAGATCCTCACTGGAACAGGACCGCGCACATTTCAACATTTGGATGAAAATTAAATAAATATCAGCCACTGGGCTTGTAAATATATGAATAAATTCAAATATATATATATATACACACACACACACACACACACACACACACACACACACGTATCTACATAAATACATCTTTATTTTCCAGTTCTCATCCTAAGGCTAACCTATAGACACAGTCCCTATTTCTTCTTTTCCATAACTCAGCTAAGCTACAGGTACAACTACTACATCAAAATCCTTTACTAATCCATCAGAATTTATCAGACAGACATACCTTATAGTTATCATTTTCAATTTACTAAACAGAAAGTAGTACAGATATAACCCCCTCACTGTGAGCAGGCCCCTATTCTATGACTTCTTCTCAGTGTTAAGAAGCAAATCAACACATGGTACATAATCTGTTTCCCATCTTAGTTCTATACTAGGCAATAACTTTCTTCTGAGCCTACTGATTGGACCACCTGTCAATTTCTAAGTGGCTTCCACTTCCTTCCCCACCTTCCCACCTCCTCCAGAGAAACATTCAAATGTCCAACAGAATTGAGAAGAAAGGGAAAAGGGGGAAAATGTGTCTTCCTAGCTGTGAGCTGAAATAAAATGAATCAGAAGTACATAGGAAGGCGCAGAGAAGCCTCACCGGTCAATATCACCAATTTGATATCACCAAAGAGAATTAGGTAGACGCTGAAGACAGTTATGGAGGATTGATTCAAGGGAGAGGCTTGGGGAAGGGAGAGGTATAAAGAAGCAAATGCAAAATTTATATGCATCCTCTGACCCAGAGACACTGATGTCCTTTGTTACCCACAGGATTCCAAACAAGGCAAGAGATGGTTTCAGGAGACAAGACAGCACAGCATGTCAGAGCCATGCTGAAAGATAACATGACAACTATCACCTGGGGGGGGGGGGGGGGGTCATAGGAAGGAAGACATTTCCACTCAAAGACATTCCGAGTTGAAAATAAGATGTCTAGTAGAGTAGGCAAGTTGCAGCAGATATAATTAAAGTTGAGACAACCCTCGGGACACTACTATTTCCAAATTGGGCATTTGGTAAATGCTTTGAAAATAAAAGTCAAGGCCATCAAATATTTTCACTATAAAAGTATATCTAAGGGAGACCATGACTACCATTAGAAGATCTACCAGTTCACATGGTGTGAAGACCCTCAGACTACATTTTCCCTCTTAGTTAACTTTTACTGCTTACTGTTTATGCTGCTGACTTCTCAAATGATTGAACATTTCCCCTAAGGCATCATGTCAAGTAGCCTAGCACATGAGTATCTTACCGAGGCAATCTAACCCCCAGAGCCAGATTCAAATATCACAGTGAGACTTGCACGTACATTTGAGTGCACCCCGGGGAAAACAAGAGGACATGGGAAGATGAGAAGAAAACACAGCATCGCAAAATCCCAGAGCCAGACAAAACCTTAGCGGGCATTGGGTTCAATGCTGTATATGAAGCTTGAATTCCTTCTACACCATCTGCCCTGCCTAACTGACACAAGTTTTCTTCCCAAGGTTTTTCAGAGAAGGAGAGCTCCTGGGTTGCCTCCTCTCCCCTCCAGGACCCCTATTCTTGTTTTTCGATACTTCTACTTGGCGAAAAAGTTTCTCATCCAGGGTCTGCACCTCTGCAAGCGCACAAAAAGCTGAGCCCGGTCCTAAGAGACTTGGCCCAGAGCCTGAAAACTAACAATGTTGGCTGAGTTATTCGCTTCTGGTGAGTCATTTCATTCTTTGGGGCTTCATTTTTTTTTCTTCCTTCATCTGTAAAATGGGAATAATAACAGCCTAATCTGCTGTGTTGCTGTGAGGATATAAATTGTCAAGTACCGGGTCTGGCACATAGCACATGTTCAGGAAGTAAAGAAGGAGAATGACACGAGTGAAGCATGCTTGACTGTCTGGCTTTGAATCTCACTCCAGATTTATGAATGGCGTGACACCAAACAAGGGGCTAAACTCCTGTCTCGGTTTCCTCCCCAACAAAAGTTATAAAAACAGCACCTGTCCCAGAGGATTGCTGTGAGGGTAAAGAGGTATCATGTACTCAAAGCATTCAGAACAGTCTGACACAACAGCAGACACTCAGTAAGTGGGTACGGTTTTGTGTTTTTGTTTTTTATGAAGTACTAATATTTTTGCTACTATTCGTAGCAGCAGCATCTTTTAGCTTCTCTGGCCTCCATGTCTTCTGTTACAAGGAGGGAACAGCTACTACACAGGAACTTCCTGAGCTAAAGGAGGTCACATACACAATACCTGGCACATACCCCACAGTCAATAAACACATTTATTTCCTTCCTGTTACTTTCTTCTTTAATCTCAGTCTTCTGCGTTTGAAATACCAGGAAATAAGGGTGCCTGGGTGGCTCAGTCGGTTGAGCATCCAACTCTGGATTTTGGCTAAGTTCATGATCCAGGGTTGTAGGATCAGGCCGTGCATCAGGCTCCATGCTGAACGCTGATCTTGGAGGCTGCCTGAGATTCTCTCGCTCTCTTCCTCTGCCCTTCCCCCTCCCCTCTCTATAAAATGAAATAATAAAATAAAATAAAATAAAATAAAATAAAATACCAGAGAATAAGAATCCAGTCCCCTTTTCCCTTTGATGGTTCCTCAAATATTTGAGGACAAGTATCATAACTCCCTAATATCTTCTCTACTCTGAGAAGACCTGGTTTCTCCAATGTTCCCTTGTGTGATAAGATTTCTGGTACCTTCACAGTCCTACTGGTCTCCTCCTCAATAGGATCTGATTGGTCTGAGCTCCTCCCTGTGCAGTGGCCGAATTCGTGGGCCTGTGAACTCATGGGCCAGCGAGCTGTGTATCAAAGATCTGTGTCGTTAGAGGCGATGGAGAGACAACACTGCTGGGCACACTGGTGGTCTTTCTGAGAGGAGGTATCGTCAAAACGTTTTCTAATTCAGTCTCCAACTTTTGTGCCAAGCCTCACTTGTTCTTGAAGCTTGACTGTCAAATGCTTATATATCTCATTGCATATTCAAACAAATAAACCATTCTCATTTAGTCAGTCTTGACACATTAGAGTTTTTTGCCCATAAAAAATGGTAATATTACTGCTTCCACTATGGGATACTTTTCCAACAATATCTGTTATTTTTCCCAATAACAAATTCATACAGTGTTGTAAGCTCCATTGATAGATCTTCATAAAAGCTGTTATCATGTCATTTGTTATGACATGAATTTCTTCTTTAGACCATGTGTGCAGTAAAAGCCTTGTGTACACAATTAGCCTATAATTCAGTGTGAGAAAAGAATATTACCCTTACAAAGCGTTTTAACGGGAATCAAATGTATTTACCATCCCCATATTCCACTTGAAAATATTGTTTATGCATTCCACTGACTCGATCTTTAAAGTTTTCCAATGGGATACTAAAGCTTTCATTTTTTGCCCAGAAAATTCAAGTGGCAGGAAAGCTAAAGTTATATGTGAGACGTTACACCATCCACCCTGATACACTTTAGCCAACACTAAAGATATGCAAAACCTGCCAGCAAAACAATGAAATATAAATACCAGGTGTAGGGGCACCGAGGTGGCTCAGTTGGTTAAGTGTCCGACTTCGGCTCAGGTCTTGATCTCCCGTTCATGAGTTCGAACCCCACAGCGGGCTCTGGGCTGACAGCTCAGAGCCTGGAGCCTGCCTCTGATTCTGTATCTCCCTCTCTCTCTCTGCCCCTCCCTGCTCACATTGTGCCTCTCTCTCTAAAATAAAATAAACATTCAAAATAAGTCAATAAATACCAAGAGTAAGTTATTAGAATCACAAAATTTTATATTGGAAAAGACTTTAGAGATTGTCCAATCCACTGTTACACTTCTTTGAAAATCTTCTTCATGGTCTGCCTTATTCATGTATGCCCCCACTTAGTTTCTATGATGCATTTCACCCTTCATATACATTTTTTTTAAAGTACTGCCCTAAACAATATCATTTATTAACTCATAACTTAGATATTCTGGTTTTATTTTCCAACTACACAGTAAAACAAATAGAGAACTACTACAATTTAAAGGTTTGTCCACTCTAAATAACTAGAACTGAGATTTCTTAAGTTCCAGTTTCTCTTTCCATCCACTTAATTGTGGAAACTTAGAAAAACGCTGGCATTTGGAGAATAAAAAAAGATAAAAATTACAAAATCCTAGCAAATCACCTAAACTCTGGTACCATTAAGATCCAGAGAGTCTGGGGGCACCTGGGTGGCTCACTCAATTAAGCGCACACTTCAGTTCAGGTCATGATCTCATGGTAGGTGAGTTTGAGCCCCACTTCGTGTGAACTCGAGCCCCACTCCAGGCTCCTCACTCTCTCTCTTTCTCTCTCTGCACCTCCTAGGATTCTTTCTCTCTCTCTCTACCCCTTGCTCACTCAGGCTCACTCTCTCTCTCTCAAAAGTAAGTACATAAATAAATAATATACATATATACATATCTAGAGAGTCTGCTCAAAATTATTAGAATTCACTATTGAAACTATCCAAGTTTTAGTGCCGTGTATATTGACCCCTTAATTCTCATGTTAACTTATCCAGTCAAACTGAATCTCTTAAAAGCTCAAAAAAAAAAAAAAAAAAAAAAAAAATCTGCCTATTGCACTACATTGGGGAAGTGAGTAATGTAAAAGCTTGATTTTTTTAAAATACCGATAGAAATTAAAAGTATTCCTCATTCTCAGGTACATCAAGTCACATGAGCAAACTGATTGTCAATGTTTCCTAACACAGGTCTCTTTAAACAGACTACATTAGCTGACAGATAAGTCTCATTTTTTTGTGGGGCTTTTTTTTTGTTTTGTTTTTAAAAAGCCCTGTTTGTGGAGTCCGGGAGCTCCTGCACTTTTACCCATTGGTCATTACTTAGTCATGTGACCCTGGGCAAGTCACTTCTCTTGTAGCCTCTTCCTCAAGTGTGAAAAGAGGGGCAAGACCCAATGACCACCACCACCACCACAACTTCCCCCCCCCCCCCACATGATTAGCTGCAAGGTTTGTACGCCACTATTTAAGGCTTCAGAAGTAATTCAGTCTCTTAAGTAGCTTAAGCATGTCCTTTCTCTTTGCAATTTTCTTCTCTGCTTTCCCAGACAATGCAAAGATAAACACAGTCCAGACCCATCCAAATATAATCCGAATTAGCGGGGCTTTATATGGAAAGAGAAGCGAAACCACAATGTAGGACTGCAGACGGGGCTTCCCGGGATATCTAGTGTAAAAGAGAACAAAGCCAGAATTCTGTTACCACAACAAAACAAAAATTAAGGGGTATGTGATTTAACTGAGTTGCGTCAGAAATGGGGCTGTTCTCATTTCTCTGAAACTATGAGCTGGTGAAATTCTCCTAGTTTAGCCATCATGCCCGGGAACAGTAACGGTGCTGAAACACAGTAAGTAAGCATAACAGAACCAGATGTATAAATATATTCACATTTGTAGCAAGGGCACTGCTTTCCTTTAACTGCTGAACTGCTGTATCAACACTGTTCTATCACCGACTAATTATAGCTAACAAAGCCCACTGCACAAAGTATGTCTCGTCTATTTTTTCCTGGTACAGAAGTACAGTGCCGACATTCAATGAATATTAAGTGGAAATGATTTAATTCTTTGAGCACTGCATCTGATATGAATTCATGGTCTTTCTACCAGTGCCATTCTAGGTGTTTTCATGCCCATCAGGGTAGCAATGGTCTGAGCCACTGACGCCTCTTGGCTGGCATATTGTTGGGTTGTAAATATCTCACTGGAGATGTACTATCTAGAGTTAAATGTTTCCCTCTCCCCTAACCTACCAACCAAGTTAATCGGCTTACAGTTCTGGGTAGTGGCCTTGCATCTGAGAAAAGAAGGCACGTGACACTGAACTGAGCGTCCGTTATTTCACACATTCAGTCAGGCATTTGGTGAACAACCATTTCTCAGGCATCTACCTGTGTGCCAGGTAGCATGATAGGTTCGGGAAAAACAAAGAAGCAAGAAGGATGGCTTCTTCAAGGATTCTGTAGTTGGTCCCTCCATTCATCTATTCACCAAACGCTTACTGGCATGTCTGGTTTCTGCTCATTGAGTCATTTCACAACATTTAAACAGGTGACTTTCACAACCGTGTGCAAGGTGTTATAATCAAGGCTGCGTGAGGTGCTGTGGAGTAAAGTAAAATGATTGGCACTGCTTGTGGGCTAGGATGAAGGACAGGGCATTACAGTGGGCAAAGGACACACGGTAGTATGTCAATCTCAAATGCCCGGGACAATCCATCTTCGGCTCAGAAAGAAGCAGAAGAGTGGCCTGAAGCTGGAACTTGAATTGGGATTACAACAAGCATAGACTTAGAAAGTCAAGCAGAAAGGAAGGGCTGTCCAGGCAACAGGAGGAACAGTGTGGAAGTACTCAGCATGAGTAGGGAACTCAGAGTAAAGAGCGGTGGCTGGAATAGTCACCGGAACAGTGAGCAGTGGAAGGTTTGAAAGGCTATGGGCTTGGAAGCCAGATCACGGACAGAAAGACAGGTGGTGGGGCCTGAACCAGCCCTGGAGGCCATGGAAAACATCCTCCTCCCTCACCCACTGAGAGGTGCAGGGGGCCACAAAGAAAGCAGGCTTTTAGGAAAACTGAGGCTCTGTGCAGGATGTGAGAGGTGGTGGGGGCAGGGGAATGGAAAGATGGAAAGACAGAAAGGAGAGGGTATGAAACAATAGCGTAGAAATCTGACGATGATATTAAAATGGAAGCCATCAGGAGCATACTGCAAATGAGGGTCAGAGAAGTCACCACAAATGAACCACAATATGCTACACTATTAAGTCTCCTGTGGTTCCATCCTGTCCACACTTTTATCATTGATCTGGTGCTATGGACTGAATTTTGTGTCCTCCCCTAAAATTCATATGTCGAATCCCTAATCCCTGATGTGGTAGTACTGGGTATATGGAGCATCTGGGAGTCAATTAGGTCATGAATCGGACTAGTGGCCTCATAAAAAGAGATAGAAGAAAGATGACGTCTCTCTCAGCCATGTGAGGACAGCGCAAGAGTGTAGCCATCTACAAGCCATCTACAATGCCTTTCACATGACTGTTTTCATTTAATCCTTGTGGCAGGTAGGCCCCATTTTTCTCCCATTTTACAAAGAGGAAACTGAGACTCAGAAAGATGAAGCAATTTGGCAAAGGCACAGGGCCAGTAAGTGGTTCTGCCCCAAGCAGACTGCTCAGTGTCTCTGTCCTTCTGCCATCCTCCCAGCTATACAACCTTCTCTTACAGAACACAACACACCCAGATGTAAGAGCAGATTGTCCTAAAATGGAGCACACAGATTATTTTTTAATCAATAATTACAATCACAACTTCCAGAACAAAATGTGGGTCATTTTCAAATACTGGTCTGAAAACACTTCATCTGACTCAGTCCAGGAGAAAGAACCTTAAGGGACATCGAAAACACATGCATTTAATTTTTTAAATGTTGGAGGAGATATTCCTGAGGAGGTGTTGGGTTTAATTGACTAAACAAGATTTTTTTAATTAAAACTCTGCGAAAGAAAAACAAATTCTACTGTCTTTCTCTACCTTTCCAACTCCGGAAAGCCAAGCTGTAAAGATGTAAAGCAAGGCTTAACATCTCACAAGTGGTTGTTAATGGATTCATTGTTTAGTTAATTGTGCTGAACAGAAGTGCAGGTAGCTTCATATTTGCATGGATAATAGGTCTTCTTTAAAGTGTGTGGCCAGTTCAGTTGGGTTTTAATGATCTGTAATTTTTTTCTTTTCCAACTTTGGGTTGGGTTGATTGATTGATTTTCAAAAAATCAGTCATGCCTAAGGCAAAAAGACCATTTTTGCTACATTTGGGACATCTTGTTAGTACGTTTCAAAACAGATGCTTGTTTGTAAGGCTACTTAACATGATGCCAACATTTAACAACCTTTCAAAGTTAATCCAATACAATAATTTTCATACTCAATACATACTACTCTAGGGCCTGTTTCGTAATAAAAAGAACTATTTTACCTTACATGTTTATCCCTTTCTGAAATAGCTAGTCCATAATTCAACCATAAAAATTACATAGTTCCCACACAGCAGAAGAACCCAAGGAGAACCTTTTCCCTTTCTGGGCATGAATACTTATTACCTTGGTAGAGTATGTTATAGTTTACATTTCCCCATGATTATCACAAGGTTGGTGTATACAAGGTACAGATCAGGTGGGTGACTTGACCATGATCACCCAGCTAGTATCTGGCTGAAAAGACAATCAAATCTAGGTCTGACTGTAATTCCAGTGGTCACTTTACTTTGAACAATAACAAAGGGAAATACCCTCCATCGTGTTTTAACTTCTAATTACCACTGGCCAAACTCTGCACAGATTTCTCTGTTGAATGATGCTGGCAAGGTCTACCAACAGGTAGGACTAGAGATTATTCCTCCACCCCAAGCTTTTGAATGAGGCATTTTATTCATTTAGTCCACAGGTGGGCAAGCTACAGTCCATTTGCAAAATAAAGTCCAATGCATGTTTCTATAAAGAAAGTTTTACTGTAACTCAGCTACATTCATTTGCTTCAATATTATCTATGGCCACTATCATGCTACAACAGCAGAGTTTCATAATTGTGACACATGCCATATGGCCTGCGGAGTCTCAAATATTTAGGATCTGTAACTTTACAGATAAAAGTTTGCCCACTCCTGATTCTGTCACTGAACAAA
The DNA here is from genome assembly GCF_024362965.1 of Panthera pardus. Taxonomy (NCBI): domain Eukaryota; kingdom Metazoa; phylum Chordata; class Mammalia; order Carnivora; family Felidae; genus Panthera; species Panthera pardus. The sequence goes on along the minus strand of NW_026526677.1, from coordinate 30,572,019 downwards.
CGTTAGTAAGCAACAACTATATGTTAGACACTACATTACTAATATCTAATATTTAGCAGTATCTATTATATGCCAGAGGCTTTCCCTATATTTCTATATTATTTCCTATATTATTACATTCAATTCTCTCAAGACCTCTGCATAATGTATATGTGTGCATGTGTACACACACATGCATGTGCTTTTCTTGCATACTCCAAATTTTACTAAAGATCCCACATTAAGCTTGGGACTCTCGATTTGGAACCTGTCTAAATCATGAGCCCTTTGCTATGCAATACTGCTTCTCAGAGGTGACTTTGGAATGAGCGTCCTTCCAGTGAAATGCCGAAGCCCCTAGGCATTATCTGATCCCATAGGGAGAAATGCCTTAGCCTTTGGGCTATTTTATAACTTCCTAACTTGTAGATAAATGAAAGCAATGCAAATAACTCTTATCTACAGATGCAAATAAGTTCTGCCCAGTGGAAGTTCAATCGACTCCCCCTCTAGTTTTGAATCCATTTGTAAATTCATGTCAACGTTCTTTTATTCCATACAAATTTGTGGTTCTCCTGTGAACCTGTTACAACAAATTGTATGTATGAATTGTATGAATCAGGGTTTTGAGAAGTTATCCTTTAACAGGGGTTACGAAGATGCCTTTTTTACCATCTTGAATCTCACAGTTTTGTTTGGATTACATACCAAAGTGTAATCAATATGACCATAAATTTTATATACCTAAAAAGGGATGGGAGGAGGGAGAATAAGAGAGAACACAGAGATTAAGAGGTCACTTTGAGGGTCGTTTATGTTACGGAAAGCATCAGCAAGACTTAGATTTGGACCATGGTTCTGCCTGTGCTTAGCTTTACTAAGCATATTACTGAACTCCTATAAGCCTCAGTAATCGCATCTGTAAACTGGGGATGATGCTGATTAAATAGCTATTGCTTATAAAGGGACTGGCACATATTAAGTGATCAATAAGTGTTAACCACCATTATTGAGATTCTTCTCTGAGAAATATTGAAGAAATTAGTTCTATTTAGAGATGGGAAGGTCTTCACAAAGCGGGTATATTTGATCCAGGTCTTGAAGGGATAGTAGGAGTTCACCAAGCAGAAAGCTAGAGTAATGTCATTTGACATAAAAGGCACAGTGTTTTTTTTTGTTTTGTTTTGTTTTTTTAAACTGAAAGGTATGAGGGTGGGGAAGGTAAGTGAGACTGCCAAATTTACAAGAAGGCAATTACCAGGTAGACACTAAATTTATAAGGTGACCTGAATTCTCCTAAAGTTGTTAAAGCTGCTACCTCCCTACTTCACAGTGTGTACAGACAGCTAAAGCCAGGTAGGAATGCAATATGAAGATACCAATTTTCACAAAATCCAGAGACCAAATCATCATGACTACAAGTATGACTACTCACAGGTTCAAGGACCCATCAGGAACAAGGGTATAAGATCGCATTTTATAGAGGACAACTTTGTAACAGCTTTCATTCAGCACAAACTCTCCCCCTCTCTTTTTTCTCTGTTTCCCTTTCTCTCTCTCATTCTGTCTTTTATATACCCGTAAAAATAACACACAAATCCAATTACACTCTGTTCTTACCTTGGCCAGACCCTGTTTGTTTCCGTGCCTTATTCTATGTCATTTCTACATGAAATCACCCTGTTTTATCAAATCGGGGACTTTCCTGGATACTTTGGATGAGAATAAATTTCAGATTAATTCCCAGTTCTGAGTCAATATTTGCTAAAAGTTTACTAGAAAGTCTTCATCCACCATGTTTGCATAATTCTGTTTGCTCCTTTTCAGTCCTGCATACACCCATTTGAATGAGGAACTGTAAAGGGCCTGTTGTTATCTGACCTGCACACTCTGCAAAGGGCCCACAGGTCTGCTAAGACTCAGGCATGTCAGCTATCTCTTTCTGCTAGAGCAATGATGGGTAAGATGAAAAGGAGGTTAGAAATACTTTAGGTTTGGGCAGGAAAATAACTTCCTCAAAAAGCCTTTTCCTTTAAAAAAAAATACCACAAAAATGTTACAGGTACTCCCTGCGTCCTACTATCAGATATCATCCCGCCCCCAGTCTCCAGAGGTTCTGCTGTGTGATTGTTTCAAGCTCTCTTCTTCGTGAAGAGGTGAACACGTGACCACTGCCATCCATAAAGGCTGAAGTGAGTGTACTTAGCTAAAGGGCATTGCAATAATTTTTCTCTTCCACGTGAGAAAGTTAGCCTTGAAAATTCTCTGGCTCAGTGCCTGTTTTTAAATCATCTTTTAGGGAGGGATGGCCAAGGGGACACGTTAAGTTTGAACCAGTCTCCTTCTCACTCCCAAATCAACAGCTCTTTAAAATAACAACAATAATAATGATAATGATAATAGTAAGACAGTACCCCCTATCAAGCCTTCAGATTTGCTTTCAAGGCAGAAGACAATGCTGAAGACCGAATATTTTAATAGGGAATGCCTCCAAATACTCGTTGCAGGAAAGCAGTCCCGGCAGATGGATTAAACTTGATTAGCATAGGGGCTGGCGCTGTTCTGCACAGAAAACATGATTTCTATTGGAATCTAGGGTGAATGGGAGCCTGAGAAAGTCACTGAAAAGATATGTAACCCCCAACTACAAATCAACTTCTGATTCCAAAGAAATTAGTGTCTTTCCCCAACCCAGGCTGTAGCATGTCGCTGTGTGAGGAAACATGGTGAGAATCATGAACCCATTTCAATAAATGCAGCAGCAGGGCTAGACTATCATTTCTTTTTGTCCTGACTCTTAAATGTTTGTTTGCTACAGGACCCATGGTTGGGCAGTATTCCCACTATGACCTTACAGAGGGATGGGAGAATAGCCAGGAATTCTTAAAAAAAATTTTTTAACGTTTTATTTATTTTTGAGAGAGACACCATGCGTGAGCAAGCTGGGGAGGGGCAGAGAGAGAGGGCAACACAGGATTAGAAGCAGGCTCCAGGCTCTGTGCCTGGAGCCTGTCCAGGCACAGAGCCTGACGTGGGGCATGAACCCACGAACCGTGAGATCATGACATGAGCTGAAGCTGGACGCTCAACCAACTGAGCCACCTAGGCGCCCCAGAGAATAGCCAGGAATTCTGATGTGAGTTTGCCAAAGCAAAACCTTGCTTAGCAATGGTGGCACTTTAGCATACAGATAATTTTTATAAGCACTTGTCCTGAAGGGAGGGAGAAGTTCACACACACCTACACTTGATGCTTCCATAGCTTGCCAGGATGAAGAAATGGGTTTCCGAGTGAAAAGGGAAACCTCAGCCAGGCCTTCCAGGAAGTTCCCTAAAAACCAAAGATACAGCCTTCACTTGAGAAAACATGCAATAAAGACCTCCCACAAGGTCCAGTTTAGAGCTGGTCCCTTCTTGGTGAGACGGCACAAATCAGGGTAATCTAGCTGCTGGGGGTCTGGGTTCAAGCTTTTTTTCATCGACTGAATACAACTCAATTTATTCTCCCTAAATTGAATTCCTCTGGGGAAGTTCCAGTTACAACTTAAACTTAAGTTCATTACTTTGCCCCTTCTGCCCACGGTTCCCTTCATCTTTAACTTGCACATTGGTACATCCCTTCATACTTTTCCAAAAGACTGGTTCATACATAATCTGGCTTCATCCTCATTTTGTAGGTAAAAATTTCAGTGTCATTACTCCCATTAAGTCTGAGATCCAGAAGGGTTAAGTGACTTGCTCATGACCAGTGACAGCAGCAGGAATGGATCTAGGCTCCACGCTTCCCAACTCTCAATAATGTAAAGAATGGCAACTCTCTTTGACCCAGTGAGTGCTATTTTACCATGCCTCAGTCACTGTGCCAGGCAAACAGTTTATGGAAATTACCTCCTCTATTCCTTCCTATAAGGTGGTACTATTAATCCCATTTTACAGATGAGAAGTACTGGGTTTCTGAGGTTACATAATTTCCCCAAGGTCAGAGATACCATAAATGGGGAAGCCTCAATTACAAGGGGAGTCTATCTGATTCTTGGTTTATTCACTTACACTGCCTGTCTCCCAGGCCAATACCTCCTTCTATGCAAATCTAATGTTAAGTTGAAAAAATACAAGTGTTCTCCATATCTGAAAATTTTAAACATTAGGCATGACTTTGAAACACCTAATAAGCTTTTGAAATTCTAGTTTTATCCACTTTGACACTGTCCAACAGGAAACCCTAAAAACTACTAATTGCTATTTTTTATCAGGTATTTTTACTGGTCCAAATATCCTTTGTTTCTCTATCTTAGTTCAGTTAAAGGAAAACCAGATGGTTCAATATACATTCCTCGATGAAATTTACTAGAATCCCCAAAATACTTTATGAGCCGAATACGTTGTTGAGACAGACCACGTGGATTCAAATCCCAAATATGTAATATACACGCTGAGAACTTGTCCGGAATATGGTGTTCCTGAGCCTCATGCTTTAGTTTTCTCACGTTTACACGAGGGGTACAGATACCTCAGAAAGATGTTCTGAGGAAGTAATGGGAATGCACTGAACATGGTTTTTAAGGATCAATGATTACCATAATTATCATTGTTTTGTCGTTACGTCTGTCTCTGCAAAATTTCTCAGGACTGCCCTAATTTCAGTAGGTTGACAAAACCTGAATACTCTCCTTAATGAAGTGCTCCAAATACAGCTGTCTTCTAGAGAGATGATAAATCGCCCTGTACCCTAACTGGGAAAGAACACATACCCTTTTGTAATTCATAATTCAACTCGGCTCTTAATATTAGCATTTGCCTCGTACTGTTAAAACTGTCAAGTCTTCTAGATCACCTCAGTACTTGCGTCAAATAGGTGTGATTTTACACAAAGCAACGTGTTAATTCAGCCAAGTAAGGGTCACCTGAGAAACCAAAATCACAAAGAAAAGTGAATTTCCCTAAACACGAAAGTGAGTTTCCCCCAAATATAAGAAATGATTACCATGAAAAAAAGCTTTTATTCTCCTAATTATAAAATATATACTTGCTATAAAGTCACAGATAACTAACATTAGTAAAATTAAGAATATGTGTATAAAGAGCAAAGAAAGATGAACCCATATTCATCCAGCCAGAGTTAGCTACTAGTAACATTTTGGGATCTTTCCGTTTTGTCTTTTCACTATGCGTTTCTAAAATATAATTGGGATCATTCTGCATTCAAAATGTTATATTATGGGAATTTTTTGCTCCACTTAAACCATTATAATGTCAGCATTTTCGGTGCTACTGCAGACTCTTTATAAACGTTTCCACTGGCTGCAGGATATTTCCCGGTTTAGTTTTGTTACAATGTTCTTAACCGCTTCCCCTTGCTGAACTCCTCCAGAAGGCTTTTAAGCTGTCAAGCCCAGACAAGATCTCGAGACACACAGCGCTAACAACGGGGCCTGCCTGTGGTCCTGAACAGGGCCAGTTTGGGAACCAGCTACGTAACTTCTCACCGTAAGTGAGAAGCACCATGGGTCCTACTCTTCAAATACCAATAGGAATTCAGTGATGCGTAAACCCCAAATGCCAGTAGTTCTGGGCAACAATTACAGCAACTCCTCTAAGGTAAATAAAATAGGGTTCTCCACAGTCCTGGCCACCCACAGTGAGCGCAAACATCTCCCACCTTTGCAGCGTGTCCTCCAATGCAAACAGAGGGCACAGGTGACAGTATCTGCTTTTCTCCTCTTCCCTTAAAAGGTTTATTTCCAAAAATCATGTTCCATCACCACTTAACACCATTTGCTACTAACTGCACCATGAAACCTACTTTTTAAAGTAATGTACCATGTTCATTATATTTTCTTTCAGGGAAAAAAAAAAGAGGCAGAAGGACTGGGGTTATGCAGGAAAAAAAAGCCGACATAAATCTTATAGATCTTGGTTATAGTCACGGAATGTAACAAGTCATAAAACACAGTTATCAATGCTCATACTACCTTCATGCCCATGCATGACCGTCATAGTAAGATTCAAAATTCAGTGCTATCCCTTTGGATTCAGGAACCTGTGAGTTACATTTACATTTCCCACAGTTAAAACAAATACACAAACAAGGCTTTTTAAGTATTTAAAGGTATGCATAGAGAAGGCAGCAGTTATGAACCTCTAAGCACAGTAGCTGGAATTTTGAAAATCTTCATTGTTTGTTAAAAATAGATTGAGAAACAGGGAAGAAATTACTTCAAGCTGAAAGTCGGGATGGCCTCATGGAAAGGAACGGACTTTGTCACAAGGAAATCTGGGCTAGTATTCAGATTCAAGCCTCATGAAGGAGAGCTAATTAGCCACTTGAAAGATTAAATATGGCATCTACAACTCCAAGGACCATCTCTGGCACAAGGCAGGTATGTCTTACATTGTAAGGACTTAGGTATTGTTGACAAGTCCCTACTGTAAGAAGGAGGAAGCTATCAGGTGGTCAGATTGCACTGACGATTTGAGTGTAAATAATCATAAACATAAGGTCAAGGACCTTATAAAATTGAAGACTGCTGCTACTTTTTCCTTAACTTTATGAAGCAAACTAAGAACAAGGAAGAAAAAGCACATCCTAGACTTCTGGTCTAGGCTGTCTTGTGGCAGCTTGACCTTAGGACAATTTGTGAATTTCCCAACAACCACAGTGCGGGGTTCCCAGTTCCCATGTCTGTTCTCTGCCCAGAGCAATGGCACCTTCATGGCTACCACTCAGCTAAATGCAAGACCAGGCCTCTGAACTGACCCTGACCAACCCTGACCATCGACAGCATTCAGAAAATCCTAATCCATGCCTCAAGCAGCTCACGGATGAGCCATTCCGATGCCTCGCTCTCTTATGCCCCTCACTTTAGTTTCTAGTAAATGAGCTTCTGTCTCCTTCTTGTTACTAAGCTTTTATAACCTCCCACATTTCCAGGGACTAAAATCAATTTGCCCGTTCACTGTTCCTTTAAAACTAGGCTCCTATTTTTAAAGTTCTGCCCCCAAACTTTAGAATATCCACTAGAGGTCTACCACATGCTGCCATATGGTCTTTGGGTTAGCATATCCCCCCACATTTGCCGGCACTTAGGCCTGACACCATGTGCTGGCCTCCCTGACACAAGTTCACAGGTATATAGACCCAAACAGCCACATGAGCTCTAGTCCTTTTAAGAACCTATAGCTTACACCAACCCTAAATGCAGACAGTCTCTCGGACTCCACAGCGGTGTGCTGGGCTGGACAATCAGGACTCCTCCACCATATCCTACATGCCATTGTGTACAACAGCAGAACCATCATCACCTATTTAACTCAGCCCAGAGGACAAACTGTTCTCACTCAACTGCAAATTATTTTTTCAATGTTAGATTTTTCTTCTTCCTCTCTATAGAAACCACCCCAGCCCAGGTCCTCTGAATTGGTCATTCAGCCATAACTCACATCACTTGGGACGTTGGTCACTCCAAACACCACCATAATGTTGTCACTCTCTTGCTTTAGGGGTATCAAAAGATACACTGATAACACAGATTTTTAGCACCAGAAATAGTTTGGGGGAACCTATTTTACATCTTGCAGAAAAGAAAATGGGCTCAGATATTGAAAAAGTTATCCAATACCAAAGCATGAGTCAACAGCAATTCTGAAATTAGAAGCTCCCAGACCTAGAGCCTCTCAGGCCAAGGACATATTCTTCAATGAATATGTCTAGAACTAGTAAAAAGAAGAGATTCTTGACATGCTTCTATGGAACCTGAAATTCTTTATTCCAGCAAATAAAGGGCCCAGTCTCCACATATTTATTTCATACTACCATATTAATGTGTTCTTTGGGAAAGTCTCATTCTGCCATAAGCCCCCCTTGCCTCAAGGTACCTCAAAGTAGAGAAAAAATTATCCTTCTTAACCTTTTACATTCAGTTTTGGGTATTTAGCTGAATGGGTTAACAGTCTTGAGTGTTCCCTCTGGAATTTCATGACCTGTGAGTGTGATGTTTCTATCTGTCACTCTCTCTTGCATTCTCATCTAATACCAGTGGCTTTGGAAAGTCCAGGAACCAATATATGGAATTCTGAGTAACTTCAGCCTAAACGCATAGAATGCTTGAAATCCAAGAATCACTGGAAATCATCCGCTCTAACTAGTATTTGTTCCATTTTACAGATGAGGGAACTGAGGCCTACACCATTTTATTCTCAACTGAATAAGCTTTTCTCCATTGATCCCTCAGCCTCCAAATAATGAATTCCTCCATATTTGTGTTTCTAAGTAAAAAAAGTCATCCTAGGTCATGCTTCTCTCTACAGAGCCTCAACTAGGGGAACTATTCCAAAAATATGTTTGTGGATCTGGATTGTATTTACTTCATGCTCTTCATGACTTCGGCCAGTTCCACATGGTTTTATCACGAGCATGGTTTTGGAAAAGAAAATAAAGCAGTCAAAATCCAAATTCTTAATTCATAGGTCTGACACTATCTCTTTGACACATGACCCATAAACTCAGGCAAATATACATTTCACTGACCAACTGCAAAACCTAGGTCACCCTAGGAGGCCTCTTTCAACCTTAGTTTTCTTACCTGCAAAATGGGGATAACATCATTTACTCCTGAGGGAGACGGCAAGAATTATATAAGATAATATACGTAGGCAGTCAGCACTTAGCTGGGTATAGAGTAAGCACTCAATAGTTGGCAGCCATTATTTTATGATTATTATTACCTGCGTGGATGTTGCCTTGTTCTATCTGGCTTGCCTTTTTTTAACTGGTTTCCTTGGTCTAACTTAGGCTGTACATGCTACAGTCCAGAAGATCTAAGATGCCTTAAATGAGAGAGAAAAGGGGAACCTCAAAAGCAGTGTTTAACCAAAGTGAGACAATAAAGTGAGGAAAAAGCCAATAGAATGGGAAAAAAGTAATCAAAACAATAGGGTTAGTTTTATACTCTAGGCTATGACAAATTTTGTATCGAGGCTGATTCACATCATCAGTGGGCATTACATTGAACCATTTTCTCCATAATAAATTGATAAGATTATCACTTTAATTTATTAAATAGTCCCAGACTCAGGCAAGTTTGCTTGCCTAGAACATAGCAGGAGTTCAATAAATATTTGAATTAGTGAATGAATGAGAGAATGACCATGCCAAATAAGCAAATACCTATCAAAACTCTGATACAGTTTTATATTTGCTCTTTTGTTTATTTGGCTAAGTAAGGTTTAGAATATTTCTATCTTAACTAGAGGTATCAATCCAAATTTTTTATTAGAGAAAATGTACGATTTTGTATAATCAAAATAAAAGAATTCAAATATATTTTTGGAAATTGACGTGTATTTTCACTTATTCTTGACTCCTGATAGCTTAAAAGCAGCTGTTATGTCAAGTCAAAGTATTAGCTTTTACAATGGTATAATAAACAGAGCTATAATTCATGTTCATTTGGAAACATTCTTCCCTAGTTATTGGGAGATTTAAAACACATAGATAGCTAGATAATCTATTACTGTTAGTCTCCTTTAAAAAAATTTAAATGAATGGCAACTTATTAAGTAACAAATCGGTAAACGTCTCTAATCAGCCATCTTGGTCACTTAAAGAACAAAATGTGCAATTATTTCAGTTTCTAAGCTGAGAGACCATATTTCCCATGCACATAGGATCATTTGGATCAACCATTGGATCACCTTTCCAGTAGTCAGTCCAATACCTTCATGGACAAGTAGAAAGTTGCTATAGCAACTACATGTAAGAGAACTCTTTGTGACAATGACCATAATGGGTCCAACCAAAGACGACATGTAGCCTCATGAGTCTAAAGAGTTCTGTGGCCAGCATGGGAAAAGCAAAGGGAAGAACTCACTAGTGAATTTTATTCGTTGGGCGTGTTGAACTGGCACTAGAAGGTGCCAGGAAGGTATGAATACAAGTCTGATGAAGACGATTTCTGTAGCTGGAATATATAGAGAACTCTTTCCATATATGCTCATGAACTGGCTCCGAAACAAACCCTGGAGAGTTTCACAACCGTTCTCCGCAATGCAGTTTTACAGGTAATAGGTGATAAGCGCCCCAAAAAGAATATACACATGCACGTATATACATATGTATGTATTTTATTATTATTCCATTCATTCGGGTGAAATGTATTAAAAAGAAGTGAAAAGTCCGGGTCAGTAGTTATAGTCACACTACTGGCACGACAGTCTTCCTCAGGTTGAACTTCTGAAGTCATCCTTTATCTTTCTCTTTCCCCCAAATCTACAGTTAAGCTATTCCCAGAGCTGCCTTGCTTATAGGTACTCTGTAAACTGCTTTCCTCGCCCTTCTTTCTCTTTCTTTGGTTTCCTTTCTTCTTTCCTCCCTCCCTCCTTCCTTGTCCCCTTTCTTTCTTTCTTTCTTTCTTTCTTTCTTTCTTTCTTTCTTTCTTTCTTTTTTCCCCCTAGCTTAGGAACATCAAAATTTGAAGAGAAAAAAACGAAAGTATAAAAATGCTTTACAGTCACAACCAATTCTTTTCAAATAGTTAGCAAACCTGGTCCTCCTCATTTGGACAATTACAACCAAAAGAAGGATCTAGTTTCAAAGTGCAGCTGTTCATTTGAAGTGGGATAGGCATGGTTAATTTTTTCAATGAGAAAATGGTGATGAATGGAATAGAAAATAAAGATATCTTCTAAGCTAGACTAAAGAAAAACATTTTAACTAAGAAGGTCATCAATTTGGAAATATTATCCAGAGAATTTTCCAATCACAGACAAGAGCTTTCAGGAAATCTTAAATGACTACAAATGCAAAGTACGCCTTGGAGACCAGTTTAAATAAAACTCATAGTTGCAAGTTTAAACCATGCAACATCCAAGGCAGAGGAATCTTGGGGAAGCCACTGGATCCCAATGCCTATAATTACCTTCTTTATAAACCACACAGCAGTAGTAACAAAGGTCCACTACAATTTTTATGAATACAAGTTTACTGAAGACTGCAATAACATTTCAATTCTTATAACTTCTGAAGATTATTTTACAGACTAAAACAAACAAATGATCTTTAAAACTACATCTGATACTGGTCACACAAGTATGTCCCCTTTGAAAATTCATGGAGCCAAATACAGTTAACTTGTACACTTCTCCGTGCATATGTTATGCTTCAGTTTAAAGTTTACTAATTAAAAAGAAGCTATACTGTGTCCTCTCCTTCCTCAGGACATTTTTTTAGATACATAATTTTTTAGGTAATACAAGAACACAAAATTGCATTATCTCCTTCAAAATCTTACCCAAAAAATGTTAAGCTCTTTTAGAATGTTAGTTTTTCTTCTGGGCTTAGTATGCTCAAGTCTTCTGATAGAAAAAAAATGCATGCTGTCTTATTTTAACTACCCACTCACATTTAATTCTTCCCATTTCTCTCTACTAATACCTTTCCAAATAAGCGAAGATCACCACTCATTACTAAACACCTTCACTGTTGCTCTATCACTGTAACTGGTGTGCTTTTCTTTTTGAAAGCAGTCTTCCCATTTAGCAAAGGGCATATTCAGCACTTGCTGCCTGCTGATTTGTGGGGTGTATCAATAATGTAGTTAATAAAGAGAGGTTTTGTGGATAACCACCCTGTGTTATAGATTATCTAAGAACTCCTACCTTTTCTCCAACTTGTCTTAAAAATTCATTAAAAATTCATGAATTAAGAAAACGTCAGGCATTCTCATTTGTCACTGAAATTACTGACTTTTGAAGTCAGCAATCATTACTGTTGTGTTAAATTATTTATTTTCAAGGAAATAAGAGGGGGAATCTCAAAATGACTTTTAAATCACTGGCTTAGAGAATATCTTTTGAAGAGCCCCTTAAGAGACGCATTTTATACTGGTCACTAGAAAAAAATAAATAAATAAAATGGTGATGAACTGAGGTTTTTATTTTTGTGTTTGTTTTTATGTAAACCGTTTTCTTTAGCCAACTGCCTGAAAAGCTTCAGATTGCTTTATACTTCCAACCAACAGTGACTGGCATTTACTCTTAGTAAGCAGAAGTTGTCACAAACGACAGAAAGTGATTAGCAATCACTTGCTACACGATGTGAGATGGTCTTAAAACCCCATTTACCCCCTACTGAACCAATATCTTAGCTCATTCTAGAGAACACGAACGAGTATTTCTCCAGCAACTAACATACGTGAAAATATGGGCCGTAGCTCTGTAGAATGCAACAAATTTGGTCACAAAGGAAAATGAAAGCAAGCACCCTAATACCAACTCAAGACACTTTAGTTGGAGAAAAACAGCCTGCATCCCATAACATTTTATGATACCAAATGAGATGCAGGCAATGTAATTTCACTTATGTGATTCACTTACAAGCAATGCAAATGCAATCTTGCTGATTACATTGAAAACAAAAGACTGAATCTGCTTATTTATAGAGCAGACCAAGAGTCATGCGAAAATCATGCTACCCACCCCCCCACCCACAAATATGGAACAAAAAGAAAATGATCGGCCTGAAGACCTTTTCATCTCCACAGAAAGAAAAATGATGTTAACAGTGAACCCCGAGTTGACCCAATATGCTTAATAATGTGGCTTCTTGGTGCCCTCAATAGAAAACAAGGTCAACTGCGTGAGTAATCGTTAGCTGAGGTATTCAACCCACATGCAAACAATGTCCAGCGTTTTATTTGTTTTATAGAAGTGTTCAGTAGGTACTTGCATCCATGTTTAATTTTAAACCTTCATTATTGGTCTGTGGGTGTGTGTGCCTGTTTACACACACACGTATCTGTATACAGACAATAGGGATGTATAATTTCTACAGTGAAATGAAGCCTGCTACAACAATATAGTCACTAGCTGGACTCTTCACAATGCATATTTTATGAACTTCTCTGCCTAGTGAGTTGATCATTCCAGAACTACTAATTTTAATCATCACCAAAAACTAGAGCTTTTATTAGAAAATTTTCCTATTATGAAGTTCAACAGTTAGAGCTCAGTGTGAAAGTTGCTGCCAAATACCATCGCTGCACCTCCCAGGAAAGCAACAGAGCTGGAAGAATTCTACTTTCTGTGATGCTCAGTTTTTAAAGATCTAACAGGTACTTCTGGCTCACCACCAGCAACTGAACCAATGCCCAGCTGTCAGCCATCGTACCAACATCCTGGGCATTTGGCTAGAGTCTTATTGAGAGTAAAATCTGTGGCACCCTGAGCAAGGAGGATCATCGCCAGAGCCAACTTGGGCGCAGCTGCGGTTTCAACATAAAGAAGTTTAGTGTGATACCTCACACCTGCCACAGAGAGCATTTCCAAGAGGCAAACTGCATGTGGCTGGAAATGCTCCTTGTGGAGTGACTCGTGGCCATAGGGTTTCTCAATCTTAATGACGAAGACACACTTCAATGGTCTCCCAAGTGATGCCAACACCGATTATGGATAACAGGAGCAATTTTCTGTGCAATAACACCACTGTTCTTTGGTCAGAAACATCATTTCCAAATAGTAGCCTCTGAGAACTTGTCAAAAATGGAGTTACCCTTGATCTTTGATACTCAGCCACAGTCAGGTCTCAAAACAGTACTCAAACTGAACTTTGTAAAATTCATTGCTTTGAAGCATCCAAATTTCCATCTTTGTGTCTTCAAATGGAAAAGACCTAAAAGCATATAGCTTTGCTCATTTCCACACAGCACAAGCAGTAGGCCTAGAAACCATTTAACTTGTTTGGAATGTGACCCATTATCCAAGTCCACCGCACATGGTTACACACTTCTCAGCTCCTGCATCCTAGCAAAAATGCAATTGCTTCCCAAGTGTGTATAGTCCCTGAGTAGGAAATGGCAATGGTTTCTGGAGCCCTGGGATCCAGAAGTTGCTGCCAAATTTGAGAGGAGCCAAGGGACATGAGAGTGATAAAAACAGGAGGAAACATTATAAAATGAAAGTGAAGTGTGGTCCCCCAGGGCAGAAAATAGCTGCTCCCATTTAATTTATACTGCTTCCCATCATAGGGTGCCTCCTACAGGGAGCCTACCTTGTTTCATGTTTGGGACAAGAGTCAGACCTAAAGATACTCTGACTATCTTGGGGTACCCAAGATATTCCTTTTGATTAAGAAATAAAATTGGGGGGTGCCTGGGTGGCTCAGTCAGTTGGGCGTCCAACTTCAGCTCAGGTCTCTACTTAAAGGTTCCTGTATTTAAATTCTGGCTTTGGGAGCGCCTGGGTGGCTCAGTCAGTTGAGCATCCAACTTCAGCTCAGGTCATGATCTCACAGTCTGTGAGTTCGAGCCCCGCGTCGGGCTCTGTGCTGACAGCTCAGAGCCTGGAGCCTGTTTCAGATTCTGTGTCTCCCTCTCTGTCTGCCCGCCCCCCCCCATTCATGCTCTGTCCCTCTCTGTCTCAAAAATAAATAAACATTAAAAAAATTTTTTAAATAAAAAAATTAAAAAAAGAAATAAAATTGGAAAGCAATTTAAATGACTTAATTGTCAGATGAAAAATACTTCATTTCAGATATGTTCTTGAGGAAATTCTCCCTCGCTTCTCCTACTCAGTTAAAATTTATTATCTGCCTTGGAAGTTCTTAAGCACTTTCTGCTCAGTAGGGCCATAAAGACTGTACCTGCAAACCACCAGTTGTGTGTGACCTTGATCAGGTTGCTCAACCTCTCTGAGTCACCAACTGGCCATATGTAAAATTCTCCACATGTTATTCCCTCACAGTGAGCACAGCATATACAACAAGTATACAAAAATACAACTAGATACACTATTAATAATAATGCACACGTGATTACTTCATTAAGTATTATTTAATTCGGGTGCATCTGATTGACTCCCGAAATAGGCAAAACACCCCTAGCAAACAACAATGGGTAGCTTACAGTTCTACACTGTTCTAACTGCTAGATCCAACAAGACATTTATTCAACAGTAACTATTTATTTATTATAGCAGACCTATGCCATGTACTGGGAATAAAACAATTAGGTGAAACAGCCACTATCCCAGCCCACCTTGCTACTTCCAGTAAATACTCATTGATTGACTCATTAAATGAAACATTTTCAGTGACACCCAACTTCCCCCAGACTCCCCACTCTCTTCTTGCTCATTTCCTCCCTACCTGTAGTGGTTCCCAAGGCTTCCATCATGGCAAAAAGCTCTTTGCCTTATGCCAGTATTTTAAAGTTTCTCATTTCCAAAAAAAAAAAAAAAAAAAAAAGGTGTTCGAGGACTATAGAATCACAAAAGAGACCTCAGCCACTTAGTGTCAAAATATGAGAGCTACCAGGGCACCTGGGTGGCTCAGTTAGATAACCATTGGATTTTGGGTTTCAGCTCAGGTTGTGTTCTCACAGTTCATGAGATTGAGCCCAGAGTCAGACTACATGCTGACAGCATGGAGCCTGCTTGGAATTCTCCTCTCTCTCTGCATCCTCCCCCTCTTGCATGTGTATTCTCCCCCCCCCCCCACCCTCTCTCTCTCTCTCTCTCTGTCTCCCAAAATAAATAAACAAACTTTAAAAAAAAAATATGAGAGCTACCAACAAGCCATCCCTCAGATATTGATGAGTGAATGACAGCAGGTGCCAGGGGCATCTTCAGGGAACTGTAAGGAGGAATGCTGAAGCAATTAAGTTTGGCAATAACTAGCCCGTGGGCCAGTATTGCAATTGCAGGAATGACTCTCTAAAGATGATGGGAAGATTGTAAGTTCAGAGAGAATCTACCAGGAAGACAAAATTACATAAATACATATTGAGGACTGTTCATTAATCTGTCAAAGATGTATTTCATTACTGAGCCCTTGGGCACTGCAGAGGATTCAAGATCAGCCAGTATCAGCCCTGCCCTGACAAAGCTTCTAGTCTGGGAAGAGAAATAATGATATCTTGACCATCTCTTTATACCTGCAAATGTAAATTTCAAAATGGAGGTAATGGGAGTTGTAATGTTTGCAGACTTAAGCCATGTGATACCGTGTAAGGCTGTTCTTTTGATTTTTCTCCCACATGCTTGTCCTGGGACTAGGCTATAAGAAACAAGTGGAAACAAGAGATGTTATGACACTCTCTGACCCTGACAACAGGAAAGTTGCCTCTTTTTTTCTATTTCTTACTCTTTCCCCCAAATCTCATGGTTATTTCCCTGGGTTATATGGACAACAAAGATATACATCATTAAGTTATTTCATATTTTTAATGGCTTCCCCCAATTCACTGCAAGTAGTTGTTCCCTGACTTTGCCTGCCCTCAGCCTCACGTGTACATGTCTACTCAAGCTTATGAACTGCGTCTCTGGGTGCACCACACCTCATCCTCCCCAGCTTCCCTGGAAGGTGTTCTCCCTCTGATAACGACGCTGCTAACACCAATACGAGCCAACACGTTGACAGAACCTACTGTGTCCCAGGAAATGTTCTAGGTACTATACATAATCAACTGAGTTAGCATCCATGACAGCTTATAGTACCTGTGAGATGGGTACTTATTTTTCCCCTCATTTACAGATGAGATTAGGTAGGGATTAGGTAGCTTCTCCAGAACCACACAGCCAGTAAAAAGCAGACCAAGACTCAACCCTTCACAGAATTGGTTCTAGAGTCCACACTCTTACTAAACACTACACTCTATTGCTTCTCTATCTCCTCAGATGGTGAAGTTTAGGAATATATTCCAGACCCTTAGGCATTTATTCTCAAACTAATCATTAAAGCCTCGTGTGTTAAACCTGACTACATGTTCTTAATTTATGGAGTATTCACACTATTTTACAAATATACCCAGGAGACCAAAACATGGGAGAATGGTAGAAGCAAATCCACCCTATTCTATGTGCAGCAAACACATTCATGGCCCCCTAATCTGACTCTGCACGTGAGCACACGAGATACATAAATCTGAGCAGACTGGTTGTTCATATAAACAATTCAAAGCCTTATCATGCCTCTCTGAACTGACTCCAATTCATCAAAAATGTAGGAGCAGGTTATATATGGTACCCTCCATTAACTAAAAGACACCAATAAATTTCCAAAATGTAGGACTCAGCACCAAAAAAATATCTCCATGTGTGCGTCTGGGTGGAGAAATCCCCACATATATTGCAGAATTCCATGCAGCCGCGTCTCCTCTGTGCAGTCTGGATCATGCATAATGCAACAGCACAACTGCTAACAGCAGGCGCGCACCAGATAATTTACACTTGTTTTTATGGACACGAGGAACTGATCTTTGAAGCTGTCCCTAATGAGATTCCGCTTGGCCCTAACAGCATCCTGAGAGAGTGTTCCGGTTTTCTACTTGGCATCCGGTGCATATTTATAATGCAGAATACAAGCTCATTTAAATTGCACATGTGGATTTTGGTGTCTTCCCTATTTTCAAGAAAGATTTTCATATACTAAGGAGCACTGACTCCTCAATTACTAAACCATACTTTACCTAAACAATGTCACTGCCAGTCACTACAGGTACTTATCAAAGAGGCAGGTCCATCAAAGGGCTTCTTTCTACAAGGCGAAAAGCTCCCCCTAATTCTAGTTGAGCTCTCAAAGTCCAGAAACTCCAGTAGGTCTTCAGCCAAATGGCATCTCCAAAAAACCTAATTGCACAACACCTTCCTCAGGAGACACAGTCATGGAAACAGTCAGGGAAAAAAACCTGAAGTTGGTCACCTAAGTTAAAAACTTCCTGCCCCAAAGTGCTTGCCACCCAAGCCTCCTTTTCTTCTTATCTCCTCTCTTTTAAGCTCTGCTCCACATAAAATTTTTCCTTAAGCTTGGTACTTTATGCAGGGCTTTTTGAATCACTTGGTTTCCAAAAGGTTTATAGTTTAGTCACCCATGATCAGAGCTCCACTATATTCTTAGAGTTTCGCTTGTTTTCCCTTCCACCAAATTTTCAAAAAGGTTTTCAACTGCTATGTAACACCAATGGTGAGAGGATGGTGTTATCTGTACTTAACCCAAAACACAGATTTCTGTCAAAATAGTTAGTCTAGAATAGCTTATTAATAATTAAGTTTATCACGTCAAAAAAAAAAAGTTGCTACAAAACATCCGAGTACAGAATAAAACTAGTTGGTCTTATGCAAAATGCATGGTTCCCATAACAGATGACCCGTTTTCATGGTCCTCATTTCATGCCAACTCCACATATTAGGGGCAGTTGTCAGTCAGACTCCTGATGATCAGACTGAAGTATATCCTAATTAATTTTACGGTTCTATCCAATAACTGTTGACTCCAAATAGGATCAATGAACGAGCACTTGATAAAGGAGTTAAAACAATATACTTTCTGATGCCTCAGGGTTTAGAGAACAATATGTGAAACCCAGATCTTTCAGGTCAAGTTAAAAGTGAAACTGATGTTTTTCCTATGTTAGAAATGAGAATTTACTACTGTCAGTGTAAATGTCAGTGGAAGGCAGGACAGATTATATAGCATTAGTGTGGGAGTAACAGAAATACTCACTGAGCTTCATCCAGCTCCACCTTGAAAAAAACATGGGAGACTTATAGAAGTGACCCTTTTTAAAGCCAAATATATGGTCAAGTCTAAATAGATGCTCTCAAAATGAACGGATGATGACAAAGGAGCACCAACTTCCCGGAGAAGCACATACTAAAGGAGTACTGAATCCTTGCAAGCTCAACTTTCGCTCATTCATTCAACAGGTATTTGGAGAGTATAGAGAATGTGTCTAGTACTGTGATAGGGGCTCTCAAGAGAAGCAGACAAAAATAAAATAAAACTAAAAAGACAGAGTAGCTGCTTTCATAGCCCACTGGAAGACAGTCATTTCACAAATAATTTAAAAATACATTTATGACAAGTGAGGCCAAGGAAAAGCATTACTTGTAGGTACTCTGAATACAGATCTTTCTCAACTTATAATGGGGCTACCTCCCAGTAAACCTATCATAAGTTGGAAAAAGTTAAATACATCTAACCTGTGGAGTATCATAGCTTAGCCTAGCCCACCTTAACTATACTCACAACACTTAAATTAATTAGCCTACGGTTGGGCAAAGTCATCTAACAGAAAGCCTATTTCATAATAAAGTGTTGACTATCTCATGCAATTTACTGAATACTATACTGAAAGTGACAAACAGTATGGTTGTGTGGGTAAATGATGTTGTGAGTGTATTATTGGTTGTTGATTTTCATGACTGCATCTTGACTGGGAGCTGTGGCTGCCACGGCCCAGCATCGCCAGAAAGGATTGAATCATGTATTGCTAGCCCAGGAAAAGATCCAAATTCAAATACAGTTTCTAATGAGTATCGCTTTTGCACCATGGTAAAGTCAAAAAATCCCACGTTGACCCGCTGGAAGTCAGGGACTATATAAAGGCTCACGTAATCCAGAGAGAGGGCAAGGGCTTCCCTAAAGGAGTGAGGAAGGAGGAGGAAAGAAAGAGCATTTAGGGAGGAGGTTCTGTTGACATCATTCTGAACCTCCAAGTGCAAGGCAGTGGACCAGCCTGCTGTTCTCCCCACACCTCTCAGTACCTCTCACTTGGAAAACATAAAGAATAAAAAATCCAAGAGGTGTGCCTAGAAAGCTGGCTTTACAACGTGTCTTCCCTTCAACGTCAACACCGAAAACAGACAGGATCGAAGACCTTGGGAAAAATCGGTGGACAGATCACCAAAGTTGGCACTAACTGCTGCCAAATGTCTGGCTGGCACCAGTATACAGACTAAATTGGCCATAAAAACCTCACTGTAGTCCTTGCTCCTCTCAAAGGAAATCATTTCGTGATTCACAATGAGGCTTACCCAGAGGCCAGTCTTAGGGGGAGGCCTTGAATTTTGAGCTTAACTCAATTGCACGGTTTAGGGCAAGAGTTTCATGTTTCAGATGTGCAGTCAGGTAATCTGATCCCATCAGACTTTTAATGGCTTCTAAAAAAATCCAAAGTGTTAAATCCTTTTCCCAGCCTCCCTCAGCGCAGTCTGAGGGTGTTTTTCCCCCAACCTCCATTCTCTGCACCCTCCCCCGTCTCTTAGTTTTCATACTCAAACTGTTACTAAGTCTGAGACACTAATTTAATACACATTTCTTAATCCTAAAGTCTGATTGTAATCTGTGTGCTAAAAGAGTGCACACATACCTAATGTACTCCCTTTAAAAAGCACTGAGAGGAAATAAAAGGATAATGGAAGTGGAATACGTAGAAACGGCGCTTTATTTCAGAAACAACGCTATTACCGTGATTCCTTATAAGCCTGGGGAGAACATTCTCTGGTTCTGGGAAAACTCAAGGCAGCAGACCCAAGTAAATTCCACAGCTCCAGTAAAGGCACATCTCTTAGACTGACACTGTCTCAGGCAGCATGCAGGGAGCTGAGATAAGAGTTTAGTAAGTCTGTGCCCCTGGCTATCAGTAGGTTCACACAGACTCAATCCCTCCCTCCCAGTGTGGGAATCCCTAGGGAGACAGCACAGGCCCTAAAAACCTGAGAAGCAGGAGGAAACGGAAACAAAAACAAAAAATACAAACTTCTGAACAAGAATAAAACAGACACACCACATTTAACGGCATCGACAAGAGTTACGGTAATAATGGCTCACGTGCCACCATTAAGACTCTGCCGAAGCTCAAGGGTTAATGCTGGGGATGCGGTCATGACGTCATGATGAACAATATTATTGATACTAATAGCAACCATGCATTGAGCATTGAGATGCTGTGCTAAGTGTTTCACGAAGCACTAAGCATCATCTAATATAAACTTCACTATTACCTAGTGAAGCATATATTACTATGATTCCCACGGTAAAGCTAAGGCACTAGTGGCAGAGAATACATCCAAGCACATGCAAGGGGCATGGGGGTGGAGAGACAGACTGGAATCTGGACACACTGGGGTTTTTTTTGGTGGGGGGAGGGCGGCTTTTCAAATGATTTCATTTTTTAAATATTTTTAAATGTACCTAGATTTCTGCTGAGTAACACTCTCCTCCTGAGTTCTCCCCTCCAAAATACGTGTGTTCTTTCTTCCCTCTCTCATGTTCCTCTGTTTACAGCTTTATTAAGATATTAAGTCCAGCAGTGGCTCCTGCAGCCCGTGGTACAGCACCTCGCAAAACAGCACTGTTTGTTTATAAGGTGACACAACTTCCCGCAGAGTGTGGGGGCATGACTAAAATCCACTAATGGCCAGAAAGCTCATTTTAATTCTACACTTAACAAAATAAACACCTCATAAAGGCAGGTAAGCAGAAGCTACTTTTCACTCTGGACTGCTTTGTCTTAATAACCTTTGAAAGGAAGGAACCGACTGTGGGGAACGGGCTCTCGCACCCGCAAAATACAATTATGGCGCAAAGAGACTGTGATAAAAGCAAAGCCCCTCATGTAAAGTTAAATTATTTTTTTTCCTTAAAAGGGGGCTACCTCTCACAACCAGAGATCATTGCTAAATTGCAAAGGTTCTTTCTCTGCAAATTCTGGCTCCGTTAGTGGGATCTACAAGCCTGTCTCAAAAAAACAGGGCATTTGATTTCCCTGAAACCAATTCCCCAAAGGGCTGATTTTCCCCCCTCTTTTGTCCACAGAAAATGAAGTTCCATTCACATGTTGGAGGAAATATTTCAAAACATTCCCTTTTTCCTCAAAGTGCAGAATTTATGGTAACAGATAATTAACAACAAATGACAAACAATCTGAGCAGTAAAGGTCCCAGTTTGGTTGCCAAGATGATGGTATCAAATTCCAAGATAAACAGTGGAGCGTGCCGGCTGCCATTAACGCGGAGGGGTCGAGATGGAGAGATGCAAAACAGACGAGGCATCCACCACCAAGGGGCACAATGTGGAGCAAACAACCTCCCACAGGGTTATTATTCCCCTTCCGAATTCTCAGGAGTGTCACGGGTGTGGGGGTAGGATGGGGCTCACTCCACTGCACTGAACAGATACCCAGGCCTTTATATTTCACATGGGGAAAACATTAGATGCTTCTTTCAACGGCATGATGGAAAAATGAGGGCTTAAAATCCTATAGGAGTTAACACCTCCTTCCTCGCTTGTTCTTCCCAAACATCTGCCCTCCCCATCTTCTTTTCTCTAAATCTGTGGAGTCAAAATAGGTTTCAATATTACCAGTTGTGCCCACAATGTGAGGGTTAAGAACAAAGTGAAAACAAGTTAACCTGTAAAAGTCAGAATCTGAGCACAACATATGGTAAGTCTCCTAAGATACTAACAGACGGCCAACCTTGGGAAATCGCAATTTCAGATATTCTTAGATTTCTCAAAAGCCAGTTTATAGTTCGTTATTTGTCAAATCGCTTTTTTCTAAAACTATTGAAATACAAACCTAAAGTCTGATTTACCTAAAAGGACCTAACAAATCGTTCCCTCTCAGAGATCAAAACAGGTCAATGTGTCAAAAATTGCCATTCGGATCCTTTCAAGGGCTGGATTCATTCATATGTGGGGTGGGCAGACACACTCCAGAAAGCAAAGGTGCAATTTGTCTTATCTCCCTATTGACTGATGTTTAGGGATGCTGACACTCTCCTGGTATCACAGTCAAGCCCAAGGCCAGGAACATCATAATTACAAGAATGAGTTATGATCTAATGAATATATCTGCTAGTCTGTCTGTCTGTCTCTTTCTCTCTCCCTTCCTCCCTCTCTCTGTCTCCTTCACACCTACTCCCATTTCTCCTCTTCTCCATAAAACACACATCTCCTCATTATATTCCTTGCCCACGCAAGCAGGACCAGTATGCAAAAGTTGGTAACATTTTTAAAAATGGAATATGTTAAATATAAGGAAAGACCAAGGGCAATGGGTATATTTGTGATTTCAAAAAGAAAGTATCTAATACAGTCTGATAGGCTTCTGTAGTTATCTTTGAAGTCCTAAGGCAGAGCAAAATGAAACAAAAAGAGGAGTATGTTCCAAAACTCAGAACTAAAATAGAGCTAGTATACTGTCTATGTCATAGCAAAAGGCTAAATCAGGAAATTAAGGAAACATGCTTAGCTGGTGGAAGACTTAATTTTTTTCTTGATTTCGGTTTCAAGTCTTTGTGCAAAACACATTTTAAACTAAGTGTGCAATATGTAAACGGTTTGAAACTTGGTCTGTGGCCCAAATACCTAAAACCAAATACCACAAGTAAGCCACTTTTCTTAGCCAATCAGTATAAATGCCAAAATAGCCCACCGCAAGATGGGAAAAGATATTTTTCCAATCCAAGAATTATCAAATCTTTGAGCTGGAAGGTTTCAGAGGCTTTCTGCACAAAGACATAAATGGGCTTGAGTAGAGTCTGTGTCACGGCAATCTTTCAAGGAAGCCACTACCAAAAGAGGAACCAAGAATGGTTTAATTCTCACTTGGAATTTTAAAGTTCAATAATATCAAGTACTGAACATTTACCTGTTTGCTTTATTAATGGCACTAGCTTTTCTTTCTCTTTTCTTTTTTCAACTGCTGTCAAGAGCTTTACTACTTAATATAAAACTGCACAAAAATTTAAACCCACTAGAGGGGCTTATATTCTTGATTTGTGGTAAAAGAAGAAAATACGAAAAGCCTGCAAAAATGCATTTTCTTATGTACATTTTACCCTTCTACAGGGACAGAAATTGAAGGGAAAAAAAACCTTCAAAGCAAAATAGAATAAAAATATGCAGACCCAAATACTGCAAGGGCCAATAAATCCAACAGAGTTTCCTCTTTGCAGAGTTAGTGTTTCTACACAGACAAAGCCTCCAAGTGTACTTCTGCATTAAAGAAAAAAAAAAAAAAAGGCAGACTAACATGGTGGTCTGCAAAAGGGTGGTGGTTTTGTCCATACTGATAGTGAAATAACAGTCCAATCATGCCAGGATGGCTACTGAAACATCTAGTTTGCAGCAGGCAGTGGAAGTCTAAAAGGGAATAAAATATGGAAGAATAGAGCTGAAGAAAAACTGAAAAGGAAGACAAACAAGCTGATGAACAGATCTTTGGAGACGCAGCAAGCTTATTTTCCTTTTTAGAAATAATTCAGAATGACCTAGAATTTGCTAATCAACACATGGTAGATCCAGTGACATTGGTTTTGCTTCGATATCTTGAAATCTACACAGTCATAAGCTCTAAAATCTCGGAATTAAAATTAAATATGTCTCAAATACAGACTCCCTATTGCATAACTTCCTGGTCAGCCATTTTGTATGCTTGTCTCAAAACATCTCCATGAAGGAAGTTTAAAAAAAAATAAATAACAAAACCTGTACTTAGAGCAGGAGACAGATTCAATCCGTAAAGAGAGGGGATCTGGTGGTTTCCCAGTTTCAGGATGTGTCTATCTATTGTGGCCACACTTTCCCTTTGAATCTTTCTTTATCTCTATAAATAGAAGTATTTCAGAATTTAAAAACCAAGTAGATGGAATCGACTTTATTTGTCAAAATTCTTTACCCTCCCCGAAAGTCAAGAAACCAAAAAACAAACAAAAAATACTACCTAGTTATACAACATACAACCAGGTTCTAAGAACAAATCCATATGGACAAAAAAAAAAAACTATCTAATTTTAGGTTGCCTTTTTAATGCTTGAATGCAAACAAAGAAATCTACAGAACAAGAAAAAAGTCAGCTCTAAAATGAAGTCAAACTGTCACGGACCACAAGACCAGTACCCTCAGGGAGTATATAAGAAAAAGAACTTATTTTTGAAAAGAAATGAGAGAGGAAAAGAAAAATACTCTGTGTTTACATAGGAGTGCAAACGAAAAGGGCCATTCAGCATCTCCACGATGAATTTCAGATTGAAAACATTAACAAAAATTATGGCCATGCTAATGTGCAGGCCAGTGATAAATCTCTAATGAGAACGAGTGGCTTACCATGAGAAAAAAATGTTTAGAATTTTTTTTTTTCAAACAGCTAATGCAGCCCAGCTCCAGAGCAAAGGATGAATTTCTATCTTGTTAGTCAAGTACAGTTTCACAGAGCCCCAGACATTCATTCATTCACTGATAATACTCTTCCTCTGGGGTGAGTGTTAGGGGGTCATGTCTCCTCTCCCTCTCCACCATATCCCCGTGATGCCTCACTATTATATCCTTTTCCTACAGAATACTACTAATGATGAGGGATTTATGTTCTTAATTCCAAACAGATCTAAAGAAAAGAAACAGAAGAAATCTGAAGCTGCCAGACCAGAGTAGGAGACAATGACGCCAAAGGGCATCAAGTCCTGGAATTAAGAGAAGCCCAATGTACTATATGACCATATATTTAATTAGTGACCAAGGCAGGACTACCATATAAGTTCCCTGAAGTACTATCAAGTAGTCCACTACTGCAAGCTATTTCTTTACACAAGTGAACCTGAAAATACTAGACAAACTTCCCTTCAGGTATAGGATGAAAAAGGAGGCGGCGTCTTTGACACCTGCCCCCACCTTCCCACACATGTGCAAGTTGAATCAGACTGAACAAATAAACAGCTTTTGGTCAATTCCTTGATTATAACATAAAATAAAGCAAGTGCCACCCAAAAAAGGTGGACCCAAAGAAAGTAGAAGATTTACATTTGTGTCAGCCTTTGGTGCAAATCTTGCAGACAAAGCAGAAGGACTTGTAGACACATTACATTTTTATCATTCTTAAAAAAATGTTTTTCTCAAAAAAGCATTACATCGTTGTTATAAAAATGAGTCAAACCACATACAAGCATATAAAATAAAAAACGAAAGGTCTTTACCCACCACTCCCTCCCCCAATTCATTCCCTAAATAATCACCAGTAACACTGGTGTTCCTTTCTACATACTTGTATATTTTTTTAACCAAAAGGCACCGTTTCAAAATTCCCTCCTATAACTTTGTTTTTGCATCTAAGGATGCCTAACATGGGCCTGAAATAAACAGTTACTTCCCACCACAAAACATGGAACTTCAGATCACACAAACAAACAAAATCCTATAAGAATTGAGAATGGAATCACCAAGATACCCTAAAAGCTTCAGGTCAGTTTTGACTCACAACGTCCAAACAAATACTGACAAGTACTATACAATGCAATATAGTAAAAAGAACACAAGTTGGGCTTGTCAGATTTTATACAACCAAGAATCTCCGGAAAGGAAGATGTTAAAGCGTATCTCATGCTCACCAGTTTGACACAAGACCATACAGACAAGATCATAAATATTATCACAGCATCTAGTTATCCAGTGTTATCTTTCAGGCACTATATGTCATATGCTTTATCTCACTTAATACACACAACTGTCTTAAAGGGTCGTTCGACCCATTTTACAGACGACAAGACACAGTCATTTGTCCATCATCACTCTCCAAACTAGTCACTGGCAGGATCAACACTTGTATATAGATTTCTGATCTCAGACCACATTCTCAGCTATTATGTGAACATTGTCTTCATTCCCTAGCCAAAGCTCTGGCCCTTTGCACTCAATCCTGATTATAATTAATTCTTGATGCTTCTGTGTTAACCACAACCATAGGTGAGGAGCCTAAGACACTGATGGGGGTACAAGAACCTGAGAACAGGCAAAGAGGAAGAAGGCCACAGTGATTTCACAGAGAATAACTAGGCAACACTCAGTTCACTGGATTCCTTCTCCCCTTAGGACTGTCACTCCCAAGGAGTAACTGGAAGTTAAGTGAGGTAATCCTAGGTTGTGTATAACCTTGACAGGCACAGAGAAGTCAGAACACCTGCCAACCCTGATAGCCAAATATCCCATTCAGAAAAGTTTGCTGGGAATGATTCCTTGAGGAAGATAGGACAAAACTTACCAGTGACTTTCTTATTTATTCACTTATTTTTACTCCACTGATTTTCAAAATGAATTGAGACAGCTTAGAACAAAAAAATGCAGACTCAGTAAAACAATCAGTAAAAACAGCTAAACAAATAATGAGTATTAACTATGTACTAAGAACTCCTCTAGGAATTTCACAAGTAATAACTGCTTTAACCTTCACAGCAACCTTTTGAGATAGGCACTATTTTTACCATCCACATTTCACAAATGGAAAAAGAAAACACAGAGAACTTAATACATTTGCCCACAGTTGGTTACACAGCTAGTAAGTGGTGCAAACCAGGTTTTAAATCTAACAATCATATTCCACTAGAGATGTCAAACACCATACTACGCTGCCTCCCAAAAACAAGTGTAAAAGAGCATGAGCAGAGTGATATTCCAGGGGTGTTGACAACTGAAGACAAAGACACGCAAAGTGACTAAAACTGAAAATAAAATATGGTGTGAGCTTCCCAGCAACCAAGCCTTAAAGACAAAGGTGAAGAATTAACCTCAGTAGGGTGACCAACCCTCCTGGTTAGCACAGCACTAACGGGTCTCCCAGAATACAGGACTTTCAGTGCAAAAGCTGAGATGGCTGAATACCCTCCTAAAAAAGTTTTATAGTATCTTATTGGGCCTCAGATAATTAAAAATATACAAAATTCTTATGATGCTTTCAAACCTACATTGGTTCCTTCAGCGCCTCCTCCCACCAACATTAAAAATACTAAATACTGAATGATTTTCTCAACATTCTGCCTGGGATGTTGAGGATTGTAGGGATGTGTGGGACTGAAGAAAATAATGGAGGGACTGTAGAAAAATGAAGTTCTGTTGATTGTTGGTTTTCAATCATCACATCTAATACTACATTCAAGAATCTGAGTAAGAGGGGCACACAAATTCTTGGCTAAATTCTGCCCTGTCAACTCTAGCTGTACTTTAATATTCTTTCCCAAGGTCACATAGGATTGCTTTCTTTAAAAAAATCTTCCTTGAGATATTACCATTTGCAAAAAGCACAGACGGACCTAGAGGTATTACGCTAAGTATACTAAGTCAGACAGAGAAAGACAAATACCATACAATTTCATATACACATATATATATATAGAGAGAGAGAGAGAGAACGAGCGAGAGAGAGAGAGAGAGAGAGAGAGAGAGGGGGAGGGACTCTAAAAAGCAAAACAAAATCATAAAAAAACAAAAACAGAAACAGACCCAGAAATATAAAGAATAAACTGATGGTTGCCAGAAGGGAGAGGGGTGGGGGATGGGCAAAACGGGTGCAGGTGAGTGGGAGATCCAGGCTTCCAGTTATGGAATGAATAAGTCATGGGGATGAAAGTAGAGCACAGGAAATATAGTCAATGGTGTTGTAATAGTATTGTACAGTGACAGATGGTAGCTACACTTGTGGTGAGCATAGCATAAGGTATAGAGTTGTCAAATCAGTATGTTGTACACCTGAAATGAATGTAACATTGTGTGTCAACTATACTTCAATTAAAAAAAAAATCTTCCCTATGTCACAGGCAGAGATGCAGGCCAGTGGTTCTTAGAAAGCTTGGTGACAGCCTCGTCAGAACTCACAGGAGAAACCAAATCAAGACCAAGTAGTAAATCTCAAGTCACTTGAAACAATAGCTTTGAAATCAGTGATGATCTTGATGGAGATGGGAAACAAGTCTTATGTATCCCCTTATAGCAACCCCTTGCAAATAAATGTTGTGTTAACAGCAATCTTAATCTCAGTATGTCAGAGCTAAAAAGATCCATAGCTATCATTTACTGCAAATGTGTACAGATGAGTAAACTGAGGCATGGAGACGAAAACTAAATTGCCAAGGGTGGGTCACAAAATTGACGTCAGACTACCTGAATTAAATGGGAAGTGAAGGATTCCTTAATTAAGGCAAAAAAAACCAAACAAACCCATAGTTTGTGTGAAAGAAAACAACAGATCATTTAAGGGACCAGAATTGGAATTCCAGTTCAGGTGATCCATTACAGGTCTTCATGGACCTCAGTTGCAAATGAAAAAGGAAAGGAAACATTTTAAGGATCCCATGCAAAATAATCAACAACTATTCAAGTGGAAAAGACAAAGTATCTTTGGGGAAAAGGAACAAGCCTCTGCCATGACATGTTGAAAATTTCAGAAAAAGTGAAGGAATTTTAGACTAAGTATTTTATGGATATTTTCCAGACAATATAAGTTTCTATTTAGAATAAGCCCATTTTTTTAATATAAAAGAAATATAACACGATCACATGTACCCGAGAGACCTGCATGCCTAGACTGTGCTGGGGCACCAAGCAAGGAAAAGTCAAGCCAAGGAAAAAGTGAGCCAGCAGCTTCACGGTACACTCACACCTTCGTACAAACACTCAAAATGTTAAGAAAGAACAGAAAAATTCCAATGAAAAGCTCCAAATCTAAGTCACAATATCTCATCTCAATGCACAGTCAAATCAATGGATCACTCAATCAACCCATCAATCAGTGTTTCTGAACAACTGTTACACGCTCTCAATCATTGCTTTTAGGAAACGAATAAGGGAGACAGAGATAATGATGCAGGTGATAAGGGCTGAAATAACGACCAGGGGTGTTGTGTTGGGAAGGGGGGGGCACAGTCAGTATGGACTAGGAGACATAAAAGAGGTTTTACAGATGCAGAGAGGCCTGAACTGGCTCGAGGTATCTGATGAGCAGAACATAAATGTGAGTGTCTCAGCCATGAGAAGCGATGAAAGCAATGGCACCAAGAAGGAGAGGCCCAACGTGTGCTCAGGTGACTGTGAAGCAACTTACATGGTTGGAACAAAGGGTTCAGGTGGGATGCCCTCAGCAGGTGATAAAGGTGAAAAGGCAAGTGTCCTCTATTCTAAGGTGGGATGTCCAGTAAAAGGGCTACACAGCTATCCAGGCTACAACTACAAAACCCAATTCGCAAGCGAAAAAAAGTTTCAAAAAAGGTATAATTTGATCCTTGGAATTTCTCATGGCTAGATCTAGGCAGATTAGTTCTAAGGTTACATGCTTTTTTAATATCTCTGTTCATTCACAGTTCACCAGCAGAATCTTATGGTCATGGATGAGTAAAGACTTAAGGTGATATTCCCTATCAGGCATCTTCCAAGGAATTGGAGGCAAAACATACTTTCTTTTGCCTGAAAGGAACAGAATCCACAAAGTTCTTTGTGATTCTTTAATACAAAATGTCACACGAGCAGAACAGAGCTAAAGGTATCCTAAGTCCAGCTTGCACAAATTCTATAACATATTTGAAGAAAAAGAAATCATTAGGAGCAGAAGAATAAAAGGAAAATTTTGAAATGAACTGAGTTATTGTTCAGAAAAGCCATTTTAACAAAGGAAAATCTTATTCACCTTAAAAACTTTTCCTTAATATCATGTTAACAAATCCTTCATCATCATGAATATATTCTGATTTAAAGAAAGTATAAAATTCTTCAAAGATAGGTTAGCACTAACCATTTCCAAGGATTTCTTTCTCTTTTTCTTTTTTCCAGAAATCCCATTATAGGTAATTGAGTGGCTCTACAGAATATACTTGCAAAGTAACATCCTAGTATTTTCACTAATACCCAGGCAGTCAAGAAAGATCTTTTTGTTTGGCTAGTGTTTCTAAACTGAGGCG
Organism: Panthera pardus; assembly: GCF_024362965.1. NCBI lineage: Eukaryota > Metazoa > Chordata > Mammalia > Carnivora > Felidae > Panthera > Panthera pardus. Next base: position 30,541,552 of record NW_026526677.1, on the reverse strand, counting down.
GGGGGAGGTATGTGGATGTGTTCTGTATGTGTGTGGGGGGGGGGGGGGCCCTACTATTTTTTAAATGCTCCAATAAAACAAATGCTAAAAAAAGAGCTTGTGACTTAGGCCCCAAGTTCAGTTCTGCCAGGAATGGAAAAAACAGTCAACAGAGCTCTAACCTCCTTTCTCTCTTGACTATACAATGGTTTTCAAAGAGGTTTAGTCCTACTATGAAAGACTCACGTTAAGACACTGGAAGGGTCTAATAGAGAATGAACACCAGGCATTGAATAAACCAGGGAGATGATGACCTTTTGCCCCTTCTGATGAGAGCCCAGCACATCCTGTAGCAAAGGAAGGGAAACAAGCTGGTATACACCAGGTGCTGCAAAACCCTTGCCTCTGGGTTTCTCCCACACTCTGTTCCTTAAACAGTTTAAAACTGAAACATGACTTAAATAGTATTAGGGAGCGAGAGAAAAGTACAATTCCTGGAACCGACTGTTCCACTGTCCCTTAATCCTTTGTTCTCCATATTGTTGGAGTCCTGCAGCATGCAGCACACGTTCCACCAGCAACAGGCAAGACAATGGATTTAGCAGTGGCTGGACAATTAGTCCCAATTAGGCCTATTTCTCAGCTGAATGTAAAGGGGTAGTGGGGTGAGGTGTGGGGGGAAAAACTACAAAAATTTTAAAGAAATATTTCATCATGGAGGCAAACAATGCAACATGAAGCAAATTGAACCAGGGGTCAGAAGACTCTGCCAAAAGTCACTGTGTGGCAGTAGGCAAATACCTTAACCTCTCTGTTGTCCACAAAATGTGGGCAACCAACCACCACCCCTTAGATCTGACGATCTCAAGTCAAATTATGGTTGAAAGTACTCTGAAAACTGAAAAGGTTACACAGATGTAGAGTATTCCTCTGAGCTGTCTTGGAACCACAGATACCCATCTGTTTTACGAATCACATAACTTTTATTCTCCCTGACAGAAGTCATTAGTGACTTTCTTATTTTACTTCTATTTTCTTGACTGATAATTTTTTTTTGGTTCACGAGTGATACTTACATATGTACATGTGGCGGCTGGAATCTGCTCTGGTTGATGTTGTAGTGTGTGAATGCCTGGGTGGGGTTTGAGCTGTACTCATCCACCGTTATGGTAACTTTGCCTTGAGAAGGAATCCCATGAGCCATCCTTCCTCCCTATAGGCATGAGCAATTCACAACTTTCCGGAGCAAAGGATGGAAGCAGGCATGGTGTGTTTCAGCCAACCTCTGAACCCAAGGATCTACACATCAATACCACTGTGCGTTTCTGAAAAAAAAAAAATTATAAAATGAGAACAAAGAAAAAGAAGGTGTTTAAGAAACGTCAGCTAGGACACCGGGATGTGCAATTGGCTCAAGAAAAATCTGAATATGTGTTGTTGCCTCGTGGATACAACCTTTTCCAACCCTCACCCTGCAGGTACTTCAGAGTGGACACTGCAGTCCATCTAACACTGCTGGCTGCTAGCAAATCACTTCAGCGGTGTTCAAACTAAGATTTCCTCTTTAATTATAATTATGGCACTTAACATGAATTACGGAAGGGGCATATCCACAGTTGCCATGGTGTCTAACTATAAATGGTTTGTGCTCGAAGTGGAGAATCTTCCAAACCTTCCCTGCTAATTGGAATGTTTGGTCTGTACAGAGTTGATGTCATAGAATAATTTGAAATCTCAATGCTTAACACAGTCATATAACACAATGACCAGTGTAAATTTAAAATGCTGCACTTATAGGGGCGCCTGGGTGGCTTAGTCGGTTAGGCATCTGACTCTTGGTTTCAGCTCAGGTCAGGATCTTACAGTTTGTGGGTTTGAGCCCTTTGTCGGGCTCCGTGCTGACAGTGTGGAGCCTGAGCACTCCTGCTCACTCTCTCTCTCTCTCTTTCACAAAAATAAAATAAAATAAATAAATAAAATAAAATAAAATAAAGTAAAATAAAATGCTACACTTACAATAGATACCAATGTGTAATTATAATACATACATAATATGTGCATGTTACACATAATTTTTTCTTTCACAAGCAGTTCCCCACAAACGTAGGTACTCAACGCCTGGTATACATATGTACTCTACTCTGGCCAAGAATCTTATGGTAAGGCAAATCGTTCTTGCTAAATGTAATATAATTTCTTTAAACACTCCAGTCACGTGGGGGAAAGTTAAACACATTTAGGCTTGGACCACGACTCTGGATGCATTCATTACGGCCCCTCTTAAGAGCCCAAAGAGAACACTGAAGGGGGGCAGCCATTACATCTACCATCTCATTCTTGCTTGGTGCTGTATAATTCTCAGTAGTTGGTTTCATTCTTTCAAAATTTCCATTAGTTTTTATTATTTTTATAAGTGTCAGTATATTATTTGCTGTGCCGGCTTCACAAATGAGGATGTTTATTTCTACAGCAGGTATGCAAAGACTGAGAGAGCAGATCCCTGCATTGAGGCTGTTGCAATTGATCAATGCAATAGAGAAGAAGCGGGGAGCATGCTCCTTGAGTAACACTTGGGCGTAACCCACGTTCTTACTTTAAGTGCTCCACATCAGAATACGTTTGCCATGTGCCCCATTAAGCTCCGGGAATCTTAGCTGCTATCTCAAATAAAAAATATTTAGAAAAATAAGATTAGATTTAAATTTGGCATGAAACACCTTAAATATCAAGCAAAAGGCAGATGGCCTGCCATAGGCCATTTATTTTATTATTTTACAACCCGGGGGTTGTGTAGTCCTCCATATGCTAGCTGGGCTAAGAAATTCCACAGTGTTCCACTCAAATCATTGCCTTCTTCATATTAGCAAAGCAAGCTAAATAACACCCACCTTGCCTTCGTTCCTAATGCACAAGGCCACTGCCAAAAGATGAATCCCTGGTGTTCTGGCATTTTAAACAAAGTGTCACTTTGGGTTCTCTTTCTTCTTCCTGACTTCATGGGAGGTAGAAGTCCTTTAAGCACCAGATGATAGACAACCAGGCCAGTAGGATTAACTAAATTAAAATCTTTCCCTGCTCCTTTGATGCAAGATATCTATGAAGAACTGCTTACAAATCATAATGTAGCAGTTTTCATACCAAGTTTGCAGCTGTTTCCTTAATTTCCCCCACAATTATATTTTACTGTTATTTTGCATAACAGTAAAACACAACACCTGCTTCAAATTGCAGTCCTGTTCTAAGTACTGTAATTCTCTTTTGAGACACAAAGTACCGAGACACTACTGAAGCGCAAAACTGCATAATTGCGCCACGCTGAAAAGTAAATACAAATGAAAACATCTTCCTGTTATAGAAATGACTGTCATTAAAAAGAATGTTAGCCATCAAAGCACAGAGGGAAAAAAATACGCATTTTCAGACTGCGGGAACTTAGTGTTTGCATAAATTAAAGAGTGGTGTAAAAATTACATGGCAATTCTTATGTTCCTGCCATCAATGTCTATTGTGTGAAATACAAGAGCATTAAGAAGCAAAGGAAACAAAATTCATGTCTACACCACTGTGACCTCTCAGTCACAATCTCTGCACTCTGTGCCACAACCAGTTTAAATATTTCTGGAGCAAACTCACTAATTAAGCTAAGCAAAACGGCCTAGAAATAAAATTTACACACCTATTATGTAAATATCTAGGCAATGACTTATAGTAGTTAGCATTAGACCCTCCCATTTGAAGCAGAGAAGAGAACTTAGAAGGTGATCAACTCACAGTCCTAAACAGTCCACTCGACCCTAAAGTCCAACTAGGATTGCCTTTTCTATCAAGTGAACATCTGTACCTCTTCGCACCTTTGCCCCAGCAAGACAAATAGAATATCTTTTCATCAGCAAGCACAGGCCCCTGTAACTCTGACGGGCTAAATGGGTGGCTGGCATCTCATTTGAATTCATCTTTACCATGTTCCCTTTCAAATGTTTTATCGAAAGAGTGCACCTGCAGTGTCTACCTTCTTTAATCTGGAGTCCTTTGAAGAAACTGTCAGACTGAGGCAGAGAGCTTCAAAACTTTCACAGGAACCTTTACAGACAAGTCAAGAAAAGGCGTACTCTTTAAAATATTGTGTTCACCCCTACTCGCATCACAAAATGAACATATCCTAAGATATTAAACACCAACACACAGACTTTTTTTTTCCCTAGCAAACTCTCAGAAAGAGGGGACAATGGCCCCTCCTTTGACCTGAGAAATTTGGGAAAAGCTTGAAACAAAGCAGAATGATACATTGTCTAAAACTATCCAGAAGCTGATTCACCTTGCTTCACATATGTAAGCAATAAAACCTTCCAAATGATCAGATTTTGGAGCATCTCATCCTCCTTACACATACATCACTTTTTACATATAATATCTAAAGAGAGCAGTATTCTTTTTTTTTCTTAATTTTCATTTTATACTTCAGCACATTTACTCCACAAAACAAAAGAACCTGGTACTAAATGCCAGGAATCCTAAAGAAAAATCTAAAGGGGACTGACATTGCCAAACATTCATGTTGGTTGGTGCTAGTTTGATTTTCTCCTTAAAAAAAAAAAAAAAAAAATCATGTGGGCTCATTTTGCATTTCCTAGACAGCAATCACGTCTGGGTCCCTTAAGCTGTGCAACTTGAAATGTTCTTTTTCAGGAATCTAGTTGGAAAACCTTTTAAAGTCGGCTGGCAATGAAAGGATTAAAAGCTGGGGAATTAAATAACTGTCTCCACCTCCTAGACACCAGAAGTCCAATTTACCAAAAGTTTCAAAGCAACAACTCATGACCTCTCTACCGGAGCCCGCACCGCACAGCCTATGAGAAAGGAGCCCGTGATTTCCTCCTTCAAACAAGGATGCTCCTTTTATTCACTAGCCCTAAGAAGATCGCCCGACCGCCTGGCCGGACTTTGGAACTCGCCTGCTCCAACTCCGCCAAATTTCGCTCTCTCCTCCCACTGCCGAACGGATCGAGCGCTTTCTCAACTCACGCCCCTACTCTTTTATGCCCACCTCCAGTTACTCATCCCTGTATCCCGGAGCGATGCCCACAAGCCTTCTCAGAGGCGTCTCCGCCAGGGTTTTGGGAGGGATGCACAAAGTTCCACGTGCCTCTGTCCACAGAGCGCCCTCCCTCCTGCCGCACTTACACCTGAACTTGTCTCCAGCACTGCGGACACCAGCCTGGCACATTCTTTCGGAGAGAAAGGGCAGGACTTTTCTCCTGCGCCTCTGGCAACGCGTGGAGCCTATATATGGTGGGGCGGGGGGCGCGGAATTCTCTACTTTGGATTGGTTTGTTTGTTTTAAATCTAGGGTGGGCAGTTGCGGGGGGAGGGTGTCCTTCAGCAACTACACACACACACACACACACACACACACACACACACACACACTCTCGCCCTGCCCTCCCGGCTCACGGCCGGCTCCTCCGGGCGACAGCTCCCCCTTCCTTCCTGGAGCACCAGCTCGCCTTACTCGCTCAGTCCCCCGTTGCCACCACCGTCGCCTCCGCTGCTGCCGCCGCTGCTGGCACTGTTGGAGCTGGCGCTCGCGGCCCTGGGCTCCGCTGGGCGCCTGTCTTTCTTTCTCTCTCTCTCTCCCCCAGCCCCAGATTGATTGATGACCACCGGCGGCCAATGGCTCTGACACCGCGCCATCCTCGCTCGAGCATCACAGCCCCACGCCCCCGACGTCAGCCTCGCGGGCGCATTGGCATCCCCGAACCCTCAGAGCGGAGCCGGCGCCCGGAGCCGTCACCGCCGCCTCCCTGCTCTCTGCCCCGGCGCTGCCGGGCTGCTTTCCTGGAGCGGCAGAGAAAGGAAGGGAGGGAGCCAGCAAGCGTTGGAAGGGGGTGTGGAGGCTACGGATTTCCCCCCCTCTTTAGAAATCTTTTCTTTGCCTTAAAGTTTTGTTTGTTTTTTTCCACCTCGACCTGTTTGTGTTTGTTCGCAGCATCTCAAATCAATTACACATTTTTCATGACCCGCATTTACACTTAATTTGGGGGTATGTTGGGGGGTGGGTGGGTGGATAGTAAATGTTCCATAAATCTGCCCCACCGGGGCATCCTTAAATTCTCTTCTTGTTGGTGGATTCTAACTCCCTTCCCAATCTCCAGAAAAAAATGCCCCTTCACCTCCTAGGCCGCAAAACCCCGGAATTCAAAGGCTTTACAAAGATAACCCTGTTCCGTGCAAATAGGCAAAGAAACTCCTGCCTCTCTGGAGAAGAAACCGGGCGGCAACGGTTACTTTTTCTCGTCGCTCGTCCCCCGCCGCCCGGCCCGGGTCGCCGACTCGCTCCGCAGGCGGCGATCGTGGAGACCGGAGGCGGCAGGGGACAGCGAGGTTGGGGCGCGGGGACAGGGTGAGAAAAAGCCCCGCGCGAGAGCGGCGCGCGCGCGGGCGGCCCCGGGGGCGGCCGCGGAGCGCAGACCCAGCACAAAGCTGCGCGGCGCCTTCCCGGCCACCGCACCTCGCTCGGGCCGCGGCGGGCGCCCGGGGCTCGGGCCAACACAATGCACCCGGGCCTAGGCCGGGGCGGTTCGAACACATCACCCCGGGACTTTCTAGTAAACAGCTCGCCTAGTCCTCGTCCCCACCCCCATCCCAGCCGCCTGGCTTTCGCTGATGCCCCTCGCGGACACCCCCTTCACCCCTGCAGAGAAATCCCGGCAAAGAAGGGAGCGGGAGGTGGGGACCCTGGGAGGTCGGGGGCTGAGGACTGGGGGCGGCGAGGGGGGAGGGGAGATGAGCAGAGGGGCGAGATGGGGAGTGGGAGGGCGACAGCTCCTGAAAAAGAATTCGCTTTCGCTCTGGGGTAGAAAATACGCCCTCCTCGGGTTCCGAATTGCCCGGGAAGCGCCAGCTTGTGTGAATGTCAGGAGCACCGGGGCAGCCGCGGTCCGCAGCCTCCGAGCCCCTCGCACGCGCCTCTGACAAGGCACCTCTCACCCGGGCTCCGCTTTGTGTGTGCATTTTTTTTCCCTTCCTCTCGCGCGCGGCACCGGGCGCCCGGCCGCCTCCTCCCCCTCCCCCGCCCTCCGCCTCCCTTCCCGGGGCGGATTACCTTTCCCGGGCTGCGCTCCGGGTCCCGGGGATGCCTTCAGCGCCCAACGAGCAGGCGATCCATCGCGGAGCGGCCGGAGCCGGCGGGAGGCGTGCGGGGGGCGAGCGGGGGCGACGAGGGGCGCGGGCGGGCCAGAACCTTCGACCCCGGAGGTCCCGCCGCGGGCAGGGGCGGGGGACCTGGGGGCGCGGCACGAGAGGGAGGGGGGGGTGGAGAAAGGACCGGAGCAGCCTCGATCTGGGGAGAGAGCGAGCGAGGGGGCGAGGAGAGGGAGCGAGGGCGCGGCGAGCCAGAGGGAGCGCGAGCGGTGCAGTGACAGGGACTGCCACTGGGGTCAAAGGAGCACAGCTCCAGGAAGCAGGGCGGCTGAGGCGCCGCTCCGTGCGCGCTCCCCGGCGGGACCCCGCGCCCTCGCGCGCCCCTCCTGCAGCCCCGGCCCGCTCGAACCCGCACTGGCGCCCCGAGGCCCCGGGGTTGCAAGAGGAGGAGGGAGCTGAGGGCGAGGCCGGCAGCCTGCTGGTGCTCTCGGGTCAAGCAGGCAGCAGGAAGCAGAGCTGCAAGTTCATCACCAGGAGTGTGATCAGCGTAAAAATCATAGGGGACTGGGGAGGGGGGTGGCTACGGAGCCCCAGAAAAATAAAGGGAGTTTTCCCTCCAAATGGGCGTCTTCTGCAAAGAGAACACCCAGGCCCCCCCTTCATCCACCGACCTGCCTGGCGCTGTCTGGAGTCCTGGCACAGCTCCAGGGCGCCGAGCTCCCTTCGGGGGCAAGGGGAGCGGCTTGGGCACTGGGCTCAGACCAAGGAAGGCGACCCTGGGTCCCCTCCCATCTGCTGAGCTTAGGCTTCCCGGGGGTAGAGCCGTGCTCCCTTTCCTCAAGCCTTTCAACTCGCCACATTCACACACACACACACACACACACACACACACACACACACACACACCTTTCTCTCTGCAATGTTGTTCCTGAGAAAGAAAAGGCCAACCCAGTTGATAATTTTTTTTCACCTCCACGAATTAACGCAGGTTCAAAATAGGGAGGTGAGGAGGGGCAAAGACTAATTGTTTCCATTTTTGTCTTAGGGGCACATATTCCCCAAACAAGAAACACTTCAAAAACATTTTAAAAATCAAAGTTCGTCCTCTGTTTTCTGCTACTTTGGAAAAAGACTTTCAGAATTGTATGCAAACAACCTAATAAAAGGAAAAGCCGCTGAAATGCTAAAAGACGACAAGGAAGAGAAGGCTTTTAGAAAACTTGGTTGGGGCTGTCTGCAAAAGATGAGGTGGCCCTGTGATGTTCCGCTCTTGTCAGAGCTGAAGGATTTGGACTGCAACCAGATCAAATTCCTTTCCAGGAGTCAGACCCAAAGATATAGGCATTGTCCAAAGGGAAATCCAATGGATGTGTGCGTGAGAGAGAGAAGTGTGCTAAGTATACTATTTGACAACTGACTAGACATCCTGGCTGAAATTATATCCCTTAAAAATAAAAAAGGAGCCATTTCAACCTGGTCTGTGGCCTCTGTGCTGAGACTAATTGGTTTCCAGGGTCTGGGAAGGAAGGGAGAGAGGCTGGTAGGAGCCCCTATAAAAAAAGATCAAACGGAATTCACTTGAAAATATTTCCCTTTTACAATGGGCTTTCCTGGCACTTGAATTTTAAGTAACCCATCTCTTAGGCCTGAGCTGAAATGAAGGGAGAGATGGTCTTGGCAATAAATTTATTTTGTTGTACACTATGCCCAGAGTGTCAGGACTTGTCAAATGTTCTGAGATCAAGAGGACAGTGATTCTCCTTGCCTAGCACAAATCACAGCAAGTGGCATTGACATTAAAGATGGCAAAGACAGGGGGAAGGTGGGGCACCTTTAAATTTAGTTTTTGTTTTCCAGCCCAGCAGCAAACACTGACTAGAATCATGTTGTTGAAGAAATGCTTGGTTTTGTTTTCCTTTTTCTACGACTTATCAGTGCACTCCTCTTATCTAAATGGTTTGAATTTTTTCACTGATTTGGACCGATTTAATCAGCCAAAAAAAAAGCAGCATAAGCCTTTTTTCTTTTTTTTTAAATAACTGGTAGTCAATCAAAACAGCCAAACTTAAATTTGTACGTGAACCTGAATCTATACATACACACACAGATAATAAATAGTACCGTGTTCTATTTCAGTAGCACATTTTACAGGATATTTAATGCTATTGAGCACAAGTGAGTGATCCTTTACAAAGTTGATGAAAATTTGTATATCATTTTACTGTGTGGGGAAAAATTGAGGCAAGAAAAGATGCTTGAAATTGTAGCTTATAGTGCAGGAAGAAGTCAACCTCCACTCTGTCCCTGATGATCAATTACCCAATGAGAGAAGTAGTGACCAAGCTCTATGAGAGCTATGATTTTTATTTCTATTAGGCTACCAAAATAAAGAAGCTGGAGAAATAGAAGTAAATTTAAATAATAAGTCACGAACAAAAGGAACTCGCTTTTCAAATAATTTTCATTACATGGATTTCAACATATTGTGTTTTGTTAAATCATATTCTCCATCAATATAGCCACCTACACTAAAAGCTTGTTTTAAAATGATTGGATGTGAACCATGTCTGTCCCCTGACATCAGCTTTGAAACGTCAAGCTTCATTACAGCAAATTTGAAATGCTATAGGCTGATACTTTTTTTTTCTTTAAGATAAGTGAGCCTATAAGCTTCATTTTTTTGTCGGTGTTAAATTCAATTTTTATTGTTTATAATGGAAAACAAAAGAAGGATAAAAGTAAAATGCCAAGTTTATGATTGCCTTTATGCAAATATTACAAATTTTTCCCTTTAATGGAATGTAAATTTGGACCCTTTCTCCAGTGATTTCATCGAAGGAACTGGCAAATATGCTTCCTGATAGCCTGCTGCAATATCTTTTAAAATATCTTTTCAGATTGCATTTAGGGAAGAAAATGAGAGAGTGGAGCGTGGGAGAACTTTAGGTGGAAGCTTGGAAAGTGGTTGCTACTTCCCTTGAAAGCTAAATACTTTATTTGGCATTGGCTCTCATTCTCCCTCTCCCTATGAGGACAGGTTTTCCAGTACTCGAGGGACACGTGTGTAACTTAAACCTTGGTTCAATCCTGTGGTTCTTCTTCAGAAAAAAAAAATTATGGAAACTATTGCATTTCTTTGAACAGTTTTATTAAAGTTAGATACACCAATCTCACTCTGGGAACAAACAGCAACTATTGTGCTTCTTTTTCTTTAAATTTTCTGCATTTTTATCATTTTCCAGCAAGGTTCAGACTATAGGTTATCAGAAATCAGAGCCTGTTAATAGAACTGCCAGTATGATGCAATTTGAAAAAATCTGACCCAACAAACTTCCTTATTTCATTCTTAATTCCTATAGTTTTTACAGTTTTTACTTGTTTCAAATGTTTTTGCTGTAAACCCCTCAAGTTTGAGAACTATGTCCTTTATTCCTGTTCTTATATGCTGTGTACCTAGCAGAAACTTGGAAATAGTTATTAAATGAATGTATGGGTCAATGAGTGAGCAAGTGAGTAAGAGAAGGCTGGAGGGAAGGACAATCATACAATGGAGGAAAATCCATACCAGATATGCAGGAACGGAAGTGATGTCATGAGACTAGTGTCAGAAGATAAGAGCTAAGGACTTATCATTGAGTTTAAATAGTACATTTAAAGGGGTTTGCTAATGTCTTTGGAAACATGAAATAATACATAAAGCTGTTTAAGAAATTTATTTTCTCATAGAGAAACTAAAGATTATCATGTATCACATCTGTTTAAAGATAGCCTTTTTTTAAGTACAGTAAGATGCCAAAAAAAAAAAAAAATCCCCGAGTAAAATTTGTATCTTAAAATTTATAGAGATAATTTACCAAGATGTAGTCTCCAAAGAAACTTACTGTGATTAACCTGATTTTTTGATAGATCCTTTCTGAAGTTCTCAAAATAAATATATAATGCGTTTCATCCTTTGTACTTAAAATTTCCTTTTGGTTAACCAATAAAAATGTTTATGACTGAGAAACATTCAGGAAACACTAGAACTGAGGAAATTTTGTTTCATAAAATAAAATTTTAAGGCATTATCTTAGAAAGGCTAAACTTTGCCAGCAGCTTAAATAATAAACATGGAGGGAGCAGGAATGTTAAAATTTTGCAAAACTCATTAATCCTTACCATACTTACTAGCCAATGTCTAGCATGTATCAACAAATCAGACAAGTATTATTTATGCAATAAAAATTTTAAAAATTAATTTTAAAAATCTGACAAGATCCTGAGCATGTGTTAGTGTGTTTTCCATCGTAACAGACTTGCATGATCTCTGTTACCAATTAATCTTTGCCAGGTTTTTTTCCCATATTATGATCCCAATTCTGAAAAAGTTGTGGCAGAAATTAGTGGTACTTGGGATAGGCTGGTCAAGGTGGAAGAACATTCTAAGTGAAGTAAAAGCCAAAGTAATCTCTTTTGAAAGATGGGCATGTGGAAAACCCATAATAACCTGATTAAAGAAAATGTATGTGGGGGATTTCAATTTTAATAATTCAATTTGACAAGCTAGTATAAGACATATCAATATTTTGAGTAAGCAACATATAACATAATTTTCCTTCTTAGCAAAAATACATGAACGAATACATTTTTAAAAAACAGTTTGAGAGACAAGCAGAATCTAAAACCCATTTCCTTCTGTATTATTAATGTAATGGTTTGATTATTCACCAAATATGTTTTAATCTTTGCTCTAGGCAGAATACTTATACCATGATGATGGTCTAAGATGCAAAAAGCAGAGTTTCCTCACACAGTATAAAGTACATAATTTCATGGATCTGGGCAGTCTGGCATTAAATAATCACACAGATAAATACAAATTATATCTATGAAAAGAAGAAGCAGCTGGTATAAAAAAAAGCATAAAATAAGGAGACTTTTTCTCCTCCAAGTTTGAGTGAAGACTTCCCAGATGGAGGAAGGGAATACAAGGAGACCATAGGAAAAAGAAGAAGCAGTGTGGTGGGTGCTAAATGAGGAATTGCGCAGTGCCCATGAGAGAGGTCTGGATCCAGATCTGCAGACAGAGGCCAGAACTGAAGGGCCAAGCTAAAATCATTTGAAGGTCACAGCTAAGGCCCTGTTCAAGATGTTTGACTTTATCCTGAGGGCAACTGGAAGCTGTTTAAGGATCTTAAGTAGAAAGGCTAACATGATTAGATTTGTGTTTTGAAAAGGTCGTTCTTCCTCCCAGCGTGGAGAATGGATTTTAGGGGGCTAGAGTGAACATTGGGAGGCCATTTAGGGGTTATTGCAGTCACTGGGTTGAAGGTGAAGGTAGCCTTCAGCATGACAGTTTGGAGGAGGCAAGACAAGGAGAGAAATGAATGGATTCAAGAGATTTGAATAAATTTTACATAATAAAAACAAATTACTAGCATATTGAAATCATAGTGTGGTATTATTACCCAGTCTGAGAAGCTGAGAGCCATATTAACCTAAAGACTTGTTTTTCATTCTAACATTTTTCTAACATACAGATCCTAAAACTTTATCTCCCATTCAGTGTCCCACACCTATTTTTGGCTCACAGATCTGGACTTGTTCTTTTTTCATATGAAACATAAATGCTGGAGGTAACTGTATTTCTATTTCTCTTTAAAGGTTTTAGATGCTCCATCACTTCCATGTCTGTCTTCATTGGAACTACTTCCCTTATATTTAATGTTCCAAACAATATTCTAAGGGATTCTTAACAACTAGCTGTTTTCTAAGTGAAATCTTCAAAGAAACAGGTATGCTTTCACAGGAAATACATAGACACTGACTAGAAGTAAGAATATTGTTCTTTCAAGTAGAATTATTCCGTGTGGACCCAATCAATCTTCACAAACCAATTGTAAGAAAGATATTGTACGTGTTGGGTTTCTTATTCATACTAGCTAAGTCACTATGGCCCTGCTTAGCAACTCAGAGTTCTGAGAAAAGATGGCAATGGAAATAAAGTAAATACAGACATTTCAGGACTTCTATAGCGCCAACTATGTTTTCAAACTTCATCCCTTTCTTAGCATTTCTACATTTTGAAAGTTCCATCAATTTCTTCTGTTCTCATGATTCCCCATAATGCCTACTTATAAACAAGGTAAAATCTGCACACAAGAGAACAGCCAAGATCTAGCGCACAAGGTTTTACTAGAAGCTAAAATAAAAGGAAGGTTTACTGGAGGGTAGTTAAAAAAAAATCACAGCACTGCATCAAAATCCCTATTTCATGCTCAACACAGAAGGAACTTTAAAAGAGTTATTTTTTTTCCATTTTCAATTTTTGTTCCTTTTCCTATTCATTGTTTTGTGAAAATTAAAAAATACAAGCAAAAGGAAAAAGTTAAAAATTAGCTGTAATTTTGCCATTCAGAAATATCCATCATAAACATTTTTGTTATATAGTTTTTCAGTCTAAAGAATTTTACAAAAAAAAAAAAAAACACAACAAAACTAGAAATACAATTAAGTGTATAGAGTGGTAGTTGAGAGGAAACCAAGGTTGGAATCCCATCTTGGGCTGTTACTATCTGTGTGACCGTGAGTGAGTTGCTTAAACTCTCTGTGCCTTGATTTCCTCATTTGAAAAAAGGAGTCATTAAATATACCTACCTCATAGAGTTGTTACAAGGATTAAATGTGTTAATATTTTTTTAAGGAATTTAGATTAATGCCTGATACATATCAAGTAATCATTGTAAGTTTTGGAACCCATTTCTAAATCTTTTTAATACAACACTAATACATAATCATAAATAAATTGAATCCAGAAGTACATTAAGAAGTAAAAATTCTTCTCTTTCTCCCTCATATCCTGTTACCTATATAACTTACTCTTTCAAAGGAATAGAATACTATGAACACCTCTTCATGTCATTAAACATCCTTCTATGGCTCCATAGACTAGAACTTTCATTAAAAGTGCAATGCATGTTATAAATTCAGAATACCCAAAAGTCCATATTCCATCTCAGAAGACTACACATATATTATAATCATATAGATGAGTTTAAAAAATATTCCCTTAAAAATTCCATAGTCCTAAGACATATGAAGTAAATCCTTCTCCTATTTTTATCTATGGGGATGATTGAATGGGTCTTTGAAAGACCAGTGTACTTGTATCTAGTTTTATTTTCAGTTTATTAATCCCCCCCCACACTTTTTTTGAAGCATGGGCAATATTCTGAAAAGTAAAATTAAGAGTTTTATGCTTGGCAAGCTGCAGTTTTGGGTTATTCATGCTGTTGAAATTCATAAGCACAACAAATCAACTGATAGTTCATAGAGACGTGATAACCAGTTTAAATTCAAACTTTACCACCAGTTGTTGATACACCACTTACTTGTGTACTTTAGAGTTGTCTGGAATATATAATGGATCATAATCTGTAGCATTCATTTGCCAACAGGAGGTTCAAGATGTGATGGCAGTCACATGGAAAAGTTGTTATGGGAATTTAAGGGAGGGGGGATTGAAGAATTCTTTGGCACTTGGCAGCTCTTTGGCAAATTGTATGGTTGCTGCTTTTCCACCAGCTGGGATATGAAGTAGATGGAAGTGTATATGGCCAGTGTTTATTTTATCATAAGATCTTCACATCAAAATTAAATAGTCTGTGGTAATCCTCAACCTTCACCATACACACAGGCTAATCTGGTTAAACAAATACAAGTGTGTTTGAGTATCAAGGAGTTGGCCTGGTGGAGTCTAAGATTTTCATTTTAGAAAAGGCTGTAGTAAGAGAAAAATGCGTTCCACAGCAGCTATTATCTGGTATCTGAATTTGCTGTTGGCAAACTGGTCCTTGCATGTCTTGGAGGCATATGGAAATTGATGATGAAAGTGTCTAGTGTAACTAGAAATATAATTTGATGAAAACTGAAGCAGTGAACTGTGAGAAACTGTTAAACCAGTGTCATCAAACAGCGCTTCGAAAATAATGAAACAGAACTACTAGCTCTTTATGAGTAATATTGGGTAAAAATGGGAAAAGCACATGGTATACACAAAAAGTTTAAATATATGAGGTAATGCTCTTTTTAATTACTATTATTACAAAGACCACTCCAAATGTCTACACCCAGACTCCTTTCCATTTATCTCTAAGTAGACAATGACATCACGTCTCCTCTAAATTATTCAGACTCAGGGGATGGAATTGGCTCATTCAATAGAGAATGCCATGTTTGGTGTTGGCACGGTACTTAAAGGCTCTCTCCACATTATCCCCAAACTGAAAAGCATATTTGATGGTGGCCAAATGGTTTAAAAAAAATTTTCCCCTCTAGACTTTAAGCATTCAGAAAGCCATGAAGAACAAAAATAGAACTGCACCATAAGGTATAATCATAAAACGTCATAGAAGAGGAAAACTTAAAAAGTGAAAAAACGCTTCAGTCATCTGAAGGCTAGCAGTTCGTGAAGTCATTAGAAGTCATTCCATACGGGCTGAGTTTGAGAAAAAGTCAGAGGTTGCTTTGTTCTTGGCTCTGAGTGAAATCAAAACCTACCCAGATCCTATACAAAGGCAACTGCGGACCGCCTTTTTCGTGCTCGGTATATGCCACTAAACACACGTAAATGACTTATGTTCAGAAAAGTCTGTGATTCTGTTCATATTAATCCATGTCTCAGGCTGGCAAAATGCCTAAGCATAATCAAAGGGGGTGGGGGTGGTGGTAAAAGCCTGCCTTTTCAAACAGGCTAGAAAATTTGTACCAAAAGATCACAGGGCGACAGAGACAGCTGGAAAAATTGGAGCTGGGGCTCTGATTTTCGTGCCAGTGTTACACCTAATGCAAAGGGAATGCAGATGATGGATTGGGAGTTATGTATGTTGTTTAGTTGGAAGCACTGTACTTGCACAGAGGTCGAAGTGTAACATTTTAAATATCATACCGTAAGGTAACGCAAAAGCAAAAAACGCTGCAGTTGCAAAGAATGAATACCTCGGAATGCAGAGACAAGTTGCTAATAAAATAAGGTAAACTCATACAAGGAATAAACAGTGAGGCCAAAGCTCCAAAATTAGTTAATGGAAAGGTATTTCACTAATGTCTCTTAATAATCGTATCTTTGGAAAATGGTGCTAGCAAGTATTTTTACATACATAGAATTTTCTGCCAGATGATTTAAAATCCTTGGGCCACAAGGGGTTTTCAAATCAAAGGTTCTAGGACATTTGCGCTTCTAAAAGAAATGCTTATGATTTTTCTTGGGTTTTGTAGTGGTTTTATCTGTAAGGGAGAATGAAAATCCAAGGTATTCGATGTAATTCTCTGTACCAACTCTATTTGAACAGACCTTTTCATTCAAGGTGCTATTCAATATAATTTTGTTCAGATGAAGTGTGTCCTCCACAACTGAAACGTTGTATATAAAATGGAGATCATTGAAAGTTTTATTGAGATGTGTTGAGGGTCTCTGAGGTCCATACTGATTCAGGTTGTGTTTTCAGACTCCGAACTCTGTGGCCTTTGACAGGCATGAAGAAAAGCAAGACCAAAACAGTTCTCACAACACAGCCGGTGGTCACAAAGGACAGCCCATGGAGATGTCTGTCACTGGAAAAAGCAGCCTCTGGAAGAGAACCAAAAGAGGAAAAGAGGTGGGAATGGAGAGAGAAAGAATGTGTGTGCGTGTGTGGTTTGTGTGCGGGGGGGGGGGGGGGAGAGAGAGAGAGAGAGAGAGAGAGAGAGATTGAGAGATGGAGAGACAGATAAAATATAAAATTTGAACATCAAATGATAAAAATTAAATTCTGAAAAAAAATCAGTGTCTGGAATCACAGGCATATATTTTCCTCTTCTATTTTATCTCTAAGAATGTCATTAATAGAAGAGTTTGAAAGTGGGGGCACCTGGGTGGCTCAGTCGGTTAAGCGTCAGACTTTGGCTCAGGTCATGATCTCACGGTCCGTGAGTTCGAGCCCCGTGTCGGGCTCTGTGCTGACAGCTCAGAGCCTGGAACCTGCTTCGGATTCTGTGTCTCCCTCTCTCTCTGACCCTCCCCCATTCATGCTGTCTCTCTCTGTCTCAAAAATAAATAAATAAATAAACATTAAAAAAAAATTAAAAAAAAAAAAAAAGAAAGTGTATGCAGTCAACACCACAATTACATTAAAAAAGCTAATCTGCTAGAACCTTCTGGCATCATAGGGAAACCCTAATAAGTTCCAGGGGGAGGGATGGAGTAGTCCTAGAAACAACAAACTTATTTTCTTGCCTTGTTATTTTTTTTTAATGGTTTCATCTTTAGTAAAGCAACATCGTATTTGACATATTAATGATATCATTTGCTACTTTTCTAACTTGCTTTTTTGACATCGAAGTGCTCTTACATTAAAATTCTTTTCTTTGTAGGGTGATATTTTGATGACTACCTCATAGTATATAATGGAACATACATTATTGCTTAAAATGTGTGCACAGGCCCTGAAGTTCTTTTTTAAAAAGGATTAAAGTACTCTAAACACATATATACATAAACTCGTGTACCCCTAATATGTAAATTCTTCAAACAAGCCTGGTTAAGATAAAATCATAAGCTAATATGTAGCTAGGCTGCTATCCTGCCATTCTCTCACCACTTTTTTCTTTTTTTCTGGTTTTCCAAATAAACAGCAGGCCCTAAGGGCTCTTTGAACTCACTAGAGTGTTTAGCTCCAGCAATCACTGGTTCATGTAGCTTATCTTTTCCTGGTATTTCTATGTGATTTAATAGTTCCAGCCTGGCCAAGGGAATGAAAACTTCTGGGTCTGTTTCTGGAAGCACTGCACTCCCCATTGCCATCTGTGATAAACCAAATAACCTTTCTCTGCCTCGGCTATTTTCTTATAATCATGTCTGTTTTGCAGCAATGCAGTGAAGCTTGATAAATAGTTGAAGTTGTTCACCAGAGAAGCAAAGCCATCGTCTGAGTCATGCAGGTGTGCCTAGTAATTAATTAATGAATAAGTACCAACCTCTTGATGGTAATATTAATTAAATATCCAACATTAAAGTGGCATTTAATTGCCAAGGGATTAATAAAACAGATCCTTACTCCACTAGATTGGGATTCTCTAGTTCTAAGTGATAGAATCTGACCCTGGCTAAGAGAGAGTTTATTGAAAAGTAACAGGGTTACATCAATCAGAAGGCTTGGGGTGGTGGATTACATTTTCCAAAAATGACAGTTCCAAAGTATATTATATCCCAAGTGTTCTTCTCACAATGTGAGGTTGACTGTACTCTATGTTTCTTCCTCTTGAATGTGGGGGTGCTTTTACAGTGCTTCTACCAAGTGCAGATGTGATACTACATGACTTTGAGGCTAAGTCATACAAAGAGATAGGGCTTCCGTGTGGCTCTTTCTTGAGGTGTGTGTCTTTGGATTGCTGAGCTGTAAGAAGTCTGGCCACCCTAAATACACCATGCTGGATAAACCATACAAAGACTTGGACAGATGACCAAGGAGCCCCATCTGTTCTGGTCCCCAGCTGTTCCAGTTTCTCTGACCAGGTGCCAGACGTGTGAGCAAGGCTTCAAGCTCTGCCATTAAGCCACCCCAGGCAAAAATGGGTAGAGGAGAAGCAAGCTGTCCTTGCTGAGGCCTGCCTAGGCTGCAGAGTCATGAGCAAACTAGATGTTATTGTTATTTTAAACCACAAAGTTGGGGGTGGATAGTAACACAGCCATAGTAACTGGAGCACTCGGGTAGGAAGCGGGAATCAAGGAGAGAAGATTGAGAGAGCTGGGAACCAGGAGCTAGAGAAATGACTCACTCCAAATGTCTCTTCAGTCTTGTGTCACTTGATGAGTCAAAATCCTGGGGAGTGTATCCACGGACCAAGTTGAGATGGTAGTTCACCTCCTGCCCGTATCTGAGCAATGCAGGAAAGATTTGGTAAATAGAGCCCCAGGCAGCTGCCATGGCTCCCCAGTTGTAAGGCAGACACCTAGACTTATCATACCCATCAAGGTTATAATGGGGAGAAAGAAATTTTCCAAAAAGAAATTGGAGTGCTTTTCAGAAGGACAAATGGATGACAGAAAGTAAAAAAACAATAGGTCAGGGGCACCTGGGTGGCTCAGTCAGTTAAGCATCCGACTTCAGCTCAGGTCATGATCTCAAAGTCCGTGAGTTTGAGCCCCGTGTCAGGCTCTGTGCTGACAGCTTGGAGCCGGGAGCCTGCTTCGGATTCTGTGTCTCCCTCTCTCTCTGCCCCTCCCCGATTTGTGCTCTGTCTCTCCTAGTCTCTCAAAAATAAAGAAATGTAAAAAAAATTTTTTTTTAAAAAACAGTAAGTCAACTCAGACCACATTTCATTCTACTTAAATAAACAAATTTTTCTATAGTTATCATATCCTTGAATATAAATTAATTGCAATTAGCATGTATGTTTTGTCTGCTGATGGTATTACTGAATGAAGTTATTGAAACAGTCTTCGAGATGAAGTAATTCCTTGGGTGTTAAAAGATATTAGGCTGCTTCCTTTCCTTCTTTCTCACCACCCTCCTCCCTCCCTCCTTCCCTCTCTGCCTCCCTTCTTCCCTCCCTCATCCCTCTGTCCCTCCCTTTCTCCCTGCTTCTCTTTCTTCCTCCCTTCCTTCCTTTCTTCTCTTTCTTTCTTCCATAATCTTTAATTATTTAGTGTTTATCTCCCAGTCTACAAAAATTTCACAAACATAAGACAAGAGACAATAGATTATAAAAATACTTAGAGCTGCCTTAAACCTTTTTTTTTGGAACAAGATGGAGGAATAAACAAATAATAAATTAATAAAATACTAACATTCTCCAGGGTCATTGTTTCTCAAACTATAGTCCTTTTTTACTTTACTCTGTATCAAATGCAGTGGCTCAACACACACACACACACACACACACACACACACACACACTTAATTCAATCATTTTCAATCAAATAAGCTGCTCAATTTCTTGAAAATAATAAGACTCACTGATTGTTCGACTGGATCGGAGGTTTATTTGACTGAATTGAAAGGCCATTGATCCAGTGGCCCCATGGATAGAAAACATAAAAGACAATTTTCCCGAACTGTCATTGTTCATTCAAGTTTTAATTTGTTTTAGTTATTTAACATGAAACATTGTTCTCTTTTAAACAATAGCACATGTAGTGGAAAAAATTATTCTTCATCATTGAGATTTCTTTCTGGTTTTAAACAGGAGAAATATATAAAGACATTCTTTAAACCAAGATACCTTCTTTTCTGTAGAAAATACATCTATGGAAGACAGAATTTTCACCAGAATTTAAACAGATTACATATATTTTAGACACGATATACACTGAAACAATACACAGTATATTATTGCTAAGGTAGTTTATGATCAGTTCCTTGAACATGCATGGAATAGATTTGGGAATGCAACAAAATATGAAGAATTCAAGCCAAGCTTGGGAATCTCACAGAGGTAGTTTCAGACTTTACTGATGAAATTATTTTATAGACAGACAGATCTCAGAAATTGAGAGTTTCTAAATTCTATTTTGAGGTTTAAGTGATTGCTTTTCTCCTTCTTTTTCTCCTTGTTCCCCCTAACCCTTCTGCTTCTCTTTAGCTTGATTTGGCCAGTAAAATCTGGTGAAATCAGGAAAGTAGCTTGAGTGTGGAAAAGCACTATAAAAATGAAAAAAAAAACTGTATCACTACACAGAATTTTGTGAAAGTAAGATTTCTGAACTTCAGCCTGGTTGACACTCAGGCTGGAAAATTCTTTGCTGCAGGAGCTGGCTTATTCATTGTAGGATGCTTATCAGCATCCCTGGCTTCTGCCCACTCTATGCTAGTAGCACCTCAGTCTTTTTTTTTTTTTTTTGGTTGTAGTAAAATATACATAACATAAAATTTACCACTTTAGTCATTTTAAGCACATAGTGCAGTGACATTAAGTACATTTGCCAGCATCCATCTCCAGAACTTTCCACCTTCCCAAATTGTAACTTCATATCTATTAAGTAGTAACTTGCCTTTCCCACCTCCCCCAGCCCCTGGTAATCATTATTCTACTTTCTTTTCCTGTGAATTTGACTACTCTAGGTGCCTTATATCAGTGGAATCCTACAATATTTGTTTTTTGGGAGGACTGGCTTATTTAATTTGGCATAACGTTTTCAAAGTTTATTTATGTTGTAGTATGTCAGAATTTCCTTCCTGTTTAAGGTTGAATGATGCTCCATTTTACAGATATACTACATTTGTTTATTCATTCATCTGGCAATTGACCCTTAGGTTGGATCCACCTTTCTTCTATTGTGAATAATACTGCTGTGAACATGGGTATACAGATATCTGAGTTTCTGTTTTCAGTTTTTCTGAATATATAGACAGAAGTGGAATTACTGGGTCACATGTCTCCAGGCATTGTCAAATGTCCCTTGAGGGGCGAAATCACCCCTAATTAAGAGCTGCTTGCCTAAGGAAACAAACTTCTTTGAACAAAGGTATTTCACCAGAGCTGAATTATGAACTTTTAGGTTTAGAAGGAGTATTATAAGCCATCATGATGTTGCGTGAATCATCTCTGTCTCATCTGAGACAAGTATTTGACCACCAGCAGTGCTTGGGAACTCAGTCACCCATAAGGCTACCTCAGTCTTGCCCCAATCAGTTCTCATCTTACTCTTTTAGTCCACTGGCTCTTTCCTATCATGCTAAAAACATATTCGTGTCTACATCCTATATCTTCCACCTGCTATTCACCAGCAAACATCTTAATAGAGTAATCTATAAAACCTCAACTCCCATTTATTCTTTAATCAATTAACATCTGAAACTGCCTTGAATACGATCACCTAATTGCTAGATTCAATCATATTTTCTCTTTATTCTTGACAGAGTCATGGCAATATCCAGTTTAACCTGACCTAACACTCCAGTGAGTCATTTATTCAACAAGTATTTATTATACCTACTATGTGTCCCTGTGTAACAAAGCATGTCCCTTGGCCTTTGTCTCTGGTTCCCGGAAGGTAACCTCCGAACCCTTGGAATTTCCCAAATAATTTGGTGTATCTTTGCTATCCATGGTTACCTCTCAGATTACACTTGAAAGTTTATGCTGAGGAGACTTCGTGGTAGGCCCTGGGAGCATTTATGCTAATGGAATGGGCCAGGATGGGCCTTTCTGGGTCTGTACCAGAAAGACCAACCATGTGATTAGACTTTGGGGCTTTGAGCCACAGGAGATAAGCCTGACCTGTAAGGAAGTAGGTGAGGATAGAGATTGAGTCATATGGGTAAGATTTAACCAATATTGCTTTTATAATGAAATTCTGATAAAAGCTCTGGACACAGATTCCGGTGACCTTCCTAGGCAAATACTCTGCAGAGTGACCCATATCACTGTGCTGAGATGATCATATGCATCCTGAAGGTCAAGAAGCTTCACATTTGGGAGCTTCTCTGATATTATCCTACTTGTTCGGATTTGAATTCTTTTGCTATAAAAAAACTACAATCATTAAGTACAGTGCCTTCCTGAGTTTTGTGAGTTGTTCAAACAAATTATCAAACCTGAAGGGGTAATGGGAAACTGAATTTATAACGATCTGGTCAAAAGTGAATGTCCTATAGAGGTCCTGGGGACCTCTAAACATTGGCTGGTGTCTGAAGTGAGAGCAGTCTTATGGAGGACGCTGCCCTTCACCTGAGAAGTTTGGCTTTACTCTTGGTAGTTAGTGTCAGAAGTCATTACAGTCACTCTGAAGGACTCTTCAATACCATGTTGAGCAAAACATTGATTCCTATCCTCATGAAACTTAGAATAGACAGAGCTATAGAGACATCAAAATATAACCAGAAAACCAAACATAGAAACTCCTCTGGGTACAAATGTGTTAAATTTCCAAAGACCATGTATAAGTTTATTTTTTCCTGAGTCCAAAACAATGCCCTACAAGTGATGAACATACGCACATCAATTAATGTTAGGTTTCACTTTGTTTCCATCAGAATCTTATGCCAATAATTAGTAGTTTTCATCATCTTCACTCTTTGTACATTCATTGGACATAATAAGATTAATAATGCTCATAAAACACCTTGAAATTAAGCACAGAGCAAGCACTCAAGAACCAAGAAAAATGAAAACAGGATAACTAAGATTAAAATGACTGTACATGACCACTTATATCTTCAGTCATTGGTGAACAGAGCTGACTTGGCTTTGCTCCAGAGCAAAGCTTTGTTTATACAACGTCAATGAATTTCTTTAGTTGGACTTCACAAAGAGAGGATATACATATATCCATATACCTGGTTAAATAAGTGGCTTGTAGATGGAAGTTTAGGGAAAGCTTCCCAAAGACTTGAAGGTTAAGTAAAAACTAGTCAGGCAGAGTGGGGAAAAGTACCATTGAAGGAAAACGTTTTAACAAGTGCAAAGATCCTGAGGTAGGAGAGAGCTTGGCACTTTGGAGGCAAAGGAGAGTCTATGGATATAGTATGCCTGGGAATGAGACAGTGTTTACGTGAAGGGGTCTGCCTCATCAAGTTGGTATGAAAGCTCAAGTATCAGAGGGTGCTTGTGGGTGATATGTTTGGGTAAATAACATGGCTAATACTGGGTCACATGCCAAACCAGTCACACCACTGGGGTGTGTGCTTACCGGGGAATACATATGTGTATGTGGTCATGTGCTTGCTTGCTTGTGTGAACAAATGACTTAGAGCTGTAATAATTTGGGGTTGATAATAGGGAGACCTCTGACATGAATTAAATCAAGAGCTGTATGAATACTTTCCATGAATTATTTTAGTTAATGTTAACAGCAACACTATGAGATAGGCATTATTATTGTGAATCCATTTCAAATAAGAGAAAAGGGTAAGGTTGAATGGTTAGAGTACTCAGGCAGTGTGGTTTCAGAGCCCTCTCAGCTAACTTGATTCTAAAATCCATGACCCTGTCGGCATTTACCACAGGGGGGATGCATTCTCTTCCCCAGTGCACAGTGGATCAGTTGTGAAAATGACAAGGTTGTGGTTGGATTTCCACACATCGACCTCCAATCAGTAGGGACTGTGAATTGCTCCCAAAACCAGCCCTGAGCCAGGCATCCAGATTTGGGACTAGCAAGGTAGGAGATGAAATATAAGTCCTCGGAGAATTAGAAATATATTTGGGGAATGAGCTTCCTTAGAAGAATGGATATGGTTAAAGAGAAAAAGATTTGGCTTGTGAAGGGATATTGGGATATTGATGCAAAGGGTGCTAGATTTCAACTCATGGTTGATAAAGCCTAGAATATTATGGTTCTATAAGTCATCCAGCTCATTATGGTTCTTTATTTCCATCATAGTAGTGTGGCAGCTCCCACCATGACCCTTCTGTGTGCAAGATGAAGCTACTCCTCTAAACTGATTTCACTTCTTTTCAGTTTGTATTGGTCTAGCATCAAAACTGTCCAAATTGAGCCTCATCAAAGCTACTTACGTTTCTCACAACTCTCCAGTGTTCCTGTGGTGCTAATCATGCTGAAAGTCTTATTGTCTCTCAAACTTCTTGTGCCTTCTCACTTGAGTGCATGTTTGGCATAAAATAGTCTTACCCATTTTACTCCATTTTAAAAGACCATTTCTACATCCTTCCATGAAGCTATTCCTTGAAAGTCACTTCCTTGGTAGATTATCCACTGTCTGTGTGAATAAGTTTTTGCACATAGTTATATTTGTCCTTTATTATATCCTGCTTTGGTGTTTCCCTAAATGTTGGGAACAGATGCATTTGCATGTGACACAAACACCTGGTGGGCACAGAGAAGATTTTAGGTGGTTTCTACAGATGTAGCAATAAATAGCATCATGTCACATTGTCAGAAATACATTTCCTTTTTTATTCTTTTTTAATAATTGGGATTAGGACCAGCAAAAGTATCTGGTTTTCACTAAATGTATATTTAACACCTGTATATCACACAAACCTCCCTACATAGAAATAAACATCTCTCAGTGTTTGTATAGAATATAGTAAAATATTTTATTGTATTTTTTTATAAATATAAGGCAAGTAATAGAAATAAACCATTCACTATAATCTACTTTTTAACAATTAATAGATTTAAATAAAAAGTAAATAAATCTTAAAAATTAAGTAAATTAAGTAGAGTCTGTATGTAAAGTTGTCACCATGAAGCATATAATTCACCAAGGTAATGATATTCTCAAGAAGAAATAATGGACAATGGGAAGAACATTGATGTGGATATTGAGAAACTTTGGTTCTGGCAATGAGAGCTTAAGAGGACAAGTTCAGGAGTCGTGTCACCTGGTTCTAACCATGTGTTAACCGTGTAAACTCAGATGATTACTTAGACTTGTCTAATAGAACTTTCTATGATGCTGTTCTAATGTTCTATAATTTGAGCTGAACAATACAGTAGCCATTATTGAGCACGCGAAATTTGGTCTGTGCAACTAAGAGACTGAACTTTAGATTTAACTTAATTTTAATAGTAACATGTGGCTAGTGGATACCAATTACACAGTCCAGCTTTAAGACTCAGTTTGTTCATCTATCAAATAAAAATAATAAATATTAACACTTGCCTCAGAAGACAGTTTGAAAATTAAGTGAGATAATGCACGTGACATACTTAGCTTAGTACTTGGCATAGAAAAAGAACTTAATAATTTTAGCAATATATTTAACTAGCTTCACAGGTAATTTGGTTCACACCTCTGAAATTCAGTTGCTGCTTTTGTATTCTTAATTTAATGGTGTCTAAGATCATCTTAGAACTAATTACTTAGCTCAGGTCATCAAAATGTAGGATGGATAGTAAAGGCTCAATAAGTAGGAGCAAAGGAGGGCTTTTGTTGGGGTGGATTTTTTTAGCTGATTTGAACTCAGTTTCAAATTTCTTGGAGTTGTGAAAGTTTAAATGTCTAAGACAATAAAAGAAAATGCGGGGTGACCAAAAGAAACTTTGAATAAATTAAAAATATTGCTTTACACCCAAAGTGTTCTAAGTTGGAGGTCAAATCAAGTGTGAAGTTTTGTTGAATTGATTATGCCATGTGTTAAAGTTTCTGATATTCTAGTCTGACTGTATCAAATAGCCTCTCTCCCTTAAGAATAATGAGATTTGCCATTTATTGAGAGCTTATGGTGTGCCTAGCACCTGCCTAGTTATTACTGCTTATTCTAAAACAATCTTACAATGCAGGTGCTGTTATCCCTATTGTAAAGGTCAGGAAACTGAGCCTTGGGGAGATCAAATGAGTCATCCGAGGTCATACACCTAAAAGTGGAATCCGGCCCCACCTGGTCCTAAAGCTTGCTGACTTTCCCCTACAACACTTTGTGTCTCTGCAGGCACATCTAATGAGGTTATAATAGCTATGCAATATACTAATAATGTGCAATCAACATAAGAGCCAATTAATCAGAATCAGGATCTAAGTACTTTACTTGGGAAATCATATTTAATCCTTTTACCCCAATCCTATACCTACCATTTTTTACCCGTTTTATCGACAAGTACACTGGGCACAGAGGGCAAACAACTTATCCAAGATCACCCACATGCAACAAAGATTGGAACCCAGGTACTCAGACACCAGTATGCAGGCTCTCAGCTACCACACTGCACTACCTACTGGTAGCACTCGTGTGAGGCCTGACCAGCAGTCCGTATGTGCCCATGTGTGCCAGACTCATCTTTCTAGCAGTTTCTTTATCATAACCTGAGTCTTTTTGTTGCCTCACTCATAATACTTTTCTTCTCCATGCCTCTCCTTCTCCAGTTGACCTTTTGTGTCACTACACTCCCATTCTTCTTCTCCTCTCTTTATTTTTACTATTGGGATTCTTA
The DNA here is from genome assembly GCF_024362965.1 of Panthera pardus. Classification (NCBI taxonomy): domain Eukaryota; kingdom Metazoa; phylum Chordata; class Mammalia; order Carnivora; family Felidae; genus Panthera; species Panthera pardus. The sequence continues at coordinate 30,514,578 of NW_026526677.1, read as the reverse complement.
CGTAACATTAAGAAGTGTGTGAATTTTCTGCCAAAAAGGAAAAAAAATCCTTATTGACTGGAATACTGAACTTTCGAAGCACCTGGAATAAAAAAAGTGCTGCGTGAATTCAAAAAGTAAAAAAGCTCAAATCTCAATTCCTTCTTTGTGTTGCCAGCATATTTTTGAAGTGGTAATAGAAAGAGCAGTTATGTTGTTCTGAAGCTGCAATGTTTTATTTTCTGCTAAGAGAGTTTGGTTAAAAAAAAAAAACTACATAGCTTTCTGCTTCTAGAAAAACTGTAGTTCTCAGGACTACAATATTTAAGGATATTAATGAGAAATATCCAAGGGAAACACTAAACATTGAGGGGAAAAATACATTTTCTGTGTCAAGGAAAAGATATTTCTGTGTTGTAAGTGGGCCAAATTATAAGAATTATTCACAGACTTTTTTTTTATAGCACTTACCAGAGCAGTTAGGATAATCTATGCTCTATTGCATCATGTGGTACTTTCAGGATTTGGCATTTAAGTATGATACATGCTAAATTGAAAATATCCTCTTGTTAAAACGAAAAAAAAATGAGAGAATTCTGTGAGTGGTTTTTCACCTGTCAGAGGTTATCGGAAGTTGTAATTCAGGAAAAAAAAAAAAAAAGGAAAAGACATAGGTTGCCCAATGGTTTAATGCTACTAGGGAACTTTCAGTCTCCTTACTGGGGTTTCCTTTTGACAGGCAAAGAAGTGACACACATTGAAAACGACAATCATGAGAATCCACTGTAAAGGCACTCTAATCATTTTTAGAGTTTGTACAGAACATGCAAAATTTGTAGAATATGTACAGGATATGTACAGAATATGCAAAAAACCCAGCTAAGATTAATCAATAGTTTCTTTTCTTCCACAGCAGCCAGCCTAGAAATAATGGGACAAAGTCAGATGCTATATACTGAACTCTATCATTTATAAGTTTCTATGAGAATTTATATTTCTTCTAGCAACTGCTTTGGGCACATGCTCTGAGGTTCTATAAACTGTAAGTCTCCGTGTTTCTGTAAGCTATGAGCTTTCACCAGGGAGGAAATAATATATAATAGGCAATATGAATCATATTTTTATCTGATGTCAACATTCCAGGAAATGTGTTGATTTAAATAGGGTGAACCATATGAAATTGTCAATATTTGGCTGTTTTTGATCTACAAAATGTCCATTTTATATGGCTCAGCCTAATATTTTAAAAAGTGAATAAGCCACGAGGCAAAGATACTATTTTTGGATTCTAACAATAACTGGAGTTGCACTGGAATTTGTTTCACTTTACAGATTTGAACACTTTTACTTCAGAATTGTATTTGGAAGTGATGGACTGAGAAATAAATAGAATTTAAAGTGTTCTCTGACATTCTTTTTAAAAAAATTTTTATTTATTTATTTTTAGAGAGAGATAGAGCATGAGCAAGGGAGGGGCAGAGAGAGAGAGGAGACAAAGGATCTGAAGTGGACTCTGGACTGACAGCAGAGAGCTTGATGCGGGGCTCGAACCCACAAGCCATGAAATCATGACCTATGCCGAAGTTGGACCCTTAACCAATTGAGCCACCTAGGCACCCCAAAGTGTTCTCTGACATTCTTAAATATTATATCAGACTTGTTTACCATAGAAGACACTTTCAAAATTGTCAATGACCTAAACAAACAAATAATAAATTAATAATGCAAAGCATCTAATTGGGTTGAGTGCTTCTATGTCAACCTGAAAAATTAAACGGCAAAAAGAAGCATAGGTGACTTTTCTTCCTAGGAAACTCTACAGCCATACAAAGGGTCTCTTGCTTATATACCAACAATCAGGTTAATTAAAACAAGAAGGGGGGCGCCTGGGTGGCTCGGTCGGTTAAGCGTCCGACTTCGGCTCAGGTCATGATCTCGCGGCCCCTGAGTTCGAGCCCCGTGTCGGGCTCTGTGCTGACCGCTCAGAGCCTGCAGTCTGTCTCAGATTCTGTGTCTCCCTCTCTCTGACCCTCCCCTGTTCATGCTCTGTCTCTCTCTGTCTCAAAAATAAATAAACGTTAAAAAAATAAAAATAAAAAAAAACAAGAAGGAAAAAGTAAACTGTACGTTAGGAATTACTTAACACCTTGGTCCCTTGATGTAGACATATGGGATTCACTTTGTCATTCAGACCATAGAGACAGCTCTCCAAGAGTGAACATGAAGTGACTCACCACAATTATTACTACTAAAAATCAAAGGTCAACTAGTTCCCAGAAAGAACAATTAACTAGCATACTAGCAGGTTACCCGCCCCCCATTTTTTATCTTGAAATACTTCAAACCTACAGAAAAGTTGCAAAGTGGTATAATGATTTTCCATATACTCATCTAGATTCTCCAGCTGTTTATTACTATTTTGTTTCCTCTTTCTTTCTCTCACTCTTTCTCTACCTCTCAATTGTTACTATCTACTCGGACAACCATAAATTAAGCAAAGATATATTTTAAGCTTATTTTCAGGGATTTTTGAACGTTCTTCATGTCAGGTGTGAATCTCTCTCATTCTCCAGTTTAACCAACGTGTCAAAGATTCATAGATTCGTTTTTGTCTTTGGAAAGTACCAGGTTACCTCAGGAATTCACTCCTAATCCAGCCTGTTCCATACCACAGAGTTCTAAAGTTCATTCCCTCAAGAAAGAGAAAGCAGGAATGGTAATTTTATCATTTACCCACAGGGCATGTAGGTGACAGAGATATATTCACTTGGTGCCCTCAGCAACAAAACAAAGCTCCAACAAATCAGTTTAAAGGGGGAAGGGATTATATTACCTTCCTCCTATCAAGGCAAGCTCTACCTCTCAGAGCAGAATCCTGTGGGGGATTTATGTGTTCTTCTTACCTGAGCATGTGCCTCCCTGGGATAACCTAATTGAGCTCCATGCCTCAGTTTCTCCCTCTGCTCTAACTCATCCCGCACAAGCTGCCAGTTCAGCCTTCTGGAAACTTTACTTTGATCATGTCATTACCTTGGCCAGAAATTGTCACTGATGTCTTATGTCCAACAGGATAAATTTCAAATGTCTTAACCTAAGACTAGTATTCAGCTGGTAGGACCCGGTATGGTTGTATCGGTTGTTGAAATGTTACAACACTTCCATGCCAGTTGGTAAAGAGAAAGCCTCTTCTTACTGACTATAAATTTCCTAATGATCCAGCCCAGTGGCCACTGTGACAGAGAGTAATGGGGTTTGGAAGTGGTGCTGGCATGAAGGTGGGTGGTCGGTAGTGATTGTTTAGGGATGGAGGTGATGCAGATGATGCCAGTGGTGGCGGCCTGTGCAGCTCCTGTCCACTCCAAACCAACACACCATCCTTGTTTTAGGTCTTGCATTCTGACCATGCATCCGGTCCATTAAAAATAAATAAATAAAAAGTCTTTCACGCATCAGAAAGGGGAGCCCTCTTGCACTATTGATGGGAACGTAAACTGGTGCAGTCACTCTGGAAAACAGTATGGAGGTTCCTCAAAAAGTTAAAAATTGAACCACCCTACGATCCAGCAATCACACTACTAGGTATTTACCCAAAGGATACAAAAATACTAATTCAAAGGGATACATGCACCTTGGTGTTTTACAGTAGCATTATCTACAATAACCAAACTATGGAAACAGCCCAAGAGTCCATTGACTGATGAATGGATAATGGATAAAGAAGATTTGGTATATATATATATATATATATATATATATATATATATATAATGGAGTATACTTTGGTATATATATATATATATATATATATATATATATATATACATAAAATGGAGTATACTTGTCCATGAAAAAGAATGAAATCTTGCCATTTGCAGTGACATGGATGGGGCTACAGAGTATTATGCTAAGCAAAGTAAGTCAGAGAAAGACAAATACCATATGATTTCACTCATATGTGGAATTTAAGGAACAAAACAAACCAGCATAGGGAAAGAAAAGAGAGAGAAGAAAACCAAGAAACAGAGTCTTAACTATAGAGAACACCTTGATGGTTACCAGAGGGGAGATAGATGGGGGGGGGGCATTAAATAGAAGACGAGGATTAAGAAGGGCACTTGTCATGATGTGCACTGGGTGATGTATGGGATTGCTGGATCACCATATTGTACACCTGAAACCAATATTACACGGTATGTTAACTAACTAGAATTTAAATAGAAACCTTAAAAAAAAAGTTTCCCATGTGTCACCATCAGCACCGCAACAATCTAGTCCAGTCCTTCATCAGTTCAGCCTTCACATCAACCTATCATCCTCCATTGACCAGCCAGAGTGATATAAGTCAAAACACACCAGGGCGGAGTTTAAAACTCCCAGCGGCTTCCTTGCACATAGTAAATGAATATCCAACTTCAGGATCATAGTCAATAATGCCATACACTCCTGCCTACTCTCTGAGCTCATCTTCCTACCCTTGCTCTAAACACACTGGCTGAATCTCTACCCTCAACTATGCCAAACTTACAGCCTTCCCAAGACCTTTAGCATTTGTTCATTTGCTCTTCTTTCCACTTGGCACAAATTTCATACATTTGACTTCATGTCTCTCTTCTTCTCATAAGCCGTACTTTGTTCAAAGTCAGTTTCTCAGAGGAGCTTTCCTAGGCTAGTTTTGAAAACTCTTATCTCCCTACTCCATTACCCCCATTTTCTTTATTGTATCACAGAACACTTGAAATCATCATATGTGTCTCTTTGTTTTTCTGCTTATTTTCTATCTCCCTCTACTGGACTCTGAGTTTCTAGAAGGCAGCTTTCTTTGTCTTCTCATTGCTTTCTCTCAGTGCATAGAATGGTGCCTGGCTTAGCACATTTGTTGACTGACTGTCTGATTGCCAAAAGCACTGAGCACAGGCACACAAGTACTCAATATTTGTTAGTTATTCTATCATCACAGGACTCTATTTAGATATATACGTGTCTGCCTCCCCTGCTCTTTTTGCCCCATCTCTCTCACTTTTATTATTATCTTTTTTTCTCTCTCACTTTTATATCCTTGAACCAGCAATCTGTTTGGCACTAAGCTGATGTTGTTGAACCTATTTTTTATTGCAATAAATAAAAATCAAACTGTTATAGAGCTCAGATAGAGACTTTTGGGAATAGCTTTATCCTTTTTTTTCTCTTGATTTTGAATTTGGGAAAAGAAAGAATCAGGGTTCTTGCAAAGATTGGTTATAAATTTCTCAAGTTATGCATATTTCCTATAAAACAAATGTAAACTGGCAGCCTGGAGGTTCAATATAGTACTTGGATGTGATTTGTTTTGCTCAGCAGCATATTAAAGTTTTTTCAGCATACATTTAAAATCCAAAGAATTCACAGTTTTACTTGGAAAAAAGAAATCACATTTTACCTTAAAAAAAGTTTATCTAAAAAAGAAAAAGAAAAGAAAAGAAGATGATCTGGATATAGGGAGCTCAATTTCATGCAACAATTGGCTGGATCGTGAGCCCTTAAAGTTGTCATGGTCCTTACCTATAGTTTCTCATTCTTTTTTTTCTTAATTTTTTTTAATGTTTATTTATTCTTGAGACAGAGACAGAGCGTGAACAGGGGAGGGGCAGAGAGAAAGGGAGAGAAAGAATCTGAAACAGGCTCCAGGCTCTGAGCTGTCAGCACAGAGCCCGACGCGGGGCTCAAACCCACAAACTGTGAGATCATGACCTGAGCCGAAGTCGTACGCCTAACCCACTGAGCCACCCAGGCACCCCAGTCCACTAGTTTCTCATTCTTTCATCACATGCCTGGATCCCTGGAAAAATGTGAGCTTATAATTCTTACTGTAAAGAACATTTCCATTTGGGGAATACTTTTCTTTTTATACCTTGCTAGATGGAATTAGAATTTCACAGCTCAGCTGATCCAGGGTCCTGCTTTTATGAGAGTAGGTAATTTCAGAAAGGCATCTCATTTAGAGCTAATGGGGCAGGGTGAGTAGCAGAAGGTAGGAAAGGGATAGATTTTTATGGGACAAGATGCTTGTACAACCTTATGGATTCTCTATTTTCAAAAAGAATATACAATTGAAAATTTAAAAAAATAGTATCTTTCTCAGGGCATTAGAAGAGGCTATAGCAAGAACAGGGCCTTGAGATTTAAGAATGATTAGTTCCATGGTAAGTCCACTTTGAATGGAGTGAGGAAGAAGATAGAAAGCCCTATAAGCAATCATTTAGGCATTAGACATCTGTGCTTACTAAAATATCAGACATGAAACTGAAGACCAGTTCAGTTGATAGAGGCTGAAGCATGGGCTTTGTGCCAAAGCATACTGTTATTTTTTTTATTTCATTAACCTCTTTATTCTGGGGATAATCCTCTTCTTGGATCTAAGGATTCTTAGATCTCCTGCAGCCTGAGTTTCCCAGGCTCCCCTGTCATCTGGCTTTGGCTAATGGGAGCCACAGACTAGAGATGGGAGGGTGGGAGGAGGCAAGAAACCAGGGAGTTTCTCCGCTCCTTCTCTGTCTGGGTGGCACCTCCAGAAGCAGCTGTATCTCCTCAGTGGCTCTGTCTCCCATTGGATGAACCCTTCATGGATTCATCTTGAATCCATGGATTCATGGATTCATCTTGAATCCATGGATTCATGGATTCAATCATGAATCATGGATCCAACTTTCAACAAGAGGCTTCTGCCCTGAGCTCTGTTCAGGAGGCTTTTTCTTTTGTATCTCCACCATAGGGATGGTGGACCTTTCTGCTGGTCGCTAATCTCTGGATTACCTCATCGTTCCCCCTTTGGCTTACTTGTGTAATCAATTCCCTGCATTAAAATCCGTCTTGTTTTTTTTTATTGTTTATTTATTTTTGAGGGGGGGATAGAGAAAGAGGGAGACACAGAATCTGAAGCAGGCTCCAGGCTCTGAGCTGTCGCACAGAGCCTGATGCAGGGCTCGAACTCACGACCTGAGATGAAGTCGGATGCTTAACTGACTGAGCCCCCAAACCCTCTTGTTTTATATACTCAACATGGATTCTCTTTTTCTACTGTAATCTGGCTGATGTTGAGGCATTTTTGTGTAGTCTAATTACTGCATTGTACTCATGCTTAATTCTATGATTTTACTATTCTTATTATATAAACTGTGATGTTTTTAAATAGAAAATGTTTATAGTTTTGTCGCCATATTCTTTAGATCATGAATTTGGTTTGCTTATTGGCCTGTTTGTTTGATAATTTGAAAATGTCTTTTAACTAGCCAGACCATGAGAAACTTTGGTTTGCATAAAAGACTGATGCAGATACTATTCATTGAGTAAATCTTATGAATGAGATGTCGAGATACCAAAGTAGTCCCAAGTACTATTTTTATAAAGCATGTGCTCTTGGTGTGGATTTAACCTAAAACTTGTATTATTTGTTGATATAAATAATCCTTGATTTAATAAATATTTTTTATTACGGAAAATGTCAAACATGCACAAAGAAAGTAGAATTGTATAATGAACCCCAACGTTACCCTCAGCCAGCTTCAACAATGATCAACATTCTGACATTTTTTTTTATAAGTAGACTTCACACCCAGCACAGAGCCCAACATGGGGCTTGAACACAACCCTGAGATCAAGATTGAGCCACTGGGGGCACCTGGGTGACTTAGTGGTTAAGTGTCTGACTTCTGCTCAGGTCATGATCTCACGGCTCGTGAGTTTGAGTCCACATCGGAATCTCTGCTGTCAACACAGAGCCGGCTTTGGTTCCTGTCTCCCTTTCTCTAGCTGTCCCTCCCCAGCTCGTGCTTTCTCTCTATCTCAAAAATAAATAAAAACATCAAAAGATATTAAAAAACAAACAAAAAAAGACTGAGCTACCCACCTGCCCCAATCAACATTCTGACATTTTTGTATCACCTATACCTCTAGTCCATCACCACTCCTCCACATACGTAGACTTTTCAGATTGGCTTCTTTCACTTAGTAATATGCATTTAAGTTTCCTCCTTGTCTTTCCATGGCTAGATAGCCCTGCCCTTCCCTTCCCTTCCCTTCCCTTCCCTTCCCTTCCCTTCCCTTCCCTTCCCTTCCCTCCTCTTCCCTTTCCAGTGCTGAATAATATACCATTGTCTCAAATGTTATTTATCTATTCACCTACTGAAGAACATCTTGGTTGCTTCCAAGTTTTTGGCAATTAGGAATAAAGCTGTTATAAACATCTATATTCAAGTTTTTTTTGTGTTGATGTAAATTTTCAACTTGGGGTAAATACCAACGAGCACAATGACTGGATTGGTGACTAATAATTGATCTAATTTCTTTCCTAGTTATAAGATTATTCAGATTATTAATTTTTTCTTGTGTGAGTTATTATAGATAGCGCCTTTGGAGAGATCCAATTTCTTTACTAGACAGAAGATTATTCAGATTGTTCATTTTTTCTTGTGTAAGTTTTTGTAGACAGTGCCATTATATCAAAGTTATTAAATTTGTGGGTGTAGAATTTTTCATAATTCCTTTTTATCCTTTTAATATCCATGGGTTCTGTATTAATGTTCCTTCTTTCATTCTTACTATGAGTAATTTGTAATCTTCTCTTCTTTTTTTCTTAGTTTGCCTGGCTAGAGAATTAACAATTTATTGATCTTTTCAAAGAATCACTTTCTGATTTCATTGATTTTCTCTATTTGTGATTTAAAATTTTTTCATGCTTTAATTTTTATTACTTATTTTTTTCTGCTTACTTTGGACTTAATTTGCTCTTCTTTTCCTAATTTCTTATGATGAAAACTTAGATTATTGATTTTTAGATCTTTCTGCTTTCTAATATAGAAATTTATACTATAAATTTTTCTTTAAGCACTTTATCCTACATAACTTTAATAATTTTTAAGTTTTTATTGAGTTAATTTTTTTATTTTCTCTTGAGATTTCTTCTTTGATCTATGTGTGATTAGAACTATGTTGTTTAATTTCTGAATACTCTGGAATTCTCCAACTATCTCTCTGCTATTGATATCTAGTTTAATTCCTTTGCTGTCTAAGAAGAGATACTATATGATTTCTCTTCCTTTAAACTTGTTAAGACATGTTTTATGGCCCAGGACATTGTCTATCTTGAAAATTCCAAGGGAGTTTGAGAAGAATCTTTATTTTGCTGTTGTTAGATGAAGTAGTCTAGAGAGGTTGACTACATGCAATTAATTGATGGTGCTGTTGGGTTTAACTAAGTGTTTACTGATTTTCTTCCTGTTGGATTTGTCCATTTCTGGTAGAGAGATGTTGAAGTCTCCAACTATAATAATGCATTCGTTTATTTCTCTTTGCTATTCTATGAATATTTACCTCACATATTTTGATGCTCTTTTGTTAGGCACATACACATTAAGGACTGTTATATCTTCTTGGACTACTGACCTCTTTAACAATAAATATGTAATTCTCCTCTTTATCCTTGATACCTTTTCTTGCTCTGAAATTGGCTCTGTCTAAAATTAATGCAACTACTTCTGCTTTCTTTTGATTAATGTTAGTGGTATATCTTTCTCTATCCATTTGCTTTTTTTTAAGTTTTTTTAAAAGTTTATTTAGAGACAGAGAGAGTTGGTGGGGGAGGGGCAGAAAGAGAGGGAGAAAGAGAATCCCAAGCAGGTTCCACACTGTCAGCATGGAGCCCGATGTGAGGTTTAAACCCCAGAACCGCGAGATCATAACACCAGCCAAAATCAAGAGATGCTTAACCGACTGAGCCACCCACGTGCCCTTCCATCCACTTACTTTTAATCTAGATGTGACTTTATATTTAAAGTAAGCTTTTGTAAGCAACATATACTTGGGTATTGTTTTTTGACCTACTTTAACAGTATCTCTTTTAACTGGTGCATTTAGAGAATTGCCATTTAAAGTGATTATTGATATAATTGGATTAATATTTACCATATTGGCTACTCATTTCTATTTGTTGTCATTGTTCCTTGTTCCTATTTTTGTCTTCTGCTACTTATTCTGTCTTTCATGGTTTTAACTGAACATTTTATGTGATTCCATCTTCTTTCCTCTCTTGGTGTATCAATTATATTTCTTTTTTTTTTACTTTTTTTTAGTGGCTGCACAAGCTTGCAATATACATTTACAACTAATCCAAGTCCATTAGACACTATATTTCTTCACATATACTAACAAATTATTTCTAATTAGTCCTTTATATCCCTGTATCATTGTCATTCATTTCACTTATATAAGCATACATAAAGCATATATACATACATAAGCATACATAATCAAATATATTGTTGCTATTATTAATTTGAAGTTATCTGATAGACCAATTAAGAATAAAAAAGTTATTTTACCTTTACTTATTCACTCTCCATTGTTCATTCTTTATTTATTGACCTATATTGTCTCTTGGGCTGTATTATTTCTTGACCTATATTATTTTCTTTTTCTCTGATGAACTGTTTTTAACATTTCTTTTAAGGCAATGTACTGCAACAAATTCCCTCAATTGTTGTTTGTTTGACAACGTCTTTCTCCTTCACTTTTGAAGGATAATTTTATAGGGTACAGAATTTTAGATTGGTAGCTTTTTTCTTTCAACACTTTAAATACTTCATTCACTTTTTTCTTGCTTTCATTATTTCTGAAGACCCAGATGTAATTGTTTTCTTTGCTCCTCTGCAAGTAAGGTAATTTTTTACCTGTTTTTATTTTTTCCTCCAAAATTGTTTCTTTATCTTTGATTTTTTGAAGTTTTAATGTGATATGTATGACTAGGTATAATTGTTTTTAGTATTTATCCTTCCTAGTGTTCTCCAAGCTTCATAGATCTTTGATTTGGTGTCGGACATTAGTTTGGGGAAAATCTCAGTCATTATTTTTTTAAATATTGCTTTTGTTCCTTAGCTTTACTCTCTGTCTGGTATTCCAGTTATAGATAATATTATACCTTCTGTAGTCGTCACACAGTTCTTGGATATTGTGTTCTTTTTCTTTAAGTCTTTTTTTTTCCTCATTATTTTTCACTTTTGATAGTCTCTAATGTCATAGCCACACATTCAGAGATTCTTCAGCTTTGTCCACTCTACTAATGAGTCCATCAAAGGCATTCTTCATTCTTGTTGCAGTATTTTTTAAAAATGTTTTTTATTTATTTTTGAGAGAGAGAGAGAGAGAGAGAGAGACAGACAGAGTGCGAGCAGGGGAGGGGCAGAGAGAGGGGGAGACACAGAATATGAAGCAGGCTCCAGACTCTGAGCTCTCAGCACAGAGCCCTACATGGGGCTCAAACAAACAAAACCCGAGATCATGACCTGAACCAAATTTGGATGCTTAATTAACTGAGTCACTCATGCACCCCATTGTTGTGATATTTTTGATATGTAGCATTTCTTTTTGATTCTGTCTTAGAATTTCCATCTCTCTGCTTCTATAATCCATCTTTTTTTGCATATTGTCTACTTTCTTCATTAAAGGTCTTATCATATTAATCATAGTTTTTTCAAAAAATTCCTCATCTGATAATGCCAATGTTCTTGACATTTTTGACCCCAGTTTTGACACTTATCTAGACTCCTTGAACTATGGTGGGTTTTTGTTTGTTTGTTTGTTTGTATGTGTGTTTTTTTGTCTTTTAGTATTCTTTGTAAATTTTTGTTGAAAGGCAGACATGATGTACTGGGTAAAAGGAAATGTAGTAAATAGGCCTTTAGTAATGCAGTAGTAAGGTGGGGTGGGAAGAGGAAGTCTTCCATAGTCCCATGATTAGGTCTCTCTCAGTGTTTTGGTTAGCCTGTGGCCCTGGACTATGAACTTCACTAGTGCTTTTCAGTCTCCCCCTGCCCCAGTTTAAGTGGAACAGAATGGCTGGTGGGGGCCAGAATTATGTATTTCCATTCCTTTATGTGGATGGCTAGAAGGGACTGGAGTTAGGTATTTCTCTCCTTCCTCCAGGTATCTGATATCACCCCCACAGTTTACGTTATGGTAAAACAATTTCTTTTGAGGGAAGGTCTTGTTTAGAAGAAAAGAGTGCTCTAGCATAGTTCAAAATTGTCTCTCTTCCCCTCCCCTTGTTGGAAGCTCAGAGAATTTTTCTCTGAAATTGACTGTGAGGACCCATTTAGAGCTCCTGAAAGTGAAACAAAAGTGTAAGGGCCTCCCTATGACTGGATCCCTCTGGAGTTTTTCTTTCTCAGGCTTGTCCACACTGAGCCTCCTGCAATTTGTCAATTATAGTTCAGGTTTTCTTACTCTGATATCAGTTCCTGTGTATGTTTCTGCTTATAAGTTTCTACTCAGGTAAATTGTGATTCTCTGTACTGCCTGTCTGTCTCTCCAATTTGGGAGCAGTGATTTGCCTTGTCACCTCATTTCCCTGAGAAATATAAGAGTTGTTGCTTTTTTCAGTTTGTTCAGCTTTTTTATTTACTGTTCGGATAAAGACTTTTAATTTCCTTACATAGAAACCAGATGTCAGAAGTCAAGTCATTTACTTTTTAGAGGCTTAGTTTCATTGTATGTAAATACACTAGTCTGCATCCTCAATAGTAATTAACTTTTTTAAAAATTAAGGGGTCCTTCAGAAAAAAAATCATGTTAGAAAGACACATTTGTTTTTCATTTAAAATGAAAATTATTTGATCACATCTCAGGAAAATATATACATTTATAATTTAACCGGAGTATACTAAAGAGCAGCAAATATGGAGGCACTTTTCCAACTATTCATGCTGAAATTAGATCTTATATCCCATGGAGAACCTGGACAAGACTCGTCTTCTGATACCAACAGTTGCTCATCAGAGGACTACATTACATTTTAGGTGTAAATTTACATAGATGCTAAAATCTTATGTGATCCCACTATCCATTATAAGATATTTAAAGTCCCAGGAGACAAAACATTGATGCTATGGGAAAATATATAGATAGCGAATTAGTTATATAGTTAATTCTATAGTAAGTCACAATGACAGATTTTAAGAAAACTCAGAGGACTGAGATGATAGTTTACTTTTTTTAACCTTTAATCAGTTTCTGAAAAATGTGAATTTGCCTATGAGCAAAAAATCTAAAATGAGACATGAACATAGAAAAGTTCCAGAGATGCCATATAAACTCCAGAGCTCATCTGTTGCTGATCAGAAACCTGAAATATTTCAGACCTTCACATAACCTTTCTGTGAGTATGAGTGTGAAGAATGGAGGAATGAATGGCTGCTGGGTTTTTAAAGGGGGGCTCATAGGATTGAGATTCATTCTAAGTGTTGAGTGGAGCAGAGGGAAAAGGAAGGAAATGATGATCTCATTGGAGTAGAAGAACTAAGAAGATTTTCTGAAGATCATGAGGCAAGAGGATTAAATAGATATGAAAGTTTTTGGATTTATATAAACAACTGTTGTTGAAAGTTTGCATCTGACACATTGTTTAAATGGTCCCAGATTTGCAAAGGTGAAATGTGGACCTGCTAATCGAATACACCTCTTAGCTTTGAAAGATAAGGGAATATATGCCTAATTATTATGCAAGGCATAACAGATGAAGATGATGGAGACATTCAAGTGATGGAGTTGTTGGATCTTCGAGCAAGTAGAAATCCTTTATCTTCCCTAACACATTGAGTGTATGCTCCCTTCTGAAAGGAACTGCCTGACTTTCTGCTCACTATTTCCCAAGTTATTGGGAAAATAAACGAATTGCCTCCATAGACTGCATTATGTTCTTCGCGATTACAATTCTTCAAAACCCGTTGTCAGCAAACCCAGACAGAATAAAGCTTCCTCTTCTATGTCCCTGAATGCTTGTACATATCTGTGCCAATGCCCTTATCACTCTGTAATGGCAGTGGGTCTCAATATTTTGGTTTTTGAGCACCAAACTTTAGACATTAATTGTATCTATCACTATAACTGTGTTCATTGGGTAGCACTTCAGCCTTGTGTTGCTATTTGAGAGGGTTGTTTAACTCAATGATTTATATACTCAGGAAGCAAACTTCTCAAGCTTTTCAGTAAATGCACAGTTTTCAACATCTATGGATTAATAGTGTATCTTTTACTCTTCACAGTTTTTATCCTACAATATGTCACACTGCATGAGCTCTTAAGCACCTCAAAGGGTCAAATGATCAAACTTTGGCACATACTTATGGAAGATGCATAGTATACCAGTATCACTTCACAGTGATTGAATACCACTGTTATATCAAAATGGTTAAATTTGGGGGCACCTGGGTGGCTCAGTGGGCTAAGTGTCTGACTTCAGGTCATGATCTTATAGTTTGTGAGTTCCAGTCCTGCGTTGGGCTCTGTGCTGACAGCTCAGAGCCTGGAGCTTGCTTTGGAATCTGGTCTCTCTCTCTCACTTTTCTCCTCCCCCACTTGCTCTCTCTCTCTCTCTCTCAAAAATAAATAACAAACATTAAAAAAATTAAAATGGTTAGGTTTTTTTACCCTTATTATAATCAAATGAATGAATGATTTGAATTGAGCATGAGATACTATATTAATTAGGTCTATAGATTACAAATGGAGAAATTTAAGGGACCTTTAAAAATATGCCATGCTGTAAAATTTGGGTGTTTAATTTTTAAGTCCCATAATTCTTTGACGTAAGCCACCACTAATTTTCATAACTTTCACATAAACATTTTCACAAACATTCTTGCTCTTTCTTCCTTCATCTGGTCTCTTTGTCTTTTGCTTGGCACAAACTTTCCTTAGTTTCTTCCCTAAAATTTCAGTACAACTCAGAAGTTACATAAACCTTAGCGTGAGAAACTTCAAAACATTAAACCTTTTCTTTTCTTTTCTTTTTTTTTTAAAGCTGAGGAATGTATTTTATGGGGTTTGCCCAGGAGAGTTCATTATTGCAAAGCTGGTTGTGGCACCTAAATAATTAACCTATAACCAATATACGGGTGAAATTACTGCCTTGAGCTCGCCTTGGTGACTGTTTGCCATTAAATTAGTAGAATAAATAATTTACACCAAAATGTAGGCCTGAGATAACACCATTAAAACAGATAGGACTTGTTCATTAATTGTAAGAAATTAGATGAAACACAATTCCCCAAGTGTGAGCTCTCCTGTGGTGTAAATGGTATGTTGTTTCTATAGTTGCATGAAGGAATAGATGAAGATCCTGGAATTGCTCTATTGATGCAATACCTAATTGAGTAAGGTGTGCATAAAGCATTATGCTAAATATCCATGGAGGAAAAGGTGAGTGTCTTTGTGAAGCTTTGAAATAATTAGAAGCAAACAAATGAGAACAAAAAATTTGGGGATCGAAAGAATAAAATTACTTATTTTTGTTTTCAGTTTATGGCAATGGTTCTTGAACTTTCGTTGGTCTAAAATTATCAGGAGTACCACCCCCAAAGATAATCTGATTCAGTAGATGTAAGGTGGGGGCCCAGAATATTCCTCTTAAACAAGTACTGCAAGGTGATCCTGATGCAAGTGGTTGGTGGACCAAATTTTAGGAAGCACAGTTCTGTGCAATTTGATGGGTCTGACCACCTTTTCAATAAGATCCCCTTCTTATTTACTTGTATGGCTCCAGTACTTAGATTGATGACTTTAATAAACACAATTTCTCCAGAGAGTACTTTGTGCCTAGCTCTGTGCATTAAGTGGTCAATAAGGCAGGTAGAACACTGGCTGCTTGGGTAGAAGGGGCAGTTTTCAACACTTCACGTCTTAGCACATTCTCTCAAAGTGGCTCCTTTGCAACAACTTCAAAGTAATATGTTGACATACTGGTAGAGACTATAATAAAAAGATGATGTCAAAGAAAGCAGTGCAAACCAAGAGTTAGAATGTTTGACACATAATGGAATAGTGCTCACACAGTGAGTGTCTTAGTCTGTTCATGCTGCTATATCAAAATGCCACAGACTGAGTATCTCCAACAACCGAAATTTATTTCTCACAGTTCTGGAAGCTGGGAAGTCCAAGATCAAGGCACCAGTATGGTCTGCCTCATTCTGGTGAAAACTCTCACCCTGGTTCATAATAGGCGCCTTCTCTATGTGTCCTCACATGGTGGGAGGGGCTATAAAGGAAAAACTCACTTCCTCTGTGTTTATCCTTTATTCACACACTACTACCACATTTATAACACTTCTGATACCAGATGTATGGATTTTTTTCCTTACTCCAAGCAATTCTCTGTGACATCAGCTGGGTGTCCTACAATTCAATTTAGTTCTGACACTAATTGGAATTAGCACAGACTCCACAGGTTAAAGGCTTAGTCCTATACCAGTTGCAAGTAGGAGGTCCCCAGGTCACCTAAAACTTCTGTCTGACTTGGCTATAAATAGGAGATTCCCATGAACTGTGACTCCTTTGGACTGGATTGCTTGCTAGAACAGCTCACAGAACTCAGGGAAATGCTTATATATATTTGCCAGCTTATTATATAATAAAGGATATGATAAAGGATACAGATGATCAGCCATAAGAAGATAAATTTGCCATATAAGGGTGAGGTCTGGAAGTGTCCAAAGTACAGGAACTTCTGTCCACATGAAGTTGGGATATGCCACCCATCTGGTACCTGGATGTGTTCATGTACCTAAAAGCTCTCCAAAACCTTAACTTTTGAGATTTTTATGGAGAATTCATCACATAGGCATGATAAATCATAATTGCAATTTACCCTCTTCCCTTCCAGAAGGGTGGGGTGGGCCTGAAAATTCCAAGCTTCTAATTGTGGTTTGATTTTTCTGGTGACCAGCCCCCATCCTATAGCTATCCAGGAGTCTACCACAAACTGCCTCATTAGAACAAAAAACGCCCTTATCACCCAGGAGATTCCAAGGCCTTTAGGAGCTCTGTGTCAGGAACCAGGTCCAAGATCAAATATTAGAGGGGTGCCTGGGTGGCTCAGTAGGTTGGGCGTTGGACTTCGGCTCAGATGATGATCTCATGACTCCTGAGTTTGAGCCCCTCATGAGGCTCTGTGCTGACAGCTGAGAGAGCCTGGAGCCTGCTTGGGATTCTGTCTGTCTGTCTGTCTCTCTGCCCCTCCCCTGTTCACACTCCATCTCTCTCTCTCTTTCAAAAATAAATAAACATTTAAAAAAACTCCTAAAGAAAAGATCAAATATTAGAGCAAAAGTTGCTCCTAGTGCTGTTATCACTCAGGAATTTACAAAAGTTTTAGGAACTCTGTGTCAGGAACCAGGGGCAGAAACCAATATATGTATTTTCTATTATTTCACAGGGCTAGCAAACTTTATGGGGCCTCTTTTACAAAGACTCTGCTCCCATTCATTAAGGCTCCACCCTCACAACCTAAGAACTTCTGTGGAGCCCCACCTCTAATACCATGACATTGGACATTAGAGTTACAAACTATGATTTTTGTAGGGGACACAGACATTCAGATCATAGCAATGGGACAAGAAAAAGTTGTGTTACCTTCTTTATGTTTTGCTTCCCCAGGAGCCAACAAGACTGACCTTATTTTCTGGCCTAGATCCTCCCCAAGGGTGCTCTCCTATTGTTAGAACCAGGGGGTACCACAGCCTAGTGGAGGACACAATATCAAACAGGTAGTTTTTAGTCTGATGTATTCCATAAAAGAAGCTAAATGAGCATGTAACAAGGGTTGCTGACTTAGTCTGTGGTGGTCAGGGGGAACATTGTTGAAGAATTGCTTTTTAACCTGACAATTGAAGTCAGTGGAATTTAGCTAAGCCGAGAGTGTGGGGGTGGGGATTGAGGGGGGTAAAGTTTTCATGTAAAACAAACTGAATGAAGGGGTGACTTTGAGGAAGAAAGCTTAATTTGTGACAAAAGCTGAAAAACCAGTAAGGCTGGATCCCCAGAGAGTGATGGGAGATGGGCCGAAACGATAAGCAAGGGTCAGACCAAGGAGAACTTTGCAAGTCACTGAAGATTTAAGCTGCGTGACTATGACTAGCCACTTAATAAATATTGTGATTGAATATCACAATAATCTCAAAGTTGAGAAATAATCTCAAGATTAATAAATTTCCTTGAACTTTAATATGGCAGACTCTCCTAATTTTCTACCCCCCACTCCGCCCCTTACATGCTGAAAGAGCTCCAGTTTGAGTCCAATAATATACCCAGCCCCAGAAGATGAATCAAGGTAGGTCTAATACAATTGTGTCTGTTTTCTTCCCATTTGCCAGCTACTTATTACCCAGCCTCCCTTGTGTTGAGGAGTGGCTTACATACGGCTTATATCTGGCCAATCAGATGTAAAGAAATGCATGCTGAGTGCTTGTATTAGTTTCCTATTGCTGCTGTAACAAAATGCTACAAATTTAGTGCTTTAATGCACAAATGTATTCTCTTGAAGTTCTGGAGGCCCAGAGTCTGAACTCCGTCTCATCGAGCTAACGTGGTGGCATCAGCAGGGCACTTCCCCCAAGTGTCTCCAGGAGAGAATTGGTTCCTTTGTCTCTTCTAGTTTCTGGAGGCCGCCTGTGTGGCCTCACATTGCTTCTACCTCCCACCCATCATTATATAACCTACTTCTTTTCTGTGTCAAATCTCCCTCTGCCTCCCTCCCATAAGGACACTGGTGATTACATTTAGGCCTCACCCAGGTCATCCAGAATAATCTCCCATCTCAAGCTACTTCTGCAAAGTCCTTTTGCCATATAAGGTAATATTTACAGGTTCTGGGGACTAAGACAGGGATACGGTAGCCATTATTCAGCCCGCCACAAAGCCTCTGAGTAAGTTTTTACTTCCTGAAATTGGACAGCCCTTTTTTCCATCTTCTCTTTCCTTGTCAGGAATTTTGGGGGGAGACTTTTTTTTTGTAGCCATGGTGTTTTATTAATTTTTTTTTAAAAAATATATTTTCCCAGCTTTAGTGAAGTATGGCTAACAAGTAAAAATCGCATATATTTAGGTCGTAAAATGTGGTTTTTTGAAAGTATGCAACATGAAGATTATATATATATGTATATATAGTAAAATGATTACCACATATATGATATGATTCACATACATAGTGAAATGATTACCACAATCAAGTTAATTAATACATCCATCATCTCACATAGTTATTTTGTGTGTTTCTGTATGTGTGTGTGTGCTGAGAACACTTAAGATCCACTCTTTTAGCAACTTTCAGGTATACGACACAGTATTATTGACTATAGCCACCAGGATTTAATCATCTTATAACAGAAAATGTGGACCCTTTGACAAACATCTCTCTATTTTCCATACCCACCAGCCACTGGCAACCACCGGTCTACTCCACGGTTCTTTGAATATGATTTTTTTTTTAGATTCCATATGTGAGATCATACAGTACTTTTCTTTCTTTTCTTGGCTTACTTCACTTAGCATATTGTCCTCCAGGTTCAGCCTTGTTGAGGCTTTGATGCCTGGAGCTGCTACAGCCATTTTATAACCAGTAAATTACACCAAAGGATGAAACCCCCACACACTAAGGTCAGAAAAAGCCTGGGCTCTTGATAGCAATATTGAGGTGCTGAGCAGAACCTTGAACAATATGCCTCCAAATACCCTGTTAGGTAAGATCATTGTCTTTTTTGTTTAAGTCACAGTCAGTTGATACTGTTACTTGCAGCTGAATGCATCCTCACTGCTCCATTTGACCAATGAAGTGCAGTGCTATTTGCAACCAGGAAAATGTTATGATTAAGACCTTAGCACTATTAAAATAAAAGAAATCTCATTTAAAATGGAGTTGGGAAGCCCTGAAAGGGTAGCTCTCACACACTACCACTTGCACTAATTAGCACATGATGCATTCTCCAACAGCAAGAAGCTTAGTTTACAGTGGGAGGCAGGAAGAATTCCTCCTTGCTCAGCAACAGCCCAGCCAATGAGAACTTGGTGAAACAGCCCCTCCCAGCTTCCTCCTTTTCCTGATATAAGCAAGCCCCTCTCCATTGTTCTCCGGACTTGTCTATAGTCCGCCATCGTTTGTTTGTTTGTTTGTTTGTTTGTTTGTTTGTTTTTTGTCCCAAATTGTAATTCCTTTTCTATTACCACATAAACTCATTTTGCTGGTAAAATAACTGGCTCTTTTGTTTTTTTTTAAGGTAAACAATATCAATATAGAAACAGAAACTTTCAGGGATAAAGGAGAATGAAGAGAACACCTGGTTCAGCCATTTTATTTTAAACATACTAATTTGAAGATTACTAATTTGAGGTTCAGAGGGGCGATCGATTTCTGTAAAATCAACAGCCAAAATTTAGTTCACAACCTGGATTACAATTTCACCACCTGGCTCCTGCTTCAATAATATTTCCTCAACCAATGAAACCTTGGAACCATTGAAATAGCTTTGAGGGTGGAGAAAAAGGCAAAGAAAAAACATGTTACACTTGCGATGCAGTCTTTAACCAGGTTTCAAGTTCTTCTAACGTAATATAATTTAATGGGGAGAGCTCTTGACATTAAGAGGCAAAATTTATATTTAAATGGCTAGGATCGTGACACAGTAAGGCACTTTAAGGATGTTGGCAATGAGAACTGTGAGTAACTGATGGTTGTTATTACACAAGAACAAAGAAATTGATTCTCTAGGATTAAAGGTGTTTTAGTGCCATTGTTGCTCCTGGGGAGGCGTGGACATCTGGATTTCTTTTTTTCCCCCCCTCAGGACAGCTTTATCCAAATAAAAACCCGTGTGTTTCATCACTCATAATGGAAAGTGCCCATCGCTCCTTGAACATCATCATATGGTTGGTGGCCGGTGGATAATGGAGCACAGAGTGTCAAGGTGACTGGCTTTCAACGCACACAAAACTAAAAATTATAGACCTGTCATTCCAGAGGCAGGCCACAATTAGCTGTCTGTGCAACTTGAATTTTCCATTTTGCCAGCTGAGTAATCAGTTGACTGGAATTTCTCATTTTGGATGCATTTCTAAGCCTTTTGTGTGCTGCTCTTTTAAAATGTGGATGCTCAAGTAAATAAACAGTGCACCTAATCAGATGTATTCTCTTTAGAAACACCATCTTCCCAGACATATAGGCAAACAACAATATTGTTATAATAGTAAGAACAGTATTATGACAAAACAATATAAGCCTTGGGTATTTCATTTAGAGATAGTTAAAAGTTCAAGCCAAAAAATAAGAATCATGCCTTAATATCTGGGAGTCCAACAAAAACAGATTCTGGCAGCAGGTAGCTTGATAAGGTCACTAAGTAAGAAGTACAATCAGTCCTAGAAGTTAAAACTTGGGAATTTCAGTCTTAGAAACAGTCACTAACTCAAAACTGTTTGCCCGTTTACTTTTCTTTCTTTTTTTGTTTTTAAGTTTATGTATTTATTTTGAGAGAGCGAGATAGAGAGAAGGAGGAGGGGCAGAGAGAGAGAGAGAATCCCAAGCAGCTCCGCACTGTCAGTACAGAGTTTGATCCCTGATGCGGGGCTTAAACTCTCCAACTACAAAGTTATGACACGAGCTGAAATCAAGAGTTGGATGCTTAACCGACCGAGCGACCCAGGCGCCCGTCTGTTTGCCTGTTTTCTATCTAGATTTGGTTTCTAATTCTATACCTGGGTTCTATCTGTACTCTACCCCTTCAGGGCTAGAAAAATAATGCCAAAATAGGGTCTATTGAAAAATTGTATTGCAGTTTCCACTCAGTTGCTATAAGTGCAGTAAATTCCAGGGCTCCACAATCTAAGAGCAGATTCTAGAGCCTTTAGTGAACATGGATCTTTACCTTCCTTGTCCTTTGCCCCCTGTCTGCATTACTGTCTCCCTTACTTGGATGTTCTCTCTCTCAATTTAAACTGCCAAGCCACAAGGACCCAAGTGAAGTTGACAATCAATGTGAATTAAGGAAAAGATCAGAAGTTTGAGATCGGAAGTCTTTGAGTAAAATTCTCTTTACAAGTCTTGGAAATATCATGATTTTATTTAACTTTCCATCATGGTTTTGATGATTGGTAATGTTAGGAACGTTACACGGAATAGTAGAGAGTTCCCCAATAGAGTAAAAGCACTGAATTTGTATTGTATTGAAATTGGTCCTAACTAGACCACTGATGGTGAAATATTGACTATTCTGGTGTTTCGAATGATTGAGTGTCATATGTTACTGGGAATTGATCCCTGAGCCTCCGTCAAGGAGCAATTGAATTTGTAATTAGAGTCACTTTTTGTATAACTCAGATTATGCAAAGATCATTCTGAAATAGCACCTGAGATATAACCCAAGATTGGTGTACGTCTTCTCTTTAATTTCTGTCTCTGGCTCTCTCAATTTTTGGTGTGCATTCAGTTTTTAAAGGACCAAAAGACCTTTTTTCATCTCTCCAGAAAAAAAGGGCATAATCTAAGATTGCAGAAGACTTGACTATCTATTTTATAAGAATCTAAATTGAGCAGTAAGAATCTAATATTCTGTCTTCCATTTAAAAAAAATAGTAAGCTTTGTCATTGATTCTTAATGATTAGCACAAAAAGGGAAAGGCTTTTCAAAACCAAGATAGAATCTCTTTAACTCCAAAAATGTCCACTTAAGAAATATAAACTGAAGATAAGCAAAGGCTATTTTCTCTAAAGGAAAGCATTTTCAAATGAACAGAACAAGGAAATGTGGACCTAATTATGTGGAGTCAGATGGGTATTAATTATTCACCTTTCCAGGGCCAGAATGGTGTTGTTGTTAAAGCATTGAAATAAGGCATGCTATTGGCTTCTTTCCTTTCCTTTCTGTTGCTGCTGCTCTGATCTGAACTGGCTGATGATGTGATAGCAGGAAGACAGAATGAGAGTTTGCCCTTCCCTTCACGATTGAGGATAGATTGTTTTTGGAAAGGGTAGTCTCCTCCATTGAAATCACATATTATTGACTATCTGCTTTGAGACATAATGAACTTTCTTATGTTTGGGATATGCACATACCAATCTTAAAATAGCTAAATAAACTTTGTCCTCATTTTCAGAGTTCCATGTAGTCTAGACTTAGTATATCAGAAAGTAGCCAAAGTGGCCAAAAATTCATATTGATGATAATCACCTAGAGACTAGGTCTGTTTACTTTTGCACAGTCTCTTTTAAAAGCATTCTTACACATCTGCTCCCTTACCCAGGTGAGTTTACATGACGCACATGGAGTCTATCCATGAAATATACTTCACACCAGCAGAGTAAAAGATCAACACTTATATGAGTACCAAAAATGTGTTAGTTCCAAGTGGCAAGAAGTGGGGTCAGAAAGCATCTAGGGATAAGGGATTTGGTAAATTTGGGTTCTAGGCCTGACAATGATAGTGACTACTTGTTACCTAGCTCTCAATATGGATCAAACTGTGTGTGTGCGTGTGTGTGTGTGTGTGTGTGTGTGTGTGTACATTGGGTGGAGGTAAGACTCTGTGACAAGATGGGGCTGGAGAGGGCGGAGGCAGAGAGAAACTCACCAACCCCGAAGAGTGTTTCCAAGAGTTGAGATCCCTTTGTTATCATGTCTACATGCTAATTACACTTGTACTCTACACACTTTTAATTCTTCAGGTAACCTCATGTCAACTGCCTTTTATAGCTGAGGAAACCAAAACCCATGAAGACAAAGTGACATGGCCCAAGTTGGACAGGTTGTCAATAGCAAAGCTGGAACCAGATTCTAAGCCTCTGATTTTCTGTGTAAGATACATTTTTTTTCCCTAAATGAGTTGTTTTAACCATGGGACTCTGAAAATAAGCAATCTTTCCAAAGTAGCGCTGCATCCCTGTAGGTTCTCTCAAATAGCTCTTTTAAAAGTTGAAATAATTATATCATCTTAACAAGTCCATTATAAATTCTGATCCAGTATAGAAAAATGATTTACATATGTTAATTAAGCCACCTTTTAAATTCTATGACTATTAAGGAAAAGACTTATAGATGTACAGCATAAGATTCCACCCTTCATTTAAAAGCATGTTTTGTTGGGGCGCCTGGGTTGCTCAGTCAGTGAAGCATCTGGCTTCCGCTCAGGTCGGGAGCTCAGGGTTCCCGGGCTCAGGTCATGATCTCATGGTTCCTGAGCTCAAGCCCTGCCGTGGGCTCTCTGCAG
Source organism: Panthera pardus (assembly GCF_024362965.1). Lineage (NCBI taxonomy): Eukaryota > Metazoa > Chordata > Mammalia > Carnivora > Felidae > Panthera > Panthera pardus. The sequence goes on along the minus strand of NW_026526677.1, from coordinate 30,490,545 downwards.
TCAGCACAGTGTGTGCTTCTGTACCTCCTGTCTCCCTCTCTCTCTGTCCCTCCCCCCACTCATGCTCTGTCTTTCTCAAAAATAAATAAACATTAAAAAAAACAAACCAAGTTTTGTTGAGGGAAAGGTATGTAAAGAATAGAACAGGATAAAAAAAAACACTGAATCAACTTGTGTGATACTGTTTAGGTAAAATTCCCTGGTGAGGCTGGAAATGGCTCAAAGAAATGTGTATTTGTAGACACGTTGGCAGAAGTTTGCCTTAAACTTGAATCAGCTGCTATTATCTTTAAAAGCAATATTCTTTTTGGTAAAGTCCAGGAATCATGTAGCAAAGTATCCTTTTCTTTGTGAGAGAAGTTAAATTAGACCACAGTTCTCTTAAGAGATTGAAAGGTTTATGAAAAATACTGTGAATCACAATAGATATTCCATTTTTACTAAATATAACAGACTTTCAGTCTCTAAATTAAGAAAAATTCCAAAACACCTCTGTAAGTAGTTTTTTTTTCATATAAGTTGCTACATTTGTAAAAAGGCAGGTGAGTTAGAAACAATGCTATAGAGAAGGTTATTTATATACAAATGTAATGAATGAATTAAACTACAAATTAGTACAGCTCTAATAATGTGTTGTACTTCTCTTCCAAATCTCTGTTTATTATTATTTCGTAAGGAACTTTCTGTATACTATAACTCACTGATACTGTGATGTTGTTTTTCTGGGGGAAAAGTACCTTTTTTTTTTTTTCCAATGAAATAGAGGTTAACCAAATTTTATAGCTCCATTAAACTATTTTTTGCAGATCACCAGAATTATGCCATTACTATAAATTATCTTAAAATTATATGTACATAAAGATTGGCCATTTAATGAATGTATTATTCTTTGTTAAGATTATAGGTGGGCTTATATCCCACACTAACGTGGTCATAAATAATGTAGTGACTGCTAAGTCAGGCTAATAGTAAAAGCAGAGTTTTGTGGTGCATCTTAAATACCAGCATTCTTGATCCTCTAGTTAAAAAAAAAAAAAAAGACAACAAAAAGTCATGTAGCAGTAGTTTATCCTTAACCTCCCCTTCTCCCCCCCCCCCCCCCCCCCATTCATCTGGCTAACTTTTGTAGGGCTTTTTCTTTTCATGAATATTATTCTGTCACATCATGTGCGTGTATCTGTCACTGGATCTGAATTGCATGTGAATTATACCTTGAATAGATTCCCCAAACTGGAGGAGCGAAAATGTGCCCCTTCTGAATATTTTAGACTTGTATGAGTTCTCTAATATTTTTGTTTTTGTGCAAGGCCGCTGGTAAGGCGGCCTGGAGCCTTGAATGCTGACAGCCTCCATTAGCATGAATGCTGTTCTCTTATCTCCCCTCGCTCTCCTCCACTCCCCCCTCGCTCTTTCTTGTCTGACGGTTCCCTGACATCGTTGACAAGGCTGACACCACCAATCAGCTTCGACTCAGCAAGGTCACTGTTCAGACTTGACTCGTGATTGGCTGCTGCGCTTCAGCGTGTTATTACTGTCTGATTTGATCGGAGGCAGGGGGTGGTCTCCAATCAAACAGAGAAAAGGTCCTAGAGAAGGTAATTAAATCCTGTCAGAGGCAATTATCGGTTCCAGGGCCATGACTCTGGCCCTGAATGCAGATGATCTGAAACTGTATTCTTGTAGAAATTCAAGAGGGCTCCTGGCATGGTTCAGCTAGGCATAAAGGAAGCAGCAGGCTTTCTGCAAACAATGCGGCTCTGTATTTTGAACCTTTCTGTCTTTTTCCCCCTTTACCCGAAGACTTCTGTTTTCACTGATCAAAAATATTCCCTTTTCAGGTCACATTCTAATTAATTTAATAGACAAGGTTTTCCTTTCTTGTACATAAATAATGACGAGTTTTACCAAGGAACTTCTGCCCCCAACACTGGCTGTAACAAACAGCCTTTATCAAGGCAAACCAAAGCATTTAATGGAAGGACACCAATCTGCAGTTTAGACCAAGGGAGAAAAAAATTTGAAAGCCACTCACTTGGATGTTCTGCCTGAGGTGGATCCTGCCCTGTCTGTTTATACCTCACCATGTACATGATGGAGTTTGCTGCTGTGACAAATCTTGAAGTTTCTCCAAGGTAGTTCAGTGATGGCAGTATTATGCATTTAACACCTACAGTGTTTAAAGGACAGAAATACGCTGCAGCAGATTTTAGTGGGTGAGGAAAATGCTTCTCTCTTTCCACCAAAAAATATTTAGGAAAGTTAAATTTTTAACTGGAAAATAAAAACAGGAAAAAATGTTATCTTTTTTTTTTAAGTTTATTTTTTTATTTTGAGGAAAAAAGAGAGAGAGAGGGAGAGCAGGGGAGGGACAAAGAGAAAGGAGAGGAAGAGAATCTGAAGCAGTTTCCACTGTCAGTGCAGAGCCCAAAGTGGGGCTGGAACCCACAAACCCTAAGATCATGACCTGAGCCAAAATCAAGAGTCAGAAGTTTAACCAACCTAGCCCCCCGCAAGGCACCCCAGGAATATTGTCTTTTAAATTGGAAGGGAAAGCAAACACAAACCCTGTAGATACAATATTGCTCATATATACATAGAGGACTTCAATTTTGTTTCCCTGTGTGATTTCTCTCCAACTGCTATTTGCCATTAAGTAAGCTTTGCGATGTGGTTTTTGCCCAAGAACCTAGCACTACAAAGTGAACCTCTCTCCAGATCCTGAATATTATTAATTGTTCTCAACGGTATTAATCAGTTCAGCATGGCAAACATTTGATCCAGTACGAAGGCACATCATAAAGTTTCTATATCCTCACACCTTGGCTTTAACAGGCTTTATGAAATATTGCACTTAATAAATGCCAACCTTCCAAATGGATAGCCTTGATTTCGACCTTTGTGTTTCGTGAGCATGAGTATTATTTTTTCAAGAATAAGATGTTCAAGACACCATTAAAACAATTTCTGTATTGTTGCTGATGAAACAGTTTACCCACTAGGGTTTCTCCCGAGGGAACAGTTAACTTTCCTCTAATCTTGGATGTTTTCTTTGTTCTAAAACACCATATTCTTTAATATGCCTGACTTTATTTGTTTTGTTGGAACATAAACAGATACTTTAATCAAAACATCATTTAAAAAAAGTAGTCCTTGCTAGTAGTCCATTAATCAGGAAGAGGTATCAGGCTAGGAGAGCAATTTGTGGGAGAAGATGTTAATAATAATGAAACTGTTTTTGGACACTGGTCGGCTGGATTAAAAAAAAATCTCAAGTCCAGATCTGCACACATGACTCTGAAAATGATGTTTAATTCATTCCATCTTGTGTTTTTGTAACATCAAAGGTTTCATCAACTTCCCTAACAAAGATAAAATCGATACGTAGATAGAAGCAAACTGCTCTCAAATTTGGCAATTTTGTATATTTTAGGTCATTAGAACTAAGGTTCACTACTATTGCATAACGATTTTGCTTTTCCTCCATCTGAGTGACAACTCTGTTTCACTTGTGAGCTCAGATGTTTATTTCTATTTGACCACTCATTGTATATTGCTGTGTGGTTAGATCACTCGGTTTGGTTTGGTTTTGCACTAACGTGGTGGCTGTCTTCATCAACACACCTCTTTTGAAAGAAGGCTTCCTCTTTGAAGAAGATAAACAAGCTTTATAAGTAAAATACAGAGAAAAGTTGAAATGTTTTCCCCGAATAATTAAGATCAGTGCTCCCAAACAAACAAACAAAAAAAATGAAAAGAGAAAGGGAAAGGAAAAGAAGACTGGACCATGTGCCCAGTTCACTGAAGAGCCCTCCGTACTCAAGGACTTTTTTCAAAATCTTGTTGCCCTTAGCTGCATCTTTTAAGCTCCCACTAGACTGGGAACTGAGGACAGAGATCATGTCCTATCCCGTCTGGTATACCCAGAAAACCAATAATTCGAAGACTGCATCATTGTACCCATATGGGCCTCTGGGAGATGGGACCACTCCCAAGCTGAGATTCTGGAAATCATCAGTGACTATCTAGTAATATTATTTAATCAGAGAAGATTAATTAAAATGTCCTGTTAGGGAGTGGACCCTGATCTGAAGGCTATTACCTCTGTCAGAGAGTTTAATTTATGCTCTAAATGAAGATGGGAACTTCTTTATGCTATTACTTTATTCTGTTAGCATTTAAGCACTAACCATCAGAATTGCCTTCATGCAAAATATGTGAGAGTTATTAGAATTATAAAGGTGGGCTGTCTGCATGTGTAAAGAGAACTCCCCAGGGGACATTGTATGGTGTTCAATATTAAAATGTATTGCAATATTCACAATGTTTATGCAACCTTATGTTCAGTTGCTTTGGTCAGCATTGTTGGAATGGGAAAAAAAAAAAAGGATTTGTCTTTAAATTGGGCTTTTCCAGATTTCTGGTGAGATTCCTACCACCACTGGGTGTAGGAGTATACAGCCCACACAAAGCCCATCGGGGTATGTTTTCAGGGTGGTGCATCTGGGAACAATACTTTATGAACAATGATAGGAGCTGGTGTACATTCCCTGCCCAACACCAGAATAAGTGCCCCCCACTGATTACTGAGTGCACTGAAAATACTTGACTAAATAAGACAAAAACCAACTGCAGTTCTTATTTGTAAGTTGGAACTCCTCAAAAGCAGTTGAAAGAAAAAAAGGATGACATGAAAATCACTATTAAGCAATGTGTACTAAGAGCTATATATTTTTTAAAAGGGGGTTGGCAGTGAAAAATTAGCTGGGCCTTGCCACAAAGGGAATGAAAAAAATTAACTTTCACTGTTTTGTGATTTTGCTGTGAATTTGCTGTATTGTAAGCTGCATATTCACCCCTCAAGGGATCTGAAAACTTATCAGATTTTATTAATTTATTGGCTCTGTGCTGAGGTGTATTGTAAACCAATTTTAAGTACTTCATTTTGGTATTTATTCACTGCTTACTAAACGAAGCGGCCTTTCCTACAAACCCCAGGGGTTTCCATAATCAGTTATATTATGCCTTTCCTCAACCTGAGGATATGAAATCTAAATACATTTAAATATTTTATTTGATGTTTCTTAATGGGTGTCACCTTCATTCTTGATTTGCAAAATTAAGGACATTTTCTTTCTGAAGCAGCCTCAAAGTTGCAGATTGACGGTGTGATTCAAGTGTCCCCTCTTCCTATTTTTAGTAGGTATCATTTTTTTATCCCCTTCTCCTGGAGACAAAAAATTCGGAAATGCAGGTGGTGGGGTAGAAATGCTAATTTTTTTTTTAGTTGGCCATAGATATATTTCGCATTTCTCACTTTCTAGAATTTGTGTATGGTTGACATACAATATTATATTAGTTTCAGATGTACAATATAGTGATTTGACAATTATATACATTATGAAATGCCCATGACAATAAGTGGAGACACCATCTGTCACTAAAGTTATTACAATATTATTGACTATGTTCCTTATGCTGTACTTTTCATCCCCGTGACTTATTTATTTTATCTTGGGGAGAATCTGTCTCTTAACCATAGAAATACTAATTGTAGAATGAGTGTGAAGTTGAGTAGCAGGGTCAGAGAATGGTGGGGAGGAGAGGAGAGCTGTGGTCTGGCACCAGGAGATCCGAAGGCCAAGCAATGGAAATAAAGGAAAGGTGGAAGTAATGAAGGAGGGGCTGCTGAGAGAGAGGTGAAGTAGGAGTGGAGGGTGGAGATAAAAAAAAGAACACCTCCTTGGTGAGTGGGAAGGGGGAGAGCACCTGACTGGAAGTTATAGGAGGGACTTGGTTCTAGATCAGGCTCTGTCCTAATTAGCCCCCAAGAATGTTAGCGCTCATCCGTCCTGCTCAGCATCTGCCCCATTTCCTTCCCTTTTCCCAGGCTTACTAAATAAAATACAGGACCCTCAGTTAAACCCAAATGTCAGACAAATACTGAATACTATTTTAGTAAAAATATGTCCCAAGTATTGCATGGGTCATACTCACACTAAAAGATTATTCCATGTTTATGTGAGATTCAAATTTTACTGGTATTTTCTTTGCTAAATCTGGCAACTCTACCCACCCACTGGAGACTGGTACAGGCAGATGTTGAGCTTCTCCAAACCTGAGGGCCAATGTCAGTGTCAATATGGAAATTGCCCCTTGATCAAATTTGTACTAAGAACTTTCAGGTTAGTTTATTTCTTGCCTCTTACCTCTGTCATCTTTAGATATCACTACAAATATTTTCTTTTATGTTCTAATACCTACATTCCTCTGTCCATCTATTTCCCCCCACCTGGTATTCATTGCTTTCCTTTCCTTCTCCCAACTCCTTGCACAGTATCCCCAGGAATCCACAGTCCATGGTTGACAAAATCCTCTTTATGTAAAGGGGACTGGATCTCCTCCTCCCTTAAGAAAAACCCTGCTCTTCCTTAAAGATATTTCTTCCTCTATAGCTGGCTTGAGTGGAGGCCACTGTCTCTGAGATACTATGGAGCAAGGAAGCAGGGGGAACATTCTCATTGTTACTTCCAGATCCCATGCCAAAAACTTCTGGTTATTTGAGAGCTTATTCCTTCTTTTTGTACCATCCTCTTCTCTTTGCTGGCAGATTGTCATCTCCTGTTCCCTTTCCACAGGTGCGAAAGACTTTGTTCCTTTTCTCACCTCCATATATATGTGGAACTTTTACCATTATCCAGGAGAATTTCAATATCCACATAAAAAGTCTACTGGCATCCTTGCCCACATGCTGAGGTAGATTGCAAATAACCACAAAGTCTTTGCAGATCCTGCCACCAACAGGTGGACTCCATTTCCCTATCTTTTAAATCAGTACTGACCCTGTGACTTCTTTGTGCAATTGCATGAGGCAGAAAGAACACTAAGCTATTTCAGAGCCAGGATCATAAGATGTCTTGTAGCTTTCCTTCTGTCTCTGTTTCTCTCTCAGAACACTTCCACCATGTGAACAGGCTGAGTGTAGCTGAAGGGAAAGAGAAACTGCATGAAGCAGAGACAAGTAGGCCAGCTGAAATCCAACTCCAGGTACACAGGTGAGGCCATTCTAGACCATCCAGTGTCAACAGAGCTGCCAACCAACTGTAAAGATCAGAGGTTTCCACCTAGACCAGAAGAGCTGTTGCATCCTTTCTGGCTATTCCAGTCATCCCAGTCAACTTATAGAACATGAGCTAAATAATAATTATTTATGGTTTTCTGCCACTAAGTTATGGAGGGAATTAAATAGCAAAGTTTAGATGAATTCTTAAGCATCAGGCTCACCTTTTTGTTTTTCTATAGGAATTCTATCCTTATCCTTGAGAAATTCCTCCATTTATATAGAGATCTTACTGGCTTCCTTGTCTTACATGATTTAGCTTCTTCACCTCTGAAGAAGTTCACCTTCATCTTGAGAAAACAAATACAGCCAGCACTAATGGTTAGGATGTGGAGAAAAGGGCAGAAAGGATAAAGGGGAGCAGGACCATGCCTCCATGTTGTGATCTAAAGAGGTGGAACCCTTTTTGGATTGACAGCATAACTGATGACAGGCAAGTGGGAAACCATCTGTTAAAGCAGAAACAAGTCTAGACAATTTAGTGAAACTTTTCTGTCTAACAAATATCTTCCCCTAAATCTTCCATGGGCCATAACTTTCCCAAATAAATGCCCAAGAGAGAGAATTGGATGATTGGGGTCAAAGTTTGCTTCAAGTAGGTTGCAATAAAAGAATGTCTCTAATTATGGGGTCTCAAATAATATAACAAACAGGTGATAACAATGATTTTTTTCATTGTTATATAATTGACACCTTGAGGTCTGAGAAGATGAGGTGCCAACAGATAAATTTCAACAGCTTCCAGAGATTAGATGGGTGTGATAAGCCCCCAGTGGTGGTAGATATAAAAAGTAGGAAATAATATGAAGATGATGGGGAAGTGGAGGTAAATTTTTTGAGCTAGGGAGCTTGATGAAGAACAGGCATCTGCAGTGAAAGTAGATGCTGAAGGAGAATAGGCATTGTTGGGCACTTTGTGAGCCTCGGGAAACAGCAAATTCAACTCTCTGGCCTCCCTTTTCTCCCTGGTATAATCAGTTGGTTGGATGAGATAGCAAATTTTTGATGCACTTACAACCACTTCCCTTTCCATAACCACCCAGACTTTGATAACCAATTACATCCCACTGTCCTGTTCATTCTGGACGTGTCTTCCCAATCTCCTTCAGTTGAACAAACCAGGCAACTCAATTAATACATTAGATAAATGAAATACAAGATGAAAACCTATTTCTTTACCCTGTACTGTATTATCTCAAACAACTTGTGCAGTATTAAAATTCTTTCATGTTTGATGTGTAAAAATCTCATTGCTTCCTTCCAAATCTCCTTTAGGAGATGATACAAGCAGTGGCATATTATAACTTGACCCCTCACATCAAATGGCTTCAAGTTCCAGAAAAAAAAAAGTCAATATGTGCTCTCTTCAATCTATTTTTCAAAATTCTAAACAGAGAAAACAAAAAAAGACATTTAAATTTAATTTTATCAAGATGAAGGGGAAAATTGATTTTTGACCACATTATCAGATATATAGATTTCAAGGAACCAACATTCAATTTTGTATTTTTTTTTCCTTTCCCATATATGTAAGATTGTAAATCCATTTTGAAGATACAATGACTGGTTTTGTTGTTGTTGTTTTATTGGATTTTTCTTAAAGCAGAACCCAAATCTAGCCTTGAAAACAAAAGTCTCCTCAAAACACAAAACCAACCCTTCTTTCAAAGATCATCTGCATTTCTCCTTTGTTCTGACAGAAAGTGACTTCCCAAATTATGCATCGTGTTGGAAAATTGTGGCACAGGGGTGACACCCAGTTTTTAAATAAAGCTTATTAGCATATCTTGAATAATCTTACCCTCTTCCTATGATACCAGAGGTTGCAGGAATGTAAGATAAGTCATGTTTTGAATTTTATTTCACTAAACAACTTTTGAATATACATTGAATGTAGTTGAATTATATGATAAAGCTGACCACCTTCCTAAAACTTACACATTCTTTGGGTCATTGTGTACTTTTAAAAAATATGCTGTGTTCTTTTCATAATATAAATATAATCAATACTTAGTGTGGAAAACTTGGCAAACACAGAAAACACAAAGAGAAAATAAATGATCCATCCAGAAGTTGCTATGCTTATCATACTTTTATCTTCTTTAGCTATCTTCCCTACCTCTTCCCTCCTGCCCCCCCTTACTCCCTTCCTCATTCCTTTCTGCCATCTCTCTGGCATAGTGAACCATCTATTGCTTTCTTTTTGTTTCTGATTTACCTTTAGCAGCATACTATGCAAATGCTTCAGGTAAATGTACATCCTTCCTCAATATTATTTCTCTGGACATTATTTGAAAATATGTTCACTTTTTGCATACTGGTCAATAATTAACTCTTATCCATCAATAACTTGAAACCTTTAATCAATTAACTATTATTCATCTGTGTTTTGTAGATTGTGCCTGCCTTGTTTTTTCTGTTCTCTGTGATAAACACTAATAACAATAACTCTACCTTGTATTGGTATAGAACTATTTTAACTCTTTCACACATTATCTTCCTAGAGTGTCATAGCAACCCTTCTAGATAAGTAGGTGGGAAATGTCCTCTTATCCTCATTACTACAGGAGAAGAAACAGATGTAGAAAGCTTATGGTACCAGTAACTAGTTAGTGGCATAAGCAGGTTAGAGACCGACTTTCCTAATTCCTATTCAAAACTCTTTCTTGAGCAATTCCCAACCTTCCAAAAATACATAAAAAGAGTCTTTAAAAAAACACCATATGTATAACATTTAATGTAAAAAAGGGAACTCAAACAGAATTTGCCACTTTGTCAGCCTCAACACATAATTTTGAATGGATGCCAGGATCTAAGGAGGATAGGCAGATAATTTCATCATTACACTGAAAATAGACATTTCAAAGTAAGCAGAGTGGACAAATTAACTCATCATGAACAGATGATAGTTGTTATGTTCAATTAGTTTGTGAGATCTTTTCTTCAGAATATTATACAGTCGCAACTATCTAATGTTATTTGGTGTCCGGTAAGACATTTGACCTTTATGGAAGAAAAAAAAAATCTCTGTGATGCTTTCTTAGTCATGAAGAGCTTAATAATATAAAAATTGTTTTGCCTTTAAAAATTAAGGTAGGAGGTAAAAAAAACAGAATTCAAATTTTAAAATTTACACTCACAGTATGAACAAAAGATGAGAGTTTTCCAAACTCTGAGTCTGGCTGCTTTCTGTAGGAATGACATTCCTTCACAGGTGTCTGCTGACTCAGTTTTGGCTTTATACTTAGAAACCCTGCAGAGATAAAGAAATTTCTAGCTCATGGTTGTCAAAATATTAAACCATTCTTTAAAAAGAAGTCTTTATGGAATTCTAGTGTATGAAATAGAGAAACGTGGAACAACCATGGTTAAAGCAAGAGTGACAGGAGGATAAATCCCAATACACTTCAAGATTTATTCATTCATTTATTCATTTTTAAAACATTTTTTAATGTTTATTTTATTTTTGAGAGAGAAGAAGGAAGGGTAGTGAGAGAGGGAGATAGAGGATCCAAAGCAGGCTCTGTGCTGACAGCAGAAAGCCCAATGTGGGGCTCGAACTCATGAATGGCAAAATCATGACCTGAGCTGAAGTTGAACACTTACCGGACTGAGCCACCTAAGCGCCCCTCATTCATTCATTTTTAAGCATCTGCTGTCCTTGGTGATGGGGACCCACTGGAGGGCAAAAAGAAACAAGGTCCCTGACCTCATGAAGCCTACAGTCTAGTAGAAAAGACAGATATTAACCAGATAATCCTCTTATCAAATATAAAGCTATGACTCTCCCTGTAATGTACAGATGTGCATAATGGTATAAGAAATTTTAATAGGGGACATGGTCTACTTGAAGAGGTCAGAGAAGTCTTCTCCAATGGAATGGTGCTTAGGCTTGGATTTGAAACATGAATAGACATTTACTAAGGAAATGGAACAATTAAGGTACGCTAGGAAGAGGGAAAAGTATGTGCAAAGGTCTATGCTCAGAGGTGAGTTAGAGGAAATGAAACATAAAAAAAAGCAGTCCTGATTAGGGACAAGAGAGGGATGTATCAAATGAGATAGGGCTAGACGGGCAGGTAAAGGCCAAGCTATGTAGGGGGACAGCTGGCTGTGTTAAGGGCTTTTGTCATTGTCATATGAACAATGGGTGTATGTGGCCTGACTCAGTTTGCAGTTTTGAGAAGATCACTCTGTTGTGGTGTGTACAGCACGCTGGGGAGGAGACCGTCAATGGCTGTGAGTAGATAAGCCATTTGACGAGTGCTGCAATCCAGGCAAAAGAGAACAAAAGAAGCAGTGGAGGAAATATAGAGCAGGGGGTGGATGAGAGCTGTTTAGAAAGTAAAATTGGCAGGACTGAGAGTTGTGAGGGGAGGGGAGGCTAAGAGGGGGTTCTGGCTGGTGTAATAAGTAACACAACTGATGGCAGGGTTCATCCCTTCAGAGCAGGGGACAGCAAACTGGGGTGCCAAATTTTGCCCGCTGCTTGTTTTTGAAAGTAAAGTTGTACTGGAACACAGCCATGCTCATTTTTTAATATATCGTGTGTGGCTGCTTTTTTGCTATAAATGCAGAGCCGAGTAACTGTAACAGAGACTGGCTCACAAAGCCTCAAATATTTATTTACTGAGTCTTTACAGAAAAAGTTTGCCGACCCTGGCATTAGAGAGGGACTACTGGAAACAAACATGAGTTTGGAAAGAAGATATGAGTTTGGTTTTGTACATGTGTGTTTGAAGTGCTTTGAGAAAACCAAGAGAGGAGTCAAGTGGGAAGTTGCATATAGGACTCTCCAGGTGGGATAAATGTATGAATCAAGTGTATGATGCTTGTAAGGAAGTCACAAATATGGATGAAGTCAGCTAAGGGGAGGTTAGAGTGACAAAAAGAAGATACCTAGGACAGAGCCTGCAGAAACTCCATCATTCAAGGGCCAGGTAGTGTCGTGGGTAGACAGTGTGTGATGTCAAAGCATGTGGCATCACTGAAGCCAGGTGTCTTAATTTCCTAGGGCTGCTGCCACAAAATACCACAAGCAGGAGGCTTAAAACCACACACATTTGTTCTCTCAGAATTCAGGAGGCCAGAATTCTGAAATCAAAATGTTGGCGGTGTTGGCTTTCTTAGGGGCCTAGAGAGAGAATCTGTTCAAACCTGTTTCTTCATTTGTGATGTTGCTGGCAATCCTTGGCTTATGGATGTGTCATTCCTATCTCCACCTCTGTTGTCACAAGGAGTTCTCCTTTTCTTTTTTAAGTTTATTTATTTGTTTTGAAGGGAGATCGGTTAAAGACAGAGAGAGAGAGAATCCCAAGCAGGCTCTTGGGATGAGTTCTGCTATGCTGTCAGTGCAGAACTGGATGTGGGGCCCATCTCACAAATCATAAGATCATGACTTGAGCTGAAATCAAGAGTCAGACGCTTAACCAACTGAGCCACCCAGGCACCCCTGGAGTTCTCCTTGTACGTCTCTGCATCTGTCTCTTCTCTTCTTATAAGGACACCAGTCATATCAGATTAAGGGCTTATCCTATTCTAGTATGACCTCATCTTAATTTACCTATTTACATCTGTAGTGATCCCATTTCCAAATAAGGTCAGATTTCGAGGTTTGGGGTGTACCTGAATTTTAGGGGGACACTATCCAACCCAACATACAAGGAAAAAAGATAAGCATCGAAAGGAGGCAGTGTCACCAGGATCTGATGCTGCAGAGAGGTCCAGGGAGTGGTTTCAAACTTGTTCCGTTTATTGGAAAGTAGAGACCTGTAGTTAGAGGTGAAGTAGATGATGCTTAAGTCTGGATGTGCAGATTCCCTTCTTGTTTCCAGTCACCCTAGAGTTTTATTGATAACTTGTACTGGAGAGTCCATCTTTATCTTTGAGAAATGGCCTAGTCGGCGTCCCTGGCGTGGCCCAGGGGTCCTGGCTCGGGAGCAATGTGACAGTACAGATGCCACCTTTGGAATTTCTCTTTTTGATCTCTGCAACCACTTGATTTCCCTTGGAGATTTTTCCTTAAGTAATATCCAAGCCCTCTCCTATTTAGAGTGCGCAAGGGCTAATGGGATCACTAGCTGAGGTGAAATGGTTGCAGATGGTAATGTGAAAAGACTAATTTATTTTCAGAGGCTTTTAGGAATTCATGTGCTTTTAATGATAGCTTACTATAACCACAAATCCCTCATTTTCATTCTTTAAAGGGAGAGGATATTGCCCATTATTAACAACAGAGGAAGATAGGGTAGGCAGCTAATTGACCCAGCAAAGCTGACACGATTGTGGTGGGGTTATGAAAGCTGAAGAGTTTTACTATGCTCCTAGGACTTTTGTCTCATTTTTTATATCGACTTTTTTGACCTCTTGGCAAGCCATTTTCACCTGCTCGTCTCTCTTCCTCAGTCAGGCTTCCAGCTGGCAGGCCCACAGTGAGGTCAGTTTTCTACGATCTTTTTTTTCATCAAAGAGCTGATGCTGCTGTGTCCTCCCACCGGTGGGTTGACAGCTTTTTCTTGAAGAGGGCAAATATGGGTGGGACTAATTCCTGTCTGTCACTCTGCTCTGGGGTCCTGTTTTCTGCTTCTTTTTAAGCCAAGGGATGGGGATGACATCTTGCCTGTCACCAAGGGTGAGGGAAAATAGGGGTGGGTAGGAATAGAACGATGTGTTTTCTTTTAATCTTGACATGAAGAAAGGGGGAAAAAAAGCCTTCCAGAGCCATAGATTGTAAACTTCAGGAGGGAAAATGTTGGTTCCTTCCCTGGCCCCTTAAGCCAGCTAGACTTGGTGGTAACACCTATCTGTAATTCTAATAGGCCAGGGGCCCTAAGACAGCACACAGTAAGGCCAGAGTTCCCATTTGCTCAAAGCATTCACTCCATCCACCACCATCTCCAGTCATATTAGATTCTTGGTTCTGCTACCCAGACTTATTTCTGCCTCTGAGTTGCAGGTTTATTCTTAGAATTTCCAGGTCTTGGATTTTTCTGAGGGGTTTTTTGAGGGCTACTCTGGCCATATGAACTCTGTCAACTCATGAACTGTCTCTTAACCTATTACTTCTTCTTTATATGTGTACTTACAAGTGGGGTATGATATCTTCCTTCTAGGAGTGGATATGAGAGTTCAATGGAAATATACATGAAAGATATCCCATACACAGTAAGCACTTAATAATGGTCAGGATGGGGGTGCTTGGGTGGCTCAGTCAGTTAAGCATCTGACTTCAGCTCAAGTCATGATCTCATGGTTCATGGGTTTGAGCCCCACGTTGGGCTCTGTGTTGACAGCTCAGAACCTGGAGTCTGCTTCGGATTCTGTCTCTCCCTCTTTTTCTGCCCCTCCCCTGCTCACCCTCTGTCTCTCTCAGTCTCTCAAAAATAAATAAAGATGTTTGAAAAAAATTTTTTTAATTTTTTTTTCAACGTTTTTTATTTATTTTTGGGACAGAGAGAGACAGAGCATGAACGGGGAAGGGGCAGAGAGAGAGGGAGACACACAGAATTGGAAACAGGCTCCAGGCTCCAAGCCATCAGCCCAGAGCCCGACGCGGGGCTCGAACTCACAGACCGCGAGATCGTGACCTGGCTGAAGTCGGACGTTTAACCGACTGCGCCACCCAGGCGCCCCGAAAAAAATTTTTTTAAATGGTTGGTACAATCATCATCATTACAAGGAGAATCCATGGTGAAAATGTTTTAGATACATATAATGAAATTTAATAGGGTTGATTTCCAGTTATATTAGTTGTACATGGACACGTTTTCTATATTTTCTTCATAATTCTACTTTATACTGTCATAGAATCCCTTAAATGGCAGTCAGAACTAATGATGGATTATTTGGAGAGATACAGAAATAGGCAGGTAGAAAAAAATAGTTAAGGAAATTGTATTTGCTTTGGTCTTATATGTTATCTTAGGCATTCTCTATTTGTCTTTCCATACCCATGTCCCACCCCTCTAGGCTTTTATACCTGTTCTGTTTCCTGGGAAGCTATCTTCTATGGACTGAGGTTGCCTTACCCTTTCCTGAGGGGGAGACGTCAGTAGAAGATTGGAGGGTGAGAATAAGGTAAGTTCAGTTTTTCTGTTTCCCTGGCTTCTTTGCTGAGGGCCATCGTTCCTGTCAGGCAGCTCTCCCTATAGTTATAGGTATAGGTGTCTCAACCTGTACCTATTCTTCCTCGTATCTTTCCCCATTGTTCCTTCAAGCTTAAGGATGGTAACAGTTCCTAGATGTTGTTGGCATTGGGATATTTCACCCTTCCTTGCAGGTTTCCTTTAATCTTTCTCATACCCTTATACATAGACACTTTGTAAAACTCTTCTCAATTAACTTGTTTAAGTATGCCACCAATTTTTTCACTGATACATGAGTGTTTTACCAATTACAATGTAATTTGCCACCATAGCTGAATTCTTTTTTAATTTTTTAAAATTTAATTTTGTTTTTAATTTTAATTCGAGGATAGTTAATTTACAGTATTATAGTTTCAGGTGTACAATTCAACAATTCCATATATCACCTAGTGCTCATCCTGACAAGTGCACTCCTTATTCCTTATCACCTATTTCACCCATCCCTCCACCCACCTCTCCTATGGTAACCATCAGTTTGTTCTCTATAGTTGAGTCTGTTTCTTGGTTTGTCTCTCTCTCTCTCTCTCTCTATTTTTTCCCTTTACTCATTTGTTTTGTTTCTTACATTCTACATATGAGTGAAATCATACCATAGCTGAATTTTGAATAATGATTTTAAAAATGGCACCCAAGATTCAAAGGAAATTAGTCCAATATATTTGTCTTCAATTCCAAATGTTGATGAATGGAAATACTGAAATGATGATCACCTACACTAATCTTTAGATATATTGTTTGTTTTTTTTAAATTTTTTTAACGTTTATTTATTTTTGAGAGACACAGAGAGACAGAGTGTGAGTGGGGGAGGGGCAGAGAGAGAGGGAGACACAGAATCCGAAGCCGGCTCCAGGCTCCAAGCTGTCAGCACAGAGCCCGACATGGGGCTGGAACTCACAAACTGTGAGATAATGACCTGAGTGAAGTCAGATGCTTAACCGACTGAGCCACCCAGGCGCCCCTAGAGATATTGTTATTTTTACTACTATTTCCGTGACTGCTACCCAGGATAATACAAGATGTGTGAAGACATAATAAAGGTAGTCCACATTTGTAAGGATTTACTATGTGCCAGGCAACCTTTAAGCCATTTCAATGTTCAAAATAGCACTATGAGGTGGTTACTATTGGTATCCATTCTGCTTTATAGATGAGGACACTGAAATGTGGAAAAGCCAAGTAATATGGTCCAGATGCTATGGTATGTAAATGGTTGAGTCATGCTTTCAACTGAAGCATTTGGATTTCAACACCGGCACCTGGAACCATTGTACTGCAAATGACCCAACATTATAGTCATCAAATGGCTTTGTAGTCAATTTCGAAAGGTGAATGAACATATCGATCAGAGTTCCATCAGGAAATGGATGACATACTTGAAATTGCTAACTGAGAAATGTTTAATAAAGGACTTATTACAGAGTTTAGGGAAACAAACCGGCAAATGGATAGCACATTTGCTAGTAGTAGTGGGGAGATTTACCACCCTACACCTCAAATAACAGGATAGGGAGTGGGTATTGGAATCTAGAGAGACTAGATATAGCTATAAGTGAGTACTGCCAGGTAAAATCTGTGGCATTTAGTTGAGGAATGCAGTCAGCTGCCCTGACCACACAATGAAGGAGGCAGAAGAAACACTTGTCTCTTCTTTCCCTCCCGTCCACACATCTCCTGCTATTCTCTCCTGTTGGAGACAAATAGAACACAGAAAGCCAAGAGCCCAGTTGACACAGTCTATAAAGCTTTACCTCCCAGATAAGAAGCAAGATGGGGAATATCTTGGAAAGGTAACAGGAAATATTCAATAGAGTGAATATCTCTATTAAGGAAATGTTTTTTTTCTTTGCTCCTGGGACAGTTTTATACGAAACTGAAATCTAAACTAAAATTAGGTGTTAAAAAAGGTATCTCTTTCCTTTTCTTTATTTTCATTGCTTTTGGAAAGGAGCTGAGCTTTTGTAAATGCCCCCACATATTGTTTGCTCTGTTAAATCTCTGGACAAAAATGTTTGTGTGTCTTTGAGTGTGTAAGTATAACTTAGTGGATAGAAACCACATTTTGTTCCCAAAAGTTATCAACTCAAGAAGAGTGATTCACCTTTAGGTTATTGTGTACAGTTATCACAGTACATAAAGGGATACTTTAGGCTAGAGTAATTTAAAGCTTTAAAGTAATTTAAAGTCCAAAAAAAAATTGGACTGATCTAATCATAAACTTTTTAATAAACCTTTAGAAATTGTATGAGCCTTTTAGATGATCTGGTTTAACTTCCTACTCATTGAAGGAATGCTCTGTATAAGATATCCTAAAAGATATTTTCCAAGCTATGAATCCATAAATCAAGGAAACCGAACTTCCTGGAATCCTATGACATTACTGATCTGTAATTCTCACCTTTTCCAGAATGAGCTTTACCCTCTGTTATATTATTATTTCTATAGTATTCTACTTTATACCAATATATTATTGGCATATTGAATATATATTGAATATAGGTATATTCAATTTTTAAAAATATTCCTTCAAGTTATTTAATTTCTTAAACAAACAGGGCCTAGAACATGGCAATGTAGAATGGAACAGTGAATTAAAACTTGGTTCGCCTATCTAAGCATTTCTTGGGGCAGGAAGAAAAAAAATGGAGATGCTATGCTTGATTCAAGCTGGCATATTCACCTGGATGGGATTATGTACTTATGTATGTATCAAGTGTTCTGTCTTAGATATTTCATTTGATCCATACAATTAGGTAGAAACTAATATTATGCCTATTTATGGATATGAAAATCAATTCATTTCCTATAGACAGATAGAGCCAAAATTCTGTCCTAATTCTCTCACATTTCAAACAATATCTCTCAAGACAGTAGAGGAAAGAGAAGGATAACTGTCTCTGGAGAGGGTGCTTAGAAATGTGTGTGGGCATTTATTAATTTTTTTGACTATGACAATGATCGGGGAGTGCTACTGGTGGCCAAGGTTGCCAACACAACAGTGTTCAATTAAGAAACACTGTCCTAACCCACCCTAAAATAAAGTAGAACATTTAAATTGTTTAGCTCTTAGGAGGAAAATTAGGATATTCACACATCATTATTTTATAGATTTTGATTATGTATATATGTTTTTGCTTTTTAAAAGAATGTGGTGGGGAAAGAAGTTAGATTTTTATACAAGAATCTTATGGATCTGGATGAAGAAGGTGGGTGCTGAAGGGAAATCTTCATATTCTGAAATAAGTAGAGGACCATGTGATTGCAAGTTCTGTTGAATTCTAGAAGCCTCATTTTACATCATGGTTAAAGTTGATATGAAGAAGTAAAGGTGTATTATGTGGATTGCCAGTATTTATGAGTGTTCCAGGCAGTACTTTTTAAGCAGCTAAACTGAAGCTTGAAATGCTTCTGGGAAGTCTTATTGTTAAGCTCATCTCCTCTCTTGTAGTGGATGAGTTATAGCCCAGCCATTGGCTCATATGCTTTCTTGTTTATGTTCAATGATGCAAATTAGCTGGAGGGAGGAACAAACATTTTGAACTTAACAGTCTCCCTTTTGGTCTGATTTGAGAGGTGCAGACAAAGGGAAGCATCTTCTTGGATGATTCAGTGTATTAATCTTCTCACTTCCAGGCTTTTCCTCGTTTATTCTCTTCTCTACACATGCAGGAGTTCTCTACCACACTGGCTTTTAGTTTGTGTTCAGTGGTTACAAAGCACTTCGTTGGGGGTCGCTGTAGGAAAAAGTGAAGTAAGGATCAGGATGTAAGTGAGGTGACGGTGGGGGTGCAGGCTGATGGCAGTCTGACTTCAGAGCACGTGCTCTTAATCATTACAAGGTGGACCAGGTTCAATCCTAGCTCTACCCCTTATAAGCGATGTGACCTTGATAGGGTTACTTAACCTCATGTGTAAAATGGGGGGAAATAGTAGCACTCATGGAGTTATGAAAATTTAATGATATGATGGATGTAAAAGTACCTGATTTATAGTAAGCACCCAATAAATGCAAACTATTATTATTATCCATCATCTGGTCCTATCCTATCTCCCCAGCTCCTACTCTGTCTTGACACTTCCACACAATACACTATAGATATATCAGACTAACTAGTCAGCATTTCCTTCCTGCTAGAGCTTATGCTGCACCTCTTCTATGAAATACCACTCTTCTGCTCTACGGGGCACAATCCCATTATCCTTCCACATCCAGCTAAAATGTCCATCTGGTTCCCTTATCAGGATGAACTGTACCCTCTCTGGGCTTCAGTTGCAGACACATAGCCAGTAACCAGTCCCTAACTCCTCTTTGCTAACACAAACCCAGACTCTGTTTATGGTAGCGATATGCCACGCCCCAGGAAAGATCATGATTGTTCTAAACCAATCTAAAGCAGCAATACATTTCCCTGCTTTCCCAATCCTCATTGTATCTGGAAGTGGTCATATGATTCATTTCTGGCCATTAGGATAGGAGGGTAAATCTCCTGGGAGAATATCTTAAGAATTCTTTGCTTTTTCTACAAAGGGAGTAATGTGACTGCTTTCTTTGTCTTACCTCCTTTCTTCTTTCCTTCGTTGAAGATGTTAGACCCATTGCAGCAGCCACCATCTGTGACAATGGGCTGTAAGTTTGAGAGAAAAGTCAAGAAAATTGATGAAAAGTTGACTCTAACATAACTGAGTTGCTCAACCAATGGAAGCCACCTAACCTCATATTTATAATGTGAGAGAATAACCTTTATTTTTTAAGCCCGTGGAAGTCAAATTTTGATTTATTGCAGCTAAATGTGTTTCTAGCTAAAGAGAAATAAAAGTACTTAAAAATCAACATCTCAGATATTTTTCTTTGAATGTTATATACTCATTGCAGAAAACTTACAAAGTACAAAAGGGCCTGTGCTAGACTATTTTTCTAAATATTTGGGGCCTCTCTAGATATTCAGAAGAATGTAGTTCTTCCCCTATGAATGCAGGGTATGGCCTTGTGGATTATTTAGAGCAATGAAAGGCGAGGGAAGTGCCTGTGCCACCTTTAATAAAAAGCCATTTTTTACCTCTGTCAGGAGACTGGACTGAGAGCTTACCCTGAAGTCATGGATAAGAACGATAAGAATGTTGGACAGAGCTGTATCTAACCCTAAGGTAGACATGAAGAAAAGAGACAAATACAGTATTGGGATCATTTCTTCGTGAAGCATAAGTGAACCTAAGCTGACTGATTTAGAACCAGAAGAAAAAGAAGAGAAAGAGAGAAAGTGAGTTAGTAGTTATTATTTCTTCCGTTAAAAATTATGAATAGTAATTTTCAATGCATTTTTAAATGTTTTAGCCATGTCATATTCTGGCAAAAACCTTTATAGTAGGATTATTTCCCTGCTATTAAAGTTCCTTACAATTTTCTTCATTATTACTTAATGCCCTGTCATTCAAAAACACTTTTTATAAGCCACATAAAGGGCATTTGTGTCATTATTATTTGTGTGAACACATAGAGCCCTCTTTAGGATTCCTTGTATATTTATGTAGCCAAGTATCTAGCACAGTACCTGATATATAAACTCTCAAGTTTTGTGTTGGTTTTTTTTTTTTTTTTTTTTTGGTTCAAGACAAGAGGAGAAGAACAGAAATGATACAGTACTATGGCAGAGATATAGTAGGAGGCCAAGGAAAAATGTCAACAACATAAACCACATTTTGTTCGGTTCCCTGTTTCTTTTTGAAATTAATCATTTATAGCTTCTCTGTCTATCCCTGTTACATCCCATTTCTCACTGCCTTGTTGTTGATAGGATGACTCCAGAGAACTACATGCTCAAAGGTGACTGCTTTTTGTCACATAATTAATTAAATAATTTGTTCATATCCTTTTTGATAACATTTTTACCGAATAAATGCCTGTAATGTGCCAGGTCCTGTTCTAGGTCCGGCAGGCACAGAAGTAAATATGATAGCCAAGATGTCTGTTTTATGGAGCTCCACATTCTGCTGGTGATAGAGGAAAGGTAGAAAACAAAGAAATTCACAAAGAAACAGACAAATGACTTGACACAGAGGTGTGTTGTGAAGTAAATAAAACAGGGGGTCATGTTGTGTAGACAGCAAGTGGGGAAGTGGAAAATGGAGTGGGTGGCTTTAGCCTGGGTCATGAGAAAAGGTCTCTTAGGAGGTCACCTTTGAGCCAATGGCCCACACGGCAAGAAGTATTCAGCCATGTGAAGGTGTGAGGCATGAGTGTGCCTGGCAGAAGGAACAGCAAGTACAGAGGCCTTAAAGAATAAGCTCTACATACTTGAGGGGAAAAAATGACAATGGGATGAGTGAGGGGAGTTGGAGGGGATAAGGGGAGGAGCTTGACAGAACCCAGACTATGTGCTGTTTTAAAGAGCATCGTAAGGACTTTGGACTTATTCTAAGAGGGATGAGGAAACCAATGGAAGCCTTTGTGCATTGGAACAAAATTGGAACAAAAGTCTGATTTTATTTATTTTGAGAGAGAGACAGAGAGAGAGAGAGAGTATTTGTGTGTGTGTGTGTGTGTGTGTGTGTGTGTGTATGAACACGCATGAATGAGGGAGGGGCAGAGAGAGGGAGAAAGAATCCCAAGTAGCCTCTGCACCATTAGTGCACAGAGCCTGATGAAGGGCTTGAACCCACAAACCAAGAGATCATGACCTGAGCCAAAATCAAGAGTCGGACGCTCAACCAATTGAGCCACCCAAATACCCCAAAGTCTGATTTCTGTTCAAAAATGTTCACTGAGCTGCTGCGTGGAACAGTGGTGGTGGGAGGAAAAGAATGTAAGTGGAGAGAGTGGTTGGAAGATATAGCAGTTCTCTAGACAAAAGTTGGTGGTGGCTTAGACAACGATGGTTTTGGTGAAGACAGAGCAAAGTGAGTGGATGGGGAAAGTGTTTTGGAAGTAGAGCCAGCAGAACTTTGGAAGATGGTACCTGTTTTGGGTCTCCTTTGTGTTTTGTGCTGTGTTGCCGGGTGTGAGCCTATGTCAAAATGTCTCTCTTGGAATCCTGGTTCCACCATATACAGACTGTGATTTGGAGCAAGTCACTGAACTCCTGGGCTTCAGTTTCTGCATGTTTCACACACTTTTCAGGGTCGAATAAATGAATTAATGTGTCTGGAACACTTAACATAATGGTCCATAGGCAGCTTTTGAAAAAAAGTTTAGCAGTTATTATTATTGTTAGAACTATGTGATCTATAGCATTTTGTTCAAAGACAAGTGTACTTAAACCACTTGGCTTGAAGTGGGTAGTGAAAAGATGTGGGGCAAGTAATGCAGGAGGTTTATCTCAGGAGACTTCTATCTCCCAGAGGAATAGCTTCTGCTTTGGCTCTAGACTGAATGGCTGGAGACATATTCTCCTTCACCAGTAATAATTCAGTGCAGGATATAAAAGCTGTTCAGGAAGAAGCATAATACTTTTTTTCATCTTTGGTAATTCCCCCTAAGATCCCCCTTTTTATTCTAGCACATTATTCATCTCTAATATAAAGGAGATAATGTGGAAATTAAAGTGCTAATTTCAGCTGTAATGGGAACCAGGCCACAGTGTGGGGATTAAGAGACAAAAGAACAGGAGAAAAAAAACCCTTCTCAGCCAGGTTGCTTTGAGCCTATGGATTTTTATGAACAATTTGCCCAGCATTGAATGGAAAATGACCCTTTTATTGGTAAATTTCTGAATGTCGTAGAATTTAGTGGCACTCATGGTAATTCATGATTCCATACGTCGGTTACAAATGTTTCTTAACCGATAGTCTGTGAGAAATGTTGCAGGCAAGGTAAATGTTATCCAGTCTGCCTTATTGTTAGATCTTTGTTGACCAGCAGTTAAAGCTGCCATTTATTGAGTGTTGACCAGGTACCAGGAACTGTTTCTGACATATCCTATCTTATTTAATTCTTACTACAACCCTGTAAATAGGCAGTATTGAGGCTCAAAGAGGTGAAGTAATTGGCTCAAGGTTACACACAGTAAGAGGTAAAGCTGGAATTTGAACCCAGATCTACCTGTAAATTCTGTGCTTTTAACTGTTCTATTATAATACCTACCTCTGCCAAATGTCTTATTGGACTTTATATAAATTGCACCTGTGCTTTATATGAAATATAAACCCATTTAAAAATAAAAAAAATGGCTTTTTATAGGAGTAAAGGCAAACATGTTTACATATTATAATTCAGGTGGAAAAGATACCTTGTTTGTAATTCACTTTAAGAGTCAGTATTATATTGTTCACCATCTGTAGTAAGCTTGAATGTGTAAGACTTTTTCTTTCTTTTTCTTCTAAGTTAAAAATGACCCATCTTGCAGTTTGAAGACAAGTGAACGGGGGAAATAAACCCTGAAATATTAGATTCACGTATGGCTTGGTTTGTCTTCGAATTACTGTTTTAATCATTTCTAGCCATGAACCTTGTCAAATTGACATTTTGTTTATTTCCGAGAAAAATAATATAGACCAAAGTCATAATGTCAGGAGAGTGTATAGAAATCCTCCCTAATCCATCTTATCCCAAGGAAAAGTGCAACGGTATTGCCTTTCACAGATTAACTCCTTCATTTCATAAGCGGAAAATATCCTAGAGCTACACTATCCAAAATGGTAACATGAGCCACATATGGCTCTTGAACACTTGAAGTATAGCCAATCTTCACTGACGTGGGCTTTTAAGTGTGAAATGCACACCAGGTTTTGAAGACTTAGTATAACAACAACAAAATAATGCAAAATATCCCAACAATCATTTTTTATTGATTGCATGTTGAAATGGTAATACATAGGAAACAGTGGGTTGAATAAAATAGATTGTGAAAAATAATTTCACCTGTTTTTTTTTCATTTTTATGTGGATCTTAAAAAATTTGAACTTGCACACATAGCTCATATTACTTTTCTACTTGATAGCGCTGTTCTAGAGTCCTATATTTAGTGTATTTATTTTCAAACCCATTTTGGAGGTTAATAGGGGAAGAATTCATGCCCAGGGAAACACAAAGAGTGAGTGTATAATGCTCCACTTCTGATATAATGTAAAATCAATACCAGATCCCCATCTAATTGCCAAGGGTAATAAACTCATGCTTAAGTTCCACAAAGCCAAATATCTTCTTGGGAACTCATCTGAATTATGGAAGGCACCCTGGCTTTGCAGTCATGCAGGCCTGATTTGAAGTATCGAATAGCCGTATGACCTTGAGTATCAGCCACCTCTGTGTATTATCCCCTCCTCTTGTACAGCCACTGGTGTCCTGGCCACTTCTGTACAGGCTTTAAACAGCTTTGCACAGGTGACATAGAACAGTGCCTTGCCACATTCCACCCATATCTCCAGCTTCCTGCTGGAGCAGGAAGAGGTGGAGCACCCATGGGAGCACTCTTGGCATTGTACATGTAAAACTAGAAGGGCAAAGGAGTTAGTACGGTCGCCTTAGCGGTCAGGGTAGACGACCAAAGATAAACCCTTCTCTCTTTCCTAAACAGGTGCACAGTTATATGACACACTTCACAAACTTCCTCAGAAGGGTGTGGCAGGGTCAAACTCTGTCACCTTCAGAGGTGGCCAACTTTATAATGCATCCTTATATTGGCTTTTCCTTCTTCCCTGTTTCTTTCCCTGCATCCCTCAGTTGTGCTCCCTGGCTCACTTCCCAAATAAACTATCTGCAGGTAAGCCTTTGTAGCAGGCTCTGCTTTTGGGTAGGAGATGAAGGCCAAGGCACCTTGGAAAAGTGGGATACTTTTATGGAGTTCAAATTTTCTGTAGGTAAACTGGGGATAATAATGTCAATTGTTAAGAAAGTTGTAGGAATTAGAAAGAATGCATAAATCTCCTAGCAGAAACCTTTGATGGCCATTATTATCTTCTCCCTTAACATTTCTTAAGGCAAAATCCCAAGTGGATGGTGCTAAATAGCGTCCTTTAAAGTTCTTTCACATAGCCCTGGGAAAGGCAATGGTTTTGAAAAGTTTTATTTTTCTGGGGGGAGGGTCTCAACTTTACCATTCTAAAATAACCCAAATGGACCAGAAATAGAAATATATGCCAAAGGAAAAAGTTTCTTTCTTGGTAAACTAATGCATTTGTAAATGAAAGTGGGGAGGAGATGATAACCCCATGGGAGACAGGACTCTGGTCTGGGACCCAGTGTCCTTTCCTTTTTCTCTTTCTCTGAATCTGAATGTGAGAGGTATAAGCACAGGTGAGGTCACACACACACATCCACACCCACACACCGCCCCCTTCTACCCCCCCCCCCCCCCGCCCCGCCACGCAATGGGTTTAGAAAGAAAAGTGAAAGTGCTTATCTACTTTTTGAAAAAGTTTTGAGGGGCACCTGGGTGTCTTCCTTGGTTGAGCGTTGGACTCTTGAGTTTAGCTCAGGTTCATGGGTTCCAGCCCTGAGTCAGGCTTTGCACTGCCCGACCTGACATTCTCTCTCTCCTCCCTCTGCCCCTCCCCTGCTTGTGCACTCTGTCTCTCTCTGTCTCTCAAAAATAAATAAACATTAATTTTTTTTTAAGTTTTCATTTTCAATGTAAATTGAGTACGTGTGTGTGTGTGTGTGTGTGTGTCCCCAGACAACCCACAGAACTGCACTATGCACACACTCATAGACAATGAGAGAAAGAGAGAGGAATGACAGATAAGAGGCAGGAGGAAATAAAGAGACAGGAACTAAGTAAGACAGAACAAGGGAAGCAATAAGCTAGCAACGACCTGCTGAGAAGCTGGCCAAAAATGCTTGTGTCAAAAGGAGGAAATCAGAACCAGAAAACTCCCTACTGGGGATGGGGAGGCTTCTCCAGGGTCTTCTCTGGGGAATAGTGACTCCCTCTTCCTGCCAGCTCTTGAAAACCTTGATTTTCCTTCCCCCCACCCCAACCCCAGATTTTCTACCTCTCATCATTAATTTATTTTCCATGGTCTTCTTATTGTTTATTCCCATCACTGAACTTCTCTGAGTGTTCCACTAGAATTTCACAACATTTGTCAACATTTAGCAAAATATTTTTGAGCACTTAAGGGGTTACATGCCAAGTATAGTACAGATGAGACATACTAATTTACTGGATCAAGTGAACAAAGATAATTTTTTCTTCATAAATAAATATGAGGGTCAGAAATAATAGAAATAGCCATGGATATAGAGCTATTTATCTCAGCATTTTCCACATAATCAAAGAATTTACAGTTCTTTACTAAAGAAGATTGTAACTTATGCAATATGAGATATAAATGAAATACTTGCATAAAATTTTATATTTTATATATAAAGAGTTCTCTCTCAACAAACTGATGATATATTATTATTATCATTCTTCAAATTTTTCAGCTAAGGAAAATGAGTCTCAAAGAAATTGGGTGCTTTGACCCAAGTCATTTGAAGCTGATATTCAAATCCAGGTCTCTTAACTTCCAGTCCTGTGGTTATTTTACCATGCCACCTCACTGTACCACATATCACGTTACTACATAAATGTGAATTTTATTATGTACTGAATTTTATATTTTATTTTATAAACTGTTAAAGCTATGTAGCTTATTCAGTAGCCATTATGTGTTTGGTAGCAATTTTTGTAAAGACAAGCATTAGAATTAGTTCTATTCCTGGAAAGTTCACCTTTTCAATTTAATTGATAACAGGTGCCCTCTTGCATTGGACAGAAGGACATTTTCAAAGTCTCCCAATGCAACATCTTCCAGTGTGAGGAAGTATGGATTATTCTATGTCAGAGAATAAATTCTAAGTCTATCATAAAAAGAGAATGTAAAATCCACGGGTAAGACTGGGTCTATGAGCAACCATTCTTAAAATAAGAGTTCTCTAATTTCAGCCTACACTAGTTATATTGAAAATAAATTTGCCCTTAAATTTGCCCTTTTAAATTTTAAAAGTTAAAAAAATCAAATGTTATTGTAAAATGAACTCTGAACACTAGCCATCTGCAGATGTCTCCTGACTTTGCTGAGGGAAAACAGTTACTGTCTTTAAAGCTTTCCTCACTGGAAAATTCCAGAACTCTAATTGTGTCAGTTGCTATCCTAGTCTAGTCTCAGCCCCAAACTAGCCATGTGACCATGAATCAATGACTTAATGTGTCTGGGACTCAGTTTCTTTTCTGGAATTTAATTCAATAAAAGTTTATGTTTGTTGAACACTCTTATGAATGACTCTTATTGAACTCTTACCATGTACCAGAATATTCAGAGGGCTTTGTATATATTTGTTTTTTGATTTTCAAAATACCTGATGAGGTAGGCACTATTATTATCATTTCAAATTCCCAGATGAGGAAACAGAGGCCCAGAGTGGTTAAGTCACCTAGCCAAGCTCACACAGCTAGTAAAGTGCCACAACTAAGATTTGAACTGAGGGAGTTCAGTTCCAGCACCTGTGCCATGAATCACATCAATTAGGGTGGTTACAGCTACAGTAATAGAAAACTCAAGGAGAAGTAGTTTTACAATTAGGACATTGATTGTCTCTCACGACAAAGATTCCAAATGTTGATGGTTCTGGGGTGGGTTTAATGGCTCCATGATGTCATTGAAGACCAGCATTATGTTATTCCCTCCCTTTTACTCCTCCTTTCTCAGCATATTGGCTCTTGTCATTCAAGCTTGACCTCTTGTGATCACAGGAAAGATGCTGTGATTATAGAATCAGCTTCTCATTTTGATCAGGGAGAAGATTCTTTCCCAGAAGCCTTAAGCAGGCTAGCCCAAACTGGGTAACATGCCCACTCTTTGAATCACTAGCGAGGGAGACATTACAATTTTGCTTTCAACTAATCACATTAATCCCTAGGAGGGACCTATCTTTGCTGAGCATTTTCTTCTGTGAGTATTTTATGAGTAGCAAAGTGAAGATTTGACTATTAGGAGACAAAGGATGGTGACTGTCAGAATGCTTAAAAGCCAACCCCACATTCATGGAATTTACAATCTTCTTTGTGTCTTTCACGTCCTGTATTTAAGTGTCACTAAGTCCTAGTAGGACTATCATCTAGATTTGCAAGCATATCATGACTTTCCACTGACTCAAAAATAAAGTCTAGTCTTTTATTTTTTTTTAAGTTTATTTGTTTATTTTGAGAGAGAGAGAGAAGCAGAGAGAGAGGAAGAGAGAGAATCCCAAGCAGGCTTCGCACTGTCAGTGTGGTGCCCGACCCAGGGCTTGATCCCACAACCCACGAACTGTGAGATCATGATCTGAGCTGAAATCAAGAGTTGGACACTTAGCTGACTGAGCCACCCAGGTGTCCTGAAGTCTAATCTTCTTAAGAAGACACAAAAGCCCTGTCCTACATGGGTCTACCTTACCTTTAGGTTGCCAGTGCTGACAATCCCACCTCATCTATGATACAGCCATCATGGAAAAGAGTTACTGGAAGTCCTCTGTATACACAGAGTTGCTTTATGTTTGTGTCCTCAACTCACACTAATCTTTCTACTTGGACTATTTTTCCTCTTCTTTCCTTCCAAAGAATTGCTACTCTGACAGAACTATGTGCCATTTAGTAAGAATTGACACTTGGAACAGAATAATCCTTGTGGGAGTCAATTTATTTATTTATTTATTTATTTATTTATTTATAAAGTTTATTTATCTGTGAGAGAGAGTGTGCAAGTGGGGGAGAGGCAGAGAGGGAGAGAAAGAAGAGAGAGAGAATCCCAAGCAGGCTCTATACTGCCAGTGTGGAGCCCGATGCAGGACTCAAACTCATGAAACACAACATCATGACATAAGCCAATGTTGGACCTTAACCAACTGAGCCATCCAGGTGCCCCATGGGAGAGAATTTAATACCCTCTAAGTAAGAGGTCATAAAGTAGGGTGATGACAGTGGATCTGAATGGTATAGGTTATACACTCAAAAGAGTTTGCTGAGGTAAAACTGACAGAAAAAAAGTGTCAAACATGGTTGCTTTGGAGGACTATAAGGCCAGATAATTAAGAGAGGGGAACATGGATGAAAGTCAGTTCTCTTTGCACATCTTGTAGCTGATGAGAAGATGTCCATCAAAACTGGACGTTTATGAGAGACGTTTGACCTAATGATTCAGGGGTCATATGTACAGATATGATAGATGGCCATTTTTCTGGTTTTCCTCACAGAGAGGATGGAGGGGAGGGGCACGTGTAGGTCCATGAAATGAGGGCAGGAGATAGGAATGTGTCTTACCAGAAGTAATTGAGCATGATTTTAGACCAGAATTGAAACGAAGATTAGAGAATGCCAAGATCCAGCTGGAGGTCAAGTCTGAAGTAACTTGTAAAGCTGAGAAGGAATTGAAATAAGTGCTCAAAGCTGAGATGTGAAACAAAACAAACTGGAGAACTAAGAAATATGAGCTAAAGGAAAAAGGGTTTATAACATCAAGCAAGGTGCTCTAAATGACACTAGTTTGAAGACATGGCCAGTGCCCATGTTGGGACTTTGGCATCGATGAGGCAAATGGGTCAGGGTTATTTAATGGAATGGGCCCAGTATAGACACATGAACAAGGACAACTTGGAAATTACTTAGGATGAGTTATTTAATGGAATCATTTAATGGAATGGGCCCAGTATAGATGCATGAACAAGGAAAACTTGGAAATTACTCCTTAAACTTAGGATGAGTTACAAAAGAGAAAAAGGAAGTAATACAAAAACTGGTGCACTCTACAGTTACAAGGTAAACAAAAGAAGAGAAGCCACAAAATATTCTAAGATTAGTCATGGCCTACGAGGAAAGGTTGAGCAGAAGAATAAGAGGTAAGGGGCGCCTGGGTGGCTCAGTTAGTTGAGCGTCTGATTCTTGATTTTGGCTCATGTCATGATCTCCTGGTTTGGGGTTTGAGCCCCACATCTGCCTCTGCACTGAGCATGGAGCCTGCTTGGGATTCTCTCTCTCTCTCTCTCTCTCTCTCTCTCTCCCCCGCTTGCCTCTCTCCCTCTCTCATTCTCTAAAATTAAAAAAGGGGTGAAAATCTGGTGATACATATTTAGTTAGTTGTAAGTATAGAGATAGCAACAGTATAAAAGGGTTAAGTTGATAGTGTCTATGATTTCATCTGGTTCAAAATTCTATGATACTTACCTGAAAAGAATTCAGAAAAAAAGATCCTAACTCATGGAACCCACATATCAATTTATTAATATCATTTGGATTTGGGGACTGCAAGTATAAAAACAATACTGCTCTCTGTAATGAAGTAGGAAACAAGACAGGTAACTGAGCTTTTCATGTAAAAAAAAAAACAGTTCTCAAATTTAGTTCTTCCCTTCCCCATGAGGGTTGATATGGCCGTTTCTTCTCCAGTAGTGGTGAATAATCTAGGCAGGGACTCAGGTACTCCAGTCAGCAACTTCTGATTACCCCTTTTTTTTTTCTGTAGGAAAGGAATTAGTGACATCTGTCTCAGTGAGCATCTGGTGACAGCCCAACAATACACAGGCACAGAGAGGGACCACATTTTTCCAGATCCCTGTGGATTGAAGAACTTGCCTCTGGAAGCCCTTGGGTATTAAGAATAAGCTTGGAAGATTTTTATGAGGTATAATGACAGGCAAGGTTGGATAAGTTGAAAAAGAGTCTCATGTGCTGTTAAAACCTTTCTTTGAAATATTTGGTTTTGTTCTATAACATACTTTTGCTTTTCGGTTTCATTCACAAACTCCTTGAGAAGAGTCTCAGTCTGTTTGGGTAGCTAAAACAAAAATACCCTAAACTGGGTGGTTTATACACAACAAACGCTTATTTCATGCAGGCCTGGAGGCTGAGAAGTCCAGTACCATGGTGCTGGTAGATTAGGTGTCTGGTGAGAACCCACTTCCTAAGCAGCTGTAACCTCACATGGGTGAAGGAGCTGGGGAGCTCTTTTCTGTAGGTACTAATGCCATTTGTGACGGCTCTGCTGTCATGACTTAGCATCTTCCAAATGCCCCATTTCTTAATACTATCACATTAGGCATTGGGTTTCAACATTGAAATTTTGGGAAGACACATTCAGTCTATAGTAAAGAGTATGCTAACAACAGAGTGAGTGACAGAAATTTTTAGAAAAAAAATTCCCAGTCCCCTCTCTGGCACAGCTGTATTATGACTAGGCATGCCTACCTTCAAGGGCCCACTCTTCCACAAAAAAATGTTAAAAATTATATTTTATGACTGTATTAGTACAAAGATAAATATAACCTGGGTCGATCATCATACATTCACTGTTATTAAAAGAAAGAAACATGAAAAGATGTTGTGGACCCTGAAGAATCATGGGTCCTTGTCCTTGGGCCTAGGCATTACCAGCCCTGCTGTGGAAAGCATCTACCTGACCAGCTCTGTCTCATCACGGACTCTTTTCCATGAAGTCCTACTTACCTGCTCCTACCTGTGGGAACACCTTTAATAGTTACTGTCTGTCTGACTCATTTTGCAATTAGTGTAGTCCACATTCTATTATCATTTTTCTTTTATGAATGAGTTCTCTATTCCAAGTGGATTTTAGATTGTTCAAGGGCAGGGGCCATGTTTTGTGCTTCTTCCTCTCCTTGGCACTGAGTACATTCCGTGATAGCCACATTTATTGAACATACGCTATGTGCCAGGCATAGTTCTACTATATCATAGTATTATCCTCACTTTTTGGGAAAGGAAGTGAAGTGTGTGGAAGAAAATCAACTGGCTCTAGGCCTCCCATTCAGACTGAGATTTTCAGTCTAAGTTTCTCTGGTTCTAAAGACAACTGCCTTTCTACTTAATGACACTGCCTTCACATGTGGGTGGTGGTAGTAATGGTGAGGAAGATGAATTAAGACAATGGAAAAAAAAAACGGGAAAGGAAATGAAATCAATGAAAAGCTCTGCAGGCATTTAGATTCTGTATAGTAGAGTAAATTTAAAGCAAATACTGTTTAGCTCTTTTCATAGCTTACTTGAAATCTTTTTTTTTCCTCAGATTTTATTTTTTTAAGTAATCTCCACACCCAACATGGGGCTCTAGCTCAAGACCCCGAGATCAACAGCCATATGCTCTCCTGAATGAGCCAGACAGGCACTCCTTGAAATCTTTATTCTAAGTGTTTTAAACAAGAAAATGTACCTCTTTACCATAATGACAACATTGGGTTGGGTAAACTACCCCTGGTATAAAGGAATTCCTCATTTAACATGGTAAATATTTTGATGTCACATCTTTTTAAATCAGAAGAAAAAAGTAATTTTTCCCAAGGATAATATGATCAGGCACTAATTCCTCCTTCAGTATATCATCATCATGTTCCATGTTTCAGCCAATATTGGGCAATGTCAGAGCAAGGTCCAATAGCATCTATTCAGTGATTCCAAATTTAGAGCAATATTAGTTCCCCATGGACAAATCCAACATCAATATGTTCATATCTTATATGCTTTCATGACATTTCAGAGAGAAGCCCATGATTTTGCTGTTCTCATGACATCATATAACAACCAATGAGTATTTTTTTTGTTTTAGTTGTTTGCTTTCTTAGCCATTTTCACACCACAGCTTCAAGTGGGAATAGATTTGAACCACGTGCTGCAGTTTGTCAATTTTAAACCTTATGTGCCTAGAAGGTGAGAAACCACAGAAACACAGAAGAGAAAAACCATTTTTGTATATGCAAAGTATGGGATCCTCGAAAGATGAATTCTGGATAGAGCACACCTATCCTTGGATCCTGCCTCTATTGCTTAAAGTTGGTATGGCTTCAGAAAAGTAACCTAATTCTGCTTATTCATCTATACAGTGGTGATAAAAGTTCATACCTTTACAGATTAGTTGTGAGGATAGGCGATTTCCCATGAGAAACACTAGCATGAAACCTAGCATGTAGTAGGTGCTTGATAAATGTTAGCTTATTAATATTGATTGGTATTTTGGTTACCATCGCTGAATGATGCTGAAGGATCAATCAGGAAAGTTAAGGTAAAAACAGCTCTTGAATTGACTCATTTGGGTTTTGATATGGGATGGACATTTTATGTTGCTGGAACAGTAAGGGAAATATGAATGTAAAATCATATTAAAACGTTTCATGCAGGGAAAAATAAGGGGTCCACTAACTTGATTTTGCTCATTTATTTTTTCAGCAAGCAGTAAACCCTAATCAGACCCTTAGAACTAGGAATATCTCTTGGCAATTAGAGGTTCACGTGTAACAGCTGAGCTCTTTGGGGAAAGAGATGCTATTAACACACCAGTCCATTCTGCAACCTAAAGCCCCCTGTATTACAACAAGCATTTTGTAACACACTTTTACTAATCTGAAATGAAACTCATAGATAAAATAACCTATTTATTCAGAATTTTTTCTTATTCTCTAATTAAATACAAGGGAAAAATGAAAGGAAAGTAATATATAATAAAATAATATAAAATGCCTGGGCATAGCTACACTGGAAGAACTAATGAAGTTGTAAGATGCTTGTACTTATAAATAAAATCACCTTGACTGTGGTAACTGCAAACACAGATTGATATAGTTATTTGCATTGGCAACTCAGATACCTAGAATTGTATTGCTCATTGATATTAGTTTTTTGAAATTGTGAATGACTCTTGATAAAATTCTTGACAAAGCAAAGTACAATCTTACCTTGATATGTATGATATTTGCAATCCTGAAAAACATAGTGTATATTAAAACTATACAGAAATACTTTGTGTTATATGTAATGTGGGGCAAGGCTCTATGCCAAGATACCTATAATTAAGTTTTTCATTGACATGAATGTCTGAAGGGACATTCTAAACCTGCATAAAATTTGGGATAATTTTTCATTATGCAGGATTGTCCTGCACCTTACCAAATATCTAACATCTCTGGCCCTTTATCATTTATAGCTCAATAATATCCACCAATCATCAGTATGAAATAAAAATCCCCATTAATTTTTTAAAACATCTTGTAGGGGGCAGTCTTGCCCCCATTGAGAATACTGCACTGGTCAGACTAAGTACTTGAATTTCACTGAACAGGGTGAATTTGTTTATTCTCTTCTCTGTGCATTGGATGCTCTTCCTCTGCTTGGCCTTGATAATATTTACTAATGGCTAAAAGACCCAGTGCAAATGACATCCAGGAAGTCATCTGTAAAGCCCCAGTTACTCTTCCTTTGTGTTCCCCGAAGATCCTCTGCTTAAGATTTTCATGACTTTGATTGTATTGTATTGTCTGTTTTCATTTCTATTTTTCAATGTTATTCTATGAACTCCTGATGACAGGATCAGTTTATATATCTTTATATTTACTTATTTAAAAAAAAATTATGTCTTTATCCTTAGTGCCTGACTCAGAACTGGCACATAGAAAAGATGGATGGGTGGACAGATGCTTGAAAGGATTAATAAATGAATGACAATGTTTATACAAATAGTTATTATCTACTTTTTTGAGGTATCGTGATTGGCTCTGGGGGAGGCATTAAAAGGGGTTCCTGCTCTCAAGATGTTTGTAGTCAAGGAGGAGACTTAGGTCACTCATGGTCATTTAAAAAAAAATGTATAAGCTGTAGCATTCTAATTAGCTATGGGGTGAAAGTATTCTACATGGTGCTATCTACTTTATTTGGAATTGGTGAAGAAAAGAAAAGACTTGTAAAACCCCAAGTTTAAGAATCATTAGTGCTTTTTTAGGTGGGTTAGCTAGGTTATTCTGATGCGGTGCAGAACAGCACAGGATTGTTTTTAAATAGCAGTTTTCATACTTGGGGTATTTTAAAGTACTTTAAAGTGCTTTACAAAGTAATGAGTTAAACACTGGTAGTGAGAAACTATGTATGCTAATGGAGAAAGCCATTATGCTCTTGACAGTAGCTCAAACGGGACTGTGGAAATTAGAGGCAGTTTTATTGATATTGGCCAAGATTTGGAATTAATCCTTGCTCCTTTTGAAAATTGCCATGGGATCTTTAAATTGCACTTGGATGGCCACTGTGTTTAATAAGATTGTTTTCTGGACCTGAAACTGAACCAAAAAGTTTTTGTTCAGACATTCTACAAATAAAACACATTTGGAGATAGCAATTTTTTTCCATAATGAATTTGGATAATGAAAGATTTTCATAGAAGAAGAATCAGGGGAAAAAAAAGAATCCCCACGACCCTTCCCTAGCTTTTGGAAGTAACCTCACTGGAAGTTCTGAAATACTCAGATAAATGTGTTCCAATTTTGCCTTTGCTCTTCAGGGTTCTGGCTGAGACTGATGTAGAGGTGCCAAAAATCTAATGAGAAAGCCTGCTCATGGACAATTTCCATACCACTTTTAACAGACTTGCAAGGTTAAGATCTGAATAAATATGCAAACTTTATGATATCAAGTGGAATAATTTCTCATGCCTTTGGCCTTTTAAAATTTTTATATGAAATTCTATCCAAATTTTATCCAAATATTAGTGACAATTTAACTGGCAAGAGTAAAGCAATTTGGAATTTAAAATTTATTTTTAATATATTGTATCATCTATTAAGCTAATATGAACTTAAAAGTTAATACCATTAACTTGAGAAATCTCCGCCATAAGCTTACAATGAAATCTACAACTTAGATGGTAGACGTTAAACTTACCATTCAATACAATTCTTTAAAATTTTGTTTAGAATTTGCTGAACACTATGTCACTGCAATTTCCTAGTCATTCATTCAGCAGAATGTGGTTGGGTACCTGATGACTGAGGGATACATATTAAAAAAGGAATGAATCTTGCTGAAGATGCTGAAGGTAGATGTTTATTCCAGCTTTTAGAGCTCGCGGTAAGACCATACATTAGCCCTGAAATTTAAACTGATCTTCAAAGTGTAAACTTTTAGTTATGAGCTCTTTTGATATCTTACAGAGGTTTTTAATATGCCAAAATCTTCACTTCAGGATTTGCTATTTGCTTAAACCTTTCAAGTCTATGCAGAATACATCAACCAAGCCACCTTTCGAGGCAAAATAAGAAGGAAGTGTGTTAAGTA
Organism: Panthera pardus; assembly: GCF_024362965.1. Classification (NCBI taxonomy): domain Eukaryota; kingdom Metazoa; phylum Chordata; class Mammalia; order Carnivora; family Felidae; genus Panthera; species Panthera pardus. Next base: position 30,454,289 of record NW_026526677.1, on the reverse strand, counting down.
TTAGTGCCTGCATCACTTGCCCCGTTGAATGCAAAACAAAACAAAACAATACATTTTTTATAAGTAAAAGTTGCACAAATTTGACCGCAGATGGGCTTGCCTTCCTCCGCATGAGCAAAAGTTAAACTTGACGTGAGGACTTAGGATTCACGTTAGGTTAACCCTAGTGTGGATTTTAGAGATTGGTAATGGGTAGGGGCACATGGGTGGCTCAGTTGTGACTCTTGATTTTGGCTGAGGTCATGATCTCATGGTTTGTGGGTTTGAGCCCTGTGTTGGGCTCCACACTGACAAGTGCAGAGCCTGTTTGGGATTCTCTCTCTGTCTCTCTCTCTCTCATCCACTCCCTGCACTCCCTCTTTCTCTCTCTCTCTCAAAATAAATAAACTTAAAAAAAAAAAAAAGAAATTGGTAATGGGTAAGAAGCAGATGTTTCCCAGATATCAACATTTCAATACAACCCTGAAACTTTCTAGGGGTGGGAGCCAGTAAGGACATACAACTATTGGAAATGTAACAAATCTTTCCCAAGTCACAGAAGAAACATTTGAAAGATAAGCCTTTTTCATTTGTGGTGTCTTTCTCAGTTACTGGAATTATAATGATAACCCAAACTAAGGGAAAAGCTGTGTATCATAATGGTAGAAATACTCATTTGGCACATAACTCAGTTCTTGTGACCTTCCTTCTGCCATTAACCCTGCTTTCCTGGAGGCAATGACCAAACCTATCTAATTTGCCACTCTACTCCCAATGCCTAGTGCATCGAGTATAAGTGTCCCTTAAATATGTTTTGAATGAATGAAAATATTTTTTTGAAAACTTGCAGTTGGCTATGACTTTTGCCTTGGCCTTAACATCTTCATTTACAAAATGAGCAGTGTAGGCTAGATGATCTCCTTATCATAAACCTTCCATTCTAGGACAGTTTTTAAACTACTAGTACTTGTTAAAAATACAGATTTCAGGACCCAACTGAGTCAAAGTCTCTGGGTATCGAGCCTAGGCAATTGCCCTTTTAATGTTTCACAGATGCTTCTTATGCACAGTAAATTTGTTCTAAGACCATACAAGTTTCTTAAAATAGGTTTAGAAGTAGGAGTTTTAACCACACCAAGGCATTTGCATATAAAGGGCAAGTGGAGAGTGGAAGTGATCATCTGGATAATTTGGTTTTCTAATATCTAACACTCTTACCTTAGAGTATGGATATTTATTTTATTTTACTATTTTATTCTTTATTAAGAATTTTTTTTTTTAATTTTTATTTTTTAGAGAGAGAGCACGTGAGCAGGGGAGGAGCAGAGAGAGAGGGAGACACAGAATCTGAAGAAGGCTCCTGGGTCTGAGCTGTAAGCACAGAGCCCGATGTGGAGCTTGAACTCAAGATCTGTGAGATTATGACCTGAGCCAAAGTCAGATGCTTAACCAACTGAGTCACCCAGGTTCCTGGAGTATGGACATTTTATATAAGGCCTTTCTATCCAGAGAATTCCCTCCATTCTTGATGAAGGTAGACAAGAATATAGTATTTCCAAATTTGGTTGAAAAGCTGTAACTCTTAAATAAAACAAACTCTACTTTTCTTTTCTTGATGAAGATGTAATTTTTAAGCTGTTAATATTTCCATTTGCAGATACATTGCTAAACTAGGTTTTGAAACATTGTACTACAAACACAGAAAAATTTATTTAACTGGAAGCTAAAAATAGAATTGGCTTTCTCAATATTCGAACAAATCAATCTTCTAGAATGTTAATTGACATCTACTTTTCTGATAAGTGGGTTTTTTTTAATGTAAGTGTAATCTTAAAAATCCTAAATTTAAAAGTTGGCATTTGTAGATATAAATTATTCATATTGACAGTTGAAAAGACAGCTCCTTTTACTCAAATTTCTACTCACCACAGAAAGTACCAATGAAACATGATTAAACAAACATCTTTACGTCCTTTCATTGACATTCCCGAAGGCCAAAATTAACAGCTGGGTTTAGGATGCTCAGTCGCTTCTTTGTTCTTCTAACCTTCACACTGTTGAGAAGGTGTAGATTGATATGACTCAAGAGAAGCCAAAGCAAAGATACTTGGTTTATATATCTGAACTCCAGTCAAAGTCAAATAGGTAGACTGTTAAGGTAGACCCAAGAGCCAGATTTTCAGACATCACCCATAGCAAAACTTGTGCTATGCTCCCTCTTGTTTGAGTGAGGTGTCCAAACCAAACAGCCAGTCGTTTCCAGTTTTTTCCATCAGCGTGCATAGTTTCCAACTGTGGAAAGAGAGAGACAATTTGCTTGACTTCATGTCAGATGTCAGGCCTGCTGACCTTCAAGGAAAGCTGAGCTTGACAATGGTGAACATTGCCCAGAGTATGCAAGTCTGTGGTCTGGTCTAAAATATTTGCTCCTCTGCCAGAAATACAGATGGATGTAAAATAGGAACATTTTAAAGGTTTAAATTTAAACAGTATGCTTTAAAGGACACATTATACTGAAACGTTTTTTTCTTTATTTCAGAGCTATCGTGTATTTAAATTGTAGATGCGGACTATTAAGCTGATTGAGAAGATATGGCATTTCCCCTCATATTTAAAATATACTGTTGATTTCAGGACATACTCTTACATAGAAAAGCAAAGTACAAAAGAGATCATGGTTTTTAAACACCATTATGCCATGAAAGGAAGTAAGGCTCCTAGGAGAAGTGGTTGATTCCAGGGCTGAGTTAAGCAAAACACAAGATGAACCTGGACATCTTATAGTACCAGAATATAAGGAAAGGCTAAATAGAAGATGGGACCTATTGCAATCGTTCTTTGATTCAGGAGCCAAACTAAAGGAGTTCCCAAATGGCCAAAGCTAGAACACTTGAATAATGAAATAAATGACAGGATTGAATTATGACCTGGAGAATAAAATAAATATCTGTGAGTTTACGGTGATATAAATAAATATGTGGTTAAATATTTGGTTAAATAAATAAGGGAGAAGAAAGAACTCCTCCTTACTATAAAATTATGATTAATAAATGTACAAGGGAAGAAGGAAATGAAAATCACCTAAATGTGTTCTCCAAGGTATTTGCCAACTACAAAAGGAAAAAGAGTAAGTTTACAGTGGTGAAATGCATCAGATACCAACTTAACCAAGTGATCAAGGTCAACATTACTACCAACAAAGACAAGTCAGTATCATGAACCTTCTGGTACAACGCAATGAGAAGGACACAACATCATTTCTGTGGTATTCTTGCCAAAAATGCTTAACCGCTTTCCATTCGCAAGAAAACAGTAGACCATCCCAAGTTTTTGACAAAACACCCTATCAGTACTCCTCAAAAATGTCAAGGTCGTGAAAGACAAGAAAAACCTGAAGGACTGTTACAGAATGCAGGCAACCAAGGAGAAATAAGTAAATGCCATGTGGTATGTCTCTCCTGGACGAAATCCTGGAACTGAAAGACAACATTAGCGGGAAAATGGGTGACATTCAAGTAGGGTCTGTAGCTTAGTTAATAACGTTATACCACCGTTAATTTCCTTGTTCTGATCCTTATGCTGTGGAGAGACAGGAGAGGCTGAGTGAGGGCTATCTTGAAACTCTCTGTGCTTAAGTTGCAAGTTTTCCGTAAGTCTAAAATAAGCCCAAAATAAAAAGTTAAAACAATAAAATATAATGTGATGAGTGAAAATTGTTTTAAAGGCAACTTTTGGATGTGTCCTTTTTAAAGTGCTGTGGAGTTTATATATAGTCCAGACTCTTTAGCATGGCCTGCAGAGATTTACACCATCTGGCCTTTTCTTACCTCTCCTATGTCATCTCCAATTCTGTGCCACCCACACTGGTTTTCTTTCTGTTCTTTGAGCATGCAAAATGAATTCTCAGCTACACACACCACACACACACCTTCCCCAGATCTTCTCAAAATTGTCTTTTCCCCCCTCATTGTTTTGCCGTGTCTCAGGAAAACAAAGTCTTATTTCTCACTTAGGTTGCACGGCTGACCCATTCACTGTGAGTTTGCTGTGGATCCGTGTCTTATTTATTCTAGGATCCAGGCACAAAAAGCAAACTCAACCTGGAATGTGCCAAACTCATGACAAAGAGAAGAGAAGAAGTGAGTTGATACAATCAAACACCAGTTCCCAGAGCTTCTCGGTGGAGCTGGGACACTTTTGCTTATGCTCACATTTTATTGGTCAAGGCGCACCATACGGCCAAGCTTGATGCTAACATGGTAGGGAAGGAACTTCTAAAGAAAACCTGCAAGTCATATGGTGGGGATATATAATCTTTTTACAGAGAAGAAGAAGGACATTCAGGAGCAATAATGCAATCTACCATAAGACTCAGCTCATGTGACACCTTTTCCAGGGAGGTTTCCTGTACCCCTGGTACATTCCCCAAGGTCCTTCGTATTCTATTATTTTGCTTTGTTTCTTATAACTTTCTGAAATATACTTTGTTAAGGTTTCCTTTTATTATTGGTTTCTCCCACTAGAACATAAATTCTCTGAGAGTAGAAAACTGATATAAATTGTTCATAGCACTATCCAACAGCTCCTGGCCCTTAGTTGAGTGCTCAATATACATCTGTTGAGTAAAAGGAAGGCGTAGCTTGGAGCTTCTTAATTCCCATGTCTTTATAAAATGTATCATATACAATGTTCCACTAATAGTAGGCACTGGTAAATGTTTGTTAAATAAATGAATGCAGGGGCGCCTGGGTGGCTCAGTCGGTTAAGCGTTCGACTTCAGCTCAGGTCACGATCTCGCGGTCCATGGGTTCAAGCCCCGCGTCGGGCTCTGTGCTGATGGCTCAGAGCCTGGAGCCTGCTTCCGATTCTGTGTCTCCCTCTCTCTCTGCCCCTCCCCGTTCATGCTCTGTCTCTCTCTGTCTCAAAAATAAATAAAAACGTTAAAAAAAATAAAAAAAAATAAATGAATGCATATTGATATGGAATAGATTAAAGATGAAAAAAATGTATTTATACACATATTTTGGTAACGGCTAGGGTTACAACTAAGAGAAAAACAATCTCCTTATTAAGAAGAGACATTTTTATGCATTGAATTTTTCTCCAAGTACACTTGGACAAGGTAGATGAGATTTGATTTTTCTTATGTAGCTCCAACTAACCTCACCTATGAATAAAGCGTTTGAGGATTCAGTCTGGCAAATGCAGAACAGGTCTGCAGAATAGACAAATGAGCAATTTGTCTGGAAGGGGAGCTGCAGCAAGATGAGAGACTGGGGGTGGCTAAAGCAGAGGAGACAACCAGCCTGGGCACACTGGCGTTTTATAATTTGAGTGGGTTTTTTGGCTTCCTTCTACTGGTAAGACCTACTTTTTGTAACTCATTTTAATAAGAGGTACCTGTTTGCAAAGTTCTCTATTCATCTTGTCTTTCCATAATATCTGTAAGGTTTCTATGTCCTTCCCCTGTTTGACTTCCCCCCTCCTCCTCACAAGGCCAAAATTACATTTTAGTTTCTCTCAAGGGGTATGTCACCACAAAGGTTGATTGTTTAGCAATGACTGTTTGCAGGCCCAAGAGGTTCACAGACCTGCCTAGATTTGGCCTTACGTATGGATGGAATTAGTGCCATAATTGCAAAAAAATCTCAGGTAGATTTTGCCTTCCTTGATCCTCAGATTTTCACTATTGAGAGTTAATTTCTGTGACTTTAAATTCGATGGCCCAAGATACGTAGGTTGCTTTTGGCCATAACTATCTTAATATGAAAAAGATTTTGATTGTTTTTTAAACAAGTTTTAATTGATTTCCAAGAAAAAGTGTTAGAATATGATGTCATTGATGGGAAGAAGGACATTGAAAAGCATGGAAAGAGCAGAACTATGAACTGGAAAGTTTCATGAAGACAATCCTGTTTATTTCCCAAGTTTGCCTTGAGCTGGCTTTGACATTAAATTATCCACTGTTGTGGCCATAAGCCTACTGCCTATTATTGCACAAACTCAGTTAAGATGAGGTCTGTAGTGAACCCTGTTCAAGGAAGTTCAGTTATGGGAGGTTATCAATGGCCTAGTTACTCTAGTTGTACTTCGGGGCCATATTTCATAGCTTACACACCATTAGAGTAATTTTCTAGAATATTTACTTCCATCTTTCTCAAATGCAGACTTTAATGATTCCAGACAGTAAATAATGTTTACAATGGTGTTGATGAATTATAAATCTTTGCAATGGGATGATCTGAGATTAAATCTTTAGTCTATCATTTGGCAGCTACATATAGTTGAGCAAGGTATTTCTCTAAACCTCAGTTACTTCATCTGGAAAATGGATGAATTAATAGCATCTATCTCAGAGCGTGTTGTAAGGATTAAATGAAAACATTTATGGGGGCACTTGGGTGGCTTGGTCAGTTAAGCATCTGATTCTTGATTTTGTCTCAGGTCACGATCTCACAGTTCATATGATTGAGCCCTGCATCGGGCTCCATGCTGATAGTGTGAGGACCCTGCTTGGGATTCTTTCTCTCTGCCCTTCCCCTCTCCCCTTCTCTCTGCCCTTCCCCCACTTGCACACGTGTGCACATGTGCATGTATTCTCTCTCTCTCTTTCTCTTAAATAAATTTTTTTAAGTAAGTAAGTCAGTAAATAAATAAATGTGTGTTGTCAGGATTTCATCAGTTGTAGGTCAAAAGAATCCAACTCAAACCAACTCAAACAAAGGAGAAGTTATTAAGTCATGCAATAGGGAATTGAAAGTGCAAGGCTGACTTCAGGCATGGTTGGATGGAGACATTCAATGAATATATTAAAAATCTGCCTCTTCTTCACTGGCTGCTGGCTCTGGTTTTCTTTGTTTTGGCTTTATTCTCAAGTAGACTCTCTTCATGTGTTGGCAAAGATCACCACCAACAGCAAGCTCCAAACTTACATCTTACATCTTAGTAACTAGAGTGAAAAAGAGTATCTCTTTTTCCATGGTTCCAGCAAAAGTCCTAGGACTGAATCTCATTTCTGGATCCTGGGTTATGTGTCTAGACTGAAGCCAGGAGAAAAGATTCTCAAATTGGCCTCATTCTGGAGCTATTTGGCTAAGCCAGCCCCACCCAAAACAACGTGGACAGAAAAGTGGATGAGAGATACCTTCTCTCTACAAAAAAAGGACAGGGTTGCATTACCATAAGAAGAACTGGGGGTAGACAAAACAACAGGTATTCACCACAATATTTAAGGCATTTAGCCCAGTGCCTGACACAGATCAAGCCATCCATGGATGTATGCTATTATTAATGCTACTAGTTCCCTGGAGAAAGAAATAGATAGTGACCTTAGTATAGAGAACACCATGGGGAAACTTTGGTTGATGAAAAGTTAAACAAGGATTTGAAATGTGAGAACACTGATTCTTCTTGAACTTTCTATTTACAGTAAGCAACACAGTAGGTGGCACATAACAGGTGCTCATAAATCCTTGCCTAGTGAAGGAATACATGCCAGGAATCATGCTATGCACTTCCCATCCAATAGCCATTATAATAGAAACATAACTAAACTGCTTCTTCATGTCTCCTCCCAATAGTCTCTCTTTTTTAACAGGCTTAGTGTAAGGTGCTTTAGACTTGAAAGTGCATAGGAATCAGCTGGACATCTTGTTCAAATGCAGATTCTGATTCCATGAGTGTGGGATGGGGCCTGAGATTTTGCATTTTTAACAAGCTCCCAGGTGATGCCATTACAGCCGGTCTGCAGACTGCCCTTTGAATATCTAGGCTCTAAAGTTCTAACCTATTTCCAAGTAGGAGCTGACATAAAGCTTTTACCAAGGATCATTCAATTTCACTGTTCATTAGAGAACCTGCTTTAGGGTGCTCTTGTAGCATATAATTTCTTTCATGGGCAAGGAGGCAAAAAGGAAAGAATAGAGAATTTATGCTAAGGATAGTCCTCTTAAAAGTCTGTGACAACAGAGAACACCATAAAAAACATACTTTTGAAGAGATTGATGAATCAATTTCCAGACTCTACAATTGTTTAATATTTATTAAGCAAATAGCTGCCCTTCATTGAACATGAACTCTGTACCTAAGCCTTGTGTTTTACACCTACTATTCTACTTAATCTCACAACACTCCTGTGATACTGTAAATAAAATCCCCAATTAGCAGATGAGGAAAATCATTCTTAGTGTAGTTAAAGCCACCCAGCTATACAATGGGTTTATGCAATGATTTGTACTTCATTCTCTCTCTTAATTTCTATATTTTATTTATCAAATAGAATGCCCTAGGAATGTTGAGAATGTGCCCATGGCTATTCAGATCAGGCACCATGATTTTTAACCTTTTCTTTGTTTCCTTTAGCACTGTATGGTGTGCAAAGCACTTTGGCATTTATTGCCTCATGTGGTTTGGCTACTCCAAGGTGAAAGCTCACCTTTTGAAACAAAATACTGAAGCTGTTTCTGACCCATGTGTCTGAAGGTGCATGGTCAAGAACAAGAATTTGGAGTCACCTGGGCCATGCAGAGTGAAGAGGAATGATTTCGTCATCACATTGGTAGTCCTGGGTTGACTGTAGCACAGACTGTGGGCACTGGTGGGATCAAGACCTGGGTTTGATTCCTGATTACCTTTGTTTTGCCTCTATTGTCTCATATGTAAAATGTGGATGATAATTGCAGTCCCTATTTCATATGATTGTGGTGAAAATTAAATTTACTTAGGAAAGTGAGGGGCTTAGTTCAGTGCCCAGCACTTAGTAACTGGCCATATATCTCATGTTAATACATTCATTATCATCCCAAATCTTTTTCCAATCAACTCCATTTCTAGGATTTTGAATTCTTGCCTCCACACCTGAGACTCATAATTGCTTCCTTCTGTTTAAGCAGCTGTAATAAGTTCACATGAAAATAGTCTCCTTCCTTTCTCTGTATCCATGATATTGAACATACATTTTCCCTCCTCAACAATTACATAGAGGTTATGTAACCTACTTGTTGAATTGGAGTAGCAGATCTAGACTAATAAAATGTTACCATTGACAGATGCTTATAGGTGATCTGTGGGTAGATGAATCAGAAGGACATATTGTGTTACATATTTGTAACTGCTAAGCAGAAAGACTTAAATGGATCTAGACATAGGAATCCAAAGTACTTAAAAAAATTTTTTTAATGTTTACTTATTTCTGAGACAGAGAGACACAAAGCATGAGTGGGGGAGGGGCAGAGAGAGAGGGAGACACAGAATCCGAAGCAGGCTCCAGGCTCCGAGCTGTCAGCACAGAGCCCAACGCAGGGCTCGAACTCACAAACCATGAGATCATGACCTGAGCCAAAGTCGGTTGCTCAACCGACTGAGCCACCCAAGCACCCAGGAAACCAAAGTACTTTTTAGAGAAAACAAAGTTACTCTAAACTACACCTGGCTTCTCCAGTGGCATACCCACTGGAGCTAGTGGCTGATATGAAAGTTTCTGTCCAGATGTGATTACGTAAAGTATAGCCACTCTGGAACCTACTTAAATAGATAGCCTACTGGAAACTCCCTTTCACAGAAAGAGGATTAAACATCCAGCATGTCTTCCATCTAATTTTTGAAATTCCTTACACTTTTGTCTCTCAAAGGGGGTAGGAGATGATGAACACATTGCCAGTTTAATGTCTTTTACCTAGGCGCTCAGCTTTGTAGCTAAACATACTGAATCGTTGACTATTCTTTTATCTGACAATTTAATTCCCACTCATATTTGGGCCCTCCTTAAGCACATGTTTTATCATTTATATTTGTTATTTAGGTGGGAATATGAGAAAGAATTCTCCCCATGTTCTAGGCTTCATATGTCACAGCAATTTGACCATTTAATTCTTTATTTTTAGTAATAAGATAAATTAATATTTATCTAATGATAAAATTATGACTTGTTTACTGCAGGGCATTTAGAAAATATAGAAAAGTTATAAAGAACAAAATAAATACCACTGGAAATTCCACCCTCATAAATAATGACCACTAACATTTGGTGATGTTTTCTTCATCTATTTGTGTTGTGTATAATTTTATTTTTTTAAGTTTATTTATTTACTTTGAGAGAGACAGAGTGAGCTGGGGAGGGGCAGGGAAAGAGAGAGAGAGAGAGAAAGAGAGAGAATCACAAGCACACTGTCAGCATGGAGGTTCCACACTGTCAGCATAGAGACCGATGTGGAGATCGAACTCACAGACCAAGAGATCATGACCTGAGCCAAAATCTAGAGTTAGACACTTAACCAACTGAGCCTCCCAGGTGCCCTCTGTTTGTATAATTTTAAATCACATTGGAATATTATATATAAATCATTTTGCATTCTGCTTTTTTTCACTTAGTATTAAGTATTATATGAAGAACATATATCAGCATCACTAAATAGTTCGTGAAAAATATTTTTCTTTATTTTCCTCCTCAACCCCTTTTACCTATTAAATTAAAACAAATCTATGTGATAATTGCATTGTAGAAATGTACCAAAATTTATGCAACAATTCCTCTATTATTTGATGTTGAATACATTACATGTTTTTTATTATTATAGATTGGGCTGGCAAAATTTTTCTAAAAAAAGAGAAATAGAAATATTTTCAGCTTTGTGGACTATAAGTTTTCTGTAGCAATTACTCAGCTCTGCTGTTGCAGAAGTAACCATAAACAATAGGTACATAAAGACTAGTGACTATGTTCCAATAAAACTTTGTTTACAAAAACAGGTGGCAGGTGGGATTTGGCCTGTGGACTGTAGTTTGCCTAACTTGGAAATAGACAAGGCTGAGATAGGCATTCTTGCACATGACATCAATAATTATTTCTATATAATAAATTATTAGAAATGGAATTATAGGTGAAAGGGGATGAATATTTTAAATGAGCTTGATATACATTATTGAAATTCTCTCCCAAAGTATTACAAAGCTATACTTCTCCTGAGAGTGAAAGTCCTGATTTCTCTATGCAGTCACCAACATAGATTACAATCATTTAAAAAATTAATTTGATAGATACAAATTAGTGATATCTTGCTGTTTTGATCTATTATTTTAATTACTATGTTTAAGATGTGCATGAATATTCATTGGATGTTTATATCTGTTTCATTTGTGTTCAAAATGTTTTGTGACATATGGGAGAGTTTTATTGCATGCCATTTAATTTTCTTTTTTAACTGAACATTAAAAATCCATTATAACACGAATTTAAGGGGGACACATCCAGAAGTTGAACGTAAATGGATAATATTAATCTGGTTAAGTTAACTATTGTAACCATCAAACTTTGAATCTCAGGAGTTTAATACAAGAAAAGTTTATTTCTCACTAGTGACAGAGGTCAGTGTAGGTCTTTGGTGACCCTGCTGTATGAAGTCATTTAAGGTCAGAGGCTGACAAAGGCCCTACCATTCTCAGGGCATTGTGTCCCTGCACACTGATATCCAGCTTGAAACGGGGGAATGACAGTGTGGAGAATGTGGACCTCCCCTTAAGTGTTTGATCTGAAAGTGACATGCTGCCTCCAGGCGTTGTCCCACTGGCAGTTATCATCTGGCCTCACCCTGGACAGAGACAGAAATTCAGGCGAGCCTTATGCCCAGGAAGAGGAAGTAGGTTTGGTGAGAATCCAGCCACTCTCACCACATAATTAAAATTTAAAAGCCAGATTTCAGGACTTTTCCTTTTTTAAAAATCCTTTTAATGTTTATGGTGAAGACTAGTAGTCTTTTATAGAAAATCTGGCCAAGGTACACAGATATAAATGTATGTTTCTGTAAGAAAAAGACAGAAAGCCAACGATGAAGCTATAAATGCTTTTTGTTGTTGTTTTTTTCCTCAAACTAAAAATATTGAAGTGTGTCTTTCATTTATAACTGGTCCCATGCTATCATAACAATATCCAAAATGTACACAGATTTTACTAATATTCTCAAGAGTAAGAAGATTTAACCATTGGCTTGTATCACTCAGAGAGGCCGAATAGAAAATCTGTCATTTAAATAGCAACAAGGGAGTATATTTGAAGAGAAAATTCATATATATGTCAAAAGAATTTCTGCAGTTAATCAGCATTAAATATAAAATAATAACATCACACTTGACATGCTAATACAGTCTTCCTAACATTGTGAAGTCAGGAAAATAGAAGTAAGAAAGATCATTAGAGATTTATATACAAGATCAGAATAAGAAAACTTTACGTTTTTTTTTCTTTGATAAATGAGATTGGAAATGGAAATCGTGCACTTATTTCTTTGATGCTTATGCCTGGGTTTCTCACTGAGAAAGCGCAAAAGCATCAAATCATTCTACCCCTTCTCATTTTAGGATGTTTATTCTAATACAGGATAACCTGGCCAGAAAAGCACAGGAAAGTGAAGAGGTCGCTCAGTGAAGAGGGTTTAGCACCAGAAATTCCAAAAGAATAGATTAACATTGTCTGCTTTTTAAACTCTTCAAAGAAGACCGTAATTGTGCCTTTTATATCTTACCCCGTGCTCCAACTGCAGAATTCCTCAACTCCCAGGAGGAGCCTCATAGAGATGCTGTGCTGTTTGATTTGGCACTATTCACAAACCTTGGCAGATGATCAAATAGAGGGCACAGAAGTGCAGGAAAAACCTTAAGAAACTGTCTTCGCTGTTGTCGTTACTGCCTTCATGAATTGAAATCTCAACGGTAAGCATAAAGAAGCCATAGATATTACCCGAGCGCGTATGGCTCCAATTTAGATGTTTAACACACCTTGGCATGGAGAAAGTATGCAAATCTACAGCTTGATGTGCTTTATCTTGAGTTGTATTTGTCTCCGTTTTCAAACAAACTCGGTTTCTTAAGATAATTATTTTTGCCCCAGGACTCTGGGACTAAGTGTGTAGGCATGATCAATGGGCAGGTCTTGGCTTTGAAGTCAAAGGATCTGAGTTCTAGTCCAGATGCTACCAGTTCCTAGCTATGTAACCTTGGGCAAGTTGCTGAGCTCCTTTGAGCCTTGGTTCATGTGTCTACTAAATAAATACTGCCCAGCATATTTTGTTGGGTTTCTGTGAGAAGCAGCAGAGAATTATATTTGGGATCATGTGAAAATAATATATAGAAAACATTTGGTAAAATATAAACAACAATACTGCTGTGAGAAATTATTAATCTAATTAAACAGAACTTTGCAGAAATGTTGCAAAATGTCATTAAGGAACTGATGTTTTAAGCAAACTATTTCACAGTGAAAGAACATAATCCAGAAAAGAATCTTTTAGACTATTTCTGAATTTAAAATGTAAATATAGATAAAGCTCATAGAAAGAAAGAATGAATGAATGAAAGAGAAAGAGAAAGAAAGAAAGAAAGAAAGAGAGAAAGAAAGAAAGAAAAAGAATCCAAAACAGAGATGTTATGCTACCTATGGAAATGATTACCAAATAGTGGAATTTCTAAGAGAGAAATTTTTTAAAAATAGATTAATGATATATTTAAGAGCTCTTTTTGCAATGGATTTGGTGACTTTTGGCTGGTTTCTCTCAGCCCATTCATTCATTGATTCTTTCATTCATAGAATATAAACTCTTTTGGTTGTATTCCCTAATTTACAGAGTAAATGCTCATTAAATATCTGTGGAATGAATGAGTTGGTGAATTAATGAGTTTATTAACTCAGTTTTCTGTGCTATTCTTGTGCTGATTGCTAAAGGTGAAAGAATTCTACAGTTAAGAGTGTTTGCTCTCTGGGAGTTCTAGTTTAGTGAAAAAAAATAGGTACATAAATATACAATAATACAGTATATGAGTCCCATGATCCTGTACTTACTGATTCTCTTGGAAAATAATCACAAATAATAACTAATAAAATATAAATATAATAGTAAAACATAAACATTAAATGTAAATATGTAATAATACATAAGTATATAATTCATATAAAATTATATAAATATATTAAATGTAATAATAATATAATAAATAAAAATAATCACAAATGTGAGGGGTGCCTTGGTGGCTCAGTAGATTAAGCATCTGACTCTTGGTTTTGGCTTAGGTCATGATCTCACGGTTTGTGAGTTCAAGCCCGCAATGGGCTCCATGTTGACAGTGTGGAGCCTGCTTGGGATTCTCTCTCTCCCTCTCTCTCTCTGCTCCTCCCCTCATGCCCTCTCTCTTCTCTCAACATAAATAAATAAAACTTAAATAAGTTAAAAAAATAATCACAAATGTGAATTTAATTAGCTCCACAATTTTCACTTAAATTTTTTAAAAACTTCTTTTAAATTTTCATTTGTATTACTCAAAATTATAACATTATATATATGAAGGGAGAGCTTTGATGGTTCCACTAATCTTGTTCCCTTACCCATTTCCTCACAAGTAATCATTGCTATGAGTTTGGTCCATATCTTTCCAGAGATTTTGCATGTATATACACACATGTATGCATGCACACACACATATCATTGCTTTTAAAATGTGTGCTAGGGGCACCAGGGTGGGTCAGTCGGTTAAGCGTCTGACTCTTGGTTTCAGCTTAGGTCATGGTATCATGGATCGTGAGACTGAGCCTGAAGTCAGGCTCTGTGCTGACAGTGTGGAGCTTGCTTGGGATCTTCTCTCTCCCTGTCCCTCTCTGCCCCTTCCCCCCACCCCTGCTCACGCATGCTTGCTGGTGCGCCATCTCTCTGAAAATAAATACACTTAAAAATAATTATTAAATTGCATGCTAATAGAATAATAACCTGTATGTATACTCTTCTGAAACTTTTTCCCTCAGTAGTGTGTCTTGGAAATCTATCTGTATTAGTACATTTTAATCTTATTCTTTTTAGATGCTGCAATAATGGCCACAACATGGCTACCATTCATACATGGCATCTAAGGAGTTATGCAGTGAGCAACTTGCACAACTGTCTGTGGTAGCTCTCTGCCCTGCTTGTATAACATGACTATACCGTAGCTCATTTAGTTGTTCCTCTATTGATAGACACATAGGTATTTTCTAGCTTTTCAGTACTACCAACAATTCTGTAATGAATATCTTTGTACAACCTATAATAGCTAAAATGTCCACATAAATCTAATGAAATCATTCACTTATTTCAAATCCTATACTTGGCATCAGAAATTCCTTTCTGAATTCTTGTGTGTTGTGAATACACCGAACAGCAGAAATATTAAAAACAAAACCAAAATAAGCCTTTTGAGAAATTGAGAGGGACAAATAACCTGTTTACTCTTTAAACCCAGAAGGTTTAAAGATGAAAGCCTTATTTTATTTCACCATGCAATATGCACAGAAATTAAACTTTTCTGAGTCAGTCTTTATCTCACCCTGATTTGGTTTCATTGTGGGCATCTGAAGATATAATATGTATGCATTATTTGAAGCTAGCTGAGATTTTATGTGGTTTTGAATGGCAACATTTCTTTTCCACAAAAGATAACTTTATGACAAGTCACATTTATATTGCACTGCTTTGACATTGTGTTCTTATAGATTCACGTAGCTCCATGCGTTCAGCAGATAGATGCTTTCCCCATAATGCCTTTGATTTTTTTTCTGTACAGAGTGCTTTTGAATATTGAGGGCTGTTTGTCTGAGGCACAGCCCCTTGTAAACATGTAGGCATCCCTGAGGAGCTGTGTATTGCTCAGGGAATGGTGAAGCGACCAGATCTTTCTGGTGCCAAAGAGAGCCCTTTAGTGCAGTCCTCTTAGTGAAACGTGGACCAATGAAACTGACTTACTGAAATTGCTAAGTGTTAGAAATGGCATCTTTAAGGGGGGGGGGGGGGGAATGGACAAGGGCCTCATTGTTGTCATTTGGCTGTGATTTGTGGTATTGATTCTGGCCTTTGGCTGGATCTTGAACTGAGTACAGCAGAGGTCTAAGTACCTTGACCTCAAATGGAATGTTTACTCCATCACAGAAGGAGCCAGCTTCCTGTAGATGAGGAAAGAATGGTGCGGTGGAAGCTGGGAGGAAAGCTGGAGAAAGAGCAGTAGAAACCACACCCAACCCCTGAAGGTCAAAGGCTACATTCAAGGATCAGATGAGGCTGCCTTCCTAGAAGGGACCCTGATAACCTGGCCTCACCTGCAATTTTGTTTCAAGATGTTCGGTAGAGGATTCTAAGACCTTAGGCAAATCTTCTCACAGCGGTGTTGTGAGACCCTTCCTGGGGCAGGTTCTGTGGCCGAGCAGTCTGCTTGACTGCCTGGCGAGCATAGAGGCACTCATTCCTGCCTTTAGTTTTGCATAAATACATGTGACTCAACTTGGTCCTCCACTTAGAGTTATTGAATTTTCAAACAAGAAAGTAGCATAAAGATTACCTATCAAAATCTTTTTCACTTGAAAGATGAGGGCAGCAATCCCCAAAGTGGATAAATGGCCTCTGAAGCTAGGTCATTCAGCAAGTTAGTGATTCTATAGTCAATTTCCCTTTGGGCAATTATCCATTCCTGACTCTTCCCCATCCTTCTCCACATCCTCCTCATAATTATCATCACTACCATCACCATCTTGGGGTTCCTTGAGTGTGCTATCCATTGCTCCTGCATAACACATACAGTTCCATCAGCATTCGGTGGGAAGGACTCAGCAGTTTTTATCCTTCCTGCATAATGAAAAGACCTCTGGATTTGGAAGCGCACACACTTGGATTTAAAGACAAACTCAGCCCTTTACTTTCCTCTGAGTGACCCTGAATGCCACTTTATTCCTTTGAGCCTGTTTACTTGTCTACAAAATGGAGACAATAATGTCGGCTTTAGAGTTCCTAGGAGACCTAAATGGGAGTGATACCATTAGTGTCTACTGCCTGGTGCATGATAGGTCCTCAGTAAATGGGGCTTGGGATCACTGTTAGTATTGCTATTATTACCATATTTTCAGGAGGCTTGAGTTTGAGTCCTGGCTCTGTAATCTAAGCTTGGGCAAGTCAGTTCCTCTCTGAAAGCCTCATTTGTAAACTGGGGAATGGCAACAGGTTCTCTCTAAAGCTCAGTGCAAATACTTTGTCATACAGTGGTTCTCCAGCTTTGGCATACCTCGATCACCTGGAAGTCCCGTGCCTAGAGATTCTGATTCCGTAGGTCAGAGAGGAGCCCAAGAGTCTGCATGTTTAACAAGGACTCTAATTGGGAAAAATGATAATACTCACGTGGTAGGATACTGGTGAGGAGCAAATGAAATCATATAGTTTTAGCATAGTTTGCCGCACATGACAGTTACCCAATGAATTGCCAATTGGTGTTATTCTTCTTTCCCTTTGTTGCTTTGTTTAGCACGTATCCCCAGTTGGTAAGCTAAGTTTGGGTCATAAACAGGACTCTACCATATGTGAATTAGATGCAAATATCGAAAAATTAAGAGATTCCTGGATTCTTTTGAAGTCCCAAGAAATCTGGCAAAATCGAGCTTGCCACAATTTTCAGTGGCTGTCCCTGGAAGTTGCTACCTATTTGAACCAGTCCCCACTCACTCTGTTCCGCACATTTATTTGTTTGTCCCCTGTAGGCATCTGGGTGTGTAGATTCTTGCTATAGGATCTAATTCAGCCTCTCTATCCATAGTTTTAGAAGAACTGAGAGACTATCCCTTTCATGGTGTTATTCCAGTTATTCTAGATCAATTAACCAGCTGTCCATGGGCAGAGTCACTCCCCGCCCCCGCCCCACCACCATCACAGCTCCTTCTGAACCTGCAAAAATAATGGGCAGAGTAGTTTGTCTTTATAACTCATATGATATAGTGGCATAATTTAGGATGAGTTCCAAGGGGGCAGCGTTATGAAAGTCTACTGAAATACTTTGCCAGGGAACCTAACCCAAGCTGAGATGTTGCCTAACAGAATCAAAGCAGGGTTTAAAGTCAGCTGCTGCCTTTATTACACACTCAAAACTTGGCAGAGGAAGTTCTTTGGGTTGGGACCACATGAAAGAAATCCGGGCAAGTGAAGGGTGGTTGAAGAGAACAGATGGGCTTGGACATCTTACACCACGGTAGTAATGCTCTGACTTCCAAAGATACCTGCTTGGATGCTCCGAAAGTTATCATCATCTTTGTGGTTTTTTTTTTTTTTCTTCGCTAGCTACGGGTGTCACACATGAAAAAAAAATGAGGCAAGAAAGGGCTTTATACAAAGGTATTGAGGCCACATTTGTCAAACCCAGAATCCCACGTAGATTTGGGAACTATGTTTCAAGCTGAGCTCAAAACTTTCAAGTCTCAAAAGTGCTACTTACCCCAAGTAAAAGGCAATTTTCCAGCTCAAAGAAAGGCAGTTCTGCAAGGTTCAGGAAAAAAGGTCAGAAGACTCCTTGTACATCAATCAGCTCCTGGAAAACAACATGTCAATGAGTTAAGTGAACACGAATCAGGCACATATGGATTGAATTTCCCTTGAAATACTCCTGGGGTCCAAGTTTAAGGAGTAGAGTGGAGGAGGGGTATAAAGTCTTAAGAAAATCTCATGTATTCTTCTGCAGACCCCAAACATATGAAAATGCTTCCAAGATGTCAGATGGCCAGGCTGCAAGTCCTGTTGGCCCAAATCAATGTTAAGGCCAGCTGACCTTTGCTTCTTGAGATGAGAATGTATCTAAAGCCTAAACAATAGCCCAGGACTTCCCTGCCTTGGTTTCAACTTCACTTCATGGCATGGAGATAGGGAGATCTGGTAGAGGGTGGCTTTGAAGTTCCCGGGAAAGGAAATAGATTTATTTCGGAGAAAAAAAATGAACTGCAAGAAACATTCAAGTTTACTGGTCGTTACTGCCAGTAGCCTACGTTTCTAAGTAAGTAAATCAACCCTTCTATGCTTTCTTTCCTCCTGGAATCATAAGAAAAGCAAGTGGGAATTAATATAGATGTGGGAGAGAAAAGCAAGTGTAAGAGAATTTTCCTAAGACCATTCCACATGGAAGTATGTAACATTGTGGAAATATGCTTTATAAATAGAGGTTCTCATAAAATCTTAAGAAAGAGAACAATGCAGCATTGAAGTCTATTCTAGCCCCAAACACTAAACAAAAATGTAATGGGTAAATAACATTTAGATTTTTCATCTCATATAAGGTTCATATACATGGGGACTATTTAAATCTGTTTGTACATGAAACTTTAAGAATTCACCATTGACAATAAGCTAGTCCATCATATCCACATGGACCAAAAATTGATTACTACCAACCCTTTTCTCAGACAGCTTCATAGAAAACTTAAACTGAGAATCAGACATTTAAAACTCTTTAAAAGGAAACCTGTTGAGAAACAATATGGTTCAAATTTTTTGTTTTCTATGGCATTTTTGTAGTCAAACTATAATTTCTCTTTAGGAAAAGTACCAAACTAGAAACTTCTTGGGCGGCGGTGGCAACCGTTGTGGACTTTTTCTCCTTTTTCTTTTCTTTTCTTTTTTTTTTAAGGCAGGAGGTAATCAGAGATAAATGTTAATGGGATTTTTTTAAACAAATGATGCACTGTCAAGAGAAAAGTTTTTCACAATTGTCAAATTGTGTAGACAGTGTTCAAATTGCTCATTCATTATCAGTAGCACCACCAAGTTGAAAACACACTTTTTCTCGTCGGCAGTTGATTGATGCACATTACTCATATCAGGCTAATGGCACTTTATTTTCCAACAGTAGCAAGTAATGAGTGACCTTGAGTGCATATTGTTTTCCTGCAAGGGTTTGTTGCTCTGCTTCCTTCATAAGCACCCCAAGGAAACAAGGCCCCTGTATTGGTGTTTTGCAGCAAACCTCATTTCTTTCATGGCTTTCTGTAAAAGAATTTGATACAGGGATAGAAGCTAACCTCAGTGAGTAAATGAAATATTGATCCATGCTACTCTGGCCTTGCCTTCACCTTGTCCCAGGGCGGTGAGTTACTGACTTTTCCGTTTTGGCTGTAATAGGAATTATTACAACAGGCCTGTGCAAGTAATTACTTGGCATGGTAAAAAAGGAGAGTCCATCATATATTTCTGTAGAGACGTTAGTTTCCATCAGCCCAGCAGTCTGCTTTTTTGGCTCTGTCTTTCCTACTCTTGATTCAATTCTTTTAACCATCATTAATCACAGTCCTTGTCAGCAGAAGTTTATCAAAAGTATTAAGTGAGCAAGGTTGCCTGGCCTCCTTAAAAAAAAATCAGCCAACACGGGGCAGTAAATTTCAAAATATGGAAGGTTGGTTCCGTGATATATATGAGTGTCTCTTCAGCTAGAATGAGCCGTTTGTTTTAGTGATAGATATTGTAGTTTGAGCTGTGATAGAATCCTTCTCAAGTTTATGTGTCGTGGGCTATCGTTTATGAGAGACCATGTGTTTCTAAATGGTGAAGGTCAAGGCTGATGGCAAAAGTAAAAGCAGTGGTGATTCATTAAAAATAGTTAATAGGGCCTGTGGCTGACAGGGATAAATAGGAACATGTGGCTTGCCAAGCCACCGGTACCCAAATTGACATTGTGCTTTTGGTCCCAACTCACCACTTGCAATTGCCAGACAGCTGTGAGCCGACGAACAGACAGTAGGCAAAGTCGCCTCTTGTTAACAACAGATGAGGAGAAACTCTTTGGAAACACAACTGCAGATGATCCGTTGAAACTCATTTCCCTTCACTTTGGCATGGCTAATATTTATTTTTAAACTGGTACTGATTTTTTTGCTGACCACAAATACGTTCATCATATGGAATTCAAATACCGTAGAAACATGCGATGTAGAGAATGAAAACTTCTCTGTTGTATCTGAAATGTTTAATTTCTTTAAAAAATGATCCGAAGCAAAATAGGGCATAATGCTAGGATCTGATAAAGCTGGGAGACGGTTCCACGAGCATTCTTATGTGAGTTTATATTCTATCCCTGTCTGTTTGAAATAGTCACAGCTAAGTTATTTTTTTTTCCATTTCAAAACTATGTGAAGCCCCCACCCTGAATCCCACCTTCTAGAGACAACCAGTTTTATCAGTTTGTGTCTATCCCTCCACATATGTATGGTAAAGTAAAATGTATATATGCATATGCACATACCTAAAGAAATAATATATTCCATGTAATAATTGAATATATGTAATATACGTTTAAACATTAGGTTATGTTATGACACAGGTTCACAACTTGATTGAACAAAATTCTAATATTTAAATGTGAATATTTGATTAAACTCATGGACTCATTCATTCATTCAGAAAGTATATCAAATGTTACCCTCTGGCAAAATATATGCAAATTTTGAAGGGAGCATAAGAGCCAGAGGTGCCTTTCCAGTTTGCATTCAGCATTTATGTACTAAGTGCCTGCTCCGAGTATAACATTAGTTCTCCTTGCAAAACTTCCTGCCTAATTTGGAAGCTCCTAAGAACTAGAAAACAAAAAGGATTTTGCTGATTAAGATCAATAGAATTTGATGATCCATTTCAGAAGTGTAAATCAACAAAGGAATGTGTGGAAGTGGATGTAGCCTTAGGCATTTTCCAAATGAGCAAGTATGGATTTTCTATATATTACTTCTAATGAAGAAGGTTTTAAAAACAAGACTGTTTGGGGATTTGTTGGGGTTTTGTTATTTGGGTGTTTTTTGTTTTTGTTTTTCCCTCTATCTGAGAAGTCAGTGAAAAATGGCACAGTGGCTTGAAATAATGCTAGGAGATAAACACTTTCACTTTTCACTTTAGATTGCCTCTTTTCCCTAGAAAAACAAATCATCTGGGATCGTTAGAGCGATTGCTGCCTCTGATGGAAAATGGTAAGAACCGAGTGACACGGGGAAACAAGTTTCTGAATTCATTAGGCAAGTTTCAGAGCAAGTTTTTGTTCAGTAAAACAAAACCAAAACCAAGAAACAAACCCAAAATTTTGTGTAAGGATATAAAATGGAAGGAAAACATAAGTAGGGGGGAAAAAGTAGAAGGAGGTGGTCTTTGACCTCTCCGCTTGCAAGCAGAGCTTTATCTGCCCCTCCTGCTCCTAGGCAGCTCCAGACTGCTCTGCTTGCCTTTGCTGTCTGGAGAGCAGTCCTGACCAGAAAACACCAGTCTCACAGAATGAACCATCCCTTTCCATGATGTGAAAAGGTACAGGTAATCCCACAGTACAAAGAGGGTGGGGTTTGCAAACCAAGTCCTCACCCTAAACTTGAATTTTTTAAACCATTAAAGTTTGGGGGCTACAGTCACTACAGCAAAACTTCTGGGCAACAGCAGTACATTCAGTTGAGAAGTGTCCAGCAAGAAGATAGAGCAGCATCGCAGACTAACGTGTTTACAGGGGAAAAGCACTTAGCATCAAATCCGCGAGAGAGGACCTGGGAAATGCGTTGTGCTTTATTCAAGGCCAAATGGCTGTGGGCACAGAGGATGTTTTGGATGCCATCATCCTGAGGAAGACGTTCACAGTGGTTACAAATTGACTTTTTATGGAGAAACTAAGACTATTTCTAACCTATTGCACTGATATTATATTTAGTTAATATTTTATGAAAGAAAAGTCCTCCCATTAGAGGTAGCAAATTGCTTTATAATTATAGTACTTCACAGAACAGACTGTCTGCTTCATTTTATGACAAAAGCACAAAATACAGCCGCCTTTCCCACATAACTCCTTTTTGGAGCCTTTGTGGTAAGTGACTTCCCTCGCATGATTTTTTTTCTTTGTTTCAAATATTAGTTTAATTTGAACAGAAAATCACGTAGCATATTTGGTGGATTAATGAAATATTGATGTGAGAGATTTCACTGACGCAGGGCAGGAACACACTGGGGAACAGAGGTGAACACAGATACTTTCTTCATCTTTCAGACTCTGGTCTGACTTCATGCCAGTAGGACAGTGACTACAAGCCATTAAACATGATGGCTATTTGGGGATCATGACTGTAATGAATTGGTGGGAAGAACAGCATAAAAATTTCATCGGAGTATAGTGGTACCTGGTTAAGCATCTGACTCTTGATTCCGGCTCAGGTCATGATCTCACAGTTCATGAGGTTCGGCCTCGTGTTGGGCTCTGTCCTGACAGTGTGGAGCCTGCTTGGGATTCTCTCTCTCCCCCTCTCTCTCTGCCACTTCCCTGTTTGTGCACCTGTGTGTGTGCATGCTCTCTCCCCCCCTCTCTCAAAAATAAATAAATAAACTTAAAAAATTTTTCATCAGAGAGTATAGACTGAATAGGAACGGGGATGGGGTTAGTTTCTCTTTCACCACCTATTTTTCTGCTTTTCTCCATCATCTTCAATGAGAAGTAGCAGAGCTAAGTTCCTAGCGGACAAGGAACATGTTGTATTTATTTTTGTATTCCGGAGAACATCACATGGTTGGCGCTAAATAAATGTTGCCATGAAAATGCCTCCCTTTGATTGAAATGTGCTGTGTAGCAGAAGCTGTTAGTGCTCTGACATATCTTGTTGGCAATCCTCATTCCCGTGCACACCAATGGAGTCTTACTGCAGGCGCCTGGCACTGTGTGTGGAGGGGCTTTCTCTAGCCGCTGGAGCATGCTCCACCTCCAGCCAACTGGGATTGGCTTGGGGAATGAATGTCCCAAGAAACAACTCTTAACCAGTGATGAATTGATTCAGTGAACAAGCGTTCCTTCTCCTCACCCCCCTTAGGTTGGACAACTCAAAAGTGTATTCTATAGACTTTCTCAGTTACCCGCACAGCAATTTACCCTGAACTCCAATTACCCAGTCATCTGGTCCTGAATATTCCCTGTTGTCAATTCCTTTTCTTCTCTTCTTTGTTTCAGTTCCTCATACCCCTACTGGTGGTTCCAGGGATCGCTCTCCAATAGACAGGAGTTTATCTGAGTTTAGCACTCAAGTAGCACTCAAATCCTTATCTCAGGTCATGCTTCGGTGAGACCCAAGCTAAGACATGCTGCTATTCCAAGACATCAGGATAATCAGTTGATAAGAATTGATGGAGTCTCTTTTGTGTGCCTAACCTTGTGCTGTGTACTAGGAGGCTATTAAGTCATTTAAGATATTTACTCTTATACTGTTCAGAAATCCTTTGCAATTAGCTTGGAAGAAAAGACATACACATTTAAAACAATTAGTGGACCAGACATAATTATACAGAGCTACAATAAAGTCCAAAATGTGTTTTACGGATAAGTGGAGACAAGGGCAGTGGAGCAAGGTTCTACATGTGCAGTGTGGTTGAAAGTCAGAAAAAGGACGTTTGACAAGGAAGGAAGCAATTTGGAGCTGAGGTTGTACTGGATTCAAAGAGGATGGTGCATTTAACAAGTACAGGAAGGGTAGGTCTCCAAGCATAGCGTTCTGCATGTGGTGAGAACTCAGTAAATGCTGTGTGGATGGAAAAAGGTGCAGGCAAATGAATTAGTCGTTAAATTCAGATGAGCTATGCTATGTATTACTTTTACTAAACTTTTGATTTGTGTTATATAAATGCATAAGTACAATCATCTCTTATATGCTGGAATTTTATTTTAAGTATTTGCCTTCCCACTTTTTTTCACTTTCTCTACTCCACCTACATCATCTTGTCTCTCTCTTTCAGGAGCTCTGCCATTCTGTAGCTGGGTGACCATAAGGGAGTTATTTAATCTCTTTAGTCTCAGGTGACTGATCTGTAAAATGTCCAAGATATGGTTTATTTGACCAGGGTCTCCCCTATTCAAAGAAAAAAAATAGAATCCCAACCTCTCTCTGTTGTTTTGTCCTCAACTTTATCCTATAGACTTTTTTTTAAAGTTTCTTTATTTATTTTGAGAAAGAGAGAGAGAGAGAGAGAGCATGAGCAGGGGGAGGGCAGAGAGAGAGGGAGGGAGAGTGAGAATCCCAAGCAGGCTCTGTGCTGTGCTGTCAGTGCAGAGCCTGATGCAAGGCTCAATCTCCTGAACCTTGAGATCATGACCTGAACCAAAATCAAGAATTGGACACTTAGCCTACTGAGCCACCCAGGTGCCCCTATCCTAGAGACTTTTACTGCTGAGCCCCGCAAAATATTGGAGTTTGCCATTACTGGATTAGATGACATATAAAATTCTTTTTAACTCTAAAAAAGCATACCGAACCAAGCAAAATCATGGACCCACAATTGTGTGGCCTTGAACAAGTCACTTAATCTCTCTGAGACTCAATTTCTATTTTCAAAAGATGAGGCTATTGCTCTTGTACTAGAGATAATTACGTAAAGCACTTGGCTCATGAATGCTCAGAGAATTGTACATTTTTCCATTAACTATATTGAGACAGAATTTACATAAAATAAAAAGCATGCATTTTAAGGACACAGTCTGATGGGTTTTGAAACATGTGTACAACTATGTGACTGGTCCCGTCAACATGCAGAACATTTTTATCACCTCAGAATGTTCTCTAGTGCGTCTCTGCAGTCAATCCACCCTTTCACCTCTGGCTCCAAGCAAGCACTGATCTGCTTCCTGTCACTATAGATTAGATATGTCTTTTTCTAGAGTTTTAAATAAATAGAATCGTAGTGCATGTGTTCTTTTATGTCTGACTTCTTTCGCTCAGCATAATGTTTCTGTGATTCATTCATGTTTTTGTGTGTATCAGTGGTTTGTTTGTTTTTAATACATCATAGATCTTATTTTACTAACCGAGAAAAAAATGTTTTTTCTTTCTAGGGGCCTTTGGGCATGATCATATTTTGCAGATATAACTGTGAGTGATGGGTGAATTATAAATAGATTTAGATGATACCTATGATAATAATATGTAAGTATTTTTCTGAGGAATTTATTAATAATAATAATAATAATAACTAATATTTATTAAATATTTATTTTGTAACAGACACAGAACAGAAAATAGGGAGTGTATTAGTTATCTTTTGCTGTGTAACAAACTAATCCAAACTTTGTGACTTTAAATAATAAACATTTATTATCTCAAAGTTTCTGTGGGCCAGGGACTCAGAAATTGCTTAGAGGTGATTTTAGCTCAAGATTTCTTATGAGGTTGTAGTTAAGATGTTGGCTAAAGCTGCCATCATCTAAAGGCTTGACTAGGACTGATGTTTCAGCTGCTTAGCGGGCTCACTTATGTGGCTAGCAAACTGGTGCCAGCTGTTGGCAGGCAGTCTCAGTTCCTCCCCCTGTGAACCTCTCCAGAGGGCTGCTCGAGTATCTTCTCCATGTGGATGACGTTGCCCAGAGTGAGTAATCCAAGACAGAGCAAGGATAGGCTGCAATGCATTTTATGACCTAAGCTCAAAAATCACATACTGTCACTTCCCTGTATTCCACTAGCTGCACAAATCGATCCTATGCAGTGTGGGAGGGGATGGTTGGGTCCCCCAAAAGATATGTGGGAGTACTAAACTCTGGTACCTGTGAATTGACCTTGTATGGAAGCAGGGTCTTTGTAGAAGTAATTAAGATTAGTTTGTACTGGACCTGGCGGGACTTATTTGGAGACAAACACCAGGAAAGAAGACTATGTGAAGACAGAGGCAGAGATTTCAGGGAGGCATCTACAATCCAAGGAGCATCAAATATTGTTGGCAACCACATGAAGCTAGAGGAGGCAAGGAAGAATTCTGTTTTAGAGCCTTCAGAGGGAGCATGGCCCTGCCAACACCTTGATTTTGCATTTCTATCTTCCAGAACTGTGAGATCATAAATTTCTATTATTCTAAAGCCACCCAGTTTTTGGTAATTTGTTACGACAGTCTTAGGACACTAATGTAGGGACTACATAATGGCATGAATACCAGGGGGTAGGGATTATCTGGGGCTATTTAAGAGGCTGACTACCACATAGGGGTAGAATCTACTTTGACAGAGTTGTCAGGGGATGTGATAAAATTTAGACTGATACCTGCAGAATGAGGAAGTAGGTGAAAAGTAGGAGAAACATTTCAGGCAGAGGAAGCACCTTGTGAAGGCCTAAGGAGAAGAAGAGCTTTGTGTGTTTGAGGAATAGAGAGAAGGTTCATCTTGATTGTTCCCTATTCAATAAAGGAGACAGACACACAAGCAGGTTGGAAAGATGAGCAGAGGCCAGATGATGCTGGGCTCCCCGACCAATGGAGGGAGTCTGGATTTTATTCAAAAGGCAATAGGAAGCGGCATGCTTTTTATTTTAAAAGATGACTGGCCACCATGTGGACAAAAGAGTGAAGAGAGACAAGAGTGAAGTAAGAAGACCAACTAGGAGACTCGAAGAAATCTAATAAGTTGGTTGAGGGTGAGGGACTGAAGACCAAAGGAAGTACATAGATGATTAGAGATATGGATTGGTGCTCAATCCTAGGATTTACTCATTAGATATGGAGGATAGGGATGCAGATAAGGAAAAAGAATCAAGGATGATGCCCACTGAATTCAGAATATTTGTTCTCAAGTAATTGAAAATCCAGTTAATTTTAAATATGAGCTTTATCCAGAAGGGGATCTTCAAACTCAGAATTCTTTGTCATTTCCTATTGCTTATAGGAAAAAATCCACACTCCTTGGCACAGTGTAAGGCCAGTCTCAATCAATCTTTTGCTTAAATGGCCAGCTTCAGGTCTTCATCTACATTTACTCCTTCCGAGCTGTTCATCATTCTAGGAACATTGCATGCCTACAAAACACATTCCATTCCCTCTACCTGGAACGTCCTTCCAGCTCACATCCATGAAGCCGTCCACATCAACAAGGT
The DNA here is from genome assembly GCF_024362965.1 of Panthera pardus. Lineage (NCBI taxonomy): Eukaryota > Metazoa > Chordata > Mammalia > Carnivora > Felidae > Panthera > Panthera pardus. The sequence continues at coordinate 30,426,655 of NW_026526677.1, read as the reverse complement.
GTTTCCACACCCCCCTACTTCATTCACATATCATCCTGCATACTCTTTCTTTGTTCTTCCCCCCCCCCCATGCCAATTATCTATCCTGTCATATGTTATAGTTCTGTATGTCCCATTAACCATGGGCCTCCTGAGATCAAAACAACCAATTGGATTCTTATTTTACATTTGTATTTGCTCTTAGCACTATCTCTGGCACATGGTAGAGACTCAATGTTTCTCAAGTGAGTAACAGAAGTCAGGGAAGGATATATGACAGTTATGGGTAGATAGAATTATTTCTGATGAATATTGGGATACCATGCTTTCTTCCTAAATTAGAATCAAAGAGCCCCAGAGCTCACCAGAAAAGAGAAATGTGATTCACACATTTACTAAATTATTTGTTTGACAAATAGTTACTGAGCACCAATTATGCATCTATCACGGTATTAAGGGACCATAACAGGAAATAGGATCAAAAAGTGCTCAATTCTCATAGATATTAAATTCTTTTGAGAAGAGATGAACAATAATCAAGTATATAGAAAAGCTGAAGAAAGTAACTTCAGATGGTAATAAGGGCTGTGAAGAAAAGAAAACAGGGATGATATGGTTGGGACTGTGCAGCAATTTCTGGTGGATGAGTAGAGGATTGGAGCAAACTTCTTGAGCCAGTCTTGCGAAAATCTGGGAGAAAAATTTTCTAGTGAGATAGACTGACTGCAAAGGCCCAGAGGGGTACCAGCATGATGTGTTTCTGGGGGAAAAAAAAGTCAGTTATATACACTAAGCTGTACTTCCAAATGCCATGAAAGGTTTTACACTTAGGAAAATCAAAACAAAGAAAATCGTTAATATATTTTGAAACAAATTTAAAATGTCATTAATATCATACAATATCTATATCTGTAACCCATTATATCTATCTTTCATCTATCTATCTATCATCTATCACCTAGTCCCCTTTCTTAACTTGTTATCTTTCATTGCCATTAAATTTCTTTTAAAAACATTTTAATGGCTGTATAGTATTTGTGTCAGGTTGTAACTATAGTTTAATCAACTCTATGATAAACATAGATAAACAAAGTTCTATGGGAACCATTTTTATTTGTAAAAATTTTGCACATACATGATGATTTTTCTCGTGACAAATTTTTACAAGGGAAACTGCCGAAGTTTCACCCACATGACCAGTTTGCCCTTCAGAAAGTTTGTAACAGTTTACTACCTCCCCCAGGTGTGTGCAGGCAAGTAGGCTTCTTTAGTGGTGATAATGGAGGTCAGATGCCTGGTTAGAGTTAGCATGCTTTGTATCATGTGAACAAAAGGAGAATCGTGCAAGTTAGTCCCAAGCAAAGCTGCAAATGTGATTGGAGCTGCCATCATTCAGGTTGCCTCCGTGGGCAACTTTCCATTAGCAGTTATTTCTACAATCATTGGGGCTAGAGGTGCAGCCCTGAGCCATTTGAAGTAGCTCAAAATCAACAAACCATTCTCAGTAGGCAGAATGAGAGGAATCTCATCTAATGACATGCCCCCATGGCTGTTTTCTGATTCAACTATCATTTTTTTTAAAAGCATCTTACCTAGACAAGGTCTAAGAGCCCCTAAGCTTTGCCAAAATGATCACCAATACTATAGGAAGTGGCCAATTTATGCCAAAAACATCACTGAGGGTTCAAAGAAGCAGACATTGCTAAATCTACCAGTTTCTGCTTTTTAGTGACTGTCTCCACAAAACGCTGGGGCATTCACTGCCCTCACAAAAAAAAAAAAAAATACAAAAACTGTATATATGAATAGGAAAAAGTAATTTAAATGCATTGCCCCTGAAAGTTTAAAAAAATTAATAGTAAAGTCATTTAAATTGTTCCTTACAGTCATGGAAACTTACAAGTAGGAGAGTTTGGGGATATCATCCTAACTTATGATATTTTACCTTTGAAGAAGCAAAAGCCCAATTTTACATAAAAAATATTTTCGGGAATCTTGATTTGATAGTAATAAATCTTTTAGTATGCTGTGTGAGAACATACATCATGACAAAAATTTTATGAATTCAGAAATAATTTTTAAGTTTCTTTTAATATTACAGAAATAAATCTGCACACCTGTGAAACAGAAGCATGTGTATAAGCAAAACATATGACTTACTCAGCCTACAACAGTGCACAGATCACTTGCAATGAACTACCAGCCCACTTCTTGGCCCTTCTCCACCTGAGGAGTTTGTTGGTTACAGTTTAGTAATAGTTGTTTGTAACTTTACCAATGAGGAAACTAAAAGTGCACGAAGGCCTTGTGAATTCTCCAAATCACAGTGAGAAAAGTACTAGAGGTGGAACCAGAATGCCTGAGTTTTCCTCTGAGCTCTTTCTTGGCCTGAGTTGGAACCACAGCTAAACCACTTATTACCAGTGTGATCTTGGGCAGGTCACTTCACTAAGTTTATTACCTTCACACATGAAATGAATATTCAGTCATACTATTCACGTGGATGTCTCCTCTGAAAGCACGATGCCTGAAGCAGAAAACAAGTCTTCTGTACACAGACTACTGATGATGATGAGGAGGATGATGATGATAATGATATTGATGATTTCCACTTCCACGATATCCCTGCTTCAGGCTTTGTGACAAACAAATTGAAGAGTTCCAAACTTTCTTCATGATTTCCCTGCCAGGACTCTTTGCTTATCAATTTTTTAATTACCGATGTAACCCCATATAATTTGGAGCTGCAGAGATGCCTTTTAATCTGGGGAGTGGGGGTGGGGTGGGGAAGCAGTTCCTTCTCTGTAACTTACAAACTAACCTTGCCTCCTGGGTGTTTACATAAGAACACAAATTTATTTGTCAAGAAACTATGGGAATAAGTTGCCTTTAACTCTTCTACAGTTATGTGAATGGGTTTCCATCATTTGTACCTACCTCTGCAGAGTGATAGTTATGTAAAAGTGAAACTTCGTGTGTTTGCACTTGTAGGATCATGAACTCAGATGGAAAAATTGTTATTATTTCCGCTATAAAAAATGGTCTATTTGCTGGGTTTTCATTTAAACACACTGTTAAAGTAAAACGAACAAAAAAACACAAAACAGCAACATCCTGATTTCTCAACACTTCCATTAGAGCAAAGAGAAATTCAGAGATCCTCTTTCTTCCCCTGCTGTCTTTTTTGCTGTTATGATCATTAGGAATACGGTACAATGAAAATATTGCCCTGAAACAAATTATAGTAGGAGATAAGAATTTTATTACATTTTGTAAAGGACTATGAGAGTTTATTTCAAATTGCTTTTCTATATTCACAAATGACAACACATTTCGTGCTTTTCTCCTTGGACCACACGTGTGTATCACATATTATCATATACATCGGGGAAGTTCTTGCTCAAGACAAAAATAGGCATAAGAAAGAGAAGTTTTCACTATTGCTTTGATGTAAATCTTAAACAAAACTGACACCAGTCACCTTGGCTAAAAGCCCCCTGAATCTGTTGCAATAAAAGTTGTTTGCCAACAGAGGACATGATGAGCTCCACAGTGAGAGGGTCACAACCTGAATCAACGTAAAAATGGAAAGAGAGGAAAGAGTGTGAGCTAGTGGAGAAAACGTCCCAGCTATGCATCCACAAGAAAAAGACTGTGTCTTGACTCGAACATAGACTGTTTGATCTTGGATGAGTCACTTAACCTCTTGGAACATTTTTCCTTATTTATGAAGAGCCAGTTTTGCCTCTCAGGTGAAAGGGTTTTGTAAACTATGCAAGTTCACAAAATTATGCAAGCAAATTGAAAACTATTTAAAAACCTCTCTTAATTTGTTTTCACATGCCAAGGAAGAAATTAATAAGACATAAAAGGAGACTCAACTTTAATTCCTTATTTCCACGCATGGTGAAATAGGCATCATCTGAGAGAGAAAGAAAACAATGCTTTTATTCTTGCATCATGAAAACACAAAAATAAGATCTCTCTCTCTGCACATTGTGATCTAATCGTACTTTGCTGTATTTAATTTCCTTTAGAGTGGACATTCTTATCTGACTGTCAAAGGTTAGGGTCACGATGTTGAAACTCTATATTCACTTTTATCTCCCACCTCTCTAACAATCTGCTTGATGCAATCAGTACCAGGACTGCCTTATCTGCCCTCTAAAATATTTTTCTGTTAATCACCAGGTAATTCAATTGAGACAGTAATTGCTTCTTAAAAATAACTGAATGTATACAGTTTCCTTTTTGATGTATACCAATACCCAAATGATAACTGCTATCTGTTTGCATATATCGCTCTGTGACCTTTTAGAAATTATCAGCAGCTTTCAAAACATTACTTTTTACAGAAATTTTTAACATAGATGTGCTAAGCCAGTGCCATAAGAACATAGGGGGGTTATTTCTTAATTTTAAACTAAAGATCAACTTTTGAAAAAAGTCTTTTATAGGTGTGATCAGGCTGGAGATCAGGCATGGTAAGAAATGTCCCTTTAACAAGAGTCTGAATTTTTTCATGTTCGTCACTGTCATCAGTGACATTTAATTTAAATCTCTGATTGGTACCTGAGGTCCCCGGCCTCTGGGGTACATGTTACCTTCTGAACGCTGTTTCAGAAGGACTCTAGCGGCTGTGTGCTTACAATAGCACAAAAGGGAGGATTGGAGAGTAAGTCTTACTGATGAGTTCCACAATAAAACGCAGATACAGGGTGTTTTCTCAGTGATGCTTGCATGCATTTAGCTCACGGGGTGACACTCAGGGCTGCTAGACCGCCAGCCGGTGTGTGCTTGGTGGCAGCACCCACATGTTATAACCCAGCACACACAGCCCAAATCATCACCGTGTGATTTACCACTGAATCAGACTACACTTGTTGCTTTTAAGAAGAATGGTGCCTGTATGTAAAAGCCATGAAGCAAGCACTGTTGGGCGCACTTGGTGGCTTATTCATTATTCTGTTTGGTGAACTGGTGAGGTAGACGAATAAAAAGAGTTATTGTTCACATCTCCATGTGATTTGACTCAGGCATGTTTAAAGGGTACCTTTTGTACCAGGGAGATGAAGATTTGATCTTGCACTGCTCCTAAAGTAAATATTTATACTTAATTTGATCTAAATGAACATTGGACTCTACTATTATTTTTTTTTCCTGGTATTTTCTCTTCTCATTAAAATCTCTGATGCTGCTTTGTCATAGTTTCCACCCGACTCAGGGGCTCATGCTCATTATACACTGGCTCTGAGTTTTGGGACAAAGGTCATTTAAAGAAGAGAAAATCATGCTAAATACAACTTGGGGAGAAAATTTGAATATAGCAACAACCACAAACCTGTTATAAATATAATGAGTTTTGACTACTTTTTCTCTAGAGAAAAATTCAAGACATCAAAGAAAATTCTTTAACTAGAAAACTTTTATTTCATAAAACATTGTCTTTCAACTTCTTACTGATTTGTCTTCTTTTGGAAATGTAAGCAATTGTTTAATGACATCCTGATTCTTTATGAAGCCTCAAGCCAATTGCATCTTTCTAAAATATATTTACTTAATGGAGGGCTGGAGATGGGAATGTGAAGAAGATATAAATAAAATTTAAAATTCATTGGGAAAACAGAATAAAAGCCATTTAAACGTGAAATCAGTTGCAAGTGACAAGGTGAGAAAACAGGAGGTGAGCTATATCTTTTATAGAGTCAGATACATAAGTTGGATTGGAATAATGAAAAAGATGTAATGGTAGGACTGTGGCAATAAGGCAACACGAATTGCCATTTTTTGAACATTTTCAATGTGCTAGGCACATGCTAACTACAGTCTTTATCTCAGATATAGGTATAGCTAGAGGTGAGCCTATCTGAATCATAATAACTCAACTTCTGAGCCATTTCATTTTATTACACCCTTTCTCTAGCATGTCAGCTATTTATGTCAATTGCATTTACAAAGACTGACATGGATAGTGTGTCGCTAGCACAGTGTTGAGGGCTGAGAGGGGGGCCACCATGACTTTTTTACTGTTCTAAAGTTCAATTTCATGATGCTTTCCCCCAGAGCACTCTGATTTAATGTCCTTGGGAGTCTCATCCATTCAGCTGTATACATTTCATCATTTTCACAATTTTCTTTTGTACTGTTAGGGTTTTGTTTGTTTTGTTTCTGCATTAAAAATGAATTACATAAGGGTGCCTAAGAGTCGGTTGAGCATCTGACTTCAGCTCAGGTCATGATCTCACAGTTCATGAGTTCGAATTACGCATCAGGCTTGCTGCTGAGAGCACACAGCCCACTTAGGATCCTTTGTTCTCCTCTTGCCTTGCCTCTCCCCCACTCATGCTCTCTCTCTCTCAAAAATAAACATTTAGAAAAATGAATTACATAAACATTGTTATAAGTAGTTGTGAAGTGTAGTACTACGGATATGGCACATGAGAGCCATAGAGAAAAAGTGGCCAAGTGATAAATTAATTAATGAAGGTGATGCCTTGTTAGCTTGTATAATGATAATCAATATTAAATATTGAAGAAATTATTATGTATTATTATGAGTTTTGGTGCTCTTTGGGCATAAATGATGCCAATGTTAGAGTTCAGAAACACATACAACTGAATGTTTTTAAAAATAGGGATTCCATATTTATTTCTGAAAATTAACACTTTAAGAGGTAGCAGGCACAGACTCTATAAAACAAGTATTTTCATTTTGCCATATGAGAAAGTAAATTGAAGATAACTTTAATGATGTGCCCAAGGTCATACATCTGGGTAAATAGTAAAATTGTAGTACAAAGTTATTCCTATCTGACTCCAAAAGCTGATATTTTCAAATCCTGCTACGACAAGGATGATGCTTGTCTAACAAACGCCCTGCCTGCCAAATGAGAGTTAGTAAATCTCCTCAAACATTTATGGCATTATTTAGAATAATTTTATTTACTTATTTATTTAAATGTCTATTTATTTATTTTGTGAGAGAAAGCATGCAAGTGTGTGAGTGGGAGAGGGGCAGAGAGAGAGAATCCCAAACAGGCTCCGTGCTGAGTGTGGATCAAGCCCCCACATTAGGGCTTGATCTTAAGTGTGAGATCATGGCCTGAGCCAAAATCAAGAGTCAGATGCTTAACTGACTGAGCCACCCAGAACCCCCTAGAATAATTTTAGAAATTGTCTTTGAGTCCTACCTTTGGAGGCTCTTTATTAAACTCACAAAGTAATATTTCAGTGCTTTATAGCCATCTTTGAACACATCTTGACCATCTATCTTGTTGATAGGAGTTTTTGCAGACTGAAACTTGCAAAACGCCTAAAAGGACACCAAGATTTGGCACTGATGCTATTTTTTTAAAGAATTAGATACAGGCACAAGATACTGAAAGAAGAGTCTCTAAAATGCCTTGAACCATGACAATATTATTGTTTCCCAATTGTAAAAGTCATCAGTCAGCACTTTAAATGGTTAAGTTCTGTGTATCTGTCAAAAAAATAATTTTGTCAATCATAGATTCAAGGATCTTTGCATTTAGAGGTTTTTAAGAGACCACATGATTCAGAAAAGATGCCACAAGGAGGTAAGAAGAATTGTATTTTGCCAGAAATTTTTTCTGAGGAGTAAATCCCATGGGAGACAATGGAATAATGTATTCAAAGTGCTAAGGAAAAATAACTATCGACCTAGAATTCTATACCCAGTTCAATTACCATTTAAGTAGGATCTAGGTCTTTGCTTTTGGGCAAGACCATGAGCCACATCAGGGGACAGAAATTGAGAGCAACAAGGTTTTAGTAGGAAATAGCCAGTGATGCATAGGCCAATTGAATAAACTATTTCTAAGGGAGATCCTGAGATCCTTATTGTCACAAATATATCCTGTCATTTGTGATGAGTTCTTGGTTCAAAATGTTATTTATGTTTTCTTTTTCTACACTCTATCCCCATTTCAAGCAGGAAATCACCAACTCTGTTTATTCTTTCAGGAGAAGGATGTGGTAAATTGCCTACCAAACAGTTTTCATCCTGGATTTTGTTTCTAGAAGGCTAAGACTCTGAGATCAGAAAAGATTCCTGGAAACAAACCAAAAAAATGGGCAAAATATGAGGATATGAGGGAGAAATTCCCTAACTCTCAAAAGAGATACCTCACAACAGTCTCCCCATCCTGCACTCTTGCCTCTCTCATTTCCCATGCTAGGAGAACAGAAGATGGCAGAGAGAAAGAGAGAAAGAAAGATTAAGGGAGGTCTAGAAAACTCAAGGGTAAATTGGAACTCCACTTTGCCTCCTAAAAGAGATAGATATGATGCAAAACCTCTGAGAGGTTGTGGAACTCAATATCAGAAATTGTGCCCTTTCTAGCAATATCACCTACTGGGCAACACATTGTCATAGAGGCTGTGACTGTGGTGGCATAAGCGGAGGGAACCATAGGTAGCCTTCCTGGAAGGTAGAGGGGAGGAAAGAAAATCATAGAATTGCCAGACCTGAAGAATTATGCTGCCTAGTGCGATGGACATCTCACTGGTAATTTGTGTGGGTATATGACCTATTAGCATGGTAGCACACTTCTCCTAAATTCTTGGCACTATGTGTCATTGTAGAACTATGGACCAACCCAACTCTGGGGTTTTGAGAGAGGAGTGGGTGGGTGGCTGAAGAACTAGGCAGGAAAGGGAGGAAGAAAAGCCATAGGACAGAAGTTAAATCTTTGAGAATGAAAAAAAGCATAATTTTTTAAAAGATACTTTTAACACTTATTTATTTTTGAGAGACAGAGAGAGACAGAGCATGAGTAGGAGAAGGGCAGAGAGAGAGGGAGAGACAGAATCCGAAGCAGGCTCCAGGCTCTGAGCTGTCAGCACAGAGCCCCATGTGGGGCTCAAACTCGCAAACTGTGAGATCATGACCTGAGCTGAAGGCAGACACTTAACCTACTGAACCACCCAGGCGCCCCAAGCATAATTTTTGAAAGTGAATGTAATAATTCTTCACATCTGAGGTTGCCAGTGAGATTCACATCCTATACACACTGCCACCTGTCCAGGAGAAGCTTCATTTTAGCTCAGTCGACACCTTGTTCACATTAAAAATAGTCATAGGTTTAAAGATATGATTACCCTCATAATGTGATTGACTTATTTTAATATTCAAATTGCACAACTCTGGACTTCAAGAAAACACGGCAACCTGAGCGTACAGGCACAAAAAATCCTTTTCCTATGAAAAATACTTACAAATGATGAATTAAATATAACCCATGACTGATCTTAAAGAAGGAGAAATCCCCAGGTACCAGAAACAAATAAATAAAAGCCAGTGATGTTTTTTGATGGAACAGCAACTGACAGAAGCCTTGGACCCAGATATTCCTGAAGGCTGAAGACTGGGATTCAGAAGCTCCAGGGGATGTTGGAGACATAGGGTAGGGAAGCTGGAATTGAGTTTCCTCAATGATTCCTGGAGCTTTGATGCATCTTCCAGTTAGGAAAAACAGACTAGAGTAACTCTATCGAGGAGATTAAGAATGTAGCTTTCTAGATCATGGAGGCTTACTTGGGTGAGAGGAAAAAAAAGTTACTGGTGAGATGTGAACCCCAGTTCTGCATGTCACCCTGGTAGGCTGCAAGGAAAACTGAGATGGAAATTAAAATTTTTAAAAAGCCTTGAATGTTCTGACCACTAGGGCTCTGTCAGAAGTGATTATAAAACCTTTTTAAGGACATTTTCACAAGATAAGATTCACAGACTCCTGTTTATAAAAACCAAGCAACAACAATCATCTCAAAAGATGAACTCACAATGAAAAAACAAAGATGAAATAAAAGTATTATAAAGCAGAACCAGGAAATGAAACAAACAAGAGAATTAGCACTTTTGAAAAAAAAAACCCACAAATAAATTAACAAAAAATATATAAATATATTTCCATTGAAATCAAATGCTCATAGAATATTTGCAAAAGGATACATAGGGAACTAGCAACAATTTGCTTGTTTCTGAGTCCTCCAAAAATATAGTTTCAAAAGAAAAAAATATACAAATACACATTATAATAGATTTCCAAATTATATCTCTAGAAATTGATAAATGAAATAAACAAAGATCAATTAAAGATATAGAAAATTGAAACAAAATAATCACTAACTTTGATCTAACGGGCATATAAGGATCCTGTACTCAATAAGCAAAGATTATATACTCTTCCCAAGGTTGTTCGCACATACAAAAATTGATCAGTCATCTTTAGCAAAGGAATCTCAACAGATATCAATGAATTGCCATCCTATAGACCACATTCTATGATATATTAAAATCACAAAACAGGGATGCCTGGGTGGCTCAATTGGTTAAGTGTCCAAATCTTGATTTCAGCTCAGGTCATGATCTCATGGTCCTATGATCAAGCCCTGCATCAGGCTCTGCACTGGTAGCATGGAACCTACTTGGGATTCTCTCTCTCCCTCTATCTGCTCCTACCCAGCTCTCTCTCTCTCTCTCTCTCTCAAAATAAATAAGCAAAATAAAATAAAATCACAAATCAATTATAAAAAGAAGGAAGAAACCAAAATGTTTGGAAACTTCAATAATTCATGCATTAATTCAGAAATCACAGTAGAATTCATGAAATATGTGGAAATAAATGATAGTGAAATCTTTGTGTATCTAAACTGTCAGCATGCAACTGGAGAAATACTTAAAGGGAAGACTAGCCTTAAATACATAAATGTTAAAACTAGAAAGATTGGAAATGAAAAACTTAGCCCAATAAATTAGAAGGAAAGAACAGTGTATGCTGGAATCAAATGGAAGGAAATAGTGCAAGAACTAGCACAGAAAACAAAAAATAGAAAGTTAAAAGCTGAGTCTTTGTAAAGACCAGGAGATATATAAACTGACAAGATTTAGCATGGGAAAAAGAAACAGAATGTAGACAAACAATATTAGGAGTGAAAAAAAGATAATTTTTGACACACTGAAGATGGCTAAGCCAGAAGAAAATATCATGAGAAACTTTATTCTAGTGATACTGAAATATTAGAGTGATAATTTAGCAGAAAAAAACATGAATAAGAAAAATTAAATCAAGAGGAAGAGATTATTGTGATGTACATACAGTCATTGAAGAAACCAAATTAATGAGAACTTTATTCACCAATAAAAGAGGGTCAGACCCAGATAGGTGCCTTCAATATTATAAGCATCACCTTACATGAATTATTCCAAAGATTAGAATGAAGGAAAGCTACCCACCCACTGTTACAGGTCTATCAAAACTGGACACAAGTAGTATTTAGTGCAAAAATTATACAGCTGGCTCATCAATGAACACAGATGCAAAAACTTAAAAAATACATTAATGGAATAAGTACAATGTTGCATTTGAAATACACAATGACTTTGTAGGGTCTATTTTCAGAATACGAAGATGGTTGCCACTACAGATTTGTCAGAACCACATTCAGGGTCAAACAGTAAGAAACTGGTCTAGAATGACTCGAAAAAATAGGCATTTGTTTTACTCATCTAACGAGAAATCTGGAGGAAGATAGTCGTTATTATTGGCTCAATGGCTCATCAATATGCAGCCTGATGATCTGTGATTCTTTAGCCATTTTTTTTCCGTGGTTCTATAAAGGCTGCTGCCTGTTCCAGCTTCAGACCCATGTTCAAGAAAGGAAGAAGGAGGTAAGGTGAAGGGATCTGTCTGCCACATTTTCTTCTTTTCTTTTCCCTGCAGTCCTCCTGGCAGAATTGCACTTACAGGTCTTCAGCCAGACTGGCCAGAACGCCATGTCTAGCTGAAATGGAAAATGCAAAAATAGTGATGAATATAATCATAATTAGCTTCCACCATTTGTGCCCTGAACCAAACCAGGATTCTGTTAGCAAGAACACAGGGAAAGAAGGAATATTGCATCCACTTGTAATCTGCCTTAAATATCTAGCAAAGAATGCATTATATTAACAGATTCAATGAAAAGATTCATATGGCTGTCTCATTAGTGCAAACTGAAGCCTTTGGTAAAATAAAAAGAAACTCTTATTGAACTAGAAACATTAGAAATTTCTTTAACATGACAAAGAGCCCGTATCAAGAACCTTCAGCAAACATCATGTTTAATGCTGAAACTTTAGAAATATTCTCTTTAAAATGAGGAACAAGACAAGGATGCCCATTATCTCCCATATGGCAGGGAATAAATAAATTATAGTCTATTCATTCATTCAGTGAAATGCTATTCATCACTTAAAATGAATGCACTAGATCTTTATCTATCATCATGGATATATCACAAACATATATAAAAATATCCACTAACCAAAAGATATACACTGAATCATGCCATTGATGTACATTTACAAACCTAGACAATATTACTACATATTTTTTATGAACATCTGCATTTGTAGTAAAAATAGGAGCCACAGCACCACTTTATCTAGGGGGAGAAGAAAGGAAAAGAGATAGTTGATAGCCACAAGAAGGGCTGATTTGAAATATTTTATTTCTTTTTAAAAAAACAAACAAGCAAACAAACAAACAAAAGATCTAGGAGCTCCTGGGTGGCTCAGTCGGTTAAGCATCTGATTTCAGCTTGGGTCATGATCTCACGGTTCATGGGTTCAAGCCCCTGGTCAGGCTCTGTGCTGACTGCTCAGCACCTGGAGTCTGCTTTGGATTCTGTGTCTCCCTCTCTCTCTGCCCCTCCTCTACTCATGCTCTGTCTCTCTCTCCCTCAAAAATAAATATTAAAAAGTTTTTTTTTAAAAAAGATCTAAATACGTCTGACAAATATGTCAGAATGTGTTAAATCAGGATTATGGGTACATGGTTGTGTCTTCTATATTATTTTCTGCATGTTTCTGAATGTTTCACATGTTTTATAAGGATAAAAACCTCAAAAATGTCTTTCTTTTGTCCCTGAGGTTCCCAGTCTATGACAAGCCCTAGAATACCAGGAATGTTTTGGTGGTTCGTCTGATGTCTCACGTGAGACAGCCAGCCTGGGAGCTGCAGGGAAGGGTGTGATCTCAGTTGCCCCGTGGGTTGGCCCAGACATTTGGCCTCTCATCTCAGCTAGATACTTACTGAAGCCCCTGAAGATTCTTGCTGCTTCTGGCAGGCCTGGTAAGTTTTCCTAGGTGGGAGGAAGATACTTATCTCTCAATTTCACTCCCCGATGAGCAATTTATACCAAAAATGAATTGCTTTACATCTCAAGTCTTATAACTTTGTACTATGTAACATATAAACCTACTCCCGCCCCTTCCTGCCAGACAGACACTGCCCTTTTCTCCAATGCTGGATCACCTTTCCCAGGTGGGCCAAGCTGGAGAAATCCCAATAGCAATACATAGTGCCTGAAAGCAGTCAATCCCTCCCACCTGTCAAGACCACAAGACTCTAGGAAAGACCCTGATCTTAATGTGGGCAAATGACTATTGGTTCCTTTCAGCTTTTAGGTGCTCTTTGAGCCTGGGGCTCTGGCATCTCTGCTGTCACCTGTACTACCTCCCTTCAGGGAAGTGAGAGAGGAGTTTAGAAGAAACTAGAGGCTCTGTGGAACCATTTGCATTGAACAGGTCTGGCTACATAATTTGTAGGGCTCGTTGCAAAATAAAAATGGGCGCTCCTTGTTCACAAACTGAGCTTGGGGTTCTTCGTGATTGCACAGGTCACACATCCATGGAACTAGTCCTGGCACTTGACTACTTCCTGTGGCTTGTGGTCAGCGGTCTCACCTCCACAAATAACGTCCCTCTAGGCTACCTGCACTTCCCAGCCAGATACCTGAAAGGAGGAAATCTCTCCATCCTCATTCACAAGGATCACATCACTGGCAGTGGACGATGGGTATGGAAATAATCGCGATCTTTGTTTCCATTGTCAATCACAACAGGAAAATAGTATAAACTGGTATGTTTCCCAAGTTTAAACCAGCCATCATATGTTGAGCATTTTACTATGCATCAGAAACTAAACTGAGAAGTTTTTCCTCATTATCTGATTTAATCCTTACAAAGGCTTCATATGTAGGAATGATTATTCCCATTGTACAGATGAAAAAACTGAGATTACCCAATTAATAAGTTTTTGTTTAAAACATGGTCCTGTTTCACCTGAATTTCTATTTTCTCATTCCCTTATCTAAGAAAACAATTCAAATGGGTCATGGATTCAGAATATGGTAGCTCACTGTCAGACAGTATTAATTAAAGTCCTACTGTTCTGAGGACTAGATATGATGAGAGGATCCACAAGAACTAAATACCTCAAGAAGTTTGTAAGTCACCTGAGGACGTGGCACTTATAAGCACAAATATCAACAGATAATATGGCAGTCATTAGGTTTGCCTACAGAGATTCTGTCTGCTTCCAGCGCATGATAGGATCACACTGTCCCAACTACTTATGGTCATGCAACTTACTTTCCCCAGTGGAATGTCAATCCATTGAATTAACTTGAGGGAAGAAACTTTAAGAATCTACAGCTCTGGCATGTTATCTTTCCTTCTGCCATGGAGACCAAGAGTGCTCCAGACTGTGACTGCTCTGCCATCTCAGATCTCAAAGTAAGAATAACAACAACGTAGAGTGAAGCCCTACATGACCTGTAGTGGACATAAAGTGTAATCATTTGCTGTTCAAAGACGTAGAGGATTTGGGGATTGCTTGTTATTGTAGCTTAACCTAGTTCCTCCTGATTCATACAAAAGCTGCCCCATAGGGGGCAGCAGTCCTATTTTTTTCCCTTACTGCAATTGAAAATGAACTAGTTACAGATAGCCAGGCCAGAAACACCTAAACATTTCTGCAGCACTGGCCATATTTGACTTATCATTTCAATAGACAACCTAAATCTGGTCATAGTAAAATACATATGCAATGCTTACTTTGTGTCACTATTCAAGATGCTTTATAAATATTGACTGGTTTAGTCCTCATAGTAACCCTGTGAAGAGGTATTTTTATCTTCATTTTACACAAGTGGAAGCTAAGCACAGAGAGATTGAATACTCTGTTCTAGGTGACATTGTTAATAAATGAGCTGGGATTTGAACCCAGGGGCCTGATTTCAGAATGCATACTTTTGACTATGAAGCTCTTCTTCTTCTGTGTAGTTCAAAGCTTAAAATAATTCAAGGAGGACAAAATCTGCCTCAGAGTTGTAGAGAACATAGATTTCCTACCTCATCATCATAGAAGTTGTTCCTCTCACCCCCTTGCTTTCAGCAGTAGTACTCTGATTCCTTTGGGTACATCCCTCTCCTCTGCTTCCAGCCAACGTGGTTTGGATGGTGTTGACACCAGTCCGGCTCTAAAAATACATCTGGAATGCCTTAAACCAGTCATTCTATCTCTTCCCTTGGATCAGCTGGGGATTAGAGTCAGTGTGAGGAGAAGTTGGCTAGTTTCTGGAGAGTTTTGGGGGAAAGAAAAATTTCATTCTCTACCATTGTAATTAGTAGAGTATGGATGTGAAGCCTGGATCTCTGCCACCTTAAAGCTCAGAGGGGCAAGACTGAAATTCACAAAGCCTGAAATGGAACCAGTCCACAGGAAGCAAAGCCAATGAGTTGGATGCTACTGGCATTGCTTGGGCCCTGAATCAAGCCACACCTGAAGGCAACTGTACCTGTGGGCCTTTAAGTTCCATGAGCCAATTAACTCTTCTTTTCACTGAAATCCATTTTGAGTTGGTTTGTCTGTCACTGGCAGCAAAAAGGATCTTAACTTACCACAAGGGTAAATGCAATGAACAACAAGAACAATAATAAAATACACAATGTTCTACAAGAGGTATAACCTATTCATTTCTACTTAAGGGGTGATGATCAGTCTGAATTATTTAAATGGTTGAATTCATCATTATTCAACAGCAAGAATAATACTAAAACAGCTACTCCATTTCACTGACTTTGAGGATATCTCTAACAATGTATTTAATGGCAAAGGGGGGGCTCCCTGTGGATCTTGCTTCTTTTTTGTTTTTAAGCAAATGACTAAGATTCACTCATAACTGGCACCTTTGGTCATTGTTGTAGTACAAGGGGCCTTGCTCAATACTGTTTGAAGAATTCGGTACATTTACTTCTTAGGATAGCTAAAATGCATTGTTATATCATTAGGCCTCCCTTTCCAAAAGTAATTTCTGAGGACTCTTTTATAGCAGCAATTATATTTATTATCTGTTGTTGAATGACCCAAGGCTCCTATGAATTTAATAAAGTTTTCAATAAAGTTTTGTGTTATCTATTGCAACCACATTTGCGTGCTTGTGGAAATTAGTCTGTTTGTATGTATAGGCTTCATTCATGGCAATGCTTGCTTTCCAGTTTCTCAGATCTCTGACCTAATTCTGCGATACTTCTCTGATTGACGCTGAAGCCCAATTTCTTCCCAAGTTTTCCAATGATTACAGTTGCCAAATTGGTATGGTCTATAACAGGACTGGCAACTTTTCCTGTAAAGCACCAGATAGGAAATATTTTAGCCTTTGTGAGTCATATGATCTTCATCATAACTACTCTGTTGTAGTAAGAAAGCAACCACAGACAATGACAAATGAACGAGCCAGGCTTTGTTTCAATAAAAGTTTATCTACAAAAACAAATGGCTGGCTAGGTTTGGTTCGTAAGCCACGGTCTGGCCACCCCTTGTCTAAAGTGATGACATTTTAAGGTGTTGGAAGGATGTCTCAAGCTTGTGATATATTTGTTCCCTAGGTTTGAGTGCTTTCAAATTGTCAGATCATTTGATTTTGGGGAAAAAAGAAAATATTTTGAATCGTATGTACTATTTCTTTTGGGTAGCATTGACTATAATTACTAATCATTGTCACATAAAGAGAGTGGGAAAATGACAATTTAATGAGTACCAGTATGTGCCAGGCACTGTGCTCTCTGCTTTATTTGTATGACATCCTACAGTTCTCACTATAACCTTGGGAAAGATGTGTGTTTAGACACAGAAAAGCCACTGGGAAAGAGAAAATTTATAGATGTCGGGACAATGTAATGGAAAGAACAGGAGTTTTGGACACATAGACTTGATTTCAAGTCCTGGCTTCACCCCTATATTTCATGTGACCTTGGCCATATTTTGTACCTCTCTTAAGTGTTAGTTTCCTCCTTTATGACAGAAAATATCAAATGATGTGATCGAATCATGATGTAATTATACTTGATAATATCACCTACATTTTAGAGGCTCTGTGAGGGTTTACCGAAGTGAGTAAATAGAACATGTAGCTGGGGAACATGGTAAGCACTCATTATACTTCAGCCATTCCATGCTTTACACTGTATGAAGAAGTGACTTGCTGAAGGTCACACTGTGGTAGGGAATGGAACTAGAATTTTCACCCCAGCCTGACTGACTTCAAAGCTTGTGAACTTTCCATGGCATGCTCCTGACCCCCAGCTATAAATCTGAAGTGGTGGTGTTCCATGCATGCACGGAAACTGCTCAGTCTATTAAAATGTGAAATTCCCAAAGCCAGTCATACTAGGTGAATCCTGTGTTGGGCCGTGGAAGCTGGGTGCATGTTTCTGGAAGTAAACATGACAAATTTAGCATACCTCATGGCTGTAGCTGCCATGTAATGCTTGATTTGTCTTTCCGCCTCATGCAGACACTATGGGAAATACTCCTGACTTCCCAAGTCTAGTTCAGATGCTTTTGCTGCCAAATTCCAGAACAGCCATAAAATGTAACCTGTGCTTTTAGCCTCCCAGGAATCTCTCCGTTACCTCAAAGGGTTTGGCCAGACAGGACGCAAGGGTGGACACAGGTCCAATTTCTCAACCACAGGATAAAGTAAGATCAACAGCTCTAAACTGTGGCTCATGACACGTTTTTGGTTATGTCAAGGACATTCTCAAACAAGATGAATTTAATTTATGAATTTCAGAGTTAGAGATGAGTAAATATCTGGAGCCATACCTTCATTTTGCAAAGTGAAAACTAAAGGTCAGTTAAATAAGCCCAGATAGCATACTGGCCCTTCTCAATTCTAGTCTCACATCCTTTCCCTACACTGAATATAATTTGATGAGAAAAAAAAATGCCTAAATTAAGGTTGCCAGATCTAGAAAATAAATTTACTTCAGGTAAATAAATGCTTTTTTTAGATCACTGTATCCCATGCAATATTTAGGACAATGTTTGGAACCTATAGTTACATTAAGTAATTATTCTTTTTCTGAAATTCAAATTTAACTGGGCACCCTGTATTTTATCTGGCAAACGTAGCCTGAATCACATACGCAATGCTAAGACTTCTACCTTCTGGAAAACATTTGAAAGCATTAGGAATCTGGCTTAAGTGGCAAAGAAATGAGTGAACAGGAAGAACTCAAAACCTCATTAATTGAAGTTGAAAACAATCAATGTCTAGAAAAGAAGTAACATGAAGCTTAAGAAGAGCAAGGAAGGCGGGACAGGACACCTGAGTGGCTCAGTCAGTTAAGCATCTGACTTCCCCTCAGGTCATGATCTGGGGGTTTGTGAGTTCGAGCCCTGCATCGGGCTCTGTGCTGACAGCTCAGAGCCTGGAGCCTGCTTCTGATTCTGTGTCTCCCTTTCTCTCTGCCCTCCCCTGCTCGCACTCTGTCTCTCAAAAATAAATAAAAAGTTAAAAAAAAAAAAAGAAAGAAAGAAAGAAGAACAAGGAAAGAAAGAAAAGAAGGAAGGAAACAGAAGGCAGAAAGGACGGAAGGTGGAAAGAAAAGACTGTCTGGAATGTGGCGGTTTCTCCTTTATCTGTGTAGATCATATAGGTACCTTCTCTTCTCTACTAACATAGCTTTATATTTAAGTTTAAAATTTTTAATCGAAGGCATACATGTAGATGACTTAAAACTCAAAGAGTACCAAAGGGCTTATAAATAAAAGCTTTAGTCCTTTTTCCTGCCTCTTGGTTTACTGCTTTGAGGAAGCACTGTTAAACTTGGTATCTGTTTCTAAGGTGACCAACTGTCCCTGTTTGCCCAGACCTTAGTGGTTTCACAGACTGAGCATTTTTGGTTGTAAAACAAGGACAATCCTGAACAAACTGAGATCATTCATTAGTCACCCTATTTCTTAACTTAGAGATATTTTCATCTCTCTAAATAACCCCCTATTTTTGCTTAATTTATCAATTTTAGAAATCTGTTGATTTCTTCCTTTAAGAAGGGAGTATTCATTCTGCTTATTTGCAAATGGTTGGTAAAACACCTTTTCCATACAGCTCAAGTTCACCAATTTGTCCTAAAAGGTTTCAGAGAGAACCTTCAGAGAAAATGTGTTTTCTCTAGCTAGAAAACAAGAATCACACTATGTGAATGTCAAGGTGCCATTTTATTTTCCCACTGAAATAGTTTTCCCCACTTGGAATCCTTTTAAATATTCTTAACTTTAATTGCCTTTTTCCCTCCACAAAGAAGTCAATTTAAATTAAGCAGAATCCATCACTGTGATAATTTTTTAATGAGTAAAGATAATGTACTGTACAGAAATTGAAATGAGGTGTTCCCAGGATCATTTACAAACTCTTGAAAAGTCCTAAGAGTCAGCTGAAATTAATGAACCTCAGAGTCTCACGACCATCAATACCTTATAACTGAGGACTGGGTTCAATGAAAAAAAAAGTCACAATAATAATAGTTACACTTTCCAACTTGAACATTTATCTCCTTTCATCCTGAGATCCTGAGGAATTTTATCAACATTAATTAAACCTCACAGGTGTGATTTATTAGATTAATTCACTGATAGCCATCAAGAACTCTAAATGTGCACAGTACTGTTTAATAGAGCTGGATTGAAAGAGGAATAAATTAGCATGCTAGGCAGACTGCCACCCCAGGTAGAGCCCCCAGGATTTGGGGGAAGTCAGAAGAGGCGATGTGCTTCCTTAGCTCAAACTTCTTGAATTAATTCTGATCTCAAAATAGAGTGACCATAGTGTGATGCTTCCTAATCTGCAATATTCCCCCTCCACAGCTTATTTGAGCCTTTCTTTATTGCTTTGTTCTCATTATATCATTGGGTGTCAAAGACAGACACGATGAAATGAGCAACCTTCAATATGACAAAAGAAGTTACTAAGTGCTTTGTGGAAATCTAAATATATTTTCCGTGAAGGTTTTGGGAGAAAGGAGGTAGTAATGGTACAGATTCAAAAACTAAGGATGTATTTTACAGGTTAGCCAACCCCTTCTTGGAGTTGAGGGGAGGGGAGAGAGAAGAGAGTCACTACACTTTTGATACTGTACTGTGACCAATATGTTGCCCTGATGAATTTCGTTGTGCTCAGAAGGCAAACGATTACAAATCAAAAATAAATTTTCAGTGATAATTTTCGATAATGGATTGAGTTTATGGAGGTAAAAAGGAAATTTCTTTTATCCGCTCTGTGAACTGAGGGTTAGGTTAGCACGAATAATACAAGAACAATAAACTGAGGGATATTTTATTGTCTTATTTTAGCAAATCCTGACTCGAGAGGGGTCAAACATGATGAAATTGGGGAACAGAAAAGACAACTCCCTATAAAATCTGGGATTCTAAAATAGAATTGGAATCCTATACTTAAACCTTTCTCCTTCTAGATCAGCAAATGTAATCTCATTCAATAGGTGATAAATGGAGTCCTGGAGAACTAAAGAGACTTGAATAAGAAAGTTAATTAGTAGCAGATCTGGAAGGGAAGCCAATGTCTGTCTCTTTCTTGATTCTTACACCTCTGCTACAAAACCCCATGGACATTTTGGCTGTTTTCTTCTGATATTATATTGGATTAAAGCATTTTCTGGAGAGAGAAACAAGAAGTCAGATTTGCTTATCTGACAAACATGATGAAACAGTGGATACAGTAAGTGGAGTTTCCTTGGGAAGATGAAATGGTTTTTAAAAATGGCGTATTGAGTATGCTAAACAATGGAAGAAGGCAGCCAAACATCATGAATAATCCAGAAAGTGAATAATTCACCTTTGAACAATGATTTATTGTAATCTACTATTTAGCAAAGGTTGAACATGACCTATCAATTCCCACTGATTTCAACCATCAAAAATGTGTACCAAAGTAGTCAAGTAGGGACAAAAGGATAACAAATAGATTGTAATATTTAGTGAAATACCAGTATGATTTGGGGAGAAAGACAGAAATAGTGAAGGCTCATGAATATCAGTGTCTTCGGAACTGACAACCCATAAGCAGAAATTCCATCTATAGACCTCTCCCTCCCCCGCAACAGATTACCATCTATTGATCAAACTCCACAGGAACAGGTAGCTCACTAATTTATGCAGCAAAACTTTCCTTGTCACACAAGTTGGACCACTGGAATGTGCTTTAGTCCAGTGATCCAATATGATCATTAACATTGTATAATTGTTGTTTCATAACTCAGCCCTGTAAGTATTTAACATCTATTGTTTTCCAGGGTGTGCTGAGTTTTCTCTATTGGTCTCTCCTCCCACACTGTCCAAGATCCAGTGGCTGCCTGATGAGCCCTAGCATGGATCCTCAGAAGCTAAACCCTACAGGGTGCAATGCAGGAGTTTCTTACTAGTTGTTTCCCATTTGTATTTGATCAATGGGAAGGATCCAGAGCAACTTAGGAGTCAGAAGAAAAGAGAGGTTAGTGGTTTCTTTTTTGCTTATAGGGTTGCTACATTTTTGTTTATCGGGCTGTTCTTCTTGTGACTATAGTTGCTGTCCAATAGCCCCTCCTCCATGAATCTTAACTCTGTCCACACCTCTGTAAGCAGCCACTTGGCTAAGGCCCTTGAACCATCTGAGCTGGATTCCATTTCCTGCTAGGAATTTTGTTGAGACCCAGGATGAAGAAAAGTTTCTTGAACTCCTCCTCAATTAATATGCTTTTCTGACACTCTCATTATTTTGGTTGCTTCAATCTTGACACACTGTGGTTGGTCAAATGCTTCCTGAAGACCTTAATTTATGGTGGGCCGAACAGTCCAGATTTGATCCCTGAGTGCATCCCTTTCACCTCCCTGGTTAATGATACATTTGCTCTGTTAATTCATGCTGTATTGTTTGTTTGTTGGTTGTTTTGGCAGCCATGCTGCATTGGTGCCTCACCTGGAGCTTTCATTCAATTGAACTCCTAGATTTTTTTTTTCCTGTGTGATTTTCTCTTAAACCAGCTCTCTTTTATATATTTTGTTCCTTGCTGGAGGACTGAATTATTTAACGGAACTGGCCCTGGTATTAACATGATGGTTCCAAATAAAGACAGAGCACAGGGCACAATGTTTTAAAAATATTTTTAGAAAAGAACATTTTAGATTATCTTGTCCGGGACTTTATTTGCTCTCAGAGTCTGTGTCATAAAACTTTCATGAACGTTAACTTCCTTTGACTTCCTTGGTTTTGTCTGTTCTGGACACTAACTGCACTTTCCTAATTGTCTTGCCTTCTGTTGACTACTTTTTCTTTTTCTCCTCCTTTAGCTTGTTTGGCAGGGTTCTCCCTAAGGCCTTTGTCACTTCTTTTTCTCCAAAACAAAGAACACACATCTAACTGAAGGCCCTGCCCTGTTTGAGGCACTGTGTAAGTCACTTTGCAATCAATCTCCATAAAAACCTTATGAGATATTTGTGTCCTTAATTGGCCGATGAAGAATTTTGTATATCTACACTAAAAAAGCTAAACAAGGAAAAGTTCCACCTTATACAAATAGGCCAGACCATGCAAAAGGCAGGCCCTGAGCACAGATTGCCCTGGGTGGTGTTCCACAGCTTCCCCGCTAGATTGCTGCACCATAAGAAATGAATCTAAAGGAAGCATGTCATCCATATGGATAGTAGAGTGGCTTCCCAAGAGGACGCTAAGCCACCTTGAGAGTTACTACTGACCAACATAGTCATTTTACATGTGTCAGAGTGCCTTAATAGTAAGCTCATTGGGCAGGGGGTTCATTTTCTATATTTTATACTTAAAATAGAGAAACTCCACCTTACAGAAACTTGTATTGTCTTTACCACATTAATATTTTGCTAAAGAAAGAAAGAATATTATGCCTTATTTACAGGAGTTGCTGACATATGGTTTCATGGAAACGTTGCTCTTTAAATACACAATTAACATGTTCATTACTAAGAAAACTGAGGACTGGGAGGTAGAGAAATCTTGATGAACACACATAAACTGAGTATGAAAATTAAAAGCAAATCATTTTATGGTAAACGTGTATGAGAAAATCTGGAATAATATTATTTTCCAATTATCAATAACTGCCACCCATTGATTGATAGAATTGTCTTTTATAACACATGATAGAAATACTATACTATATTTATATTGCCCATTAAAATTGCCAAGCAATTTAGAAGCTCTAAGACTTCAGTATTTCTTCAAAGGTAAATTTAGACGGGGAAAATAACACACACACAAAAGCATGCATACACACACATGCACACACAGACACACACAAAATAAAACATACTATGCCATGCCCACGCTGTAATTTATCAACTGGGAAGGAAATTGGCATGTCTTTTCCTGCTGATTTATTGGTTAATTCCAACAATTCACTGTAGAAAAGGCCAACAATGAATTACAATGTGGGAAAAAAATTAAGCAGAGCATTTAGAAAGGTGTTGCAGTATACAGCCTTTAGAAACAACTTACATAGCTATTTTATAGCCAGTCTCAAAGCAGTCGGGGCATGTGAAATGCAGTAGGCAACATAGGAAATATACCAGAAAATATCACACATCTCACTTCTCATATTTAGAAGAATATGCCATGCCACATGAAGATTTGGTTTCTTTACCTTCAAACTAGAATCAGATAACATTAGATCCTACTTACTATTTGTTTTAGGAGTCATGTTGGAAGGGCAGTAACAAACATGGACTACCTTAGAGAAGCCAGTGATGGACACTTGCCTTCAGTGACAGAGGCATTCACCTTTGATCCACAAGAAACATGAAGAGGAACAAAAGCTGAAAGCTTGAATTCCTGCTACTACCATGCATCCTCCCCCTTGGTCCCACCCCCAAGGATCCAGAGCTGTATGAAGAAGGGAATTTCCTCACTAAGAATCTCTATTTTCAATTTCTCAAATATGGTTTGACAAGCCAGTGGCCTGTCTTTGTTTTCAAAGGTGAGTCCCTTTGAAATGACTTAAGAGGTATGTGATGGTTAATTTTACGTGTTAACTTTGCTGGGTCATGGTGTCCAAATATTTTGTCAAACATTATTCCGGATGCTTCTGTGAGGGCTTTTTCTGAGATGAGATTTACATTTAAATGAGCAGACTTTGAGTAAAGCAGATTGCCCTTTAAAATGTAGGTGGGCCTCATCCAATCAGTTGAAGGCTCGAATAGACAAAAAACTGATCTCCCACTAGCAAGAGAGAATTATACAGCAGACAGCTTTCAGACTTGAACTGTAACATGAGCTCTCCCTGGGGCTGGCCTTTGGACTTAAACTGGAACACTGGCTCTGCCTAGGCCTTCAGCCTGCTGGCCTACTCTGCAGATTTTGGACTTGCTGACCTCTATAATTGCATCAGCCAATTCCTTAAAATAAATTTCCTTTTCTCTACATAAACATTCCATTGATTCTGTCTCTCTGTAGAACCTTGATTAATACAATGCACAAAGTAAGTTGTAGCTTAAGACTATAGAAAACCCTATAAATGCAATGTATAGTGTTAATGTTGGGAGACAGGAATATGACACTATTTATAGGCTTTTTTGTTGGTATTATGCTTCAGGTCAAAAAAAAAAAAAAGGAAACAAGGAAATATATATTGAATGCCTACCATTTGCCAAGCATTATGCTTATTTATTTGTCCTTTTTTATAAACATCATTGACTTTTTACAATGTTCTTATGAAGAAGATATTAATTATCTCCTTTCTATAGATGAGAAAAAGGAGACCCAGGAAGATCAGAACACTTTCTAGAGGCTGCATAGCTAGTGTAGAGCCGCTGTGGAGCTGTTTCACTCCAGAGTCTCTCTTTCTCTCTTTCTCTCTCTCTTTTTAATTTGTTTATTTGAGTCAATGCTTTTTCTATTCTCCCATGCTGCTTTTTCAGGTAACATAGTAAGTCCTGCTAGAAACACATCTGTATATAGAAGTGCTCCTTTGTGAATGAAACTCCCATTGTTGGGAGCCTACTATGCATGAGGCGTTATGCTAAGGGCTTTTCCTGCATTATCTCCAATCCTCATTTTAACCTTATCAACCAGATAACTGGTTTTCCATTTGGCACCCAGGAAAACTGAGGCCTACAGTCAAATAACGGGTTTCAGCTCACACAGTTGAGCTGGGATTCATCCCCACCTTAGTTTGCCTGACAGCAAAATCCACTCTCGTGACTCCTATGCGAGGCCACAGCGTAATTTCCTGGGATTCCATGTCAGCCTGTTCCCAGACATCAGAACCCTCGGTTTTCAGACAGAAGAGTTCCCATGTTGTTGAATTGCCTTCTCACTAGCTCAAGGAAAGAGCAGAAATGTGGCTATGTTGGGGCGCTTGGGTGGCTCGGTCGGTTGGGTGTCCGACTTCGGCTCAGGTCATGATCTCACTGCCCGTGAGTTCGAGCCCCGCGTCGGGCTCTGTGCTGACCGCTCAGAACCTGGAGCCTGTTTCAGATTCTGTGTCTCCCTCTCTCTCTGCCCCTCCCCTGTTCATGCTCTGTCTCTCTCTGTCTCAAAAATAAATAAATGTTGAAAAAAAATTAAAAAAAAAAAAAAAGAAATGTGGCTATGTTTGCTGCATGGTTCTTACTGAGTAGAAAAAGAAAAAAACAAAAGTGTTCCCTAAGGGGAGTACAGAATACAGACTACTGTTTCTATTGACATATTCTTTCAATTGATGGTCTAGGATTGTCTCCACCCCGACCTCATTGCTTTATGTCAGGGCAGCAGATTTCATGGACAGAACTTCCCTAGTCTTCCCAGCTTGTTCCTGAAAAGTGGTCTGTCAGTACCCATCTTTCCCTCTTCCTGTCCCTGTGCCTGTTTCGTCTAAAAAACAAAGGAGGAGGTGAAATGAGCACCTGTTGGAGTTATTTCCCCGCCTCTAAGGTGTCCTAATCATACCCAGACATCATTGTCCAAAGCCACATACACATCTCGAAGGAAAAGAGGAACAGAATAAAATTTCAAGAAAAAGATCAGAAAATGATGTTGTAAGAAAAGTGAATTCTTGAGGATGGGTGAAATGTGGATCCCTCTCCTGGATGTTTGTGAATGTGCAGAGAAGCCTGTCTTTACTCAAGAGCAACAATGTGCTTTTGATGTATATGCCTCTACAGACTTCAGAAAGGTGAGCCCATTTTTTACTGAGGGAGAGTGACAGAAATCTATCAACCTGGCTTATCATCCCACAATTACAGCAATTTATGGTGTGCTTTTCACAAGGTCACCTGTACCAGCAACCAAACAAAAGCACTCTCCCCACCTTTGTTCCGAAGAGACCTAACACATTCTCTGTAACTCAGCCTATCCAGGATATTTTTCAATTAATTTGCAACCACTTGGGCTTAGCATCGCTCAAGCCTGGCGTATATATATCATTTTTCACTGGCTGGAAACACTGTCACAACCCCCATGTTAAAGAATAACTGCTTTTCCTTTTCCTTTTCAACTCACTTCATTCAGCTTTTTCTTTCCTCTCGATATAAGGAACTTGCAGTGAGAGAAAAAAAATTCCCGTGATTTCAAGAAGGAGCTTTTCTTTCTGATAAGCTGCCTATATTTTTCGATCATTGTGTGAAGTTGTCTGAAGCAATTAAAAGCATGGCTAATTCTTCTGAAAGGATGTTGAACCTCTGCCTTCAGAATGAGAGTTCCCCGAAACAGTGTTGGGTGCCAGGATCTGGTTCTTCAATACCCAGAAGCTGTTTGTAGTGGGAATGCGTGGAGACAGGGACAGAAATTTTTAGGTCAAAAATGTGCTCATGGATGTTTTAAGAGAAGGGACTAGAAAGCATAACAGCCAGACCTTCTTTCCTCCACCATTGTCTCTTTTCAGCATTTTGCCTACCACAAAAGCTTATTTACTTATTTATGTTGTATGTATGTATGTATTTATTTATTTTAATTCCAATAAAGTTAGTATACAGTGTTATATTAGTTTCTGGTGTACAACACAATGATCCGACAATTCTGTACCTGACTCAGGCCACACACTCTTTTCTATTACTACTGGCTGCAGTTCTCACCCCCTGCCCCAGGTCGCTCACTCTAACAAGGGCTTCTGCTCTGTTCTCCAAAGCTGTAAGCCCATCTGATTATTTTCCTTCTCACAGTGCACGTTTCCAGACAGTCTCAAACTCATCCTCCTACTGCCCTTCAGATTTGAGGAGAAACCTGTCATTCAAACGCCTCCTGGCCAAGAGGCCTTTTCGATCTATTCCAGTCACTCGGGCCACAGGGGAGGTTTTTTTTTTTTTTTTCTCTCTTTTTTGTCCCCTACCTCATGCCAGGTGCCAAGGTTCCCCCCCACCCACCCATTTTCATCTTCACTCATTTTCTCTGTGAATTTTTCTATCATTTTCCCTCAGCACTTTGGGGGGAAGTACTACTGAGTGGTTACAAGATAGTATGGGCTCTTATGTTAGACCCATCTGGGTTCAAATCCTAGCATCACAAGGAAACTTTTGTTTCCTCCTTTTCTCCAAATGCAGCTGTGGCTACTTCATGGAGTAGGTTGGCTCAGATGTGGAAGGTGCTTGGTGGAAGGCTTTTGCACGTGTTTTAACAAATATAAAGGGTAGGAATTATTGTTTCCCCAGGAAATTTCCTTATAATCTTCCTTTTTTCTTTCTATTTTTTTTTTCTTGGTTTAGTTTGGTTTTTGAGAGATCATAGGTTTCATGTCTGTTATTTGAATTAAAATCGGGGCACCTGGGTGGCTCATTGGCTAAGTGTCTGACTTGGGCTCAGGTCATGATCTCGTGGTTCATGAGTTCGAGCCCCACGTCAGGCTCTGTGCAGACAGCTCAGAGCCTGGAGCCTGCTTCAGATTCTGTGTCTCCCTCTCTCTCTGCCCTTGCCCCACTCACACTCTGTCTCTCTCTGCCTCTGAAAAATAAATGTTAAAAAAAAAGTTTTAAAAAAAGAATAAAATAATTACCACCTGTGAACTGGGTGCTAAAAAATGTGAGAAACAATGTGCTGGTGCAATGTATGCGTTTTACAATGGAGAAAACCAACCAATCCCCAGGGACAGACTCCCACTGTCAGAGCTAGAAGGTCTCCTGTCTTTAGGATCACATCAGATGGAAGAAACAATGGGGCACGCCACCTTGGAGGGTTTGGGATTGGCAAGTCAGCTATTCATGTGACATATAATCAGTGCCACAGATGTGGCAGTGAATCAAGTCCCAGCAGCTAGGCGGGTGGGTGGGAGAGGTGGGCAGCTTCCAGAAAGTCATGAGCAAGACAGAGAGTACTGATCCTCAGGGCGGCTGTTTGCTCTCCTCTCCGTTATTTGCTTTGGGTTATGGACACTCTTAGCTCCATATTGATGATAGTAGCCAGAAATGTTACATTTTTGCAAGCATTCACAATCTAAACAGCTATCAGATCCCCCAGAAACCCCATAGTCGACTTGTTAACGTCTATTGATGCCAGGGTAAAAATGCCATCTAACTCCCAAGTAGTTACTCAGCTACTAGATTTTTCACAACCTGGCTGAAATATTCTGAAGACTTTCTAATTCCCTTTTCCATAAATCTATACCAATCAAACAACCTTTTCCTGATTAGTTTTATTTCCAGAGACATTGAAAAGAGGGAAAGGGTATTCTGACTAAAGAAGAAATGTGTTGTCAAACAATGTACCAACGTATCTTACATCTATGCATGACAGTTTTTCCCGCTGACTTTGGACCAGATCTCAGAACCCTTCCCAACAGGTACCCAGGTATTTCCCTACCAACTGACTGCAGTTGTCACATGACAGGGCTCATCTATATTCCACGTGTTCTACTTTTCTCAGCTTGCGTTGGAAAGGCTGGGGCCATATGGCAAGTTGTACCAAATGGGTAGTGAGCATAAGTGATGTGCACCACTTTACTTAATTTTGATTGCCAGAGACAATTAAAAGCAGATGTGCTTCCTCCATCTACTCTTCTTTTACTGTGGCAAACTTGAAGATCATGTGTTCTAAGGTGTGTAATAACTAAAGGGGGGATGGTCGCCTCTCGTGCACATTATGTTACATGAATGAGAAATACATCTGGAGGTGCCTGGGTGGCTCAGTTGGTTAAGGGTCTGAGTCTTGGTTACAGCTCAGGTCATGATCTCACAGTCTGTGAGTTTGAGCCTCGCATTGGGCTCTTCCCTGATGGCTCAGAGCCTGCATGGGATCCTCTCTGTCTCTCCACTCTCTCTGCCCCTCCCCTACTTGCACTCTGTCTCTCTCTCTCTCAAAATAAATGAAATAAACATTTTAAAAAGTATATAAAAATTTAAAAAAAAATGCATCTATACTTGATAGTACCATAGAGATTTAGGATCCATCTGCTCTAGCAGAACAATCAGCCCTAACCTGACTACTAGAGCATGTCAGATAAACGTTCTCTGCCATTCTTCCCGGGTACTAGAAAAAGAAAGCAGCCAGCTTTAGTGAACATGGTCAGTTGCGACTCAGCTGAGACAATTTTCTAGACCTAAACATACAGGGAACACTGCAAATCTGGACATATCCTGAGTCCGCGTCTGAGGTACCAACTGGCTTCCCTCCGTGAAATCCTTCTCTTCACTTTCAGTAGACCTAATTTTCATAGATGAAGAAATGAGAGCCTCTTGCCCAAGTTCACACACACACAGTGGATTAGAACTAGAATCCGGATTCCTTGACTCCAGACCCAGGAGTTCTTCCCTCTACCTGCTTCTGTCTCTCCCTGCCTCCCGCCTCTCTCTGCATTTTTGACAAGTGGGAGCAGTGGGGGTTCCAGTTATAGATTTGCTTTTCTTGATAATGTGGGATAAACACCCAGGCAACAGTGGTGCACACATGCCATTAGTCTTAGGAATTATCTTTAAATCTGCAAACTCTGCTTCCCATTAAGAAGGCTTCCCTTTTCATTCCACCCTAAACTAGTCATTGAGTTTAGCAAGAAAAGATTCTCATTGTAGCATCAAGGCATGACTTTCTCTCCTTCTTGATTGATTGATTAATTAGTTATGTGTACTTGGGTCCAGCAGGGAGCCCAGTGACAGCTGTGACATGAAAATTACTGGAAAGTTACAAAAATATGTAGCAGTGTTGACTTGCTGAATGTAGTACCAGGGATTGATTAGAAACAGACACGTATAACGATCACATCTTGAAATTACCTGTCACTGCTGAGGCCTTGAGTTGAATCCTTTTGATTAGGATGAATTAATTCAGTTCCAATTTAATCACTTGCAAAGAAAGTAGTGAATATTCTCTATTCTTATTTCAACATTGTTTTTTTTTTTTTTTTTTGTCTAGAATCCTAGAGTTTAGAACAACCCCCATAGAGACAAAATGATCTTTGAAAAACTGAAGCCCAATCAGGTCTTTCCCTTCTTAAATCCTCTAATGGTCTCCCATTGCCTTACGGATAAAACCAACTACTGAATATTGTGTCTAAGATCCCACCTCATTCAGTCTTCCGCTTCTTCACAGCCTCACCATATATCCACTCTCCCTGACACTCTCTGAGCTCCAGTCATACTGGCCTCTGACTCCTCCAAGTCTCGCCATGGACTCCACCCACCACAGGGCCTTGGCATATGCTCTTTCCTCTTTCTGAAAGTCTTTTTCTTATCAATTCTGTTTTATTGTGCAGGTATCAGCTCATGTCACCATCTTAGGGATGCCTTCCCTGATCACTAAGTCCAATCTCCCCATCAAGACTCTCCTGGCATCATGTACCTCCCTCTCCATAGCACTTGTCACACATACAATTTAAAATTTGTATGTGTGTGCAATTACAGAATTAAATTTTCTTTCCTGAGGTTGGAAACGTAAGTTCCATGAGGACTGAGAGTGCCTCTCTTTTCTGTTTATAATAAGGTTTTCCTTCAACAGAGTCTTCCTCGGGCATAGAGCAGGTCCTTAATTTACATTTGATGAATATACCAATGAATGAATAGCTAATCAACTCAGACATATAGCCTGGTGTAAATTTAATAGAAATCACAACCGGGCATTTTCTTTGCACTTTTTGGATGAAGAAAATGTGTAAATAGACAAGAATCTTAAAAGAATCCAAACTCAGTGTGATTGCTAAGCAGCAGATACCCCACTGCACAAATAAAATGGCAACTAAAAATTCCATTCTTCAGATTTCACCTGTGTGGTTCTCAGATGGCTTAGCAAACCCGTGGCATTCATTGTTCAGAAGAGTCTGAAATTTGTGTGGTGTCTTGCATGCTCAATGAAATGGTCACCTTTGTGCTTGGCAATCTCTTCTGACTGCAATACTACTATGAGCAAAAGGACACATATAGTAATCGTGGTCAGTTGTGTCAGTTGGGGTCCCAGTAGGAAGCCCTTGGCTCAGTCAAAGGGGATTAACTAAAAGGTATTTAAGGAAGAGTCTAGTTACAGAGGTGTGGACAGGCTTAAGGGAACCAACAAAGCATGGTGAAGCTCGTAGGAATTAGCAATAGTGGGAGCTGTTACTACTTCTAGGTCTGAGGGAGCAAAAGAAGGGAATGGTGTTAGAGAAATCTAATGAAAGCAGGTGCTCTGGAGGAGAGGCTACTATGAAGAGTTGTAGCCCTTCAGACTGTGGCCATAGAGGAATTCAGCCTTTGCCAGAACCCTCGAGTCAGGGGCGGAGTCAGGAAGGAATAATCCTCCAACCTCTGTCTCCTGCTGCCCTTCAGCCCCCTGGCACACCAAACTGGAAGGCAGAGGTGAGAGTCTGGGGAACACAGTCTATAGTGGTCAGGTCCTCTGGGCCCAGAGCAAGGCAGAGAAGTGTGAGACTGGGCTTAGGAAGGGTCAGGGAAGGCAAACAGAATGGCCAGCAAGCGTTTGGTTTTGTAAAGCACCTACTAGGTGCCACTCGTTGTTTTAAGCTCCCTCTCTCTCTATTTTTAATATTTATTTATTTTTCCAGAGAGAGAGAGAGAGAGAAAGAGAGTGAGAGAGAGAGATACAGAGTGCTGGTGGGGTGGGTGAAGGGGACAGAGAGAGAGGGAGAGACAGAATCCAAAGCAGACTTGAGACTCTGAGCTGTCAGTGCAGAGCCTGACATGGAGCTCGAACTTACAAGCCATGAGATCATGACCTGAGCTGAAGTCCGATGCTTAACTGACTGAGCCACCCAGGCTCCCCTAAGCTGTGTATGTATTAATTCAGTCAATCTTTGCAACAATCCCAAAGATAAGGCACCAATATTTCCCCCTCTTATAGATGAGGAAACTGAAACATAAAGAGATCAATGTTCAAGCCTGAGCATTCTGGCTCCAGAACCCACCCATCTCACCAACATGTTACACCTCAGAAGAATAGTGTCTGTTAAAGGCTTCTGTTCTCCTGCCAGGAACAAATTACCAGTGCAGGAACAATGGAAGGAATAGACTCAAACTTTATCTCAGAGGTAGAATAAATACTAACTAGCCCTTTGGAGATTGGGAGAATTCAACTTATTTTATATATACTGGGAATATATTGGGAATATATTTATTTCCTGGTAAACTGCTGCTTTGGGTTATTGACTACCAACTGCAGCGGTGACACTCAAGTATTTGAGCATTCATTAGGCACCTGGATTAAGGACATTATTGAAGCTTAATTCAAAAGGAAATATCTACAAGGGTGTCAGCACCATCTAGCAAAAATTTAATATTAGAGATGAAGTTAAAGAATTTTAACAAAAACACAGCACAGAAACTACTTGGGATTCTCTCTCTCCCTTTCTCTCTCTTTCTGCCCCTCCCCTGCACTGGCTCTCTCTCTCTCTCAAAATAAATAAATAATTATTTTTTAAAAAAGAAAGTAGCAGGCCTTCACCTAAGTCTGTCTCACCCTAAAACTCATTCTATTTTGAATACACTGTATATACCATAGAACGACATACTTAGGGCGTTCACCCTAATATAATGTACTGTTGTAGCCAACATTTATTATTATTATTATTATTATTATTATTATTGTTTTGGCTGTCTGTCATTCAATCATGCTCCTCCCTAGTTTCTTTTTTGTTAGAACTCCTCACTGAATGTCAGTTTAATGAGAGGACAGTTCTCACCTCCTTCCCACCATAGAAGTCTAGGAGATCCTATCATTCATTTTCAGGTCCCCTGGTACAGCTAGGGGACAGTTATGGGATAAGGTGCCATTCAGATGCCTGTTCTGAGAAACTGCTCATCACAGCAGTAGATACAGCGTGGCGACTGGACATTTCCTACTCTAAGATATGGAGTTTTATCTCCAGCCCTTGGTCCATTTCCTAACCTATGTCATCCAGCCTCCCATTGATTCTGTGAACTTGCCCTGCTTCCAACAAATTCTCTTTTGCTAAGTAGCCAGAGTTAGTTTCCAAGGTTTACAACCAAAAGTATGAACTGATATTGGCTCTCACTTTTATGGGTAACTGGCCAGAAAATAACCCATAGTCTTTACGTGGGACTAAAATCTATAATAGAGCTTCAAGGGACCCTCTGAAAATTATTTCTGGGATATTAACAGCAATATATCCATTTAGATCAATAAAAGGTAGATAAATTATTAGGGACAAGTATGGTGCTTAATGATTACCTTCACCCTTTAGCCCATCATATGTGGGCTGTCCCCACTGGCCACTTAGAGTTTTATAACTGTAAAGGACTCTGGTGGTATCTAGACTAATACTCTCATTCCCCTTTTATGAGGCTGCTCCCTCATCAGCTGTGAGAAGGATATCACATTCTCTTTACCCTTTGGACTTCAATATTCACAGTGTCACTTCCAAGACTTCCATTGTCCCTTTTGAACATTAGCTTAAAGTTATTAAGCTTAATGTACACTTGCTTAATGCACAGGGAATGAAATAAGGGTCACTGAGGGAAATCTATGCTTCTCATTTCTTCTGTTTTGTGGGGTTTCAATTTCAAGTGGCCTTTCTGGCTAAGTCTAAGGAGTTTTATTTAATAATAATAATAATAATAATAATAATAAAATAAAAGGAGGGACAAATATGTCATCAAGGACAAAAAAAGAAATGAACTCTCTAAATTGTTTAAGTGATTTAGAATGGCAAAAGATAAGTAACCAAAAACCAGAGAATACAGCAACAGTTCCTAATTCTACCTGGCAGCAGAGGGCAGCCTGAAATATGGGTCTGACCAGCTGATCCTCTTGGGAGCACCTTATTAGGCCTTTACTATGGTATGATTGATTGTATGCTCTAGTTAAAGAGTCTCCATGCACTGTATACTGTGGTGGTGGGTGCATACTTGGGAGCAAGGCATGCTGGGACTGGGAGAACCAATGTTTCTTTTGGGGTTAGCAAAATCACCAGGATCTGACAGACAGGAGAGGTTGATCAACTGTGATGGTTAATCTTCTGTGTCAACTTGTCTTGGTCAGGGTATGCCCAGTTATATGGTGAAACATTATTTTTGGGTGTGTCTGTGAGAGTGCTTCAGGAAAAAGTTAGCATTTGGATTGATAGATTGAATAAAGCAGATGGCCCATCCCAATGTAGGTGGGCATCATCCAACCTGAAGAAGGCCTGAATAGAATAAAAGAGCAGAGGAAAGTTTAATTTTCTCTTTGTGCCTGACTGTTTTGAGACATTGGTCTTCTCCTGCCTTTGACTGGCACTTATACCATTGTCACTTTGGTTCCAGGCTTTTGGACTCAGACTAGAATTTATACCACCAGCTTTCCTAGGCCCCCAGCATGCTCGTGGGACTTCTCCACCTCCATAATCCTGTAGGCCAATACCTTATAATAAATCTCATTATAGATACATATAGATAGATGATGATGATGATAGATGATAGATGATACATACATACATACATACATACATACATACATACATAGATCATCTCCTGTGATTTCTGCTTCTCTGGAAACCCCAACTAATACATCAAGTTTTGACCGCTGGTACCCATGCAAATGGTTGTATAGTTTGAAACACAGTGTTGAAGGGTGTTGTAAGCTTAGAAGCATTTAGGCAACTGTTTGAGGAAGGTCAGAGTTGAACATTTCAGGCAGAAGATTGTAACTGCCAGTGAAGGCAAAATTCTTTCCTGGTTCTTGAGATGGTACTGAATGTGGAACAATTTCATCTCAGGTTGGGGATTCTAAGAAAGAGGAGTTCAGCAGACTATCAGGGGCCCAGATATTCATAGACTCTCCAAGCCTAGTTCTGGTCCCAGAGGCAGACGAGGTGCTGAGCAATACAGTCAACTGCTTAGAGGGGAAGACTATGGAAAGAGGTATAATTGTAGGTGTCTGCTACAAACTGAATGTTTGTATTCCTCTAAAATTCATATGTTACATCCTAACACCCAATGTATCAGTATTTGGGGATGGGGCCTTTGGGAAGTGATTAGGTGATAACAGTAGAACCCTCATGAATAAGATTAGTGCTCTTGTGAAGGAGACCCCAGAGATTTCCCTTGCTCCTCTGTCGTGTGAGGACACAGTGAAAATATGGCCATCCACGAACCAGGAAGCAGGTCCTCCCCAGACACTGAATCTTCCAGTGACTTGATCTTGGACTTCTCAGCCTCTAGGGCTACGAGAAATAAATTTCTGTTGTTTACAGGCCACTCAGTCTATGGTGTTTTGTTACAGGAGCCCAACAGGCTAAGTGCCGAAATCTGTAGTCTTGGTAGGGGGAGTGTTATAACTCAGAGACTTTAAAGTTGTCTTGGGCTAACCATGACAGTTAGTGAGCCTAGTTGACCATATAACCTAGCTCCAAAGGCTCAGACTGTGTATACTTCCTGCCCAATTCTGATTAACCCAGAAACTGAGGCAAACCTGAGCCTACTGGTCAGGTCCCTCAGGGTATGCAGTACCTGCTATACTTATTTGAACATTTTAATTTTGTACAATAATTGACAGCTAATTTTACTACATGATAATGTTAGACAAATAAATATCATCTACCCCTAATGTGATACTGGCAGACAATGGGTTAAAAATTCCCATCTGATTTGCTGACTGAGTCAGGTGAAATTGATCAGGCAATTTGTTAGGAAAGCTGAAATATAGTCAAGAAGACTCTCTTGGCCTGGAGTTTGCATTTGTTTTTCTTTTATCTTTCCCCCAGTCATAAATCTTTGATGGGGAAGAGAGTGAAAAGGGAATGAAGAAAAAATAAACAATGAAGCATGTGAAGGGATCTCTCACTCCCCACACATCCATCCTCCGAGCTGGGCAGCAGAGATTACAAATCATTCTGTACAAATCAAAAGTCACAGTTTTCATAGCTTCCACAGAAAACCATTTCAGAAAAATATTCTTAGGGCTCTGTTCTCCCCAAACACAGCTCATCATGAATGGACTCTACTCAGATTAACATGGCACTCTGACTTGGGAATCAATGAGAAGTGATGGAAAGTACAACCATTTCCATTTTATGATGTTGTATAAAATGACAGAACTGGGGATCTGAATCCTGGAGAGTCCTTATCCTAGATGACTGTCTGCCACTCCGGGCTTCAGCATCTCTGTCTCTAAAGTGGAAGGATCTCTAAATCCTTTCAGGTTATTCTTTTTACCCGATATGCATGGCATGGTGTTTTTGTTTTTTTTTTAATTTAAGGTCTAACTAGTGTATAGTTGGGTTTTTTCATGTTTTATCGAGTCTGACAATTTTAGTTTTAAATTGGAGCATTTAAAGAACTTGGGTTTGTATCTTTTATTCTTGAGTTTATAGCTACTTATTTTCTGTTGGTCTCACCTGTTTTATTTTCTTTTACCTCTCCATTCTTGACTTATTGGAGATAAATGCAGTATTTCTATCCTTCATTTCCCCTCTTTGTAACCTTGTTTTACTAACACACACAGTTGATTTATTAGAACTTGATATAAGAGCTTTGAGCACATCACAGGTAACACAGAGACTTTAGAATACTTTAACCCCATTTACTTACCTTTAATAACTTCTCTGTTATTGTGATTACACATTTTAATTCTGTGTATTTTGTAATCACCCCTCAAAGGCATGATTACTATTTGTGTTCAATATTCATTTGTATTTATCCATCGATTTAACATATGCTCTGCTCTTCATTCCTTCCTGTATTTCCCTGTCTCCTTCCGGGATCATTTTCCATCTGACCTTTGGTATTTCTTTAAGTTTAAGCCCTCCTAGTGATGAATTAACTCAGTTTTTGTGTGTCCAGAAACATCTTCATTTGATCTTCAGTTTTGAAGAATATTATTACTGAATATAAAATTTGGGCTTGGCATTCTTCTTGCAGGACTTTAAAGACACATTCTCACTATCCTCTGACTTCCATCATTTCTGTTGAGGAGTAACCTGTCAGTTTTAACATTATTATTTATTTATTTATTTTATTTTTTAAAACAAAAAGTTTATTTATTTATTTTGAGAGAGAGAGAGAGAAGGCAAGCATGAGTGTGGGAGGGACAGAGAAAGAGAGACAGAGGATCCAGGGTCTGCACTGGGGTGCAGAGTCCTATGCGGGGCTCAAACCCACAAACCGTGAGATCATGGCCTGAGCTCATATCAAGAGTCAGATGCTTAACTGACTGAGTCACCCGGGTGCCTCAAGATTACTACTTAAAGATAACATATATATACATTTTTTAATTTCTGGCTGCTTTTTAGACTTCCTTTTTGTTTTTTCAGATACTATATTATTCTGAGCTTGGATGAGAGGTTTTTCTGTTTTGTTTTTTTGGTTTTTGGTTTTTTTGCCCATTTGTATGTTCTTTGGGAGTTCATAAGGCTTCTTGTGGCCAATGTCTTTGGTCAATCTTAGAAAATGCTTACTATTATTTCTTCAAATATTTTTCTTCCATTTCCCTTTTATCCTCTCTTTTTACCATGTCCGTATACCTTTATTGTCTTTTTCTATTTGCTATCCTTTTAGTTCTCTATGCTTTAGCCTGAATGTTTTCTACCAATTGGTCTCCTAATTTACTACTCAACTTTTCTTCTATGCCTGATCTACTGAGTTCTTAATTTTATTTACTATAGTTTAATTCTGTAATTTTTATTTCCTGTTTAAAATAAATGGTAGATATCTAGTGAAATTCTTCATTCTGACACCTATTTTCTTGAGCATCTTAATTATAGCTGTGTTAAAGTCCATTTCTAATAACATTGAAAAATGGATCATCTGCAGGTCTGTTTCTATTGTCACTTTTTCCCTTGGTTTTCTTTCTTGTTGTACCTGATAATACCTTACAGACGGCCATTCATTGTTTATGGTAAGTATTAGAGGCTCTTAATGCTATATCTTTCCACAAAGAGTTTATTTTATCCTCTGACAAGCTGACAGAATGATAGCAGATAAATTTAATTTAAAAAGTCATTGAGATGACTCAAGGTTGGATTATAATTTTCCAAAATTCTATGTACATCTAGTTTGTCCATGCTCCTAGAGTGTCATCCTCAAAGTATTCCAACTAATAATCTGATGTACTTATTATGGGCCCTTCGCAAGGGTGGGTGAGAATCACTTACTTTTTTGTCTTCTCAGCACTAAGAGAGAGTGGAAAACTCTTCTTTGTCACTTGAATTATATCCTTCTTTTCTGTAAAATGAGCAAACACCTTGAGGGAAAATAGGAAGTTAGGTTTACTTCCCTAGATCCTTCTTAGCAGGATATTACCCCTCACCAAATTTTGCCTGTCATGGCAACTTCAAATTCCAATGTTTTACTTTGTTTCCCTGTGAGATTGCCAAAATTTCCACTCGCTTCTCTGCTTCTTAACAGAAGCTATATGTCCTGGTCCTCTGATTGGATTCTTGGGTTCCTGTCCTATGAATCAACAAATGCCCTCAGGGTAAATGGTGGTCAGAAGATGTTAGCACATCATCTCTTTTCTCTGGATCTTAGCCTTTTGAATACTGTTTACATCAGCAGTTCTTTGAGAGTTGCTGCTTCTTAAAAAAATTAAACTTTTTTTCCCCCGTGTCATTCTTGGAAGGAGTATTAATCTGTTACTCTGATGGTTTTTAAAAAATGGCTGCAGGGGCACCTGGGTGACTCAGTTGGTTAAGCATCCCACTTCAGCTCAGGTCATGATCTCACGGTTTGTGGGTTCAAGCCCAGCATTGGGCTCTCACCTGTCAGCACAGAACCAGCTTCAGATCCTGTCTGCCTCTCTCTCTGCCCTTCCCCTGCTTGCACTTTCTCTCAAAAGTAAATAAACATTTTAAGAAATGGCTGCAAATTCTTTGACCTCACTCCTATTGAGAGATGAGGTCTATACCTCCTCCCCTTAAGTTTGGGCAAATTTGTAACTTCTTCTACTAATATATTATAGCAGAAGTCATAAATGGTCATTAATTTCTGCCTTGAGCTTCTGGAACAATTGCTTTAAAGCCCTGAAATAATATATAAAATATCCAACTACTCCGTAACTACCATGCTGGCTATGTCATATGGAGATGCTCTTGTAGATAGTCTCACTGATCTTGTCCTTTATTTTTTAAATTTTTTATTGAGGTATAATTGACATATAATATATTAGTTTCAGATGTATGAGATAATGATTTAATATTTGTATACACTGCAAAATGATTACAACAATAATTCCAGTTACCATCCATTAGCACAAAATTACAACATTTTTTTTTCTTGTGATGCCAGCTCTTAAGACTTACTCTTAGCAACTTTCAAATATGCAGTGCAATATTATTGACTATAGTCACCATGCTATATATTACATCCCATGACTTATTTATTTTATAACTGGAAGTTTGTACGTTGGATTCTTTTTACCCATTTTGCCCAAACCCCCACCCCCTTCTTCTCTGGCAACCACCTTATCTATGAGTTTTATTTGCTTGTTTGTTTGTTTTGCTTTTTAGATTCCTCATATAAGTGAAATCATGCATCATTTATCTTTTTCTGCCTGAGTTATTTCACTTAGCATAATACCCCAAGGTTCATCCATATTGTTGCAAATGGCAATATTTCATTCTTTTTTTTTTTTTTATGGGTTAGTAGTATTCTGTTGTATTCTTTATCCATTCATCCATCGATGGACACTTAGGTTGTTTCCATATCTTGGCTATTGTAAATAATGTTGCAATGAAAATAGGAGTGCATATATTTTTTTCAGATAAATATCCAGAAGCGGAATTGCTGGGTCATATGGTAGTTCTATTTTTTTCTTTATCAAATGTAATTGACATAGAATATTCTATTTGTTTCATGTGTACAACATAGTGATTCAACATTTATATGGTAGTTATATTTTAATTTTTTAAGGAACTTCCATACTGTTTTCCATAGTAGCTTCACCAATTTGCATTCCCACTTACAGTGCATGAAAGTTTTTTTTTCACCATATCCTTTTTAACACTTGTTGTTTCTCATCTTTTTCATTGTAGCCTTTCTAAAAGATGTGAGATGATATCTCATTGTGGTTTTGATTTGCATTTTCTTCATGATTAATAATGGACATCTTTTCATGTGTCTGTTGGCCATCTGTATGTCTTCTTTGATAAATGTCTATTCAGATCCTCTGCCCATATTTAAAATTGGATTGTTTGTTTCTTTCTTATTGAGTTGTATGAGTTTTTTCATATATTTTAGATGTTAACCCCTTATTGGATATATATATATATATGATTTGAAAATTTCTCCCTTTCAATAGGTTGCCTTTTTATTTTTTTGATGGTTTCCTTCACTATGCAGAAGCTTTTTAGTTTGATGTTTATTTTATTTTATTTTATTTTATTTTATTTTATTTTTATTTGCTTTTTATTTATGTTTTTGCTTTTGTTGCCCTTGCCTTTGGAGTCAGATCCAAAGAAAATCTTTGCCAAGACTGATGTCAAAGAGCTTGCTGCCTATGTTTTCTTCTAGGAGCTTTAGGTTTCCAAGACTTACATTGAGGTCTTTAATCTATTTTGTGTTATTTTTGTGTGTGTATGGAATAAGATAGTAGTCTAATTTCATTCTTTTACATGTGGCCGCCCAGTTTTCTCAACACCATTTATTGAAGAAATGGTCCTGTTCCCTTTATATATTCTTATTCTCTTTGTCATAAATTAATTGACCATATATGTGTGGTTTTATTCTGTTATATTGATTTGTGTGTCTGTTTTTATGCCAATACCATACTGTTTTGATTACTATGGGTCTGTAATATAGTCTGAAATCAAAAGGTGTGATGCCTCCAAATTTGTTCTTTTTTCTCAAGATTTCTTTGGCTTTTCAAAGTCTTTTGCAGTTCAATACAAATATCAGGATTTTTGGTTTTATTTTTGTGAAAAATGTCATTTAAATTTTGATAGGAATTGCACTGAATCTGTAGATTGTTTAAGGTAATATGTACGTTTTAACATTGTTAACTTTTCTAATCCATAAGTATGGAATATGTTTCCATTTATTTATTTGTTTGAACTGCTGCTTTTGCACTGGGCACCAAGATGAGCGAATCTGTGTGTGATCTCTTAAAGAGTAAAATCTCAATTCCCTATAGCCCTTTGAGTCTTTTGGAAACAAGCAGGTGATATATTTTGACTGGACCAAGTAGATGTTTAGCAACAAGCCTCTGTTGGTTTTCAAAGACAGATGTTTGGGAGGCTCATCACTGTGGTGCTGGTCTCAAGAGCTGCAGTGCCTGATTTGGGGGCACAAACCCCTTGCTCCTCAGGGAGAAGCTCTGTGTTTGTGAGATCTTTTTTGATTGTGGGTCACTGTATCATGGATGGGGTTTGGTGAGATCACATCTCTACCTCTCCTACCTGTCTTG
Organism: Panthera pardus; assembly: GCF_024362965.1. Lineage (NCBI taxonomy): Eukaryota > Metazoa > Chordata > Mammalia > Carnivora > Felidae > Panthera > Panthera pardus. Next base: position 30,384,799 of record NW_026526677.1, on the reverse strand, counting down.
ATGTTGCCCTTTTATCCTTTGTTGTGGAGAGCTGTTCAGCAGTTTTCAGGGTTTTTTTTTAGAGGGAATTGTTTCTTATGTGATGTAGTTTTGGTGTGCTCATGAGAGGAGGTGAGTTCAGGATCTTCCTATGCTACCATCCTGAACTGCCTTGTGATTTGAATTTTTCTCATCTTGTCCGTTTAAAGATCATTTCTTATACAGATGAATGAAGAAGCCACCCTGGAAGTTGATCTCTTTACCTTACTTCTTTTTGCTCCCCAGCTCTTTGAGTGACACCAGTTGAGACCCTAGATATCAAGGAACAGAAAAGAGCCATTCCTACTTGGTGTTTTCTGAATTCTTGATCTACAGACTCTCTAAGCATTATAAAATGGTTGCTAAACATCTACCTGGTCCAGTCAAAATATATCACCTCTGCTCCCATTGCTTCAAGATTGTACTTTCTGCTTACCATCTATTAACCCAAACATGAAGTGCAGGAATTTGTGCATCATAGAATCTTTAGTCTAAATAAGATGGTCTAGTCTAACCTGCCACCCAAAGGAAGATATTCCAATCCCTGAGAGGTTATTTTCTAGCTTCTGCCAAGCAATTTATTTCTCTTGGAAAATCTGAATTAAGAAATTTCAAGAAAATACAGCCAGCTGGCAAAGGATGTCACAGACTGATTTAATAAAAAGTTACAATGATAGAGATACTGGGGAATAAAGAAGAATGGGTTTCAGTCACTGGCCTTGAAGGCATCACACTGCCCCCCTGGTTCTCCAGCTGGTAGATGGTAAATCATGGAAATTTTCAGCTTCTATAACCACATGAGGCAATTATTATAACAAATCTCCTCATAGCTACATCTAAATCTATCTATCTATCTATCTATCTATCTATCATCTTTCTATTTTTCTATATATGTATCCATCTTATTGTTCTATTTCTTTAGGTAACTCTCATACAATCTCTTAAATAATATACATGTGATACTTCTATTTATGAAACCTAATATCTCATTATTTTTATCAGCCAGGTCATAGTTTAATCCATATGTATCTTAAAGTATAAGAAGAATTTTTTCCAAATGGGTTATTTTGAAAGCAGTTTCTTTGTGCTACTCATATTTCAAGTCTGCATTTAGAACTTGACAGAAATTCTCCATCTGAGTCCAGGGTTTCAGCTTCTGGAGAATTTTGTTGGGGGGACTGAGGACAAATTGGAAAAGTCTGACCTCAAATTCTAACAAATGAGTTCTTCTAGGTCTGTGTCTGTCTGTTGCAAATTTAATGAGCAAGACCTATGTGTCTTTCTCCAAGATGGTGATTAAAAGTGTTGACCAAGACAGAATCATGTGTTTTAGTTTTGGACAATAATACATTAATGCATTTCTCCTATTAGGTGACTTATTTGTGTTTTTAACAATGACATTCTGGAGAATAGGCACCTTTACCCAAAGAAATGATGCAGATGATAGGAATATTAGGCATGTTAGAAGGCGAGTCTGGGGGATATTATTACACATGGGGACTTTTCATGCTTCTTAAGTCAGACTATCTGGGAAGCTCTCCATTCAGTCTATTTTGAGGTCTTTCATTCTCAAACCTTCCTGCACACTTGAATCACCTGAAAAGCTTTTAAAAATACAGAAGCCTGGGTCCCACCCCAAGTAGTGCAGCTTCGGCTTTGGGAGTTTTGGAAGCTAACCAAGTTAGTTCTAATGTGCAGTAAAAGTAGAAAACTACGGTTTTTGCAGAAAGTCATCAACTCCAGAAGACTGTGGGGTTACAAGTCAAATGAGATTGACTTGAGCTTTGTCACATAACAGCTGGGTGGCTTGGACACATTGCTTCATGTCTGAGCTTTAGCTTATTTATCTATAAAATTGGTGCTAATAAGACCTACAAAGCAGTTATGGGGACAATTGAAAGAGATAATGTCTTTAAAGTAACTGGTGCATTGTAGGTAAATAGTGAATCTCCCCTTTCTTTCCAAGAGCCTCCGAAGCTGATCTATAGAACAAGGTCAGCCATGGCTGGAAGACAACTTTGACATTTGAGCTCTCACTCCTGCTGTTCCTCCAAAGATCAGATAACTTCACCTTTGGTGACCTGTGGCTGAACTCTCTGGCCTCATGGAATGGCTTAAATATCCTTTAAAATGCACAATGTAGCTTCACTGGGAAATAAAACATACAATTGACTTGAAATTGGCAAATAGAAAAGAAATGCTTCATTTTCTAAGTATTGGCTGTAGAAGAATGCACACTGTCCAAATTTTATCCATAAGCCTTTCAGATGTGCCACCTTATTCTCAATCTCTCATGTAAGATGGCTTTTTGTGAATACAGGATTTTGTGTGTGTGGAGCTCAGCAAGAAGAAGATGTACTAGACAAAACTATCATTTATTTTTAGCTATTCCTATTGGAAAATTCTAACCAAAATACTAGCTAGAATAAAAGTTTTCAACATCTGAACTGCCAAATGGTTCTTTGTAAGAAATAAGCGATGTACAGTACATGTAATGAAAATGCATGTGGTCTTGGGGCACCTGGGTGGCTCAGTCAGTTGAGCATCTGATTCTTGATTTCGGTTCAGGTCATGATCCCAGGGTCATAGGATTGAGCCCTGCATCCGGCTCTATGCTGGGCATAGAGCCTCCAAAGTTTCTCTCTCTCTCTCCCTTGACTCATGCTCTCTCTCCCTAAATTAAAAAAAAGAAAAGAAAATAGAAAATGCATATGGTCTTAAGTTTTTCAAATGTGAAAATATATACCAAGAAGTCAGAGTATAGAATTTAAATTTCACTAAAATTTTAATGTCGTTAAAACCTATTGTTCCAGGGGTGCCTGGGTGGCTGAGTTGGTTAAGCGTCTGACTCTTGGTTTTGGCTCAGGTCGTGATCTCATGGTTTTGTGAATTTGAGCTCCGCTTCGGGCTCTGCACTGATAGTGTAGATCCTGCTTGGGATTCTCTCTTTCTTCCTCTCTCTCTACACTCCCCCCTCATGCTGTCTCTGTCTCTCCCAAAATAAATAAACTTAAAAAAAAAAGCTCTATTGTTCCACTTGGATCCTGCCTTCAACCTGATATACCTGCAATTGTAAATATTATGAGCAAACAAGCCCAAATTTATTTCATCTCATCTTTTCTCCTGTCCTCTCCTCTTTTTTTCCCTCATATCTCATCTCATTCATTTTCAAAACAGTTATTGAGACCCTAGTGTCCCTTAAGTATTATGAATATAAAGATGAATGAGATACATGGTCCCTGACTTTGGAGAGCTCACAATCTAGTATAAAAAATAATTAAAGCCCACCATAATATAAGTGATGAAAACTGAAGAAGGTGTGTTGTCTAGTTAACAGTATTGTACCAATGTCAATTTCCTGGTTTTGATATTGAACTACAGTCATGCAATATGTCAGTGTTGGAGGAGGCAACTTTCTGTGAGATTATAATTCTCAGAAAATAAAAAGTTTTGCAAAATCCAACACGTTAAGTACTAGAGTAAGGCAAATTTTTTTCAAGATAACTGAAGAAGGCAACATGACCCTGTATAAGGGGATGATGGAAGGCTTCACAAAAGAAATGGCATAGAATCTGGCTTGAAAGATGACTAGAACTTTCCTGGGTGTATTAGTTTCCTATGGCTGCTGTAACAAATTACCATAATCTTAGTGGTTTAAAACAACAGAAATGTATTATCTTACAGCTCTAGAGACCAGAAATTCCAAATCAGTCTGCTGGGCTAAAGTAAAGATGTCAGTAGGGCTGGCCTTTTCTGGAGGCTCTAAGGAGAGAAAGAGGTTCCGTGCCTCCTCTAGCTTCTGAAGGCTTTCCACATTCCTTGGCTTGTGACCTCTTCTTCAAATAACTCCACCTTCTTGCTTCTGCCATTACATTTCCTACTTCCTCTTTTCTCTGCCTTCTTCTTATAAAGACACTTCTGGTTATATTTAGGGCCCCACTGGATCATCCAGGATGGTTTTTCCAGTTCAAGATCCTTCACTTAATCACATCTGTAAGTTAAGTCTCTTTTGCTATATAAGTTAACATTTATAGGTTTCGGGGATTAGGACCTAGGTACCTTTGGAAACCTTTACTCAGCCTCCCACATCTGATGAACACAGTGATTCCTTGGGGTTTACGGTTGTGAAAGACAGTTTACCCAGTTGAGACATGATTAATTTGCCACATCTGGGTTACAGGGAAGGGATCCTGTGGAAAGTAAGACTAACAAGATAGACTGGTGTATTGGCTGCCCAAGCTGCAACAACAAAATACCACCAACTGGGTGGTTTCAACAACAGTAATTTGTTTTTCATTCGTCAGTCCAAGATTGAAGTTTTGGCCAGTTTTGTTTCCCCAGTAGCCTCTCTCTTTGACGTGCAGTTGGCTGTCTTCTTGCTGTGTCACCACATGGCCTTTTCTCTGTGCTTTAACATCCTTGGCAGCTCTTTCTCTTATACAGACAAGAGTCATATTGGATTAGGGCCCACTCATATGACCTCATTTAACCTTAATTATCTTTATTAGGCCCTATCTCCACACACAGTCACCTTCTAAAGTACTAGGGATTAGGACTTCAACATATTAGTTTGGGGGAGGAGGATACAATTCAGTCCATAACAACTGGGATCGAGTTTTGAAGGACTTTGACTCTGGCCTGGCTAGTAACCTTAATCTTGAACGCTATAGTGAACTAAAGGAGGCTTTTAAGGACTGGAGTGACAAAATCAAACTGCTTGTGAAGCCAATAACTCTGAAAATAGAAAGAAGGAGGAAGGAGTGACTTGTGTAAGAAGAATAGGTACAAGCTTGCTACACTGTTCGGGCATTGTTGTATCAGAGAGAATGCGGTGAAGGAGATGATGCCGGCGCTATGCTAAGAAAAAGGTAATGGACAGATCACAGCAGTGACAGTTTTCTCCCTCTACGAACTCATAGAATCCCAAATAAAATATTATAGCAAAACCACCTTTTTTTGCCACATAGCTAAATTTAAAATAAATGCTCAGTTGGCCCCAAGCTAAGCAGGAAATCAGAGCCAGGGTGGTAAAAAGGGGCTGGCTGGCACTGCCAGATGTAGGATATCAGGATATCAGACCAGATGTAGGATCGGAATGGGCATTTTAAAGCCCAGGTAGAGGATAGAACCACACCTTTGGATCCAAAAGGAATATGGAGTTTATAGATCTAAGAACTTCAAAAGGCTTTCCTGCATATGGAAAAGGAACTAGAAAGCTCTGATCCCTTATTTTGGAAAGCAACAAGGAAGTTTGCTGACTGCCCCAGAATGTACAGTGAGAAGGGCAGTGAAAGGAGGAGGGAGTTTAAGAAACTAAACCACTGATGGGAGCCTGGGTGGCTCAGTCGGTTAAGCATCCGACTTTGGCTCAGGTCATGATCTCATGGTCCGTGAGTTCAAGCCCTGCGTTGGGCTCTGTGCTGACAGCTTGGAGCCTGGAGCCTGCTTCAGATTCTGTGTCTCCCTTTCTCTCTCTGTCTCTCCCCCACTCACATTTTCTCTCTCTCAAAAATAAAGATTAAAATTTTTTTTTTAAAAAAAGAAACTAAACCACTAACTTTAAAAAAGACCTTAAAAACTCTAAATTTATTTCTGTATATGCCAAAGAAAGCCTAAAATTAAGAAATTAACTTAAAAATTCCTCCAGCATTGTTAAAACTTCTAGAGCAAAATGATTAAAAAATGGAAAGTAAGGAGAGAAAAAAATAAGAAAATGAGATGACCAAGCAACATCTGAATAATAAGACAGTAAGAAGAGAAATCATGGAGGAAAGTCTAGCCCCAAGGAAATAAATCAAGAAAGTTTCTTCAATCCAAAGAGCATGAGTCAGATTGAAAGAGTCCACCAAGTTCCCATAAATAATGAATTTCAAATATGAGAGACTGGAATTGTTTTTACAAGTTTTCAGAAAGAAAAGCAGAGAATTCACAGAATGATCAGAATTGGTTTCAGGGTGAGTGTGTGTGTGTGTGCATGTGTGTGTGTGTGTGATGTGTGATCCTAAGAGAGCTGATCCTCTTCTTTCAAAAGGAAAAAGTCAATAAATAATGCCTAAAACTGAGAATGTCAAGGAATGGCAGTGTATGCATATTATTTACAAATATAGGGGCGCCTGGGTGGTTCAGTCGGTTAAGCGTCCAACTTTGGCTCAGGTCATGATCTCACGGTTCATGGGTTCGAGCCTTGCATTGGGGTCTGTGCTGACACCTCAGAGCCTGGAGCCTGCTTCGGATACTGTGTCTCCCTCTCTCTCTGCCCCTCCCCCACTTGCACTCTGTATCTCTCTCTTTCTCTCAAAAATAAATAAACATAAAAAATTTTTTTTAATTAAAAAAAAAAGAATTATAAAGTAAAAGAGCAAAACCTCATCTGAAAGAGTTGAAAGGGTTGGTTGTCTTTGAATGTGGTTTGGGGATGGTATCTTTCTTGCTCTTTATTGTTTTTTCTGGAAACTTGCCCTTTCCTTCACTCTCAAATCTCTGATTCCTTAGAAGCAGATGACATCAGACCATTCCATCTCTTCTTTGTCCCTTACTGCAGTCACCTGTTTTCTCGACACAACTCTGAATCACTGAAGATTTTAGTACTAAGCTCACTGTCTTTCCCTCCATTGTTAATCCTGCCATTATCTGGAAATTTCAGTAATCACATCCTGTTTCTCATTTCTTTGACCTCATCAGTGCCTGGGACTTTCATCCACAACTCTCCCCAGCCCAACCTTCTATTGTCTGACCGTAAAATTTGACATCATTAATAAGTGCACCACTTCCAAAATTTTAGTGTCAAATACCCCATACTCTTAAACATCACAATCTTAATGAATAGTTACTCCTGACAAATCCTAAGCAGTGTACAAAATTTACTTCTATATTTGAGCAGTTAAGTAGAGCTGTAGACAAAACAAGACAGTGCAAAAGAAAACCATCAAACTATACAGAACTGGTTTCATTTTATACTCATGGGAAGAAAACCTTCAGTACAGCCTGGAAATTCTACTGTATATCACTAGCCAGTTTGTTTTTCTAATCTCTAAGATGATCATCCAACCTTGTCCTCTCCTTTCAAAACTCCAAAATTATCTCTTCCTTTTCACTTTCAACTGATGATGATGCCTTTTTATTTTACTCGAGGGGAAAAAAAAATAGCACTCAGAAGAGGCAGTTTTAGTTCAAACCCTAGTTTTGCCACTCATTAGTTGAGGGAACTACTTGAACCAGCTACTTGTTCTCTCTGGAACTCAGTTTCCTCATCTGTACAAGGCGGAAGATCATAACAGTAGTGTCTGGTTGTGAATGAGAATCTTCTACCCTGCGGCCTATGTACATATGGACCGTGCCTCCCCTTCTGGTACAATGCCTGCCCTCTTTGTGTATATATCCATGGACCCTGTCTCCCTTCTGGTACAATGGATGAATTGTTCCTGTACCTACAGCCAACCCTTCTGCATGTGCCCTGGATCTCACTTCTTCTTCCCTGTTCAATGACTTTTCTCCTGTAACTATTGTATCATGTCTCATGTGTTTTTTTCCCCTGTCTACAAGATTATCCCATCAGCATACAAACATTCTGCAATATCTCTCACCTGAAAAGTTCTCCTCTAGGGGTGCCTGGGTGGTTCAGTCGGTTGCACATCCCACTCTTGGCTTCGGCTCAGGTCACATCTCACAGTTCATGGGTTCCAGACTCTTGTCAGGCTCTGTGCTGACAGTGCGGAGCCTGCTTGGGATTCTCTTTCTTCCTCTCTCTCTCTGCCCTCTCCTAATCCCTCTCTCTCAGAATAAATAAATAAATAAATAAATAAACACTTTTAAAAAAACTGTCCTCCAATGCCATGACTTTCTTCACTAATCATTCATTTCTCTGCTTCCTTATGTAGCAAAACTTCCTGAATGAGTTGTTGTTAGTTACTTTTCTTTTCCTCGCTCTTTTGCACTCATTGTTACACCTCTCTCCAAATGCTCTGGTGAATTCTTGATCCTCTTTCATTGAGTATTTCAGAAGCATGGTCCTTCTAGGCTTCTAGAACTTACCTGCTATCTTATCTTCTTAGGCTGCCGAAACAAATTCCATGGACTGGGTGGCTTAAACAACAGAAATTTATTTTCTCATAGTTGGCAGAGTTCAGTTTCTGGTGAGGACTCTCTTCCTGCTGTGGACAGCTGCCTTCTCCATGTGTCCTCGCGTGCCCTTTCTTCGGTGCATATGTGTGAGGAGACAGAGAGCTCTCTTCTTCTTCTTATAAGGATACTCATCTTATCAGACCCTACTCTTTTTAAAATTTTTTTAATGTTTATTTATTTTGTAGAGAGACAGAGACAGAATGCAAGTGGTTTAGGGGCAAAGAGAAAGGGAGGCACAGAATCCCAAGCAGGCTCCAGGCTCTGAGCTGTCAACACAGAGCCCCATGCGGGGTTCTAACCCACGAGGTGTGAGATCATGACCTGAGCCAAAGTCAGACCCTTAACCAACTGAGCCACCCAGGCGTCCCCTATCAGACCCTACTCTTAAGACCTCATTTAACCTTAGTTACACCCTAAAAGCCTCATCTCCAAAATCAGTCTCTTTGGGGATTCAACATATGAACTTGTGGGGGACATAATTCAGTCCATAGCCTGGGGCTTCTAGGACATCATATTTTTCTCATTCTTTCTCTGTATTTAAGTTTCTGCTCAGAAATTATCTCCTCAGAAGAGGCTTCCCTGCCCACCCTGTCTACAGTAGCTTTCTTTGTATGATATCATTTTGTTTTCTCTTCTTTAGTAGAGCATTGTGTTTAAGAGCCTTGATTATGGAACAGGCTACTTTGAAATCTGGCTCCATTACTTACAAACTTAGTGACCTTGGCCAAGATACTTAATTTCTCTGTGCCTTGGTGTCCTCCTCAGTAAAAACAGAATAATGATACTACACATCTCCTGTAAGTTAAATGGGCTAAATGAGTTAAAATATGCAAAAAACTGAGAATGCTGCCTGCCACAATTTATGGGCTCAATAAATGCTAGCTAATATTTTTTACTCATGTTTGTCTATTTTCCTTTATAAAGAAAAATAAAAGCTCCAAGAGGGCAAGGACTTTCTGCCTTTCTCCCTATGGTATCCCCAGTGCCTAGAACACTGACTGATTAGTATAACAGATGTTCCATTTATATTTGTTGAAAGAATGAATGTATGAACAAATGGTTTCTTGGAAGAGTTTCAGGAGGGATGGTTGTGAGTGTCAAATGCCTCAGACAGCTCAGCAGATGAGGACGTAATCCATTTGTCAATCAGGAGGTCACTGGTGACTTGAGTGGTAATAATAGCTGTAATTTATTGAGGCACCTTGTTAAGTGTGCTAATCTACACAATGACCCTACAAGGAAGCCATTATTATCACCATTTTATAGATGACAGAGCATTTCAGCAGCTCTGTGGGACAGAGGCAAGACTGAAAAGGATTGAGAGATGAACAGGAATAAAACACGTAGAGACAACTCTATTATGACCAACAGCTTGTTTAAATGTATTAGCCTACATGAGGGAAATGAATTCAACTGGTCAGAGACAAAATCTATCAGCCAGTGTTATAAGAGAAACCAGATACCACGGACAGAAAGGGAGGGAGGAAAATATAAAACAAATCAAATTTTTCATCTTTATAATTTTGTTTTTCTTTTGGGTCATGTTAAAGACTACATCATAGTAGTAAATATCATAGGACCTCAGTTTATTTTGTCCTTTGAATTATCTATTCTTCTTCTTTTTTTTAACCTTTATTTTTGAGAGAGAGAGAGAGACAAAGTACGAATGGGGAAGGAACAGAGAGAGAGGAAGACACAGAATCCAAAGCAGGTTCCAGGCTTTGAGCTGTCAGCACAGAGCCCAGTGCAAGGCTCAAACCCATGAACTGTAATATCATGACCTGAGACGAAGTCAGACACTTAACCGACTGAGCCACCCAGGCGCCTCTGGATTATCTATTCTTGAAAATACAGAGATGATAAATAAAAATCACCATCTTGGTAAGAGCCTTACTGGATGAGAAGGATCTTTTTACAAGTCAAACTATTAGAGAGATTCCAGCTGGATTTAGAATCCAAATCAACTCAACCTATGGCAGAATGACTTCAAAAACAAGTCCCAAGAACATTTGGGAATTACAGGCCTGCACTTCTGCAAAGACTATTATGTCTTTTACGTGGCAGATGAAGGGGTGGGAGGAAATTTTCTGGGTAAGCCTATAGTAGCAAGCCTTTAATAGGTTCTGGTGATTGTGAAGTACATTTCTGGAAAATGGGAAAGGGGTTTGAGCGTTTATACTGATCTTATGAGGATAATTAAAGACACAGGCACCTGTATCAGAGAATTTGCCTTCTTTTACCTAGTTTTCTTTGAGTGGTGTGACCTGGGCTGCTATGTATGTCCATCCTGCCTGTCACCTTTCAGAACTGAGTATAGAAGCAGCAGTAATGACGAGGCCTAATTGTCACCTTAGATATGAAATATTTAAAAGTTTGCCTTTTGTTTTAAATGGAGGGCTGAAATACTATTGTTTTTAGTGTAACTGAGGATGGTGAAGTTGGACCCAGAGAAGGCAGGATCCAGGGGTTCATTGTTTTGTCTGTGTTCATTTTCATGAGCTGTGTCTCCTCTCGGCCCAGCCTCCCTGCTTCCGTTTTTCAACAACTTTTCATAGTTTTTCATTTTCTTATTCCTTAGTCCTAGCTGTTTGACAGTTGATAAGGATGACTGTTAGGGGTTGGCTGGGCCAATGGGTGTTAGAAAGTCTGGTTTGCCAAAATAAGAAGGATCATTTCATAATGTATTTCTCATTTGCAGTATTGAACATTAAAGCTGAAAAACAAAAATGGTGCCCTGGTGGCTCAGTCAGTTAAGCATCTGACTTTGGCTCAGGTCATGATCTCACGGTTCCTGAGCTCAAGAGCCCTGCTCCAGGGGATTCTCTCTCCCTCCCTTTCTCTGTTTCTCCCTCTCTCTCCCTCCCTCTCTGGCCTTTCTGGAATTCTCTCTGTCTCCCTCTTTCTCTGCACACCCCCCTCACTTGTGCCCTCTCTCTTTCTCAAAAAAAAAAACCAACAAAAAACAAAAACGGTTCTTAAAAGCTGTAAAACAAAATTAATCACCGGTCTTTTTACTTTTATTTTCTTGTAATGCAAAACGACCATATTGCTGGGGTGACCTTCCTTGTTATTATGCCTTGGGCTAAGGTCACCTTGTGAAGTTTGAGTCCTGCCCTGCCCCCGCCCCCGCTCCTCATAACGTGGCGTGGCAGGTTGGTAAAGTTCGTTACCTTAGTTAAGGCCTGGACTCCAGCTCTGTTCATTTCAGCTCTGGGCAGCAAGGGGTTAACAGAGTCTCTGGCGCCTACCGAGTTGTAAAAGGAACTGCTGAAGCTGATCAATGACCACTGTTAAGACCTGGAAACCAATTATAAACCTGAAATTTGTGATGAACAAAGCCCTGAAACACTGGGATGAAAACTACTGAATTAGTCCAGTTCATTAAAATCATTAATAGTCATGAAATGAAAACCACCAGAGTCCAAAAAGGCTTAATGCTCTATCCATATTAATTAGATGGGAGCAAATCTGAACTGAAAAGCAGCACATGCTTTGTAGAATTAGCAATTGGTCTCTACAGACTACACAGATCTCTATTAAAATTCAGTTTAATTAAAATTGATCACGTTAAGAAACTGATGTGGTTAATTAACTGAATTCCTGGACTTCTTTTCATACATTTCACAGACGCCTTGTACACTGCTTTCCTGGGTGACACTTCGTGTTGCACAGAGCAAATCCGATTGCAAAGGTTAACTCTCTGTGTTCCTGGAGATGATACAGACCACGGAGGAGGGGTGTGGATGGGGGAGAGTGAGCTAAGCTTTACAGAGAGTCAAACCCCAACCTAAACTGAATCAACTCCTTTGGAAAATTTACCATTAGTGGTGTATAAATTCATGTCTATCTGCCAACAATGTAGGGGTTCTCTCTCCCAAGCTTCTATCTCTGGAGGAGCTGAGAAATATTTCCAAAAATGAAGAGAGTCCCTCTACTGTCATATGTAGGACAGTGACCCGCTGACAAAGGGCAACGGGCAACTAAGCAGTTGCAGGGCTAATGTTGCTGCAGGCACCTTAGTTTTATTGCCCACAAAGCTTCTTGGTCTGTTTGGCTCAGAATAAGTCATGTTGCGTTTTTTTTCATCTGCAGAATGGGGATAATGACATTTCTAGATTTCACCAGGGCATTGTGGGGCTTAAAATGATGACAATAGCCCCTGCCCTGCTGTCTACCCCTCCTCCCCCAGCCCGCCAAGCACAGTGCTGCCAACAGAGCTTTCCTAAGAGCTGTTTGTTATGTCTGTTATGTCACAGACCTGCTCAAAACTCTCTACTGATGAATGCGCTGCCTGCAGGACGCATCCCACACCACAGATTCGAAATCAGACTTCATCACCTGGTCCAGCATGGTCTTATCTTCTTCACCTCTTAACTCCCTATGAAACTGACTTGTTCCAACCAAACTGGCTACTTTAAAACTTGGAATTCCTCTTTTGTTGTTTCTCCAGACTCCCTTCATTTTCCTCTTAGAAGTCTATCTTTGTCCAGCTCATACTACAGGGTTCAACTTGAATCCCACCTCCATGAAGCCCTTTTGTCATCAATGTACCAAAGGGATCTATCCTTTCCCTGTCAGCCCATAATAGGTGTTATCTCAGTTGCCTATTTGGCTCTTGTTCCCCGGAGTCTGAAATAATTATTCATGTGTACATATCAGCTCCTAAAGATGTTAAGTTCTTGGCAAGAATCATAACAGGTCTTAGACATAATGCATTCTCCATAAATGTCTGTTAATAATGAAGATGATGTTTAACCTTTGATGGTTTCTGGTGGTGTTTCTCAGAGAGGGAAATTTGAGTTTTACCTTGTAGTGAATTGGTAGAAATATTTGAGTGTGATATACTAGTAACAATAACAATGTGTCTTGATTTCTTTTGTGGTTTCCAACTAATTTCTAACCTTATGTATTTTTGCTTTTTAATACTAATTTAATTGGGCTTCCAGGATTTTTATTATTTTAATATTTATTTATTTTTGAGAGAGAGAGAGAGAGAGAGAGAGTATAAGTGGAAGAGGGGCAGAGAAAGGGAGACAGAATCCAAAGCAGGCTCCAGGCTCTGAGCTGTCAGCACAGAGCTCAATATGGGGCTTGAACTCATGAGCGGTGGGATCAGGACCTGAGCCAAAGTCAGATGCTTAACTGACTGACCCTCCCAGGTGGGATTTTTAAAAATTTTAGATTTTTGGGGCGCCTGGATGGTTCAGTCAGTTGAGCGTCCAACTTCAGCTCAGGTCATGATCTCATGATCCTTGAGTTCGAGCCCGGCGTTGGGCTCTGGGCTGACAGCTCAGAGCCTGGAGCCTGCTTCGGATTCTGTGTCACCCTCTCTCTCTGTCCCTCCCCCACTCCTGCTCTGTCTCTATCAAAAAATGAATAAACATTAAAAAATTTAAAAAAATTAGATTTCATCAAAGAATCAGCTTCTGATATCTATATTCTTTGTTTTTGTCTTATTATCTTTATTAATTTCCATTTGTTATTTTTTTGGTAGATTTTGTTGCTTTTTTCTAAAAATTTAATAAGTCAAAAATAATTCTTAGAGAATATCTAGTTCCTTTTCTCTCTTCCCTTTTTCTCTCTTTCTTCTGTAATGATAAAGACATTGAAAGCCATACATTTTCCCTTAAACACAAACTTTTGGTATAATCCTTAGGTTTTTGATGAAATATTTTCATTTTCATTCCTTTCCAGACCATTTGTAATTTCAGATTTGATTTCTTTTGTGATCCAAAATCTTTTATAAATTATTACTTCAGTCTATTTTAAAACTTACTTATTCCTAACTTCATTATGTTTTGATCATAGAACATGTCGTATAGTTTCTTTAGCCAAGTATGTAATTAATTCCTATAAACTTTCCATGGATATATAGAAAATGTATTTTTCTATTTAAAAGTTATAAAATTGTGTTATTCAGTTCTTTTATGTACGTCCTCATTTTTGGTCTAACACAACTGTTCAGTTCTGAATAGGCATACTAAAGGATACCACTACATTTGCATTTTTATTAAAATTTATTTGCATTTCTATGCATTTTTGCTTTATATTCAGCTGCTATGTATTGTGATGCATACAGATCTATGGTAAGTATATCTTATTCTGTCTAATATTTTTAACCTAAGTTCATTATCCAATTTTAATATTGTCACTCTTTTCTTATTGCTTGCTTTTGATTGCTATCCCTTTGCCCATTTCTTTACTCTCAAGCTTCTTTTCACTTTTTGTGGCTTTTTGTCATATTTTTCTCTAAGATATACTTATATATAGGCTTTTGTAAAAACAAATGTACACTACACCTCATCATAAAACTTACTTAAGGAAATTTACAAAACTGCATAGATTCTCAAAACATAAAATATCTGGGAAATTTTGTGTGAAAATGGAAAGTTAGAAAGTTCAGAACCAAAATTTTGCTCATTTCTAAAATGCATGGGGAGCCTGGGTGGCTCAGTCAATTAAACGTCCAACTCTTGATTTTGGCTCAGGTCATGATCTCACACTTTGTGAGTTCAAGCCCTGCATCGGGCTCTCCGCTGACAGTGCAGACCCTGCTTAGGATTCTCTCTCTCCTCACTCTGCTCCTCCCTGCTTGCTCTGTCTCTCTCAAAATGAATAAATAAACTTAAAAAACTAAAATGCAAAGGCAATGGTACATATTTTTATTAATTCTTAATTCATCATTATTTTTGACCTTATTTTATTTTTGTAAGTTTCACTGGCCTTTATATTTCAGTAATTGCAAATATAGAAACAAGATCAGTTAATGATGAGCTACATCCATCTCTTTGTAAAATTTATTTATTTAATTGAGCAGACTATTCCAACCCCTGTCTCCCCACCTGCATCCATTGATTTAGAAGGGCAACTGTATTTTCCATTCCATTCCCTTTCCTGGTATTCACAAACCCATACTTTTCTATTATTATATGAAAACAAAGTAATAACTCTACCCTTCCCAGCCATCCATCTCTCTTCAAAAAGATCTATCCGTACACTGGTTTGCTGTTGCTTATTCTTTCCCCATCTCTACCTTGACAACTCAGGTTTTGCTAAGACAGCTTAAAAAAACTTAAAGAAAAAAGTTTATTTATTTATTCTGAGAGAGAAAGCACACACGCCAGTGGGGGAGAGGCAGAGAGAGAGAACAGAGAAAGAGAATCCCAAGCAGGCTCTGTGCTGTCAGCACAAACTGAGCCACCCAGGCGTCCCTAAAAAAACCTTTTTGTTCTAATTCATTTTTATATCTTCCCTTAAAATATGGCTCTTATGTTTTAAGAATCCTTATTATAACTCATAAAGGCAATTTTTCAGCTTTATATTTTGCAGGATCAGTTGTTTTTCTCCTCTTTATTTTCTCCTATCTTGAATTCTTTCTTAAATAATTTGTTGTGTGTTGTGACTCTTTTTTTTTGGGGGGGGGGGGAGTTCTTTTCTTCACAGGGGCATAGGAGCACTAAATTCTTTGAACTCCTTCTTGTACACAAATGTGCTCCCAACCTCCTGGTGGTTGAATGACTTTAAATCTTTCCTTCTCAGTTATCTCTAGATGTTATTCTTTTTTTTAAATTTTTTTTTAATGTTTATTTATTTTTGAGACAGAGAGAGACAGAGCATGAACGGGGAAGGGTCAGAGAGAGGGAGACACAGAATCTGAAATAGGCTCCAGGCTCTGAGCTGTCAGCACAGAGCCCGACGCTGGGCTCGAACTCACAGACCGCGAGATCACGACCTGAGCCGAAGTCGGACACTTAACCGACTGAGCCACCCAGGCGCCCCTCTAGATGTTATTCTAATGCCAAAGTGATTTTTTTTTCAAATAGTTGTTTTCCTCTCAAATAACACCTGGAACTTAGTGGGGCCTTTTATGTGTCAGACTCAAGTTTTTTTCAGTATAGAAACTTTAAATATTGCCTCTCTTTCATCTGATTTTTTCTTTTTCTCTTTCTAGGTCTGTATTATTCATACTTAATCATCTTCCAAGGGGCGCCTGGGTGGCTCAGTCAGTTAAGTGTTGGATTTTGGCTCATGTCATAATCTTGTGGTCTGTGAGTTCAAGCCTTGCACCGGGCTCTGTGTTGACAGCTCAGAGCCTGGAGCCAGCTTCGGATTCTGTGTCTCCCTCTCTCTCTGCCCCTCCCCCATGCCCCCCCCAAAAATAAACATTAAAATTTTTTTTAAAAATTCATCTTCCAAGACTTACACATTTCCCCTTATGATTGCCATCTCTTTGTAGAAGTAACAAAACTGCTAAATGTTTCATAGAGTGGAAATCTTTGTAACAAACAACCCTGGAAGTAGGTGCTATTATCACCCCATATTACAGATGAGTAAGTTGAGATTTGGTGCTTACATACAAGCTGGACAGTATTGTTAAAATCAAACACAAAGGGAGACCAGACTTGAAAATTCCCTGACCAGGGGCACCTGGGTGACTCAGTTGGTTAAACGGCCAACTCTTGATTTCAGCTCAAGTCATGATCTCATGGTTTGTGAGTTTGAGGTCTGCATCCAGCTCTCCACTGACAGCACAGAGCCTGCTTAGGATTCTCTCTCTCTCTCTCTCTCTCTCTCTCTTTCTCAATCTCTGCCTCTCTCTGATTCACATGCGCGCTCTCTCTCTCTCTCTCTCAAAAATAAATAAATAAACATTAAAAAAAAAGAAACAAAAGAAAATTCCCTGAGTAGACAAAGTCAGTTTCATCATACAACTGAAACTGAACTTAGCTTGTCTTGCAAAACATTGGAGCTAAATTGACTTGGGTCGCTTCTTGCTTGTGCCTCTGAAAATTGTATTTGAAATTTAAACAGTTCCCCCCAAATTGATGTGAGGTAACCAGTAACCAATTCCCTTTCATTTAAGAAACTTCTGGTATTGTAAGCAAATGCTGTGAAGTATCAGCAGTCACTGCCTCCAGGCTGTGTAAGCTGCTTTTAACATATACCTCTGAGCTTCTTTCCTTGTTTTGGTTTGAATGCTTCCAGTTTGCACACTGACTTTTTGGTGTGGGGACAAAAAAACTTATACTAATTACCTCACCAGTGATTCGCTGGTTTTACTTCTGTTTTTCTCTGAACTTGTGACCATTCACAGCTGAGATTTGAACCCACACTTGAACTTCTCTTGGGCCCTGAGTGTCCTATGCTTTTAGAAGCTAACTAGAATAGCCAAGCGGATGATCGCCTAGAGACAGATGTTACTAATGGTAGGGAGAGCAGACACGAGAGAGTAGGAGTTGGTGAAATTTTTCAGAATAAGCCACAAAAGTGTAGCTTTTAGAAGCTTGTTAGCTCAGGCTTTAGAAAAGAAAAGCAAAATGTCAGATAAATTGAGATTTAATCTTCATTCACTATGCCATGGAGATTTGAGGACTTGTGGCACCCAAAGTGAGAGTTTTTTGAATTTTAAGACTCAAATCTATATTTTAAAAAATGACCTTTAAACATTTTTTTCTGATATTAAGAAGTATACATGTTATTTAATGTCAAAATCTTGGAAAATTTAAAAAGCCACAAAGATGAAAATAAAAATCACTGAATCACACTACCTACATTAGTTAACCACTATTAATATATTTTATCTTTTCAGCATTTTGAAGCCCATAGGCTTGTATTTTTTTTAAGTTGAGATCAGCCTGTATATGGTGATATGTGATGGTTTTGTCCTAAATCAAATATTAAGAATAACTTTTTATGGCATCAAAAAATATTTTGTATGACTCTTTTTGTTTTAATTTTTTTAATGTTTATTTATTTTTGAGACAGAGAGAGAGAGCAAGAGTAGGGGAGAGGCTGAGAGAGACAGAGACATGGAATCAGAGGCAGCTCCAGGCTCTGAGCCTATGATAAACATCCTCATAGATAAATCTTTGTCAGTTTTCCAATTATTTCTTCAAGTAATATTTCTAGAAATGTACATTATTATGGATCATGGTCCACAAACTCAAGGTTTGCAAAATAAAATTCATACCTGTGGTAGTTTCTTTAGATCAGCTCAAATTTGACCACAAGGCTGATCAGACTTTTCTGGTTGTCGGAAAATCAGACCCTTAGAGTTTTATAAGAATCTGAGAAGCTTGTGTGGTGCTTGGAACGGAGGGGGACAACACATTTACTCCAGGCCACCTTGGTCAACATGGACAACAGCATTGGCCAAGCCCCTTTTGTTCCTTGAAACCATATAACTCTTTACTTCTGTACCACCCATAAGACAAGAAGACTTTTCCAGGCCTGGGAACCTCAGTGGCCTTGTTCAGTGTCTCCAGGAACATCACACAGCAGTGGCTTCCTGAGCTCTTGTCTCTTATTACAACTCTGGGTGTTGCTAGGCAGAAGGTATGGGTCATTGCTGCCTCCCTTCTCAGTTTGGGAGAGAAAAGCCCAGTCTTTACCTTTTTATGTTCTTCATTTCTTCCCCTCTCCCTCGGACTCTTAATTTAGGCTCTTCCATGGTGTTAGGCTTTTCTATGAGACAGGACATGATCTTGACTGTAAGCAGCTTCAACTTTCCACCATGCAGAAAACTTCCCTTTGGGGCAAAGGAGCCCCATGATTTTGCCACTTGCTTGAAATGGGAAAGACAAAAAAATATGAGAACACCAGGAGTCAAGTTATCTTTGATCTTCATCTTTATGCATTTCTACCTTGTTCTCTTGCCATGTCTAAAGTGTTTGTCAAGGTGATATCTGTCTGGTGGAACAGAGAGAACATATGTTATTGCAACACTAGGTGAAAAGCTGAAAGGCACCATATGAAAGGCACCTTAGTTTTCCAATGAAATTAAAACCAAAAAAAAAAAAAAACAGGTTATCTCTTCATGGAAAAGAAATCTTGAAAATGGGTAAAAATTGGACACTCGAAGTGGAGAAGACAATGTGAACACAGACATAGAAGTGGAAAATCAAAAACATTTAAAGTCTTGCTGTTTAAAGTGTCGTCCATAGACTAGCCTCATCTCATGGGAATCACCTAGGAGCTTGCTAGAAATACAGAATGTCAGCACCCATTCCAGGCTGATTGAATTGGAATCACTTGAACAAGAATTACAGTGATTTCTAGGCAATTGAGGTTTGAGAAGCAATGCTTTGGTATAGGGATTCTCAGAGTGTAATCTCAGACCAGCAGGATCAGCTCTATCTGGAAACTTGTCAAAAATACAAATTTTCCAGCCCCACTCCAGACCTATTGACTCAGAAACTCAGGCAAGCTGTGTTCACAAACCTTGCAAGGTAATTCTGACACATGTACACATTTGAGAATCACTATTCCGGAGCAGAGGTTGAAAATCTCTCTACCTAAAGGTCCAGATACTAAACATTTTCAGCTTTGCAAACCATTAGGTCTCTGTCACCACCACTCAGCTATGCAATTGTACACTTGATCTTAGCCAAAAGGCTAAGAAGCGATCAGCTATGCAATTGTAACAAGAAAGTGCAATAGACAACGTGCAAAGGAAAAAGCATGGTTGGGCTCCAATAAACTTTAATTACAAGACAAGCAGATGCTCGATTTGGCTGTGGATTATGTTTGCCAAAACCTGCCCTAAAACATGAATTTTCAAACTTGCCTGTACCTTAGAATCACTTGGGGGAGCATCATAAATCTTGATACCCAGACGGTACCCCATACCAATTAAAAAAGCAGTGTCTCTGTGATTGGGATGAAGAATCAGTAGTTTAGAAAACTCCCCAAGTGATTCGAATGTGTAGCTAGGGAGAGAACCAGAAGCTACAGGATGGAATAGATGGCCCAAGCAAAAGGGTGTGAGAGGATCAAGGGAGATTAAATAGGAAGGGTAGCCGGAAGCCTGAATGTGGAAGCCTTTCAAACTAGATCTTCCCCAAACACCGCAATCACATGGGGATTTGACTACCCATATAGGTCAGGGTGTGCATTTTTATTTTTTTCTTAACCACATGTTACTGCATTTAAACCACAATATTAAAAATGAGAAATGTCTGAACAAGGGATAGGCCAAATGGCTTTTAATTCCCCAACAGCAAAACCCTGTTAATACCTTGCCCTGTGTCAGCAAAATAATTGTGGTTCAAGTGAATATAAAACACTTCCATTCAATCTTCTCCCTCCTCCCTAAGGCAAATGCTTTCTTATCATGGAGAAACAGTACTCCTCAAACTGTCAGACCGCATCAAGGGAGTTGAACAAGAATTATAAAGCCAGGCAAAATCAAGGCATCAGCTGGGAAGGTAAAATTCTTCTGCAGGTGAGCTTTCTTTAGCCTCTTCTCTGACCAGAGCCTCCCTGAGATTGCTGTATAAATGCTGGGAGAGAGGAAGCCCAGACTTTTGCAGGGGAATGAATTAAATTTCTTTGGTAGCAGAAGCTGTCACTGGTTAACTCAAGTGAAATAAAAGGGTTAGCTGAAAAGATCTGTGGTGGCTCATAGAATAAAAGGAAAAGCTGAAGATCTGGGCTTGGAAAGGACAGAACCATGGCAGATCTGGGCCTTTGGAACAGGGAACAGGGGCACAGACTGCTCATGGTGCTGCCTTCTAGGTGGATAAGCTTTGTCTATTTTCTGCCCCAGAGTCACTCCATCCAAGATGCCAGTTCCAGGAAGAGAACATCTGATTGGCCAAGCTAGGGTCATGCAACCTTAATGAAAATCCCACCTTGACTAATGGTTTCCCAAAGTCCAACTGGGATTCCATTACCTCCAGACTGGAGGATAGACGCTGGGAAGGCAAAAAAACAAAACAAAACAAAACAAAACAAAAAAACAAAAACAAAAACAGATGTCCACTGCAGAAGGCAATAATCAATATTTTTTAAACAATGCATTAAAGACTGTAATAGAGTTTACCAGTATATCCCACATTGATTGCGGGGTTAAAGTGCATGTTCTAAAATTCTGTAAAGGAGACTGCCCACTGGATCATAGACATTGGAGTCGCAACAGATCTTAAACATCCAACCCCTTTTGTTACAGGGGAGGAAACTGAGGAAGATCGAATAATTTTCCCCAGCCCATTCCTATTTGTGTTTAATGTCATTCATGAAAAGTCTATGATTAGACAAGAGTCTAAACTAGACTCTTCTTCTAGATCATTCTGCCTGTGGCTGTGAAAGTGAGTGTTTTTAATTTCCCTGAAGACTCCTATGCATGCATCATGGTTGCTTTTTTAAAGATGAAAAATAACAGTCTCTCACATTTGTTCAGTGGTTCTTATTAAAAGTGCCAATTCCTAGACACCATCCACCAGGGATTCAGATTTAATAAGTTTGGGTTAAGACCCAGGTCACTGCTTTTTAAAACAAGCACCTGTATCTGCACAGTGCACTTGCAACAACAGTGTGTCCCCATATTCACATGTTTGCAGACGCCAGGAGGTAAAGCTGAGTGGGTACAAGGCAAGAAGAGGTGAGTATGGTAAATGGGAAGTGTGTGTCCTAAGGGTACTCAAATTCAATCTATTTTTAAATACCTTGCAGGCCAAACAAAACCTGCTTGCAGGCCAAACTTTGCTCTCATGGATTCTCTAAGTTGTGAAACCTATTAGTGCTTTTATTACTTAACTTCTAAGATAAAATTAACAACTACTATACCAACTTCCACGAATAAACTTTAACGAGAGAGATGTAGAGTGATCCACCCAAGGCTAAATGGCATCTGCTGAACTGGAACGCAAATGTTCTAGTTCCTGAAATACACCCAAGTAATACACTTTCCTCTTTATTTTCACTGTGATGTGGTTTGAATAAACAGTATTCCTTCCACATGTGACTATGTCTGTTCAATCATAAACAGGGCAGGAAAAAAACCAGCCAAGCTGTAATTTTTAAATACATGAAAAACATGTAAAATAGGTGGAATCTTTAGGATTTCAGATTGTGATACAAACATTGGCACATCAGTATGTAAAATTACGACATGCCTCTTTAAGATTGACTCCGTTTTCAGAGTCTTCATTTTAGCCAATAAAGTTAATATATATTATTCTCATATCACAGTTGGATGATTTAGAAACATAATCTATATTTGGCATGGAGTCACAATTTCTTAGTAAAATAAAAGACAGAGCCCCACGCCAGTCCGAAAGTTAATTATTTATCTTAGCCACAGACTCTGAATGTTGCTGTGACACAGATTAAAACAGCACTTTTCAAATAAAGTGGCTATTTCACATCAAGCTTTGGAAGTGCTGGGCTGAGTCCCTCTCACAGTAATTGGACATTCTGGACATGTCTGAGTCAACACTTCAAACCACTGCAGTGTTCTTATATGATGTTGGAGTTGGAGAACAGAATTAGGAGTAGGTTAGAGGTTAACTGTGTAACATCAGTTTTTCACTGAACAAAGTTTGCTTCAGGAAACATGCTTTGACCTACCCTACCTTAAAATCTTTGTGATAATGAACCAAGTTATAACAAGGTTTTGCAGTCCATGGAAGACCTTTTGCAGGCATTAGGACTGATCAAAGGAACAGAGAGAAATACAGCCCTTTTTGGTTATAAGGGAACATACTTGTGGTTTCATCCTGTGGTAAAGATGGGACTAAATATTTATCAAAGTATGTTAAAATAACATTTAAAATAAAGTTTTCTAACAAATGAGAGATTAAGTTACTATCTATAATATACAAAGAGTGCTTACAAATCAATAAAAATATAAAACCAACTAATTACAAAGATGGTAAAAAGATTGACAATTTACAAAAGAAGAAATCAAATGGTCAATAACATATAAAAAAGTCTTACTATAAATAAAGTAAATGCACATTAAAACAAAAATAAAATAAAGAATTTCACCTATTGATTGGTAAATAGTTTATAAATGATACTTAAGGGTAGAAGTGTATAGTGAAATATAAATTATGAAATAGTGCATGTGGAAATGAAATTTGGTACAATAATTTTGGAAAGTACTTTTGCATATTATATCAAAAGTTTAAACTTTTCTTACCTGTAAGAGTGTATTATACATAAAATACTAGAATTAGAGGCCAATATTAATTTATAATAATGTTTATTCCAGCATATTTTATAATTGAAAACACCTTAGATATCCAATAGAGAATTAGTTAAATAATCCAGGGCATAGCAATATGGTGAAATATTATATTTCTATTTCAGCAATAAGATTTGCAAAGAATACTGAAATTTGGGGCAAAATTCTAATCATTTGAATAGGAAGGAATCAAAATTGTATATGTAGTATAATCTTAATTTTGTTTAAAATATATATTCTGTATTAGTCTGTTTGGGCTACCATAACAGAATACCGTAGGCTTGTGGCCTGATAAACAGAAATTTATTTTCTCACAATTCTGGAGGCTGGAAGTTTAAGATCAAGGTGAGGCAGGGTTGGTTTCTGCTGAGAATCTCTTCCTGGCTTACAGATGGCTACCTTCTCCCTGCTGTCCTCCCATGGCCTTTCGTCTGTGCATGCTCAGTCTGGTGTCTCTTCCTCTCTTTATAAGGACACTAGTCCTGTCCTGTCAGATTAAGGTCCCACCCTTATGATCTCATTTAACCCTAATTATCTTTTTTAAAACCCTGCTTCCAAATATAGTCATGTTGAAGGTTAGGGCTTTAACATATGAACTAGGGAGGGGATGCACAATTCAATCCATGATATGTTTCATACACATAAAGGAAAGATTGGAATCAAGTACAATGGAGTCTTAATACTGGTTATCTCTGAGTAATGGGAGATGTGGATGGTTTGCTTTTCTTTATGTTTTTGTGTTCCTTCTTCCTCCTCTGTTTCCTCTTTTTTCTTTCTTTCTCTTTCTTTCTTTCTTTCTTTCTTTCTTTCTTTCTTTCTTCTTTTCTTTCTTTCTGCAATAAGAGTGTGTTACAACAGCAAAAAAAAAAAAACTAAATAAGAACAATCAGAAAAACTGATTGGGTGGCTCAGTTGGTTAACTGTCCAACTTTGGCTCAGGTCATGATCTCAGGGTTGTGAGATCAAGCCTCAACTCAGGCTCTGCACTGGGTGTGGAGTCTACTTAACATTCTCTCTCTCTCTCTCTCTCTCTCTCTCTCACTCTCTCAAAACAAAACAAAACAAAAAACAAAAAACAAAAAACAAACCCAAAACAAAACTTTGTTGCCAAAACATGCTATCATCTGAGCTTTCAGTGAGTGGTAATCACTGATCACCATACCAAATATAATTACAATAAAAAAATTTCAAATATCGTGAGAATTACCAAAATGTGAACCAGACACAAAGTAAGGAAATGCTGCTGGAAAAATGGCACCAATAGACTTGCTCAAGGCAGGGTATCAACCTTCAATTTGTAAAAAATGCCACACTTGTGAAGGGCAATACGAAAGGCAATAACTTAAGATGCTGATATTGTTAGCCAGTGCATTGATGACCCTAGCCTGAATCAATTATTACTATGATGATGCCACGGGGTGATTTTCTAATCTCATCATTCATTATACATTGATTAGTTGGCACTCTTTCATAAGAAAGAGATTTTGTTTTCCTCTATTTATGTATTTAGTAGTTTGTATCAGTAGTGATTCATAGATTCTTATTTTGCTCGATAGTATTTAATAGGCTTTCATCTGTTATCACTACTTAGATGTTCAAATGGTCCCAATTGCTTGCCCTTTTCATATTTTTTTCCTGCTGCTGCTTCAACTCTCTTCATGTTCTTAATCTCTTTTCCTGTCACATTTTTCCTTCTTTCTCTCTTGGTTATCCACATCCCCTTGGTTTCCTATCCTTACCCTCCGATGTCCCCTTCTTCATCTTCATTCTGAGCTCATTTTTCCCCTTTGTTCACTGAATGGTCTGAGTGCGTGGAGTTTCTCCTTCAGCACAGCACTTCCTCATTTCCTTGGATGTGACCCAAACTGCAACTACCTCTGGAGCGCTCTGGTAGTTTCTAAAGGTGGTACTTATCTTGACCTAATCGTAAAGATGCCAACTGCAGTTAAGCGTCCCAGTATTTCCAAGGGTTTATAACTTAACTATAAAAATTCACTTTAGGCTATAGCTTGACATATACTCTCTCAGCCTAAGAGTGAATTTCCTTAACCATTTTCCCTTTGATACAACACTACTTGATTCAACGTAGCTTTCATCCCATAATAATATATGCTCATGAGTTGTTACCGCATGGACACAAACCCATGTCCATTGCTAAAGTAATTACTGAGAGTAAATATGAAAGAAAATACAACTTCACACATCCAAGGGTTATAAAATGAAAAAAAAGTATTGGTCTTCTATGCTTTCTTTTTTACCCATCCTTTTATCCATAAGCCCCCAATCTATGAATCCTGAAAAAAGTTGTAGTGTTGAAAAAAAAAAAGATAAAAAGATACTGTGGCATTTGTAGGAGACTGGTTTCTTTGGAAATGACTTTATCCAAATTTTGTTCAATAATCTGGCTTCAGATTAAGGGACTTGCTTGACCAAATAATTGGTCAGCTATTCTATATTTTGAAGTAGGTAACCAGAATTTGTAGATGGAAAATACTTAAAAATACTACTTGTAGGAGAGTGGACAACTAGTTGTGCGGCAAATTGTGCAACTTATAAGAGAAACATGCTGTGGTAGAGAAAGAGTTGAATCTGGAAGCCAGGATTCCTGGGCTGGCTTAGTCCCTGACCATCTAAGTCAGGTGGTCACCTCAGCTCCACTTGGATTCATCTTCCTCATCTGTAAAAATAAGTGCTTTGGGACATAATAACCCTTAAGATCCCTCTAATATAGTTCTGTCATCCTTCAGACCCACAAAACCAATTGCTTTTCCATTTAGTTTCAATATGATAAAGCAAATCTAACTGAGGGTTGGAAACAGTGAAAAAAAAATAAGATTGAAGTAATTTTTGCCACCACAGTTGATTTAGCCAGTTTAGGGGAAAAAGAAAAAAATGAAGGCAAATTCAGTGGAAAAGTTGTTTACTGATTTGCCTTGTTACTTGTTTAAACTCATTTAATCCATTTGATCAAAGTGGTCTCCTGTGTATATCTAGTCTCAAAGGGCAGACAGAGGTAGAACTATCTTTGAAATTGACTGTGATACTTTTCTGTATTCCCAATCCTTTATTATCATATGTATAAGAGGAAGTGTTTTTCCTGGATAAAAGGAAGGTGTTTAGGAATCTTATATACAGAAAATGCACTGAACCTTGTATAGTGCCTTAGACTTAATGGGGACTAAAAGGATATCTATTGAATTGAATTACTTTGAATCTAGACAGTGGCCCTCCTAGGTGTTTGATCGTTTCTTTGTGATTCCTTCACTGTCTTCTTTTTGTCTTTTCACCTCTTTAAAACAAAAGATAGTCTTAAAGATTGTCATTATTGTTCTATAGTCTTACTCTGCACTCTCCCTAAATAAGTTTGACCTGTTTTCTGGATACACTTATCTCCAGAGTGGCAATGACTCCAAAATCTTTATTTTTGAGGCTGACTTCTCTTCTGATACATAGACTAGAATTTCTAAGTGCCATTTTCAACCAGAGACCTATCAGCATCTTAAACTCAACACGAAATAAATGAAAATATTTGTTTCCTGATACATAACAAGCACTCCAAAAGTCCTGCTGATGTCTCTGCTTTTACTATATGTTCATTTTTTCTCTGCAGGCACTCTATGTTCCTGCTTTACCTCTGTTAAGAATAAGACAACAGGCCCCAAATAGTCACTTATGCTCAGCCCATGTCCCTGAGACTTAAGTATAGTTTTGGCCTCTCCCAGAAAGGGAATATTAAACAGGCAATCAGGAATCACCTGGTTATCACTAGTGAGGTCATCTGCCTATCAGACCCTGCCATCACCTGGAAGGAAGCCATCTTACCACAACCGGTCCACTTTTTGCTAGTATAGCTTCCCTCGTTCCCTCTCCCTTCTGCCTATAAAGTTCTTTCATTTTCTAACAGTTCCTCAGAGCTTCTTTCTGTCTGCTAGATGGGATCCTGATTCATGAATTGCTGAATAAAGCCAATAAAATCTTTAAAATGTACTCAATTGAATTTTGTGGGTTTGTTTTTTTTTTTATACCTCCCTGTAGCACATGTATCCATCTGCCCTATGGTATTGTTAGGTATTTTTTGTGCTGAAACCCAGGATACTATAAACTCCTAGAAAATGGCATGCTCAGGTGGGCCCTCTGCAATCAGCCATCTGATGAACAAAGTACTTGGAGGATCATGTTTTAGGGATGAGCTTCCCTTGTTCCTACATGTCAATGACTAGAATTAGTCATATGACCCCACTGTGGGGAAAGAAGGCAAGGATTTCTCTCCTTGTATGCCCAAGGGAGAAATGGAAAGTGTGGAGAACACGTAGCATTTCCTCTGTCCCACAAAGTGTGCTAATCAGGGGAGAAGAATACAAAAAATGAAAGATAACATGAAGATAATACAATTACTTTTCTTTTTTTTCAAGTTTATTTATTTTTTGAGAGAGAGAGAGAGAGGCAACATGGGGGAGGGGCAGAGAGAGAGAGAAGGAGACAGAGAATCCCAAGCAGACTCTGCAATGTCAGTCCGGAACTCCATGAAGGGCTTGTACCCACGAAACTGTGAGACCATGACCTGAGCAGAAACAGAGTCAGATGCTCAACTGACTGAGCCACCCAGATGCCTCTAATTAATTACCTTTCTTCCAGATGTCTACAGTGTCTTCTATGTAATGTTTTTTTTAAACTTCAGATATTCCAGTGCCACTTAATAAGTTTTACATGATGTTATGTATCATTTTTTAATCTTTATACAGACTTTTTTAAACTAAATATGTTAGGTTTTTAAAAATAGATTTTTTTTCACTGCTATAAATGGGAAAATGGTACTTTATTAATCTGCATTAAAATAAATCACGAGTACAGAAGTAAATTCTTCCCTGTCTCACCTAAAACATTTTGTACATCACTTTCAGGCATTGTACACTTTGGGGAACACTGCCTTAGTGCATTAGAGGCATGCATATGCAGATATCTCAAATAAGGAAGGTTTACCATTCAGCACATGTGTTGAGAAAACATATCCGAGAATAAATTCAATTAAGGAAGGCTTCTTCTAAGAAAAGTTATCTATTATTTTCCCCTTTCTCTTTTTCCCTCATTCTTACCTCCTTTCTTCCTCTCTTCTTTTCTATCTCTCTCTTTCTTCCCTTCTCCCACTCTTTCTACTGGATAATGAAGAGTATTGGTTAGGGCAAGATCTTGGGAGAAGTGGAGGTTTGATAACTCCCTACAGTACTTTTCTCCTCTGATCATGATGACAATATTCCAGGAGAATTTAAAAGCCCTGTCCTATTAAATACCCCTTTAAGCTCCAGGGTGACCCCACAGCTCCACTTCCCAACCCCAATGCCCATCTTCATTTCCCAGGGGGCACCACCTTCAATAGGCTGGGCTTGCTCTCATCACCATTTGTGACCCCACTCTTCAGAACAGAAAGAATGGCAACCTCTTTCATCTCTAATGGTGGGTGTTAGCTGTAGTGGAATTGGTTGAGGACCTTGGGTGGCCCATCAGCCTCAGCCACAGGGCTACAAAGCTGGAGTTGTTATACTTACCTGCCCTCAATTATGCTGAAACAGGCAGAAAGCCTTCTAGCAAGGTACTAGATTCAGTACAGTGATCAAAACAGCTCAATGAGAGTGCCTGTGAAAAGCGTTCATTTTCCTATCGACAGAGTTTTACATCCAACTAGTAAATTTTACCTGAACCCTCTAACTCTAGTAAAATACAGCGTAGTGCAATAAATTTTTCTTTGTGGGTTTTATGCTTTGAAAACAGCTTCAGGGGAGTCTGGTTACTGAAGAGATCTAACTGAGCAGTCTCTCCAAGGGTTAGTTTCTCTATGCAAGGAAGTCTAAGGGATGACCCATACTTGTCCATGCCCAGTCCACTCAGGTAAGGCACTACCTTCCAGAACATCATTTACAGCATGATGAAAGTCCTGTATCTATACCTGCAAAGCTGACTTTAAACAGTGAGGAGAAAAGCAATTAAATTGCCAAGCAAAGGGCTGCTAGCTTCCCTGCGCAATAAGCAAATTAACTTCATTAAAGACAGGGATTAAGTCCCTGACTTATTACAGTATAGCTGTCTGCTCCAGAAAGTCCCTTGACCTTTTTGTCATTTTCCAAGGGGCTTTGAACTGGGAGTAAATCAAATAACATTCCTTAAAGGAAGCTCTTCCAACTGCCTCCCAACCAAAGATATTTCTGCAATTTACCTGGAGGTAGGCTTTCTTATTTTCAACTGGCCTTTAACTGATTGTTTCCTTGTATGTGTAAATTGTTAATACTTGAGTTATCTTACCCTAAAGAGGCCTGGTCACTATAGAAATTTGCTTCACATAGGATTTCTTTCTTTTTTTTTTTTTTTCCACATAGGATTTCTCCCTACTCAGATGTCAAATTCCTATCATCTTTTGGTTTTGGTTTTGGAAAAAATCAGTTAGTATCTAAGTTGAATCCTTGTGATGGAGTCACTGTTGAAAGCCTTTTACCTTCATGTAATAAAGCTTTCTGGCATTTACTATTTGGCCAGAACAGTTGGAAGCACTTCATATTACCTTGTTTCATTTGCACAAGGAACCCATGGGGTGGAACTTATTCTAGTCCCTTTTATAGATAAGGACACTGAGGCAGAGCCTGGTTATGTAGTTGGCCTGGGGTCACAAAGCCAGCAAGTAGGAAAGCCAAACCCAGGTACCCTTGTTCTTATATGAGGGTCTTACAAGAGGCTGTACTTCCTCCTGTGGAGTGCCCAGGTGGGGGACACAATGTTCCCCATGTCAAAGCATCCAGCTGCATGAATTGATAAGTAGGGGAGGTTTTATTTTGACCTGAGAAGGGAGGAATTGTTTTTGAAGGATAGAGTCTAAGGGGCAGGGGGTAGAAGAAAATATGGACCCAAATAAATGCTCTGAACATTTTGAAACAGAAGGGGTAGGGCAAGAACTGAAGGGTTGTGGTTTTAAGAAAGACTGAGAGACTTTGTGCTTTGGGAACCGGATGATGTAGCTAAACAGGTTTGAGGGGGCTGGGGGACAAACAAGGATCAGAGTGGGGTAATAGAGGCCCACTCCTCCCAAAATGCTACCCTTTCCCTGCAGCCACAGACCACAGACATTCTCCCAAGGCATTCCCTCCAGAACTGCTGCTGTTGGATGCTTATTCTATTGAAGCAGTTACGAAGCAATGGCTTATGTGGCCTAGAGACATTCTCAACTATTCCTCCCCAGAGAGGCCTTGGCA
The DNA here is from genome assembly GCF_024362965.1 of Panthera pardus. Taxonomy (NCBI): domain Eukaryota; kingdom Metazoa; phylum Chordata; class Mammalia; order Carnivora; family Felidae; genus Panthera; species Panthera pardus. The sequence continues at coordinate 30,354,457 of NW_026526677.1, read as the reverse complement.
CCCCCACTTCCCCATTCTATACCTTCTAACCTGCTCTGTTTTTTATTCTTTGGTAGTAGTCATCACTACTTGATATAAATATGCTTAATGTACTTTTTTTCGCCTTCCCTCTCACTAGAATGTCAACTTCATGAAAGCAGGGACCTTATTTGTCTTGTTGATTGATTCTCAGTGCCTGGCATATGGTAAGACCTTAATAAATAGTTGGTGAATAAATGAACAAAAGACCCAGAAGGTGAAAGTAAAAGCCCATGGACCAGTTTGTTCCCATGCAGACAGGAGATGCACCTGGAAATACCAGACATAATTCAAAGATGGTTGGTTGGATTTTGGGGGTAGAGGTTGAATACACTGAGACAAAAGTTTTAAAGTAAGGACCAAGAGGCATCTTCATTTTGGAATGGTAAAGTCCTGGACAGTTTTGTCACAAACATCATCTCAGTATAATTATAACCTGTGTTATAAGCATCACCATCCCCATTACGTAGATGAGAAAGCAAAGGCAAAAAAAATTTAAAAGAATGAAAGAAAGCAAAGGGTCATAAAAATTAAACAAATTACTGGTCCTTGTCCTACAGCCGTTGTGTAGAAGGACAGGCACTTGAAACCCTATCTAGCTATTTCCATAGGTCATGTTACTTCCACTATACTGTGTTGGTTAACATCTACCACTTGGGCCTGCTTCCCATCCATGAGGTAGATGGAGGGAAGAGACAACATGAACATAAATCTCTCAGAGGAACAGCTGCAGCATGTCTTTTGTTTTGACAGTACTATGCAGAGTCCAAATTAAAAAGCAAAACAAAAGCAAACATGGCCAAAGTTCATGACCTTTGTCTGCAAAGGCACAGCTAAAACAAAAAGGAGATCTCTTTGATGTAGGTGATCTGAAATAATCTCTTCATGGTCAGCTTATGACATAAAAATGTTTGTAAGCTGCTGTTAAACAAAAGTGATATTGAGCTATCATATTTCATGGCCTACATAACTCTCTAGGTACCAGAGCACATGAGTGATAAGGTCACCCAGAAAGACACTGTGGTGTTGAATATGTGAGGTCTTCTTGTTCAAAGCTGCCTTCTTTTTATTGTGGTTGACAATTGAAGGATTCGTTGTCCTTGAAGTACCTTTTCAAACATCAGTGATGGAGTCTGTGTCTCATTCCTCATTCTCTTACAACTCCCATGAGAACTCTAAACCTTATTTTGCTGGGTGCAAAGAAAGTCAATGAGTAGTCAATGGTGGTAACTAATCGATATCTTATCCCTGATTTGATTTCAATGATAGAAAATGAAGTTACTTTTAAAAGAAGACCAAAGGGAAATTGTTTTAAGAATATCCCAGAATGTGTACCAAGTTCAGATTAAAATGAAATCTTTAATCTTTGGCTAAGAAATTTCATTTCTGTAAATAATTGTTAGGAAATTAATACAGAAAAATTCTCATGCAAAAAGCTCATTACTGAAACATTTTGTATGGTATTGGAAAGTTGGAAATAAACATTTACAGCAGGCAAAAAGGTAAGTAAATTATATTTGAATCCACATAGGGGATATTATGTAGAATTTAACAGTTATGAAATAACATGATAACATAAGGAATTGCCTATGCTTTAATGTTAAGTAGAAAAAAATGTTAAGTGGATAAAAAGCAGAAAACAAAAGTTAATATTTAATATGAAGGTAACTACAAAAAAGTTTTAATTCATGGAAATAGGATTGGAAGAAAATACACCCAAATATTTAAAGGGCTTGAGTTTTGTGATGGGACTATAGATTATTTTTCTTTCTTCAGTCAGCCCATCTGCATATTTTAGATATGTTTTATGTTTATGTAAAGGAAAATATCCTAATAAACTTTATTTTTTAAACTATTTTTGAAAGAAGTAAGATTTTCTTTTTTTTTTTTGCTTATTTATTTATTTATTTATTTTTCAATATATGAAATTTATTGGCAAATTGGTTTCCATACAACACCTGGTGCTCATCCCAAAAGGTGCCCTCCTCAATACCCATCACCCACCCTCCCCTCCCTCCCACCCCCCATCAACCCTCAGTTTGTTCTCAGTTGAAAGAAGTAAGATTTTCCAACATTCCAGTAGGAATACAAATGTATATATAATAATTTTTGCTTCTTAATGAATGTGGCTTTAGTCTGACAAGCAGTCTACATGAGAATAATTACCAAACCTCTTCTAGAGAATTGGATATGAAGTAGGCAGATATCTCCTAACATCTCTGAGAGACACAGGTGCTATTTTAGAAGTATCCCTGGGCTCAAGAGAAACAGAAAATTAAGAGTTCATAGTTCTCATATCTCAGTTGTGTTACTTCACTACACGAGAGAGCATGTTGAATATGGTAGCCAGAATTCTAAGCTATTCACCAAGATTTTTGTCCTCTGGTACATAGAAATGTTATTCAATCGAACACTAACCTAAGTGTTTCTGAGAAAGGTTTTTGCAGATGTAATTAAGGTCTCAAATCAGTTGACATTAAGATAGATTTTCTAGGTGGTCTGACTTAATCACATGATCCCTTTAAATCTGAGCCTAAAGTTCAAAAACAGGGAAGAGATCCAATGCACTGGAAAGATGTATCATGGCCTTGCTGACATGAAGATAGAGGAAACCATGTGGCAAGGGATGTAGGCACCTCCAGTTGCTGGTAGTGAACCTCATCAGAGCCAGCAAGGACACAGTGGCCTGTCTTACAACTTCAGGGAACAGAATTTGGCCAACAATCTGAATAAACTTGGAAGTGGGTTTTTCCCCAGAGCCTCCACATAACAGTCCTTTCTGGGCTATATTGATTTCAGCCTGTGAGACTAAGCAGAGGACTCAGCCATACTATACTGGACTTCTGACTTACAGAAGAAAACCGTGTGTTGTTTGAGCTGCTAAGCTTGTAGAAATATGTGACTTCAGTCAAAGAAAGCTAGTGTAATGGGTACATTACATTATGTTCATTGTGAATGAAGGAGTTTTGAACTATATAGAAAAGGAAAATTTTCCATATCTTATCCTCACCCCCCACCGACTTACAAAATGATTAATTCACTATATAACATTCTGCAAGGTGTAAATGATGATGCTTTTCTCCTTCAAAGAGGTCAACACTAAGATAGAAAAGAGATAATGGTCATGATAATAACAGAACATTTAGAAAATGTCATGTGTTAGCATTCTCTAAACACTTCATCTGCATTCTCTCATCTAATTCATACAATGGTCATTTGCAGACAGAAGTTATTGCTTGCATTTTGCATATGAGGAAACCAAGGCTAAGGGAATTATAGAAACTTACAAATTTTCATATATAAACCCAAACCCAAGTCTGTCTGATTCTAAGCCCATTTTTCTGGTGGGAAGTTATAGATAGTGTTCGAAAAGTTCACTGTTCTCTCAGGTTGTTGGTAAACATGAAAAACTGGGAAACTGAAAAGAATACATAAAAGATACAACAATTCAAAAACCCAAAATAAGGTTTATCTTAAGTGAAATCTGATAATCATTTTGCAGAAAACTTTTAAAATTCATTTTTCTTAAAAGGAAGGATAATGTGAGTACTTAAATAATTATCTAGGCTTGGTTCATTGATATTTTTCAACTATCTTTTATTTGTGAGACTTAAAAAATAGTAGGAAAGTTTATTTGCTGTGAGTTGAGTCAATCAATTAAGTATAAATTAAAGATCCATTTGGAGGGACATAATACTCTAATTCTTTTTATTATATTATGGTAGTGTAAACATTTTGAAAGCCAGCAAATACATTCTGTAGGAAAATGTAGCTCAGACCCATAAAAGAGCCATTAGAAATGATTGCCAACTATTGACCAATGAGTAGAAAGTAGAATTATGTACCTCAAAGGGCCAATACAAGAAGCTTCCTTAAGATCCATGCTGTATAAGGGCACCTGGGTGGTTCAGTTGGTTGAGTGTCTGCCTTCGGTTCAGGTCGTGATCTCACAGTTTGTGGGTTTAGGCCCCGAGTCGGGCTCTGTGTTGACAGCTTGGATTCTGTGTCTCCCTCTCTCTCTGACCCTCTCCTACTCATGCTCTGTCTCTCTCTCTGTCTCTCAAAAATAAAAAATCAAAAATAAAGTAGTGCTATGCAACAGAAAAGCAGCAAGAGGTGAAATTAATTTTAACAAATTTTATTTCACCTAATACATAAAAAATACTATCATTTCAACATGTAGCTAATATTTAAAAAATACTGCATTCTTTTCATGCTAAGTCTTCAAAATCCAGTGTGTATTACACACTTATACAATATTTCATTTCAAACTAGTCACATTTCAAGCCCTTAGTAGGCACACGTTGCTACTGACTCTCATTGTTTTGGGCAGCTCAGCTCTAGAGCATGCATTCTCCCTGGGGGTGATATTGTTCACAAGGAGGCAAAAGTTGAAATTGACTCCAGACGATAAGGATCTTACCTGTTTTATGTTTATCTGTGGTATTAAAATTTCATGGAGAGGGTATATATTAGTCAGGATTCTCCAGAGAAATAGAACAGAAGGAGGGAGGAAGAGAGAGAGAGAAAGAGAGAGAGAGAGAGAGGGAGAGAGAGAGACAAAGGGACAAAGTATGTGTAAACTGACTCCTCCCATTCTGACATGGTTGACACTTCCCATTCCCAAAGAGTAAGATACTGTAGAAGAAGAGTGGAAGCTTTGCAGCAAAGCACAAAGGGCCCAGAGCTGTGTGCTGTCCAATATGGTAGCAAGTATCCCTAGGTGGCAATTTATACATAAATTAATTTAAATAAAATAAAATTAATAATAAATGTGGCACTAGACTCATTTCAAGTGCTCAAGAGCTACAGGTGGCTAGTAGCCACCGTATCAGATAATGCCTTGTGGAGAATTTTCATCATTGCAGACTTTTCTATTGGACAATTCTGGCCTAGGGTGTGATGAGTCTGGATTCAAATCCTATATCTGCCATTTGATATTTGAGTAACCTTGGGAAATTGCTGTACCTTTCTTTGTCTCTGTTTCCTTATCTGTAACATGAGATAATGAAGAAGGTACCTATCTTAGAAAGTTTTGTGAGAAATGGATGAATTCGTGCATGTAAAGAGGCTAGTGCAGTGCCTGGGATATAATGAAATATTTCATAAATGGTAGCTGCTATTTAAGTTATCTTCTTTCTTTTGAGCTTTCTTTGGGGAGGATGAGGGCATCAATTAATATTTACAGTATAACTTCACCTGAAGCAAAAAGAAATAAAATGCCCACTCAAATAACTTAATTTTTGCCATTCAGATTAAATCATCTTGAAATAATCTCAATCATTATTTGAGATTTGCTCTTGGTAACTCCATTATCATAGTTTTAAAATTTTCATTTGGGATTGTGTCTGTGACAGAAAAGTCACCCTCATCAAGATTTTAATTAATGCCTCAAATACTGATCTACTCTAATTTCATCGCATCATAATTTAGCTGTTATAATGTCAAGAAAACAAATTGCATTAATCAGCAGTGTTTAGTCACTCACACAGAGGTGGCGCTGGAACTAGCAAGGCCAAAGGCAAATGTTATGTGGGAGGCAGATTGCATCCCTTTCTTCAGAATTGCCCATTTAGGTCATTTTACATAATCTAATTCAGATCTGCTGCTCTTGTCTTATTCTGTGCCCTCGCTCACTTTTCCAATGGGCACACACCTTGTTATTATTCGTTATAAAACACAGGGAAATCACTTTCTCGGTTGATGTATATTACTCCTACAGTGTCAGAGCAGGTGAATACCCCAGCTTGGTCCCTGTATTTGGATATCCGGTGCAAATAAGAATTTCTGTGTGTGGCCCATGGTGGTGGTCAAGACATGGCTGGCAGTAACAGATCTAGCAGTAAAGAAAGTCGCCCAAGTTTCAAATTCTACGTGGTACACAACTGGTTTTTGTTTGTTTAAATAAATGCTCGACCCTGGTTGTAAGAATTCTACAAATGGAATGTGGGAAAACACAATGTCTCCCTTAAGCAGAGCCTGCAAATCAGAATATATTTACAGTTAGTAAAAACTAGCAGAAAAAAAGTTGATGGGCAATGAGTCTCCTGTCTGTTTATTTTGGGCCTGGAAACTACTTGCTGGGTATAGCGTGAGCTCTGCAGATTTAGGTAAGCTTAGATTTTTGGTAAACTTTTTCACGTATGATATCTTAGAGCTGTGTAGTTTGATGGGTTATAGCAATTTCCAAACCTTTTATTCCAAATGTAATCTTATATAATCTAACATTTTCTAACGTAATTTCATCTTTAAAAAGAAAAGAAGCTAGAAATGTGGAACCAAGAGACTTGAGTTCAAGTCCTGAGCCTCCTCATCAGTGGGGTATTCTTTGGCACATCACTTAACCTCTAAGCTCGGCATACTTTGATTTCATCATTTGTAAAATGTAAGGGTTGCAATAGATTCACTCTTGTAACCAGGTATTAAGTTAACAGTGCCCCAGTTCTCAATCTAGACACGTGCAGGGAATCCAGCTTGGGTGAGAGGACGGTATAAATACAAGTTGGCTATTGATAATAGTCTAGAGGAATCCAGTCACATACCAAACATACACACACACACACACACACACACACACACATACATACACACCACAGTACCCTAATATAAGAATTTGTTACATAGAACAGACTAGAAAAATAATTTAAAGTCGAAAGAAAGGGAAATTACAGAAAATGTATTTTTGAATTACCTGTGTATCAATAACCTGCTCTGGGACTAGAAGTAAGTTCTGGGATACAGTAGCCTCATGTTCAAGATATGACTTTCCCAAGTCATTTTCTGTATACTTCCCAAGTATATGGCAGGCCAAGGAATGGTAATAGGAACCTGTGTTAATTCTGTCTGAAAACGCCATCTGGTTCTAAGCATTTATCTAGGCCACGGATGTCACAGCCTAGATGTGGTCACCATGATATTCAAAGGTCAAAGAGGGGTCTAATTACATGCCCCAGTACTTAAAGGGCAGATTCACCAGAGCATGAACATAATCACTCAGGCCAAACAAGACCCATTTATAATTTTAATTATCAGTGAATCAGGCAACTCTATCAAATACCAATTATTTGGCTGTTGCTGAAAATAACTGTCTTGTCTTGTTAGTCTCTAGAATAATCTCTTGAGGGATGTTGAAACGTTCCCCTTAATGCAAATATTTGTTAATATCCATCAAGCAGAATTAGACTCATTTAATGTTTAGCATTGGTGATTTATTTTATTTATTGTTGTGGAACATCCAATATAAGAAGAATGTCGTGGAAAGGCTGTTAACATTGTGCACCATTACCATCCGGAAAGGTGTATAAGTACACAATGCAGCTTACACTCCAAAAGCTCACATTTTGTTTTCATCTAAAGAAATAGCTCACCTCATTATTCAGCAAAACTTTATCTGGGGTCTTAGTTATAATTATCATTCAGTGACAAACATTTTGTGCGTGTACCTGTACACCTGGAACATGTAATAGGGAGCCTCCCCTCAAGAGTTCACTGTCTACCTACATCAAGGTTCGGAGAAATGAATACACGCTAAAAAAATGTTTAGCTTCAGGCTCTATGTGATTTATTTTTCTTTAATTTCAAAATCACATTTTGCATAAAGGATCCAAGAAATATTCCACAACAGTTACCCTGACTTTTCTATTAAATGAACCATATGAAATGAGCAATTCAGTAAGTGTTGGATATCAGTAATTTCATATGGTTCAAAGTAACAGCATCTGGGAAAAAAAAAAAAAAGGACAATATCCAGACTGTCTGAGTTTTAAAAAATTGACTATCTTGAGAATGAATACCTTTGAATAAATAGTTTTTCATCGTGTCCAGGTTGTCACTTTGAGATCTGCCCTCTCACCAGTGCCTCTCAAAGAGAGTAGTATGAACCCCACTTACTCTGTGCACTCAGCTGTCATCATTTCTTCTTTTTGCTTTTTACCTACAGCAATTAAGACACAAGTGGTATGTTATCTGCACGGCTTTGATATTTCCATTTCATTTGCAACTTTAGCGCTCTTCAGTCATTTTTGACACTCTTATAATTTTTATCTGCAATTACGCTTTCATTATCTTCCTTCCCGATATTTTACATGTCCAATAAGCCTCTCAATTTCCTTAATTAACAAGTAACCTTCTTTCTTCATGCCAAAGGCTATTTTTATTCCTACAATATTTATTACTAATTGGCACATGCACACTTTTACACTTATAGTAATTTTTCTGGCCTACCCTTTATTTATCCTCTGTTTTGCTCTTCGAGAAACATCTCATCCTCCTTTGGCAGTATTCGGTATTAGTTCCTGGGAGTGGCGAAATACTGTCAATTTTCCTTGGCCAGAGTTTGAGGCCTTACTCTTCATTTACAAATAATACTTATGCTTCTGGAATGGTTGTCCCCACCGCCCTTTTTTTTCAAGGATATTTTACCATCAAGCCCTGTAACCTTAAGTTCTTTCTATGAGCTGCTACTTGGTTTTGTTATCCTTTCATTTACCATTTAAATATTTTGCACTTTTCGTTCTGGCCTTACAAGGAACTTGTGGCTTTGGACAGACGCAGCTTTGGTACCACCTCCCTGTACATTTGGAGCACTTCTCAGAAATGTCATCCCAGTTACAAGTTCATGTTGTCAGTCACTTCTTCCTATGAGTAGAAGTTAGATCTCTGCTTGGCAATTGCTATATCATCAGAAATTCACAAGAAATTAGTATATGAATTGAGTCACCAGAACAGGCTTTTTCAGGAAAAGTAAAACTATCCATAAGATATATATGTTCTATTATACCAGAAGTACATACTAACTGCAGATATATTAGACAATACAGATAAGAAAACAAAAAAAAATGAAACCACCTATGTTACTCTCATTCAGAGATAACCATTACTCTTGAATATTTTTAATGACCTTTTCTTTAACTGAATCCCTCTCTTTGCTTTCCTACTTTACAAGTATATTTTTCTCTCCTGAAGTAAGGTTTATTATTTTCTTAAGATATTTATAATATATTTTTGCTTTTTCTTTCATCTAAGAAGTGAAAATTTGTATACATTTTTTCATGCCCAGCACGGAGCCCAATGCAGGGCTTGAACGCACGACCCTGAGATCAAGACCTGAGCTGAAATCAAGAGTCGGATGCTTAACCAACTGAGCCACCCAGAAGCCCCAAAGAAATGTAATTTTTAATTTATCTGTTTCTCAATAATAACTTTCTCTCAAATTCTCTTAATGTATCCGGTTTTCATTGAGCTAAGTGAGTGTCTGTCCTTGGCTTTTTCTCCTCTATTCTGTACTACACATAAAACTAACATACTGAGGGACTCAGCCCTCCTTCAAGTCTACATGAAAGTTTTGATTTCACATTTCACAATGTGAGACCATTAAATCAGAGATTAAAAACCATCTCCTGCTCTTGGGACAGAAATGAAGGACAACTGGTGATTATGATGAGGTATCCACTCTGCAAGTCAAGTGCTTTCCCCCCAAGCTGTGTGATTGGAAAATCTAGCAGGCACGAGTCCAGTAAAAGAACACTTGAACTAAAAATGTATTATCCTAAAGTGCACATTTTTATTTAATTCGGGGGAAAGCAGAATGAATCATAATAGGTCAATAATAATGACTTATGGCTTCCTTCATATGGCACATTTACAATAAATGGTAATTTACCATTAAAGAGTGGCATATTCCTTTTTGTGTGTGCAAGAAAAATTAGCATTAAATCATACTGAGAAAGAATAGGTTTTTCCATTCCTACAGTTAGGATTTGTATTCAGTTATTCAGGCTTAGAATATCATATGCAAGCCACTTTCTCCCAGCTTTCCCCCTCCCATTCCCATTTAGAAAATACAGGAAGGATTAAAATGTAACCATTTATGACATCATTCCAACTGTATGCTGATGGACTGCAGATCCATTCAGTGGAGCCATTTGGAAAATATTTCATGTTCCAATCATTAGACTTGCTAAATGAGTTCATATTTGGAATTACATGGGTTGAGAAAGAGGAAGATAATATCTGTAGGTGGCTGTATATAAATAAATGTAAGGTGTGTGTATCACCCAGGCTTCTATCACCTTGATGTTTTAGTACATTTTGTACTTTCCTCCTTCTCTCCTTTCTTTCTCCTTCCTTCCTTCCTTTCTTCCTTTTTCTTTCTTTCTTTCTTTCTTTCTTTCTTTCTTTCTGACACTAATTTGGTATCTAACTCCACCTTTTTTCTCTAGGAAAAGAAGTATCAGTGCAAAGTAGACTATAAAAATACAATTCTAAAAGTTCAGGCTTTCTATCCACCTTTTAAATATTTGGCTAAAACTCTCCTCCATCTCAGAGAGGTGCCAGATTAAATTATAGGGAGCATCCTAACACTTTAAAACCTGCATATTCTATTTCTGTGGTATATAAACTGGCTCACAATAACTTGATTAGAGAAAAGTCTTGAGTAATTGGATGAAGTCAGGCTCAAAAGATTTGCCCAATAATCAATGAAATCTAGTGCTCCCAGTCCTGCTAGTTTCACGCTGCTTTTCTATCTATCCAAATGGCCTTTTCAAAGCTGAAGCTTCAGAGAACAAATATCAAACCCTCAAAATGGAGCTAATTTTATAAGCTTTTTGAAAGTAGATTGGATTTAACAGGGCTGTGCTTTTGGAAATGAATGGTTGATATAAATCAGAGGTAGTGGAAAGGTAACGTTTATCTGATTTGATTTAGCAGCAATCTGGTCCAGATGGCAACGCAGAATTTAAAGATATTGAAATATACGGTTGCAGCTGGAGACTGTATAAACCTAAATATAAATAATTCAGATGTGCTTATGCATTTAACAATGTCAGTTTTAAATATAGATAAAAGCCAAGACTTTAGGCTAGCATTTGAAAATGGGAAGATGACTGAATGCAGGTGCTCTTACGTATGTGGCCATATTTCAATGCCTAATTTAGCTCCGATCTCAGAGCGCAGGTAGAATTCATCAGATGTACCTGTCTAGCCCAAGAGAATGAAGCACAAATTAGTACAAGGTTAAATCTGGTATATCAGAAGCAAGAGGTCTGATGAAAAACAAAAGTAAGTAGGAGGAACACCTGATTGAATATGACTCAGAAATACACAACCTTTTTACTCATGCCAGGATCACAGACCCAGCTTTTTAAAAAGGAAGAAAAGAAAGATGGCACTGGGTCAGCATAAGCCAATGGAAGTTTGATGCTCTCCCGAAAGCAGACTGGAAAAAAAAATCACACAGTGCCAGAATGTCGAGAAGAGTTTTTGGTGTGTGTCACACTGTTCATCTACCCGTCACAAGGAACCGTGAATTTAAAAACCTGAATTCAAATCTTGCCTGTCAGTCAAGAGCTCTGTGGCCTCAGGCCAAGTGCATAAAGAAGATAATAATCCACATCTTCTAGGGAGCCATGAGGTCTTATTGAATCAAGTAGAATGAAAGCCTGACCCAACAATACTTGTTAGTTTCTCTCCTGCTTTGCTCTTTCCTTTTCTCTTCTCTCTTCATTTTCTTTCTCTCTTTCAAAATGTTACCCCAACTGGACCTGAGGGCTAGGGTTGGACTAAGACTTTGTCTGAATTTGGGCTCTTGTGAGATTCAGAGATGGTGATTTTTGCCAATTTTGCCAACACCAGATGCTCTCTACTCTCAAGTCAGTCCTACACACCTATACTTCTTCAAGTTTACGTGTTTACATGTAAACTGTAAAGGTTACAACTTTACATGTTGTTCTGGAAGCAGATTCTCCATTCCTCTCCCTTCACCGAGGGCCTACTGAGAGGGCCCTCAAAATCATGGGTTGACACTTGGAAAGATCTTAAACTAAACTTGAGGATAGGAAGAAAGCAATGACTACAGAGGATATTGTGAATTGAAAAATTAACAAGATTGTTATAAGGTATCTGCGGAAGAAGAAGGGTGGTGATTAGGAAAAGACACCTCAAAGATGACTCTAGACCTCACATGTAGGTCTGATCAAAACCAAATCTAGAATCAAAGACCTCGCGTGAATATGAAGAATCTTCTTGGGAGATTAAGCGACTTGTCAAAAGGTCACAAGGCTAAGTACACGTTGGCTTAGAGAAAAGCTTCCCTGGCTCCTAATACAGAGACTTCCCATCCCATCTCTGTAGAAAAGTTGGGTGAAGAAGCTCACTAAAGTCATTGAGAAAGCAAGATTGATCTAGAAGATCTTCATCATTGAAAGCAAGTCTATGGGAGGATGATGGAATCTTGGCATTATTTCTAAAATAGAGCAAGGTCATCAGAATTCCTGGAGTCAATTTTAGGAGGACAAGGAAAGAACAACCTCTTTATGAGAGAGGGATGGTGGGGAGGATTGGACAAGAGACATGTTCATCCTGACACACTTAACATTATCTCAGCTGCTTGAAATTGCTTTAGGAAGTTTTTTCCCCCAAGTGATAGGTGGCTTGATTTCATTAGAAATACTCTTGTAATGTCAGCCTCCCTCTCACCTGCCCACCACAGATGGCTCACAACCGTGGCTTCTTCTGCAAGCAGAGCCCAAACCCACCAGCCAACAGAAGGAAACAGGGCCTTTTTTGGTATCTCACAGCAGGCAGAGCCAATGAGCCATACCTTTACACCAGACACGTCTCACAATGTGTTCCGAAGGCTCACAGTGTCTGGTCTGTACTTCTCTTATGGTCCACTGAGCTACACAGTGTGACAACCATTCACTTATACACCAGTCTTTCCTGGAAAAGGGGAAAGAAGATTCTTGGCATCCGTCTTTGTATTCCCAGTCCCTAAATTACAGAATCTGGAACAAGAGAGTCACACACTAAATATCATTTGAACTATTATGATAAACCATTACATCTGCATAACAATTCGTTCATTCATTCATTCATTCAAATATGAACCCCACACTGTTCTAGTGTTGGGATTACTACAGGGATTTACTACAGGGTTACTATAGGATATAACCCCACCCTTCAGCTAATATAATCTTGTCATTGAGATAGTCAGTTATTAAGAAGTTGTTCCAATAGAGTATAAAAAATATTATGATCATTAAAGTATAGGGGGCTTTATGTGGAAGAACCAAGAAAGGCACTCAACTCTATCTTAAGGATAAGGAAGTCTTCTCTGAGGATGCAACAAGTTGAGATTCTAAAGACTGAGGGAAAAGAGGGAAAAAAGGGAAGAAAGGAGAGAAGGAAGAAAGGACAAAAGAGGTAGAGGTTAACAGGTGATAGCATGGTGGAAAGGTATTTCAGGTAAAGGTGGGGAGTTGAGAGCACATTCAGGAACTGCATAGTGTCCCATTTTTTTCACTAGGACTTTCATTCCCATCATCTTATTTAATGTCCATAGTCACTCTCTGAGATAGTGTGCTAGAGGTAGGGTTGGATTCATTGTTATGTCTACAGATGAGTAGGGAGATCCAGATTCAGAATTTAAATGACTAGCTCAGATCACACTTGCCAGGGTCTTCTGGCTCCAATTTCAGTGCTCACTCTACCATATCACAATGAAAATCATTTTGGCCTTGCTTGATTCCTGAGGTTCATGCCTAAGTGATCAAAACCATGGCTTCAGGCTGGCCCCTGGGTCAGAAAAGCATGCTGTTCCCATGCTTGGGATAGCATTCACCTTGCTCAGCCCAGTGGCCTCTGGCCTCCGCCTAAGTGCACAGATGCCCAGAGGCTTTAACTTCAAAGACATGCCAACCCAAGAGGCTCCAGCTCTCTGTGGCTTCTCCTGGAATCCACAGTCCCTGTGCCAGGAACTCCAACTGCCATCATAGGAACAACTTGCTCCTGAGGCTGTCCTAATGCACCTTTGGAAAAACCCCTTGGGAAATCAGGGGCTATGTTGAGCTGACCTCTTAGCCCACCACCATACTGCACCAAAGTCATAGACCTTTGACGTGGGAATGGTCACTAGGGTGAATTCCAGTTCTTCTCCCTCTCTCACCTTCTGCATCCAACATCTCCCACCTCCTGTACACCTGTTTCTTAAATTCCTGTAGAATCATCTATAACCGGCTATTCATAACTGTTGCATTTTCAAAGCATGCCAGACTCAACAATAACATTTACAGAGCAGGCACTATGGCAAGCACTATTTTTCATTTTCTGTACATAAAGCGACTTGTTTAATTTTTACAACAACCTTGTAAAATAGATAGTATTATCCTCTTTTTATGGATGAACAAACCAAGTCAGAGAAAATTTACATAACCTTCCTAAGACTAAACAGCTGAATATATGGCACGGTTGGGTTCTAAATGTGAGAAGCCTGACTCCAGAGGACACACTTGGCTGCTCTACTCTAAGTCAGGTCATTGACTGGCTGGAAGGAGTGGGGATGGGGCTTGCAATGGATGTCCATGCCTCTGGGTGCATGCTTCTGCCCTTCCCCTTTGCTTATTCCGTCTGGCTCTCTTTACCAACCTTTCCATTTTCTCCCTTCTATTCATAAAACTAAATTTAACTCATTTATATAGTAACAAGTAAACATGGTCACCCTTTGGCTTCTCCTGCTTCCCAACCCTCACCAAAATCAGGGTGAATTCATTACCCCTTAATCAATGTCCTCATAGGTATATATAGTAACGATGTCTTTATGAGCCTGACCCCTCACACCCCCAAGAGGCAGCACTTTCTTTGAGGGTAAGGGCTTATTCATGTTGCAACTCTACTACACAACACAAAGCCTGACATATGCTGAGAACCTCACAAATGTTGCGTTGAGAAAACAGGGAAACATGCAAAGGCTGCCATTGAAAGAGGATTTACGTTTGTTCCTCAACCCACGCAGTGAGAAAAACAACAGATGGAAGCTGCCCTGAGCCATAATTATCTTAATAGAAGTAAAACTCAAAGGTAGAGCCAGCCGACAGGAGGCACTGAGTCCCTTGTCACCTGCAGTCTTCAGGCAGGTCTGGGCAGTCACATAAAGGAGAGGTTATGAAGGGATCCCAGGGTCAGCTGGGGAGGCTGATTTAAGATTCTGAACAGAGCCAGATTTCCACTGCCAAGGCCTTGCCTGGACTAACACAATAGCCTCTGTGATTTAGTTAATTTAATGTGCGAACTTGACTGGGCTAAGGGCTGTCCAGAGAGCTAGTAAAACATTATTTCTGGGTGTGTCTGTGAAGGTTTGTGGAAGAAATTTACATTTGAATTAGTAGACTGAGTAAGGAATAGATGGCTGGGCATCATCCTATCCATCGAGGGCCAGAATGGGACAAAGAGGCTGACGAAGGGCAAAGTCAGTCTCTGCTTGTGCTGGATACCCATCTTCTGCCCTCAGACATAGGCAGTCTGGGTTCTCAGGTCTCTGGACTCAAATCACATTTCATCACTAACTTTCCTAATTCTTGTGCAGATTCAATGTGCAGATTCAATGTGCACATTGTGGGAGTTCTTAGCTCCCATAAGAGCCAATTCCTACAATAAATCTCATATATATGTACATATATACACATACTATCTATTAGTTCTGCCTCTCTGGAGAGCTGTGACAAATACAGCCTTGTATCTGGTCTCACTCGCAAATCCAGCCCCATGTTAATTCCAGCTACTTCTCTCTCTCTTTCTCTCACTCTCCCTCTTTCTCTCTCTTTCTCCCTTTCTCTCTATCACACAGACACACATACACACACATGATAATTCCACTTTCCTACACAAAATCCTCCAAAGCTCCCCATTGTGCAGAGCAGTTGTCCTTAAAATTCTGTTCTGGGGAGTCTTGAGCTCTGCAGCATAATTTAGTGGTTTTCTATGGAGTAGAAGGGTGGAGGTAGGAAACTCAGCCAAAAGGATTTGACAGCAAAAGTAGCCTCGCTTCTTACCTTTGCCCTCAGTGTCCCACGAATTCATTTCCCCATGCTTTTGGGTATGCTGGAGGTGGTGGGGACCCTGTCAATCACTTTCTCATTAGGGAGAAATATTCCTCTCTTTAAAGTCTCAGCCCATTCACCGTCTCCTCTGTGAAGTGTCCTATTCTCCTTCCACTGACCTAGGCACTTATCACAGTTTGTTCGGCTAAACCACAAACCACCTGTTTCACTAAACCACAAGCTCTTCGTATCTCAATGCCTCTCACACTGCTGACACACAGTGGCTGCTTAGTAAATGCTCCTTCAAAGAGAGTGATGATGGTACCTGAAGAAGAGTGAAGCCTACAAAAAAACTGTAGGAAAATCTCAGGTCGAGTCTTCAGAAACAAAATTACAATAATAACATAAATTAAAAGTGCATGCCCAGAGCCTACAGCCAAACTCAGTGCTTTGGTGACCTTGAACTTTCTTGCCTGAGATCATGACTGGTACCTTCTGAGGGGATAAATACTGAGCAGGACTTGAGGAACAGCTTGGGGTGAGGCCATTTTCCAGGGCCTACACTGCTGCCTTATTCCCTCATGTTGTCAATTAATCTAAATCAGACGTTGCCCCTGGCTATGTACAGAATTAAGGGAAGCGAGAAGATAGACAATCTGATGAGTAAAGGAGGAAGGCCAGGGCGCCTGGGTGGCTCTGCCAGTTAAGCTTCTGACTTTGGCTCAGGTGATGACCTCACGGTTCGTGAGTACAAGCCCTGCATCGGGCTTGGCATTGAGAGCATGGAGCCTGCTTGGGATTCCCTCTCTCTCCCTCTCTCTATCTCTGCCCCTCCACCTCTCTCTTTCTCAAAATAAATAACTTAGGAAAAAAAAAAGGAAGAAGGGCAGGGAAATGAGAAAAGATGTCAACATGAGCCTTTTCCAATTTAATGAGACTATGGAGAGTGCCCACGTGCCGCCGTGCTTGGGAGCAAAGGGGTTGGCACAAGTTGTCGCCAAGTGGAAATACCCACAAGAAGAAAACGATGCCAGTTCTGTCAACTTTTCCAAGAGAAAACTTGGCCCCCTGAGCTGCACTTACTTTTGTGGAATATACACTTGCCTTAAGCAAGTGTGTGGATTCGATTAGGAAAACTGTGGGATTACCCAGAAATGCCTAATTTCACTTCAGCTCAGGAAGAAGATGTCTGTTGTGAAAATTCGACAGGCAGCAAGGGAATTGTGGCAGTGTGTGTGTGTTTAGAAGCTAAGGAGAAAGTTTTGGCTACATCCTCCAGCAACATTTTTATATCCAAACTTCTAGCAGCTAATATTGCTATGTTATAGCACCAAAGTTTCTAGGAGTCATTAATACCAGCAGCTTAAACTTCTAAAGGCCAATTGTGAAGCAACTTGAAAGACCTCACCTTCTCCTCCAGTGGTCTAAATACAAGAAGAATAGAGGGAGTTTTGATTCATTACAGGCTGTTGTCCCCAGACTCCAAGATAGCCTCACATGGTCCTCACTTTCTGGTATTGACACCTTTAAGTAGCTCCCCATTATTATTACTATTATTATTTGTAAAGAGTTTTCTACACATCTGTTATATCAGTAAAATTTATAATACACTAATGTATGTATATGTATGCATTCATTTCCTGCCCCTCCACCCACAGAGCACTAATTATTAAACTTTCACCAGGATATTACTAAATATGAAAGAGTGAATATGCAGCCTAACTTGGGCTAATAATTTGAGACTTTTCTGTAGGCAGTGGGAGCCATCAGGAGTTCTTGAGGAGAGGCAGGACATGATTAGATTTGCATTTCAGAAAGTTTATTTTGGCTGTGATCTGGAGGATAGACTGGGGATGAGGGAGACAGGGGGTAGAAATCACTTAGAAAGTCTGTTCAAGTTCAAATGCAATTAATAACATCCTAAATGCTAGACATTAGGCTAAGGAATTCCTTATGCTGTTTCTTTTTCTCCTTATAGCATCCCTTTGAGGTAGACCTCATCACAGGAGAGGCTCTGGGGCTGGATGGAAGGAAATAGATTGAACAGGGTTTGCCAACTGTAGCTTAGGTGTGGATGTCTTTGCCCATCTGGAATCAGTCCCTCCAGTGAAGAGAGATCCATCTGGATCCTCTGAAGAATTACCTCTCACATTGAATGTACCTGGCCACTCAAGGAGTAGTCACATCACCCAAGCTGGGCCCAACAGATTCTCTATCCTTGTATAAAAATGCAAGAAAGGGGTGTGGGGAGTGCCTGGGTGGTTCCGTCGGTTAAGCATCCAACTTCGGCTCAGGTCATGATCTTGTGGTTTGTGAGTTCGAGCCCTGCATGGGGCTCTGTGCTGACAGCTCAGAGCCTGGAGCCTGCTTTGGATTCTGTGTCTCCCTCCCTCTCTCTCTGCCCCTCCCCTGCTCATGCTCTGTCTTTCTCTCTCTCAAAAATAAATAACATTAAAAAAAATTGTTTTAATGCAAGAATGGGAGACTAGGTGGAAGACATTTATTCCAGAAGTAGTGCTTAGCATAGCTGGGTAAATAGCTCTGCTCATATCTAGACTGCGTGGGCTTTTGTCCTCTTTCTTTTTTTTTTTTTTTAACTTTATTTATTTATTTTGATACAGAGAGAGAGAGAGAACACTAACAGGAGAGGAGCGGAGAGAGAGGGAGAGACAGAATCAAACTAAGGAACTGTGAGATCACCACCTGAACCCATATCAAGAGTCTGTCGCTTAACCAACTGAGCCACCCAGGCTCCACTGTCCTCTTTCTTTCTTTCTTTCTTTCTTTCTTTCTTTCTTTC
Source organism: Panthera pardus (assembly GCF_024362965.1). Classification (NCBI taxonomy): domain Eukaryota; kingdom Metazoa; phylum Chordata; class Mammalia; order Carnivora; family Felidae; genus Panthera; species Panthera pardus. The sequence goes on along the minus strand of NW_026526677.1, from coordinate 30,335,824 downwards.
TAATGCTTACTTTATTTTCTTTTTGAGACAGAAAGAATGAGCACAAGCAGGGAAAGGCAGAGAGAGAGGGAGATAGAATCCCAAGCAGACTCCAGGCTCTGTGCTGACAGCACAGAGACCGATGTGGGGCTTGAACCCACGAACGGTAGATCACGACCTGAGCCAAAACAAAGTCAGGTGCTTAACTGACTGAGCCACCCAGGTGCCCCTGTCCTCTTTCTAAACCTAGTCTCAGCCTCCAAACCTTCTCTCTTTGCTTTAGTTTTCCAGAATTGGCCTGCACTGTTCACAACCAAAAATCTTTCACCAACACAGTGACCGATTAGGACTGGGCAAAACCGAAGGAGAATCCTTTATGTTTCAGAAGACAGTAAACAGTTTGAATTCTGAAATGCCACTGACACAGGGTCTACAATTTGTTCAGTGGATCTCTTTCTCTGGGGAACGAACTCCATTTTAATACACATGTAGGGTGGGTTTCCCGAGTTTGCAAGAAAGGGAGCCTTGGCTTTTTTTATTTCTATCACTTCCTCCCTCAAGCTGCACTGAGTTGCATATTAATGGTGTCTTGGCAGACCCCTGCCCAAGAGGCACAGGAGCATGAAAGACACACGTACGTGTGTGTGAGGTGTGCTATCAAAGGCCACAGGAACATCAGTAAGAAGGAAAATTGACACGGGGACAGAATCCACCCCTGATCAAACAGAAGGTCTTGACAAACCCTCATTAGAGAGGGCTTTATGCTGTGGCCTGACTGAAATGTTTTGGTCTGCAAGGATCCCGATGCAAAGGTCAAAGTGGCCTTGCAGTCAGGTATTCTAGATTCTCTTTCTGTGGAGCAGATGAAGGCAGGCCTTAAAATCAGCCAGGATCAGACCTGGGGCCAGTAGGAGTGCTTAATCAGCTGCCCTAGGTTCCAGGCAGGAAAATTCTGCCTGCTGACAAGGAGACATTAGTGATGGAGACCATAAATGTCAGTGACCTCCACTCTCTCAACTTCTCTGTCAAAAGCCCTCCTTGGCAACAGATCAGGGGGACAGGTTGCCACACTGGTCACATCTGGCTGTGTCTATGACAGAGATTAAAGTGACAGACCTAGAAGTATGAGAAACCCACTTACCAGTTTCCATCTTAGCAGCCCTCTGCTTGGCACTGGGGGTGCTTGATAAACATTTGTGGGTAAAGGGTGAGCAGAGGAAGAAGGAGGGATCTGTCACCACCCAGAGCCTGGCAGGGACCATCTTCTCTTTCTCATCATTGCAGCTCTTGGGCCTTTGGTTTAGAGGGAAGATTTTTCCTCCTGTCCCACTCCTGCCCATCTATTTCCAACATGCTGAACTACACAGAGGTCCTCGTGGAGGCAGGTGGAGATCTGGGACTCTCCTCACAATGCTTCCCACAATTTATCTTGGGGACTCCTTGAAAGATAAGTGCAGGTGGGGCTCCAGCCTGGAGCCCCTACTTTAGGTATATTCTAGCTTTGCCTATAACAGTAACTTCTTCAGGGGTCAGTCACTTCATTTGTTAAAAAAGGGATAAGCCGATTATTCTAAGGGTCCTGTTGAACAATCATCTTCCATGGGTTAGGCTGGAGAGAATCATGCCACCGCTTCCCTGTATAAATGTGTCTTTACTTAAAACACAGGTTCCCTAAACAGTGTTGTGTACCTTCCGCTATTGACAACTGTCTTTCATGTTGATACTCTTATAACCTTGCCCTGACATTATCAAAGTCCAGAAAGCAAAAGCTTGATGCCAGAGATAACAAGGCAAAAGCACTCAGCACACAGTGCCCGAGTCACGGTCATGCACTAACAGCCACCTCAGCCACCACAGCCAGGGGACTCAATCTCCCAGTTAAGCCATTTCCTGGAGCAAAAGCCCACATTTCTTGACAGAGGCTACCATTCAAAGCTGCCCTCTCTGCCCTTTCAAATTTAATTTGTTTCAAATCTTGTAGGAGCCACAGAATTATTTCAGGATTGGAGTCAAGTGAAAACAGGTGTGCTATTCTTTTATCCCCCCCCCCACCCCCCACCTCCCCTTCAAAAGGGCCTGATTAGGCGCCAGATTAATCAGACCAGCCAATGGGGACAGAGGAACCCCTTTACTCTCTTGAGCACTGGTGACCAGGACGCTAACCCAGATTCCTGGAGGCACCAATGTAAAAGCCCTGACCCAACTGACCTTCCCATGCCCCAGCAAGTGCTTGTGAAGCAGGAGGACAGGGCTACCCGACCAGGCTATGGCATCACCCACCCTGTGCCAATTGCCTTTTCTGCTCCAATGCCCGTCGGCCTGGCCCTGAGAGCCAAGGCCTGGTGGTCTAGCTTTCCAAGATCAACCTGAGCTCTGTTCTTGGCTCTCTCAGCATTTGCTTTGGCTGCTCAATTTAGGCCAGCCTTCCCGGTGTGTCAATATTCAGGGGGCTAAGCACGGAAAACATTCACAGAGTTTAAGATGAGATAGAAAAATCTTATTCAAAAAGGAAAATTGGAGTTCACCAAAAAGTCACACCAGAAAGGAAAAAAAAATAGAAAAAGGAAGAAAAAAAAAAAAAGATTCCAAACGTGCAGTCCTGGAAAGGGAGCCGTTTGTACTAAGAACCACTGCTAATGGAGATTTTTGTCTCAGTTCCTGCTGTGGAGGAATCCCAGGCTCAGACTTAGGGTGTCTTTGCTCATCTATCTGTACAAACACCTTGGTTTCCATATTTCTTCTCATGACTTTATATTTATTTATTTACTTACTTATTTTTAATTTGCATCCAAGTTAGTTAGCATATAGTGGAATAATGTTTTCAAGAGGAGATTCCAGTGATTCATCCCCTATGTACAACACCCAGTGTTCATCCCAACAGGTGTCCTCCTCAAAGCCCTTTACCCATTTAGCCCCTCCCCCCACGCACAACCCCTCCAGCAACTCTCAGATTGTCTCTGTATTTAAGTCTCTCATGTTTTGTCCCCCTTGTTTTTATATTCTTTTTCTTTCCCGTCCCTTATGTTCATCTGTTTTGTATCTTAAATTCCTCATATGAGTGAAGTCATACGATATTTGTCTTCCTCTGACTGACTTATTTCACGTAGCACAATACCCTCTAGTTCCATCCGCGTTGTTGCAAATGGCAAGATTCCATTCTTTCTGATTCTTCTCATGACTTTAAATTCCATCTCGATGCTGACATTCCCAAGCTCATATCTTCAACCCACACCTCTCTCTCTTGAACATGAGACCATATAACAATAATTGACTTGCAATCTCTTCTTAGCATTAAAATATTCAAATCCACTCTCCCCTAAGTCTGCTCTTCCCTCGGTCTTCCCTATGTCAATGCCATCCTTTCCTTTGTTCAGGCCAAGAACTTTGGGGTTATTCCTGCTTCCTCTTCCCACACCCCATGTGTCAGCACATCTCATCTGTCCTACCTTCAAAATATTTCCCATGTGTAACCACTTCTTGCTATTTATGTCACCACCACACTGGTACAAACCACCATCTTCTGCCTGAAAATTAAAGTAGGCTCTTGGGGGGCACCTGGGTGGCTTGGTCGGTTAAGCGACCGACTTCCGCTCAGGTCATGATCTTGCGGTCTGTGAGTTCGAGCCTCACGTCGGGCTCTGTGCTGACAGCTCAGAGCCTGGAGCCTGCTTTGGATTCTGTGTCTCCCTCTCTCTCTGACCCTCCCCCGTTCATGCTCTGTCTCTCTCTCTCTCAAAAATAAATAAACATTAAAAAAACTTAAAAACAAAAAGTAGGCTCCTGGAATATCACCCTACTCCCTCTGTCCCTTCCACACCCACCCTGGCAGCACAGAGAAATGAAAATGATTCTTTTAGGATGTAAGTTAGGTTGTATCACCACCTGCTCAACACTCTCCAATGGCCTTCCCTTTCACTCATACTAAGAGCCAAAGTCTTTGCAATGGCCTTAAAGACCTTCCAGTATCTGTTCCCTGTTCTCATTCCCCTGCACTTAACCTCTGATCTCACCACCTACCTCTCTCCTCCTTGTTCACTCTGCTCCAGCCACATTGGCCTCCTGGATGATCCTCAAACCTCCAGCCATTCTGCCACCTCAGGGCATTTGCCTTTGCTGTTCCTTCTGTGTGAAATGCTCATCCCTTACGTGTCTCCATCTAGTTTTCTCCCTCAGTAATTTTAGTGCATTTTTAAGTGTCACCTTAACAGAAGTGCCCTCTCTAACCACTCCACATAAAATTGGAATGGCCATACATTCCACCGCTCCATTTGCCTCACGCCCTTACTATTTTGCTTATCCTGCTTTACATGTTTATGAAGCAATTATTTCTACCTGGCTTATTATATACATGTTTATTTGTTTATTTTCTGTATTTTCCGACTAGAGAATAAGCTCCAGGATGATGTAGCTTCATTTTATCCACTACCGTATCCTCAGAACCTAGACTAATGTCCCCTACGTGGTGGATATGAGGACATAGTCTTCTAGATAACTAATACCAAGCACCTTCGAGTCTTCTGGCACCCTCAACTTTTCTTTGCATGACTATGCCGGTTTTAAAGGTGGAACATGAGACCCAGTCCTGACCAATTAGAGCATTTCACGTCTCCCCACTCTCCATCCCATTTTTCATGATCACGTGAAAATCAGAGCCACTGAGGTGCAAAGAACTTCTCTCTGATACCTGGGTGGAAATATTGCTCTTCTTCATTGAGCTTTAAGCTAACAAGGTATAGAAAGGACTGAACATGCTGTAGCCATTTGGTTGCAGTGAGGAGAGTCCGTGAAGCCTTTGAGATGAATTCATGGGGAACAGTCAGAAATCTTGGGGACACAGATTCTCTTGACCATGACCTATTCATCTCACATAGAGAGCACTGAACTTCAGGGAGAAAATAGAAGGCCAAAAAATAAGGCCATCTTCTTTGCCCCTGTCCTCCTGCTGAGCTTTCCCATGTCCACCATTTAGAACTGTGAAGATGTTCTAATCTAGAACAGAGACGGCATCTTATAGTCAACTCCAACTGACTTGTGGTGGTTACCTGGAGCTTAATGTACAGAGAGATACACAGGCTGTGGGAAAATGTGCCATGATTAACTAGTAATGTCTGTTATGAATACAAAAGGGGAGAGTGGTGGATATTAGTATAGAATTTTTCCATCTACAAAAAAGCATGAAAATTACATAAAGCATGGATATACTTTCATGGATAAAGCATGAAAACAGAGCTAATTTCAGGGACAGAATCCTTATTAAATATGTATATCATAAGGGCACACAGGAAGGGGGGGAAAGGTATGATTAGATTGAGGGGAAATTCAGGAATGGCTTCTGGCAAGTGAAGCATGAATGGAAGCCCAGAAGTACAGACAGCTCATAGACTGATTTATCTGGAGCAGAGGAGCCATGTCGCAGAGAAATTTGAGATAAGACTGGAGATTTCCACCAGGGACAGCATAATTGACAAGGGCCTTGAATGCTAGACTGAAAGGGGGGATTGGCTGCAGGCAGCAACAGGGAGGTTCTGTCGGGTCTTGAGCAGGTGAAGGTTGTAATAAGATCGATGTTTGAGGCAGATTATTCTGTCAGTTGAATCCAAGATGAATTGAAGCCATGGGAATCGGTGGTGGGGAGGCGGGTTAGCATCCTGCTGCCATGAGTCAAGGAAACGCACTCTGGAAAATGTCTTAAGCAGACCTGTCATGAGTATGACCACAGACTCCTTAGCTGTGTCCAAACCTATGTCATGGACATGTTTAGAGAAGTTTCAGAACCTCCACAGAGCTTTCAGAGTAAATGACCTGAGCAATTGTGGAAGATTCTTCAAGTCCATTTACTTGACAGTGGCCAGGGCAAGGAAAGAGGCAATTCTGAAAAAGCTGTTAAAGATTCTGGTGTGAAAGGAATTTTGGGCATTTTGTTACTGTGGCACCACAGAGTCGGTCTAATAGGGTCTCCTGCTGAAGTGTCTGCTGCATCATTGAAAGGGATGATTTGTTAATTATCAATTTCACTCATGTTAGGTCAGCCATGGTAAGGGCATGAGACGCAAATGAAATGTCACAGGGTGCAGGCTGGTAAGAAACCAAAGCAAACAGATGAATATAGGGGAAAGGAAGCCCAAATAAGACAAAAACAGAGAGGGAGGCAAACCATATGAGACTCTTAAATATAGAGAACAAACTGAGGGTTACTGGAGGGGAGGGGAGTAGGGGATGGGCTAAATGCATGATGGGCATCAAGGGGGGCACTCACTGGGATGAGCACTGGGTGTTATATGCAAGTGATGAATCACTAAATTCTACTCCTGAAACCATTACACAAACAAACAAAAAATAAAACAAAAACCAAAACAAACTAAAACAAAGCCAAATGTGGCACAGAAGTGGAGAGGTCATTTTCTAGAAAAACAGCAGATACTGTGCTCTCACTGGCAGTTTCCATCCACAAACGTGGGCTAACCACTTGCAATTTTTAAAGAGAAGTTCTCTATCTAGAGTTTTATGTAAAATGTCCTGATGTTTGTTTTTAACTCGTTGAATCCTCCATTTAGATTCCTCAGCTCAGAAACTATACATGTGGGTTTAGACACTATTACTGGGGCTAGCCCTTGATTCAAGAGAAGCAGAAGATGAACTTTGAAGCAGGCAGCCTGGAATAAAATCTTGACCTACCCCCCTTTTTCCTCTGTAAACCTGAACAAGGGAACCCTCAGCTCCCAGCTTCCATTCCATTATTTGTTGAATGGCGGTAGTAAGAGTGATGATTGGATTCACTAGCGGTTACTAAGTACCAGGTACTGTTTCAAGGGCTGTCCTTGTATTACATCATTTTTCTCTGTTTTTCAGATGAGGAGATTGAGACACAGAAAGCTGAGGTGGCATTTCACTGGACCATGATAACAGCGGATGGGAAGCAGCTGGGATGTTTGCAAAACACGTTGTAGCATGAATTCTTTTTTCCCCTTTTGTTGAAATATAATTGGAACGTAATACTGTTTCGTTTTAGCTGTACATCATAATGATTTGATAAGTGTATATATAGAAAAATGATCACCACAATTAGTTTAGTTAATAGTCATCACGTCACAAAGTTACAACTTTTTTCCTTGTAAGGATAACTTTTAAGATCTACTCTCTCAGCAACCTTCAAATACACCATACAGTTTGTTACCTCGGGTCACCAAGCTGTATACTACATCCTCAGAACTTATCTGCCTTGTAGGTGGAAGTTTATACCTCCGACCATCTTCACCCACTATTAGTTTTATTATTAGTGTAATGGAAAACAAACGACCTTTAAAAATTCTAATTTCCGGCAGCTGCTTCTGCTGCTGGGGGACTGTCATACTTCCTTTCTTGAAAGGCTCTTTATTTAGGAAGATGCCCGAAAAGTCCTCCTAGTGTCTAAATGCTAAAGCTTCTGAGGCATGGATACTCAGTAGAGTATGCTGAACCATTCTACTAAATAGTGGGGGCTTTGGGGGGGGGGTGGGGGTCCAGGAGAGGAGGCTGAGCTGAGAAAATGAGGGGGCCAATAAGAAGAAGGAAGGTGGGGGGTAGGGCACAGAAGAAGAGCAGCTCAAGCCACCCACATGTCTAGGGGGAGACTGGGGGACTGAGAAGTTGGTCAGTGAACTTGCCTGGAGCAGGACTAGCAGAGGAATTGTAATCACTCCCTTCTATGACTGCTGAGAGGAGTCAAATGTTGTGCTTGCAGAGAATGCTTACAGATGCAGAGAGAAGAGGGGAGGGGAGGAATAGGGAGAGCAATAACTAACACTTAGGGAGCTTTTCGTCTGTGCCAGTCCTCTTCCACCTGCTTTCTGCTCATTTAATGCAGACAACAACCTCAGAGGAGGTGTTCTATTAGCCCTGTTTTACAGATGGAGAAACTGAGGCAGAGTGGATGAGTGGATTGCCCACAGCCATCCAGCTACAAGTGACATCACCCGTGCCCTTAACCTCTATGCTATCTTGAAAGACAGATCCAACTGCAGGAGAGGAGATGCCTGTAAAAATGAGGATTCAAAGGAAGGAATTAGCAAGAGTAAGAGTGACTAAGAGACGTGTAAACCCCCTGGGAATCCCCAGGGACTTTGGGCTCAAGGAGGAGGTGGCTAGTTGTTGGTTTTCCACTGACCTGTGGTGGGTCTTGAACCATTTTAATTTAAACATTTAAACAAGGTGATACAGCTTATGTTGATCTTTGGGTGACACTGTTTATTTTCATGATTCAAATAGGGTATGCAAGTGACTAAAATCCATCATTCAGAAGTTAACCTTCTCCTCCACCAATGGCCCTGTGCTGATGCATGATTAATATGTCCAGATAGTACATTCCAAGTGGTGATAGCTGCTTCCCCAACTGTGGGAAGAAGCTAATCACCCCAAAGAAGCCTCCTAGGCATCAGAGTAAACCCCAAAGAAGCCTCCTAGGCATCAGAGTAAACCCCAAACAAGCCTCCTAGGCATCAGAGTAAACTTAGTTTCCAGGACTTTCTGAATGAGGAGGGGGAGAGACCTTTTTGTTATGCAGAGGCTTATCAATCGCTTTCAAAGACACAACTAATACCCAGATCTAAGAGAAAATGGTGGAGCATTCATTAGGGAGGCTTTGATTTTATCTGATCAGGAGGGAAAAGAGAGACAAACCTATTACACTGTTTTGAACTTTGTTAATTTGTATAACACATGCTACTTATGTTCTTAAGGAGGCAAAGATCCACATGATGGACACTTTTTTTTCTTATTGATTTACCAAGAATGGGGCATTGCAATTACTTTCAAGAAACGATTTAACTTACAAAGATGGAAAAATCTTTGAATGAAAATGCTATCCATCAAAGGTAAAAAAAAAAAAAAAGGTAAGGGTTGTCACAGAGGAAAATGAGACAAGCATGATCAAAATGCAATGTTTTTAACTCGTAAAGAGATCACGCAGTCTCAGGATGTGTTCATGTGTGGTCACTAACATTCTCTTTTTTTTCTTTTTTTTCTCTCCTCCTCCTTCTTTTCATTCTTCTGCTTGCTTCTTCTTCCTCTTCTTCTTCTTGCTAGTAATCCACCGAGCAAGAGTCAAAAGCTTTTATTTTACTGATGATCCACTATCAACTTTGCAAGCATAGAAGCAGACAGCTGCTTTCTGCCTTCCTTTTGTTTCCCAGATATGACAGGGGAAACCGGAGGGGGAGGCTTACCCATGAACTATGACTTTCTTAAAATATACCCATGCAGGACCTCAAGAGAAATCCCATTTTCTCTCGTTAGGAATGCATTGCTCTTTGCACTTAGTATACACTGTGCATCTACCTTTCTGTCTTGGAAATTATACACATGAAGCGACTTCGAGTGGCAACTGGGCTGAAGGGTTGGCACAGGTGGTGAGCATTTACAGAGAACCACATCATGTGACCTCAAAAGAGATGTGCCGCTTTTAGGTGGAATTTTGTTGTACTGATTGTGGTGAGCTCCACGAGAGGCAGACGGGAGGGGGAGAATACTCAAAGTGAGAAAAAAGCACTTGTGGAAGCTCAGAATTAAACAAAGACGTCTTGTTGAGTATTAAGAAACAAAAACAATGGATCCAGAGCCATGGAATGGTGCCCAGTGGCCCCAAATGCTCATTTGCTTTTAAGGTTGTTTGGGCTTTAATTAGTGAAGCCTTGACAGAGGGATTAAAAAACTTGAACTTTGAAAAAGAACAATTTTGCAAGGCCAAATGGGAAGAAGGATGAGTGGATGCAGACGGCAATGCATACCTCTCAGCTTGTTTGGCCAAGGATTAGAACTCTACGCTCAGAGGCGGGGCTGGTCGTTTTATTTAAAAGAAAGGTTCAGATCACTTTATTCTACTTCGAGCATGAGATAACTTACCATGAAAAAACTTACAGAAATAATGTCCCTCTTTTTGTCGTTTTAATCCTTCTGCATTTATCGAGTCAATAGCTCGCATTCCCCCCACACTTGGCCCAAAGTGTATTGAACTTTTTATAGTTCCTCCAAAGTAAAAGCTACTTAATGCATTTGAACCCTCTGCATGAATTGCCTTCTCTGCTTCTACCTGGTAGACTTCTGTGTATCCTCCAAAAAGTGTCCCCCCATGTCATCTCTCTGAATCTTCTCTGAATTTTGTAACATTTACTTAAATCTACCTCTGCAAGTGCACTTATCCCATCATGCTGCAATTATTGGGTAACATGAGATATATGCAGAAGAATGCATGTAGCATGTATTTTCATTTTAAATAATAATAATAATAAGTCTAAAAACATCTATGAACTGTTTTAAAAAAAATTCAACTGAGTACCTTTTAAAGATCTTTTTGGCTTTACTCAACGATTCGTGGATCAGGATCCCATCTAGTAGACAGAAAGAAGCTCTCAGGGGCTGTACAGAATGAAAGCCTTTTATAGGCAGAAGGGAATAGGAACAAGGAAGTTATATTAGCAAAAAGTGGATTGGTCATGGCAAGGTCACTCTCCTTTAGGGAATGGTAGGGGTCAATCGGGCCGATTATCTCACTAGTGTCCATCGGGTAGTTCCTGATCAACTGGTTGAAGATTCCATTTCTGGAAAAGGCTGAAACTGTAATTAAGTGTTGGTTGGGTGACACAGGGCTCAGCATAAGCGATGCCATTTGGGGCCCATTGTCTTGTCAGTACGAAGCAAACAGCTTAAGAAGGAGAATTTGCCACTAACTTAAAATTTCCTACATGACTCACCTATCTCTCTACCTACTTGCACTGTAGCAGCAACTATTAAAGACGTTTTGTATTTATCACACCCTTGTTTTTCTTTCTAGTTTTACCGCATATGTGTGTATCCTTAAACAACATATTGTTTACTGCTGCCTGTTTGAACCTAATAGGAAGAGAATTATATATGTTTTTAGGATTCATCCATATTGATGAATGAATCATGCATTCTTAATGGAGTGAAAACTGGTTCTGGCAGTACAGAAAACTCTCACTCTTTTAATGTATAAAGCAAAGATATGCATACAGTATATAAATAGTTTGTCAATGGTGTTGAAGTTTCATAGGGGGTTATCAGTAAAAAAAAAAGTTTGAAAACATCTTTAAAAAATTTTTTAGGTTTATTTATTTATTTTTTAGAGAGCAAGAGAGTGAGGGAAGGGCAGAGAGAGAGGGAGAGAGACAATCTCAAGTAGGCTCTGTGCTGTCAGAGCAGAGATGGAAGTGAGGCTCTATCTCACTAACTGAACTGTGAGATCATGACCTGAGCCGAAATCAAGAGTCAGATGCTTAACTGAGCCACCCAGGTGCCCAGAAGAAAACATCTCTTAGGGGTATTATAATGAAAGAAAACAAAAGGCTGAGAAACACTCTGTGGGTCACATATTTTCATTGCTACATAGTATCTCATTAGATGGTTAGACCACAATTTATCTATCTAATGTTGGTGTACATATGGTTTGTTTCCAATTGTTTTATTGTTAAAACACTCTTGTGTCCACAAATTAGATAACCTCAATGAAATAGATTGATTCCTTGAAAGACACAATCTACTAAAACATATACACAAGAAATAGACAATCAAAACTCGAAGAATTCTTAATAAGATTAAGATGAAAACAAGAACCTCTCTTCTCATCAGTGCTTTTCAACATCCTATTGGAAGTCCTGGCTAATGCAATAAACAAGAAAAAATTTAAAAAGGTATAGACATTGGGAAGGAAGAAATAAAATTGTGTTTGTTTGCAGGTGACGTGATTGCCTTTATAGAAAATCCAAAAGAATCACCAAAAAACTGAAACTAACAAGAGATTATAGTAAGGTTGCAGGATATAAATTAATATACAAAAGTCAGCTGCTTTCCCATATACGAGCAATGAAATTAAAAACACATTGCCATTTACATTAATAATACCCCAAGAATGAAATACGTAAGTAAAACCTAACAAAACATATACAAAATCTATGTGAAGAGAACTATAAAACTCTGATGAAAGAAATCAAAGCATAACCAAACAAAGAGATATTCCATGTTCATAGATTGAAAGACATTATCACCAAGATATTAGTTCTTCATAACTTGATGAATAGATTCAACAAAATCACAATCAAAATCCCAGCAAGTTATTTTAGGGATATCAACAAAATGATTCTAAAGTTTATATGGAGAGGCAAAAGACCCACAATGGCCAACTCAATAGTGAAGTAGAAGAACAAAGTCGAAAGATAGATGCTACCCGAATTTAAGACTATAAATCTGCAGTCATCAAGACAGTGCACTGTTGGCAAAGAATAGACAAATAGATCAACAGAACAGAATAGAGAGACCAGAAATAGAACCATATGAATATCGGTGACTGATCTTTGACAAAGGAGTAAAGGCAATGCAATGGAACAGATAGTCTTTTCAACAAATGGCGTTGGACAACTGAACATCCACATGAGTCTACACACAGACCTTACACCTGTCACAAAAATAAAGACAAAATGGATCATGGTGAAAATCCCAGAAAAAGTCAAAAATTGAAAGTTTACCATTAGAAACTCCTTTGAGATAAGCTTTTAGACTTGAATGACATAAAAATAACAGCAGGAGCCCAATAACAGAATTTTCTCTTCCACCACCTAGTTACCCTCTAAAAATCATTTCATTGCCATAAAACTCCTTTTGAGCAAAGGTGAAACTCACATTTTGAATGATATTAAATATTAAAGTGCAGCTTTAATTTTTACAACCGTATTTTCATTGTATCTGCTTGCTCCTACTCTAGCATTTTCTTTCCTCTACTTTCCTTGGGTTTGTTCTGCTGTTCTTTTAAAGTTCTTACTTTTCAGTCTTTCTTTTCTTATACATTTACAAGACATTAAATTCTCTCAGTACTGTTTTACTTTTCCCATTATTTTTCAGTTATACATATTTTAAAATTTCCATTGTGATTTCTTTTTATATCATGTGCCTCCCCCCAAATGCATATGGTTGTTTTCATCGTCTTTTTGTTATTGATTCCTGACATACTGTGTGACGGTTGGGATTATGGTCTGTGTGATGCTCTGAAATTTGTTAAGCCCTCCTTTATGGCCTAAAAGGTGAAATGGCCTCCATGTGTACTTGGGAAAAAAATATATGTTCTCTAGTTATTGGAGTGGTTTTCTATCATGTCTGCTAGATCAAGTTTCTTAATTTGACTCCTTGACAGTGAAAGCTATAATTTACTAAGATAAATGTGCTAAGTGTCACCTAGTCTGAAGGTGACTTCTCCATTTTTCTTTGTAGATTCGTTGATATTTGCCACATATATTTTGGTATGTTATTAGGTGCATACAATTTAGAATAATATTATATTCTGTATCTCACCGTTGCTTTTGGCCTTAAAGTCTATTCTGACTAACATTAATTATGCCATCTTTCTTTTTGCTAGTATTTGCCTGGAATATCTGTCAGGGTCCGATTAGGAAAATAGAAACCTCCTTAAATATCTAAACAGAGGGAATTTAATTCAGGAAGTGGGTTACACACATTATAGATCTGAGAAACCCACCAGGGATGGTGAGGCAACTCGGAGATTAGCCACGGCAAGAAGCTGCTACCACGTTTGGGGAGGGGAAGCAAAGGGGAGAAAATGATATCAAAGCCCAGGGGTCGTGGCCACCCAGCAGAAGTGGAACCACAGTGACCAAGAGGGGGCTGTAGCAATAGAGAAGATACTCCAGTGCTGGAGATTCTACCGAAAGGAGAGTAGAGACGAAACCACAGGTGATGGCTTCCTATTGTCAGCCCAAACTCGGCCTCCCATTGACCCAACACAGATAAAAAGCCATGGACCCGGAGAAGGCAGCTACTGGACATAAGCACCACTTTGATTTGACCAGTGGAAGCCCCTTCACACTGGCCTCTGTGCCCTTTTGACAGGTCCTCAGCAATCTAACATAGCACGGCCTTACTTTATGACACAAAAACACGTTCCAGGCTCCTCTTGTTCTTTTTCTGCAGACCTCCAGGGAGATCTTCATTACTCTGCTCTGGTTCTAACAGCTTATGCGGGTCCTCTATTGGGAGCAGAACTTTTCTTAACTGCTTCGACTCTGATTCCTCTTGCTTCCCTAGAGCAAGATAATGAGGACAGGAGTCAAAGGGACATGGCTCAAGGCCTTTTAAATTTCTGTACCCTGATGTTCTAGATCTGGCTCCTGTGAACTGAGTATAAATGGATTCTGTTTCGGAGTCCAATATGATAATCTTTACCTTCTAACAAAATAGTTTAGTTCTTCCTCATTGTATATTTAGATTAAATTCTACCAACTTATCTAGTACTTTCTATTTGTCCCTCCTATCCTACTTGTTTATCTCTTGTTTTAACCCCTTCTTGCCTTCTCTTAGGTTGATTTCATTTGTTTCCCTTTCCCTTATTCCATTTTTGCCCCTTCCTGCTAGTTTGTGTGTTACATACTTTATTTTTGTCCTTTTAGGGATTACCTTCAATTTTTACCAATCATTTTTAGTTTAACAAGCTTTAAAAATAAAGTCCTTCCAGGGCTCTTGGGTGGCTCAGTTGGTTAAGTGCCAGACTTCAGCTCAGGTCATGAGCTCACGGTTTGTGGGTTCGAGCCCCACATCAGGCTCTGTGCTGACAGCTCAGAGCCTGGAGCCTCCTTTGGATTCTGTGTCTCCCTCTCTCTCTGCCCCTCCACCACTCATGCTCTGTCTCTTTCTCTCTCAAAAATAAACATTAAAAAATTTAAAATAAATGAAGTCCTTCCGTTTCCACTTCTTTTCCCATTTTTCCTTCCTTTTCCTTCACTCCTTGCTTCATCCTTCATGTTTTTGCCCCTTTGTTCTTTTTACCTCCCTTCCCTTTTCAAGTGATTGGGTCTTAAATCCATTAGGTGGGCCTGACAAGGTAGATCTCTACACCAGGGTGGAGGTGGCAGAGAGCAACAGAGGAAAGAAGGTGTCTCCATGGGGTGGGGGTGGGGGTGGGGCAGATCCTGTGGTGTGACAGCCTGGCACAGGGTATTGAAGAGAGTGTCCCTGGAGGAGGTTGCCTGGAATAAGGTATAAGAGCCTTATCAGAATGTGTAGAGCAACAACATGGAAGAGAAATTTGGTGAAGAGTGTTGAAGCTTGAAGTGGGTGGGTTGGTTGTACCCTTTGGAAGGAAATCTACATAGGACAAGGAGGTATCTATGTAGGAGGTGGGAGGTAGGGGTGGGGCAGGAATTAAAGTCAGGCTTCTGGTTCTGCATATTGAAAGTTCAAGAATGGTGAAGAGAGTAGTCACGTGGAGAGGCAGGCTGTGGACTGCTAAGGAGGGCTTCTAGTCAAGATGGTGGTTCTGTATAAGGTGTCAGACCCAGAGCAGGGCGAGGAAGATCTCTCTGAGGTGGTTACAAAGAAAAAGCAAGAGCCTGGAACATCTTTTCATGCCATAAAGTAGGAAAGTACTCAAAAAATTCTGGGGACATTTCAAAACAATACAACAGTCACCTCAAAGAGCTTTTCATTGATAAAGTTGAGGACAATTTAGACATCAAAATAAATAATGAAAATAATGGATTATTAAGCATTTAATAAAATAAGAACTCATGAGTCCATATGACATGAATTAATTAATTAATTGAAATATTGATGAAGAATGACATATTTATGTGGTTTCATTACACTTTCTATTAAGTACTTTTTAACTACCAAAGAAAAAAAAGAGTAGCTTTTCTACAATGAGTGGAAAAGCTTGGCATGTATCACTTTAATCAACTGATCAGGTTTAGCATTCTTCAGAAAAGGACAACCACAGGACAGGATGCAATAGCATCGGTTCTGTGTTATTTCTGCCAAAGATGTATCAGCTTAAATCTAATCATGAGGAAACATCAGACAAATCCAAATGAGGGACATTCTACAAAACAACTGGTCTGTAATTTTCAAGTGTCAAGGTCATGAAACTCAGGGAAAAATTATTGAACTAGACTAAAGAGATATGACAAATGCAACACAGGATTTTGAACAGGATCTTTTTGCTATAAAAGATATTAGGACAGATGAGAAAATGTGAATAGGTATGAGGATTAGATGGAATAATGTCTCAGTGTGAATTTACTGATTCTGATGGTTACTTTGGCTATGTAGGAGCATGTTTTTGTTTGCAGGAATCACACATATAAGTATTCGGGAGTAATGGAGCATCAGGTATGCTACTTACTCTCAAATGGCTCAGGAAAAAAAATATTCTGTAAGTTGGAAAATACATTTTTAAAGATGGTTAAAATTTTTATGTTTCTGTGAATCACTTTAAAAGAGTTTAGATCACCAACTCTGTTCATCTCCCTCTTGACTTAATACTATTGTACTGGGTTTTCATTATAGCTTCCTGATTTATTTTTGCCCAGTATATATATTTTTCATTTTTTTAATGTTTATTTATTTTTGAGGGAGAGAGACAGATCGTGAGTGGGGGAGGAGCAGATAGAGAGGGAGACACAGAATCCAAAGCAGGCTCCAGGCTCTGAGCTGTCAGCAGAGCCCTACGTGGGGCTCGAACCCATGAATTGTGAGATCATGACCTGAGCCGAAGTCGGATGCTTAACTGACTGAGCCACCCAGGCAGTCCATATTTTTGTCCAATATATTAAACATTATTGTTTTATACATCCAGTTTTCTCTAAATTTTCCCGTATGTTTATATTTTCTTTGCTAACAATTACTTTTAATACCATGGGCCTTCCTTCTGAGGTTTTCATTCTCACAAAAGAAAATCCTTCAGAAGGTCTCTCAGCAAGAGAGCATCTGTTGGTAGCACACCTTTTTTTGTACCTGAAAATGTTTGTATATAAATCTCATTCTTGAAATACAGTTTTGTAGGTTATAGGATTCTAAAGTAACAATGATTTTCTTTCAGATCCTTGAGCTATTCTCTGTCTTCTGCTTTCTGCTGTTGATTTTAAGAAGTGTATAGTCATTCTAATTATTGTATCTTTGTATTTAATCTGTATTTTCTTTCTGGATAGTGTCAAGGTTTTCACTTTGCCTTTGGTATTTTTCAGTTTCACTACAAAATCCTCAGGTCTTTCTGAATGTGAAGATTGGTATCTATTACGAATTCTAGAAAATTGTCAACCATTATCATATTGAATATTGACTTTTCCCAATTCTCTCAATTAGCAATTCTGAAATGCCAATAAACATCTCTTATACCTTTGCAATGTATCTCCTTTGTCTATTAAACTTCTCAGTTTTTAACTTCTGCATTTCTCAAAATTTCAATACTTTTATTTTAAAAACATATTAAAATATCATTTTATTTTCCAAACCAGATCATTTCAACACCTGTAGTCTTGGTGGGTCAGATTCTACATTTGGTTGTTTCTACTGACTTTCAGTCATGGTGGTTTATTCACTCATATGTTTAGTCATTTTTTATTGTTGGCTTATGTTCTTTAGAACTATTATCCATGGTAATTTTTTGAAGCCTGGTTTAAAGTCTAGTCTTCCAAATAAGTATTTCCAGTGTTTCTGCCAGACATCTGGTAGTATTATTACCTGAGACCCTTTGAACTACATGCTTACCTTGTGATTTTTGGGGTCCAAATCTGATAGACTGTAGACTTGAGTTTATAGATTCTTAGGAGAGATATTTCTCCCACTTCTACCCAGAGCCATGACCCAGAAATCCATGTACTCCTACAATCTTTTTTGGAGTGTGGGCTTTTCTTTTTCTAGTTCATATCCTGAGAATATTATCTTATAAGGTTTCTACTGGTTTCACGGAAGAGGTCAAAATCCCTTCAATCTCTTCTCCCATTTCCAGACCAGAAAGCCTCTCAAGTAGAATTTTACTTTGAGATGCAAAAGGACACTGGTAATTTACCAAGACTGAATTTTTTCTCACCACTCTAAAGTGGTAGGATCTGGGAATCAGACTTGATTTCAAGAAAACAAAAAACTACCCTAGGCACTAATCAAAGAAACTATGGCATTTTTCCACACTTTCAGTATGAAGTAGTTGAGTTTTTTTCCCTTGGCTCTCCCATAGCAATGTGAATCAAAAAATCTAAAGAAAACAACAACAAAATAACAAACAACATCTAGTATAAAATGCATAATCTAGTATAATCTAGTATAAATCATGACGAGATAATTTCCCCCAAAGTCATTGAGAGCTACTATACTTTCTTCTGCAGTTTCTCCCAAATTCCAAGTGTGTTAATTGTTTATACAAAGAAAACTTGCACAAAAATTGTTGCTAACTACATGAAAGTTCTTTGAGGGAACAACGGCACCTAGTTCTAGACAGCCTAGGGCAAGGCTGCTGGGCACTGCAGCAAAGAAAAGAAAACAAAAAATATAGATTACTTGATTGATTGACAAAGGTGTATCATATAGCCTTTAATTGAGAGGAAACAATATAACACAGAGATAAAGCACCTTGACTATGTGTCAGGTCTCCTGGGTTCAAATCCAGACTCAGTTACTTGTTAGAAATGAGGTCTTAGGTGAACCTTCTCTAAGTTCAGTTTTTAATCTGTAAAATAGGGGCCGGTGGGGGGAATAACAGTAGCTTTTTTAATGAGGCATTTCTAAGCAAATTTGATTGAAATGATTGTTATGGAAAGGATTATGGGTAGTCAGAAAATCTCTCAAGGAAGCAGTTGCAGAGAAGTGGGCCCTTGACCAAAGCCTTGAAAGATGGTGATTATTTGGATAGTCAGAAAGGAAACTAAGAAACATCTCACACAGATGTATTTGTCTTTCTAATTATAGAGAGGTTAGCGGAGCTCCTAAAGCCACTTTGGATTTCAACTTCCCTCCTGATTCATGGAGAGAACACCAAGTAGTACTTATAGACTCTAGATTCATTGCCTGGGATTAAATCATGGAATCATAGGTCTACCTCACTGATAACTTTTTTTTTAAGACTAAACCTCAGATTTTTTTATTTGAAAAGTGGGAGAGGGCTTGCTTCACAGGGTTATTGAAATGATTAAATAAAACAACCCATATAAGTAATATATAGAAACTATTCAATAAGTATTTATTTTAAATTCATTTTTTAATTCTTAGTAATATTACCATTTTCTCCAAATGTTTCCTTCTCAAGTCCTGACTCTCTGGAGTATTGCTGAACTTACATGATCTGCCTTCCTCATCCACCCTTTGCCCTAAGTGCAAGAACACATTTCCTGATTAAAGGGGTACATCCTGTGAAGACTGACTGTGAAGGCAAGTCCACAATAGACAGAGAGACAATGTATTCTTGTTCAGAGCAGCCACCAACAGTGATGACAACAGCCCTCAATGGGCTGGGGTCAAAGATCAGCTGTCCCTCTGTCACTTCATTCTTCTTCTGGCTCCCAATGGAGTTCATTAGGAACTCAATCTCAAGTCTAAAATTCAATCAAAACCCATCCTCACAGGCCCAAGCGAAGGACACCAAATGAACAAATTTATAAGGCAAAACAAAGCCCTCCCTCAATCTTCCGAACAGTAAGTTTACCATCCCTTTGGTGGTTGTGGAAGCATGGTGCAGCCACCAGCTAGGTGGGAAGTGCTGAGGGAAGTTGGTGATTCAAGCCCTGTGGATGGGGGTTGAAGGTTAGCAGGAGGGCTAGATGGAAATCCTGGACACCCTCCGGAAATGCCAGAGTGAGGGCCAGCAGTGCTTCTCCAGATGGGCAACCGAGAAAGCTTAAAATGCTGAGTCAAACTAAAAATGGGAAATGTGACCACAGAGGCTGTTTTTGACAAAGCTCTTTTCTTGTCTCAGCCTCATGGGAAACATGCTCCCTTGGAAACCATTGGAGTAGTCGATGCCTTTCCTGCACTTCTCAAGGCACATGCATGACATTTGCCCTGGATGCAGCTGGAATCCATCCTTTATGGCATAGTTTATTCCTCGATGCCATTGTCTGCTGGGAGATTGCCCAGATCCTGAAAGTGTGCAAGCAATACTTTTCAATTACTGTGCAGTCATTCTGACATGCTGTGTGGCCTTCACCAATTTGCTGCACATTCTGTCTTGATAGTACCCACAAAGTAGGCTTCTTGATAGTGTGGATAAAGTAATTTCTCTATTTTGTTGCCCAGAACTCTTTTTGTAGGCTCAACTTATCAACGGATCAATGCAGATCAGAATATAGGAGAGAGACCACCTGAGTGGTCTCCAATAGAAGACGATGGGAATTAAATGGAGAAATGTGGATAGGGCCTCTGTAATGTGCCTTGGCTAGCAGAAACTCTGCTCAACAAAGGGAAAGATATGGCTAGATCAGAGAAATCCAGCAATCAGATCAGCATGAATGACTCTGCTAGGTATACCTAATGCCCTTCTTCCCCTTAATGCGGTTGGTTAATTTTTCTTGGAGAACACTCACATTATGAATGCTATTTCCAAGCATTATGCTCAAGACTTTAAATATATGGCCTTACTTTTGGCCTTTGGCTCAAGGTGGCAAAGGTGTAACTGTCTTTAGTTGCCCCAAATCCAGGCTCATCCAACACCAGCTGCTTCCACCATGCCACCTAAGGTCAACCCCAATGAGATAAAAATTATATACCTGAGTTGGACTAGTGGGGAAGTTGGTGCCATGTCTGCCTGGCCCTAAAGATCAGTCCCCTGGGTCTGTCTTGAAAAGAGTTTGGTGATGACATTGCCAAGACAACCAGTAATTGGATGGGTCTGAGGATTATAGTGAAACTGACCATTCAAAACAGGTCTAGATTGAAGTGGGACCTTCTGCTTCTACCCTGATTATCAAAGCCTTCAAGGAACTGCCAAGGGACAGAAAGAAGAAGAAAAACATTAAGCACAGTGGAAACATCACTTTTAATAAGATTATCAACATTGCCTGACAGATGTGACACTGATCTTTAGCCAGAGAACTTTATGGAACTATTAAAGAGATCTTGGGGGCTGCCTAATGTGTGGGATGCAATGTCAATGACCTCCCCCTCATGACACAGAAGATATGAATAGTGGTGCAGTGGAATGCCCAGCTAGTTAAGAACTACAAAGGAAAATATTTCAGTGAAAGATCATTTGACGACCTAAGCAAGTAAATAAATAAATAAATGACCTTATTTAATCCCCATGATAATAACATAAAGTTGATGCAATTTTCTTTCTTTTTCAGATGAAAGAATCAATACTCAGGCTTGAAGAACTTTGGTAGAAGCTGGAATTCAAACACAGGCCTGGGTAAATCTAAGTCCCACGTTTTCAATGACATTGCTGTCAATCTTGGTTTCTAGAAATAGAAAATCTGCCTTCTTCTTTCTGCAGCTTGGAGTGGTTTCTTAGTAGTGAGGATGCCACAAACAGCCTCAGAAAAACAGAGGGTATTTGGTCATTTTTTATAGTTTTGCATACTTAACAATATATAACTTTCTTATTAAATTTCTATAAACCTGTATTGCTTCAAGACAAAGTTATTTCTCCCTGTTCTGACCCATCTCATGTATCATGACCAGAAGAGTCTGGTTTAGTTACTTCTCTGCTTGGGAACCTCGTAATACCTCCTAGTGGTCCCCAGGGCCATGGCAACAATTGGATATCCAAAGCTGGCCACACCCTGCTTTTTCAGGCTGACTTCCTGTTGCTGTAGTCCCACCTTGGGGGTTCAACTGTGTTGTGCAGATATCTACAACAATTGGGATTTTAAGCCAGACCATGTCTGTTTTAAATATTTTCTGGGACTGCGCTTATACGAAGTTTGAAAAGTTCTTCTCTCATTCAACTACACCCCAGTTCACTCACCTGAATGAATGACTCTCCCTACTCCACATCTCAGCTCAAGCTCATCTTTCTCCTGAACTGCTCTTCCTGCCAACACTGCCTTTGATATCTCATGAGTCCTTCAAGGCCTGGTTGAAATGTCCTTGCCTCCCTGTCCTTTATGTATTTCCAAAGCTCTTCACTCACAATGCTCTTGTAGAACTCACCACACCAAACCTTGTGGTGTGGTTATTTGGGCCCATCTCATCTTGTCTTTCCCTTGCTTCTGATGTCCTATCCTAGGGTTGAGCAGGTAGAGACTATGTCCATATCTCCATTATACCTGTGTGCTACCGCAGCATCCACTATTATGTTCCAAAGATGCCAGGCACTTAATAAATATGTGCTGATTTGAACTTAACTGATATTGATAATTATCATTTTAGGCAATGGTTTAGGTAAAATGATTGATGAACACCATCTTTAGTTCTTGGAAGATGTTATGGTTTAATTATGTTCCCTGACCCCCAAAAAAGATATGTTGGAATCCTAACCCCCAGTACCTCAGAATGTAACCTTATTTGGAGGCAGGTCTTTACAAAACTAACAAAGTTAAAAATCAGGTAATTAGGATGGGCTGTAATCAAAATGACTGTGTCTTTATAAAAAGAAGAAATTTGGACACAAAGATGACACACATAGAAGGAAGATGGCATGTAGTTACAGGGAGAAGATGGTCGTCTACCAGTCAAGGTGGGAGGCTTGGAACAGATCACTCCTTTACAGCTCTCAGAAGGAATGACATCGTGATTTTAGACTTCTAGCATCTAGAACTGTGACATAATACATTTGTCTTGTTTAAGCCACCCGGTGTATGGTGCTTTGTTATGGAAGCCCTAGAAAGCCAATACAGAAGCCAAGTGTTAATAGGGACCAACAAAAGCATCCTGTGCCTACTATTACAATCCTTGCCTGATTACAGGGGTAAGGCAGGAAGGGCCATATTAATTTTCTTCCTGCAAAGGATCTTTATCCAGGCAGGAGGGTTCCAGATTTTGCTTTATTTTATTCTGTTTGTTTCTTTACAGATACCTTTGGGATATTTCTTTCTTCAACTGAAGGTCTATTGAGGGTACTAATGCTGAAATATAACCTGAAATAACTCATGCTTTAGCTTTCTCTTTCTCCAGGTCTTCAGATTCCTTAAGCACAATAAGAGTAGCTTTCATTTTTCTTGTATGTGCACTAGCATCCATCTATACGGGCACATAGTATGTTTGCTGAAATAGCAGTGATTCTCCACTTCTTCTGAATTCCACTGTGTTGCGTCCATCCCTTCTGACCCTTAGCACTCTCTAACTCCTCTTACATCTATGTGTGTGTGCAAGTCTTATCTTTCCCTCTAGACCGTAAATTTCTGAGGTAGAATCCATGCATGAACAATACCTAGTACTCAGTAATAAATGCCTATTGAATGGACAGATGGATGAATAGATAAAAGGGAGTAGGGGGAGAGCAGTGCCTAGACACCTAATCTTAGAAATAAGAGAGAGGGAAATTTAGTCCAAAAAGGAAAAGGGAGGTGGATCATCACTCTTTGGCTCCTGTTTTAAATACATGAAGTTGAGGTACACCTGGGGCTCATTTATAATTATTTACAGCTGCAATGTCAGAATTTAATGGACAGAACCTAAAGATATATGAGGAAACCTATGGAATATTCATTTCGGGTGTCACTGACTACTGAGGGCTTCTAAGAAAAGCCATTTAGATTAATAATAATAATAATAGTAGTAATAATAATAGGTAATGTTTATTGATCTCTTGCTATGGGCCAGCCACTATGCTAAGAGTTTTTATACATCATTTCATTTAGTCCTCCCAACAACCCTATAAGTTAGATGATATATTTAAAAATATAGATTCATGAGATGGTAAGTGAAACACTCAAGGTTTCAAGGCAGGAAGTAGTGAATTCCACTTCAGTTCGTACTATGCCAGAGCCTAAGCTTATGACCTTGGCTACAAAGACTCATTTATAAAATGTTCTTGCCAGAAGCAGCCAAAGCTTTGGTCCTGTTTGCAAGGTTGTCTTTTGTGACAAAAATTATGAAAAACTTCTGCTGTAGTATGAATGCTGGTTTGTTGTACAATGTATACTGTTTCCTGTGTACCCATCTGTATCTAATTAAAGAAAAATGAGGACATATATTGATAAGGATACCTTGTTGAGAGTGGAATACCAAATGTTTCATGTGAAGTTTGGTTCCTCATATCTACTGGTGGTCAAAAAATGTTAACTTAGTTGAATGCATTCGATTTTGCCTGAATAGCCAAGACTAATTTCTGGATGGCAGCTTTTAGATGCTATTTGCTCCTAGTGGTGATTTAAAGCAAGAGGCCAGAATCATTACCATAATACAGATTGAAATCTGTGGGAATACAGGGAAAGGAGGAGTCACTTTGAATTGTATGTTATAGAGTGTTTGCAAACATGTCAAGTCTTTTAGTTTAGAAGTCAATGCATTCCTTTTTCTTATTTATTCAGCAAATATATATATATATACATACATACATATATATATACATACATATATATATATGTGTGTATATATATATATATGTGTATATATATATATATATATATGTGTGTATATATATATATATATATATATATGTATGTATTTAGTACCAGGCAATGTTGTGCACCCTCTGGATTCAAACCCAGTGGTAGACAGGTCAGGTTCTCTGTCCTCACTGAACTTATAATATGGAGGGGGAATTGGCTGTTGTAGTCCTGTGTAGGGGGGGCAAAGACAGAAGAAATGCAAGGTGCTATGGGAGCATGTGGGAGAAGCAACTTGCCCACGACCAAGAAGTCAAGAAAGACTATAAATTCGAGACTAGAAACTTCGAGAAAATTTTCAAAGAACTGAATATTTTTAGATGAAAATGGAATTTTACTTCATAAAGCATATGGCTATTAAAGGGACTCCCATTAAGTTTGAAAGATGACAGAAGGCTTTAAAATGTCCTCTTGGCCAAATGGCTAGTTATCCAAATAGGGTAAATGTCCACCACTGGGAGACGCACATTCACTGAGGCACCACCACCAGAGGAGGGATCATGCTCCTTCATCCAAAGGGGTGTTTCCTGAGCCCAGAAATGCCAAATGCTAGAGGAGGGCCTTATTGTGTTTGTAAATCTGGCCTAGATGACACCAGGTAGTCTGTTAATTGTTTACCTAGACGCCTTTCATGTCACATTTGCTGCTGGTGTATCTATCTTTTTAATCACACCTCACAGCAATGGGAGTTGCCTCCGTAACAACTTTTCCATCCTTGGATGCAATTTCAGAGCCGTCCTCCATCAGAAAGAGCAGTGGAATTCTAATCTGATCTCTCATCTAATACAGAAACATAGTTACTTTACCACCAAATCTTCCAGTTCACAAATGCTGAGAGTTTCGATAGTATTACAATGATAGAGTTCATTGCAATTTAAAAGTTATTTTTGTTGCTCTTTTATTTTTTATCTTAATTTATGTTCTTAAAATTTATTTATTTAAATTCAAGGCAGTTAACATATAGTGTAGTATTGGTTTCAGCAGTAGAACCCAGTGATTCATCATTTACATATAAAACCTACTTTTTTAATAAATTGGATTCCATACAACACCCAGTGCTCATCCCAACAGGTGCCCTCCTCAATTCCCATCACCTACTTTCCCCTCCCTCCCACCCCCCATCAACTCTCAGTTTATTCTCAGTTTTTAAGAGTCTCTTATGGTTTGCCTCCTTCCCTCTCTGTAACTTTTTTTTCCCCTTCCCCTCCCCCATGATCTTCTGTTAAGTTTCTCAGGATTCACATAAGAGTGAAAACATTAAAACCTATTTTTAAAACAGTGTAGGGGACTCATCGCCAATGCACACATCCAGCTTTCTGTGTGTTGAGATGCCACCTAGTGGACGACGTTGCACACAAAAAGTAAAACTAATACTTCATGAGTTACGATCTAGCATCTCCCTCGTAGAAACTGAGGTCTGAGTGACAATGGGTGACAAATCTTCCTAGCTAGTGAAATCTTTAAATTTAAAAATGTAACATTATATATTCAGCATACATTCAACTTAAAACAGACCAAATTTGGAATTCCCTTTAAACATTCTGTCAAGTAAGATTTAAAAGGAGAATACCAGAAAATATCTGCATCAAAGGGATTGGTTTTGAGCTATCATTGGTGGTAGTGGAAAGAGAAGCTGATGTGAAATAAAAGTAGCCTGTTTTTTCCAAGATGATTAAGATTTGGAGCAAATAGAAAAAAAACAGACTTCAGAACTCAAAGCAGATAACAATTTTAAAGATGCATTATGTTTCACAACCTCTTACAGGATTAGGCATCTTTAATGCACCTCTGTGTTCAGTGAGGGCTGATGTTCAGATAAGGTTTATTGACTATCTACTATGTGCTGAGCACTAAGCTAGGGACTGAAACAGAATAATGAGCAAAAATGAAGGAAGCAGAGAGATACAACTTCAGAACATTATGGATTTTGCCACTTAATTTTACAGGTAGGATTATGTTCACCCATATTTTCTTTGGCGCAATCTTAACAGAATTGATTGTTCTGGTATTAAAGGCCGACGAAAACTCTGCTAAGATAACTTGAGATCACTGACTTTCCAGAATTCCAGGACTGGTAGGGGAATCGTTACATCTTTGGCAATAAACTTGTTAAAGTGGTTTGAGCTTTCCTTTGAATAAAGATCAGATAAATCTTACCGTCTTGCTACCATGGGGCTTTGGGAGAATTATTTGTTCTCACGTGGGGTTGGCTGAGCGTTGTTCGCCTTTCATGGAGTGCCCCAATCATTTCCATAAGGCCCAGACATCAAGGAGTTAAAAGAACTTGGGACAATGGAAGAACCACCATCTGCCAAATTGAAAATTCAGTGCACACCCTAATTCAGATAATTCCCCAGGATTATGTGAGCAGAGGGGGAGAAGTTAGGGGGCTGAGTTGAACTTCCTGCTCTACTATCACCTTGGTTGAAGCAGTAATTCCCATCAACCCTCCCTTGGCTCCCCAAACCTTTCCCTGGAAAACAACATCAGAACTCTCCAGAAATCTAAATCTAAGCAACATGAAGATTTGAGTAAAAAAAAAAGAGTTAGTGGAAGTGTGATACTTCCCACTCTCACCCAGTCTTCCCTAATTTTTGATATACTCTTAGGATCCAGCAGTATAATCTCTAACAGAGATGTTGTGAATGATGCAAGTGGAATGGACTAGTAATGAGATCGCTGGTGCTGCGGTTGTCCAACACATTGTTAAAGATTGGTGAAATCTAGATAAGAACAAGTCAGAAGAAATGGCCAAAAAGTAAGAGTGTTTAGCTACATTGAGAAGTATAGTGAAGTGGATAGAGCATGAGTTCTGGCCTCAGGCACACTCGCATTACTACCACTTAGTGATGGGGGTTTTGGGTGAGTGACTTAACCTCTCAGAACCTGTTTCTTCGTCTCTAAAAGGGGATAATAACAGAACCCTTGAAAGAGCTGTTGTAAAGTTAAATATTATATAAGTTAAATATTAAGTTATATATTATATAAGTTAAATCTTTTAAGTAAAGTGCTTATCACAATGCCTGGCATATGCTGAGTTATAAATTTAGCTCAGTTATTATTATTATGAGTTTTATAATCATTAATATTTAGCTCTATGAGTGACTTCATTTGGATAATGCTTGACTACTGCATTCAGTTCTGGATGACATATCATAAGAGGGCTATGATTTGGTAAGTAAGAGAGAATTCAAAGCAGTTTTGATCAGCTGTATCATGAAGTCATTTCCCAAGATCTGTGTGAGAAAGTTACAAATAGGGGAGCATTACATTGAACTTCAACTATTGGAAATCCTGTCGTGTGGAAGAAGGGTTATGCTTGTCCCTTGTAGCCCTAGACACAGAACTAATTGGAGTGAATGGAAGTTGAAAGTTTATATATTTCAGGTCAATATAAGAAAGAATTTTCCTTAGAATGTGCTGTCTGAGAAGGAGGTAAATTTCCTGTCCGTGGAGATACTTAAATCTGGATGACCAGTTGTCATGGATATTGGCTGTGAGGAAAAGGACTACATTTCAAACCCTAAGTGATTCTCTGGATTAGGTGTTTGTCCAAATCTCCTTCAATCCTGAGATTGTCTCATTCTAGGAGAAAGAAGAAGAGAAAAATAAGAAGTGATAAAGGTAAGAGATGGAGGGAGGCAGCCATCCCTGTTTCCTTCCTTTTCTCCCTTCCTCCTGGGTGGTGTGGGATTTTGTGATGGCCACCGCTGGCCCCTAAAACACTTCCGTGCAAATTATAAAGTGGAATCCAATGGTATCCACTCTGGGCTGCTGCAATACTACTGTTGCAGGGGATAGTGAAGATGGCAGTGTCTTCATAAAAATTGTAAGAAGGAGCCTGTTCCTCTTAGCTGAGGTGTGAGGAATAAATTTCAGTTCCCACTGCCTTCCCTGCAGTGGATACTCTGCACAATGTATGTGGTGATCGGAGCTTTAACTTTCTGGCCTTTTCTGTGTGTGTGTGTGTGTGTGTGTGTGTGTAGATTGGTCTCTTCTCAGAGCATTATCACCTGTTCAGCAATCTATTTGGCAAATCTTAGAGAAAGAGAGGTTGGAGGCAGAGCCTGGGTATTGCTTTCCCATGCAGATTCACTCAGTGCAGACACTGGTGAGCACTTTTAAATCTTCTTCAGCCCTTAGAACCTGGGAATGTGCCTGAAACAACATGATTGTTATATCATTATATGTAAGAGCATGTGGCTTAAAACAAAGTGAAAATCCTGTGGAATGCATTATAGTACATTAAGGATGGACATTAATGGGTTTTGGCTACCCGCATACATTTTCCTTCTTTTATAACATCCAAATTGCCCTCGTGTCTGGTTAGGGTAGGAGTGTAATTTCAGGGACTGATCTTCTATAGATTCCTCTCACTGACTTTCGTACAGCCAGAGACTGGGCATGTAAACTGAGATTCGCCAAATAGGCATGGTCTCTTCTCTTCACACCTGGAATTTGGGGCTCGTGACTTGAGACCAAAGAGAATGACAGGAAGTCATTCAACTGCCTGGCTGCCCTGGGTCCATCCAGGGGGTCGATCCAGGGGTTGATCTCCACTCTGCTTTTGGCCTTCTGTTTCTTGGATATTCTATTTCCAAAGCTTGTCCTCTGCCACTCCTTCAATCCTATGATCCTCTTGTTACCTTTCGAGTGATCTCCTGGTTGCTTAAATCAATAGTAAATTTGTGTTACGTGCACCCAAGAATTCGAACTGAAATACCAGTATTAAAGTTTAAAATCGCAAACATCTATTAATGATATGAAATGCTTGTGAGTCAGAATCTCCATTGCTAGAGATTACAGTCTTTCCATGCTGGGTTTATGCATCACCTGCTGGTCCAAACACCATTCCTAGAATAACAATAATCATTATGTTGGTTTACATTTGTTGAGCATTAATTGAGTATTAGGCTAAGTGGTTTATATACATTACCTCATTTAATTCTTACAACAATGCTTTAAAAATAGGTAATAATATCATACTTATTTTAAAAATAAGGAAATTGAGGCTTAGAATAACTTTCCCAAGATCAAGTTAAAAAGTGTCAGAGCCAATATTTAAACCCAAGTGTGGGTTACCATAAGATAACGCCTTGGATGGAGTGCCTGGATGGCTCAGTTGGTTAAGCATCCGACTCTTGATATCAGCTCAAGTCATGATCTCACAGTTCATGAGTTTGAGCCCCACGACAGACTGTGCACTGACAGCATGAAGCCTGATTGGGATTCAGTCTCTCTCTCTCTGCCCCCTCCCTGCTTGCATTCTCTTTCTCTCTCTCAAAATAAGTAAAAAAACTTAAAAAAAAAAAACAAAAACCTGTGTTTATAATCACTCTGCTATTCTGCCTTACTGACTTACACCTAGGGATATAAGTATACTTGTTCAATATTTCTTCGAATAATGAAATAGTCGTGATAAATCAAATAATGGGAAGTTGAGAAAACCCATCTATTTACAGATTATGAACTAGCTTTAGGAAAAGGCTTAAATTCAGCTCGTTTACAGAATAGCCATGTCTCAGCTTTTGGTGTCTACGAGTTACCATCAGAACTCCATGTTTCCCTCCACTCTTGGTGCATGGGGCAGCCATGATATCTCAGCTGGGTCTTTCCTGCCTGTTAAATATCTACTGGACTGAGCACTCTCCAAGTTCCCAGCAAGTTCATTAGTTACCTGAAAATACCTACCTCATCTGTCATCAACACTCAAATGGCCTGCGGGATTTTTCATTTCCACTCCATTTTCCAAACCCTTTCTAGCATTTACCTCCCACATCTGGAATCAATCCTGACCAGAAGCAAAATGCTGAACGGTTGGGCTCCTCCCAGGGCCGCTTTCCTCCCGAAGGAGTGACAAGAATATGTTGTGTATGAATTAGCCATTCTCTTCTAGAGGAAGCTGCCACGGCAGAGGCAGCTTTCGTGCATTCTAATTTGCTCATATACCCGCTCTGTCTTTACTTGTTTAAGCAAAATATTTAGTTTAACATTTGCAGTCATTAGAGCCTAAAAACACCATATTTTAAAACTAGATTTATTTGAGTTGTAAATTGTGAGAATCCTTTAAAAATACCTCAGCTCATTATCCTTTTATCTGTCTCTGTAGAAAAGATTTGAGACAGAGGCTTAAGAAAACATCTCTGGCTTTCAAGTCTCCTCCTGCTGCCCCCGTCACTGTTTCTGTCTGTCCGATACCTACCCTAGAGAGAAAAAAGACTATCAGTTTGCCAATTACAAGGAATTCAATTTCAAGAGTGACTTAAACATTCGATTTTATGCTACTTTTTTTTTTTTCCTTTTCTAGGTAGTTTGAAGGCCAACTTCATCGACTTCTAGAATTGCTTTCAGGGGACAACTTTCAGATCCTTGTGAAGGAACAATGGTTAATTTAGGTTTTTCTTTCTTTTGGGGGAAAGGAGGGTGGGACTGAATAGGAAAGGTGATCTCAGGATACGAAATTCCAGACACCTTTCTTTGGGAATATCTCCATGGAAAAAAAAAAAGAGATAATAAAAACTGCTTCCTGACAGCCTCTAAGAAAATGTGTGTATATAGATGAAAGAAGTCAATCTCCTGATTAGGTAAATTGCATTATTTTAGTAATACAGCACATTTGTCCTTAATTTCAAATAACCAAAAGATTTTTGTTTTGTAGTGCTAGAGGAAATAACAATAAGAAAAATCCAAGATGTAGCCCTCAGCACCTGCAGGAAGATTATCTATGCTGATGAAGTGAAATATTACTATGGCTAATAGAAAGTTACAAAACAGAAGACAGACAATAACGAGAGGCAATCAGGAAGCGAGAATGGCAGTTTTTTGTTTGTTTTTTTTTTTTTTTACAAGAGTCCATGATTTAAGACAGTGAATCTAGGCATTTTGTTCTGCTTTCTTTAAGGTCAATAATTGAACCATGAAGAGATTTTTAAACAGACTCGGTTGTAAACGATTTTGAAGTGTCTACCCTACGCCAATCACCGTGCTAAGTGCCTGGCATCCACTGTGCAGCCTAGCACATATACTAGGCACTGTGGGGAATGCAAATGACCCACCAGACCTTTTCCACTCAACTGGGCAATGCAATGGCAAAACTCCTGAGAAAGCAAATCCAACCTCCGGATTGAGGGAACAAAAACAATGTGAACAGTGAGCTCTTTGAAAAGAAAACTGCTTCCCTATGGTAGAAAATAACGGGGAAGGGGGTCCATGCAGGGAGCCCAGCAAGCAGGGAAGGTGGGCCCTAGGGAGTGTGATATTACACAGGAACATAATGGGGTTGACTGCATACTTGTCTAATTACTGGAGCTATTAAAATCTCTATAATTTAGATTCAGGCAAAAAAAAAGGGGGGGGGGGGCTTGTATAAACGCACACATGCTCCTGATTGAGTTTTATGAATCCACCCCTCTTGATTCTAAAAGGATACCATCCTGCTGTGTACATGTGGCTGCTAGACCTGAGTGACCTTCTCCCCCAGGCCTGCCCCTGCCCCCAGACTAGGGTACTCTGTTACTGTAATAAGCAGTTAGGTTAGATAAGGCGACGGGTGATGGGATCATCTATGTTGAAGTCAAATTATAATGCTTCGGTCAACGGATTTAATCTAAACCAAATGCTTTGGGATTCTGTAAGCTCAGGGAACAGAGGAAAATATAAGCTTTATATTTACCCAAGTTCAAACAGAGAGCAGACAGACAGATTCCAGAAGCTCAGAGAGTGGTAGCAAAAAGTATGTGCATCTCCTAAGTTCAATCAAAGGAATAGTAGGATATACTTTGTATTCACTTCTTTTTTTTCTCTCTTTCCTGTGTCTTTTGTTTTCTCTTGACACAAAGGAGGGTTATCTGTTTCATGCCCAACTGACATTGATCAAACAAATACTTAGTACATAATGGGTGCTCAATAAATAAATACTTCTAGAATGAATGAATGGACAATGGTTAGTATAGAGGTTTAGTGTCCTGGCTTTTAGTGTGAGGATTCACTCTGCCCTTTCTTAGCTGTAAGACCCCAGGCAGTTTACCTAACGTTAGTGTCTCAGTTTCCAGATCTACAAAATGGAGCTAATAATACTTGTTGAGGACTAAACAGGTTAATGAATGTAAAGAACCGACATAGTGTCTGAAATGTAGAAGGTAGCTTCCTACCTAACATTTATTGCCTCTAGCACCTGTGCTCCTGCCTACTGGGCAACACTTTCCCTCCTGACAACCCTGGTGGTGATGGTGGAGGTGATGGCAATTTCCTGAGGCCCTGAGAGATAAATTCAATAACATTTCAGAACACATCTCAAAATTTGTTACACTTTGCCTCTGTCAGAAGCCAGCATACCTAAAAGTTGAGAGTCTTCTGTTGAATCAGATAATATTTTCTAGTTTATATTCAGGACACAGAGAGGCTAGATGAATTTCCCAAGATCACACAGCTTGATGAGTATAGCTGAGATGATTCCTTGTTTACTGACTCCAAGTCTACTGCTCTCTTCCCCAAACTATTTAAAAGAGTGCTTCCTAAAGTAGCAAATTACAGTTATTATCCTCTGCATGTGATATTTTTATATCACCATTCACTTATTCATTCCCATAACAAATATGTTTTGACAACTATATGCATTTAAATATCAATTTGTCTAGCTACTTCCTATCCCTATAAAGCCAGTGTTCTTTCCTTCGTAACACCTATCAGTAGTTGTTATCTTACCTATTTTTTGTCTCCCTTTTTTTTTGACTGTGTGCCTTCACTAGGCCAGTAAAGTCCATGAGAGCTAAGACTCTTTCTCATTCAGCAATATAGCTGCAGCCCAAAAACAGTGCTAGCAGATCCCAGAAATTCCATATGTTACCTGAACAAATGATATAAATTTCCTCTAGATTTGGGGTATTCATTGATTCTTAAATTCTCGAGTGAACCACAATCATATAAAAGTATGTGATTACCACCGCTTTAAAATAATTTTGCTAACTTTCAACTGAAGGATCTGCTTCCCCCTTCTCTATTGAGGATCAGAGGGTCCCTTCTCCCCAACTTACATAGATGTCATGTAACCCCTCCCCTACTGGCTACCAGGCAGCTCTGAGCTATCTTGGGTTGTGCACATGAATTAAAGAAAGCTCATAATTTTGATGCATTAGGGCCCAGGGCGTGTTGGTTTCTCATTTCTAGCATCTGAACACTCGCCTTCTTCATTTCACCATTAAAATTCTATAAAATAATAATACCTGAATTTGAATTCTAAGTCTGTAATCTCCTTTCTTTCCTCTATAATAGTACAATGGTACATAACTTCTTTTATATCTACATGAGATCATATGCCTAATTTGAAGATTATTCTTTTCTTTAGGAAAAATGATTTTTCCATGCTTTATCTCATCTGATGCTAAAAACAACTTTTGGCGGGTTGAAGGAAAGATTAGTATCTTTCCTTTTCACAGTTGAGAAAAAAGATATGTCCCATGGGTGGTAAGAAGCACAGCCAGGGTTGAAACACGGCTTCTCATTTGATATTTAACAAAGATTTAATGAGCACCTACTGTGTTCCAGGCACCGTGCTGGGCTCTGGGAACAAAGCAGAGAACAGACAGAGCAGCTCTGGAGGCATCTTGGGCTCCTAAATCCAGTCCCTTTCTAATCTGAGAACTCTAGCCAAGGACAGAGACATTAAATCATAATCCAATAGATTTTTCATAAAAAAAATGCAACAATATTAAGGTGGCTTCTAAACAAATATCTCAAAGAGAATTAAAAGGCATTTTAACATCATTTCTGACAGAGTACAGTTAGTTTTGACATGATCAACTGAAGTATAGTCGTGACGCCTCGGAATAAAACGATCAGAAAGTTATCTGCATCTTTAGAAACATCACTCTCTTCTGCACAAGTGCATTAAAAGTACAGACAGCTGGAAGTTCCAATCCAGGGTGCTCTGTTTCTCTGCAGCCAGGGAGCAGTGATTTCCAGGCAGGCTCCAGACATTCAAGGCCACTCCTCTGCGGAGTCTCCACTATTGGGGCTGCTGGCTGCTGGGCCTGTCAGCGTTCCCTATTATTCTCCTGACAGACAAAAGAGAAACAGCATGTATTCCCTTCTGCCTATAAGAGTAGCAAGTAAAATGGTTTTGAGATTGTAAGAAATGTCGACTTAATTAGCTTTTTTTCTTCCAGGTAATAAGTGTTTTCTCCAAGGAATGCCCCAAATTAACAACACTGTTTGAAGTTTATATTTCCTTCTCTTTTCCCATTTAAGATTCACAGATGCAAAATTCATACTCAGAGATGATAAAAAATCTTCGTGGTTTATTGTTTTTGAATATAACAAGAGAACATTACCACAGTGAAGCTTAGAATCTGTTTCATCTGACATATGTTTTGAAATCTTCCGTTGAGAGGTATAGATCCTAGGTCCCCTAAACATTATAAATTATGGAAATCAGAAATATCTTCCCTGGGGCACCTGGGTGGCTCAGTCAGTTAAGCATCCGACTTCGGCTCAGGTCATGATCTCATGGTTTGTGAGTTCAAGCCCTGCATCCAGCTCTATGCTGACACCTCCTTGCTTTGGATTCTGTCTCCCTCTCCCTGTCCCTCCCCACTCACGCTCTATCTCTCTCTCTCTCAAAAATAAACATTAAAAAATTTTTTTAAAAAGAAATATCTTCCCTTATATCAGAAGTTCTTTACAGATGTTCTTCAGGTTGGTCTGTGAACTCTGTGAAATTATATGAAAAAAAAAAAAGCTTTTTTTTTTTGTATGTGCACTTTGTAAGTTTATGGTTTTTCAAGATTCTCTAAGGTAGCATATGAATCAAAACAGTTTGAGAATTCCTTTACAAAGTCTGTTGAGGTTTTAAACATTGTCAATTCATATAGAAGTAATTTCACTTCATTTTTAGATTTTTTTTCAAACTTGGCATCTTAAACCAAAATGTATAATCATTAAAGATAATGTTTTAAGAATATAAGATGCCTAGTTTACACAATCACATTTATTTCATTTGCACAATTTTGAGAAGTGTTTCTTGTCTCTGAAGAGCAGAAAGGACTATTCAACTATAACTCGATTTAATTTGACTCTGAGCATGTAGCTCCTGAACAGCTGACTGAAATGAAAATCTATAAAGCAGATCCTCTGTTCCCACTGTTCTGTTGTAATTTCAGTTTGTGGTCTAGCACAAGAGTGGAAGAGAGCTGAATCTCAACTGCCCATTATGTTGCTCTGGCAGTGGGACTGCTGGGCATTATCACTGAGCCCTTATGGGTACAGCCCTGTCCCAAGTCAATAAAAACAAGGGTCCCTGCCCTCCAGGCACTTGCCATCCAGTTGGGGAGACAAAATATGTGTTCAATATATATGCAACTTTTTCCAACAGGCCACTCTACAGACTGGAAAAACTAGACAATATATGCAAGATTTCACTGGAATATGAAGTCTCTATGGCTAATGCTGCCTTTGATTACATGTCTTCTTATTAATTTATAGATAGCTTGTAGCTGATTTATCAGTGTTGGTAATTTTTCAAAATCAGTCTATGAGAAATCAAGTTATTTTAAAAGATAAATTTTAGGACTAAATTTTTAAATGAACCACACAGATTTCTTTTATAAAAGGGGATTTTCCTAAATTTGAGTCTTCAGCAATCTGAGTAATTGGTCTTTCTGTCAGTCTTCTGATTACAGGTAGGTGAAGGAAGTTTTCTTTCCTATAAGACAGAAAAAAGAGAGAGAAATATATATATATATATACATATATATATATACATGAATGCACACATAAACTTATTTATACATACACATATATATGAAGTTCAGTAGAAGTTGCTATTTTGAAAATATTTATCAGAATAGGTGCATTAAAACTTGATAAGGTTTGTAAAATTTATAGAGGCATTCCCTTCAAGGCCTGATGTGAGTTATGAAATCTAATTTTGTTTTCATAGCTCTGTGATAAAATTTTATCAATGTTATAAAAAGGGGTCTTTACTAAGACTGACCGGAAATCTGAACTATCTGGCCAGGCAATAAAAACACATTCCTTAGCTGCAAAGTGTCAGACAAGCAAGGTGTAACTGAAATTGATCGATAAGTCTTCCTTTTACAGTTGAGTGCATTCACTTTACCTCATAGGATAATAGTTTTTTTTAATGGTTTTTCCATTAATATCAGACTTCAGTGTTAGTAAGAAACAAGAAAGACATAAAAGGGAGAGAGACATGCCATCAAGAAAGAATGCTGTGGTCTTTAATGGTAGAGCACTTGAGCTCAGAGGAAGTGCTTGTGTGGGTGAGGGGTGGGACATTTGTTTCTGACTGATATGGGTTGAATTGTGTCCCCCCCTCCAAAAAAAATTCATATATCAAAATCCTAGCCCTCAGTATCTCAGAATGTGTTCTTATTTGGAAATAGGGTCTTTGCAGATGTAATTAGTTAAGATGAGGTCATACTGGAGTAGGGTGGGCCCCTAACCCAATAAGACTGGTGTCTTTATAAAAGGGGGACATTTGGACAAGGATAGGCACACAGGGAGAATGTCATGTAAACAGGAAGGCAGAGATTGGGGTGATGATTCTACTCAAGGAACACCTAAGATTGCTTGGAAACCACCAGCTGCTGGGACAGAGGTATGGAACAGATCATTCCCTTGTACTCTAGAGACCAAACCTGCTGCCAACTTGATCTTGGACTTCTAGCTTCTAAAACTGTGAGACAATAAATTTCTGTTGTTTAAATCACCTAACTTGTGGTACTTTGCTACAGCAGCCTTAGCAACTAATACATAAGTGAATACAGCCATTGGGGTAGAGAGGTGAGACCCGAGATGATTTGCTATGTCCTGAAGAGTAGGTGAGGGCCGCTCCCATGCATATGGCAGTGCCCCACCTACCTTGGGTCAGGCATCCAAGTGTAGCTTACTTTGCCTAACTTAGTTGCCATCAGGGAAATCTCCCAAACAGGCAGTGACTAAACCACAGAATTACTCATTGAAGGCATCCAGTGAACTCAGTTTCATAATTCCTAATGCCAGTAACCTGCAATTTCTACAGGCTTTGAGGTTAGGCAAATCCAGGTCCAAATCCCAGTTCTGCCACTTATTGGCTGGTGGCTTTTTTGTTATTTATTATTATCATTATTTTAAAATTTTAATTCAAATATAGTTAACATACAATGTTATATTAGTTTCGGGTGTACAATATAGTGATTCAACAATTCCATACATCACCAGTGCTCATCACAAGTGCACTCCTTAATTCCCATCACCTATATCACCTACTCCACCCCCACCTGCTTTGGGCAAGGTATTTCGTCTCTCATAAGCTCAGCTTCCTCATTTGTATAATTCAAAAGTAGAAGTAGAGAAAATATCTACTTCCAAGAGTGCTCATGAGTATGGAGTTAAACAGATGACAACAACAGTGTACCAACATGGTACCTGGCATGTATAGACATTCTACCAGCATTAGTATCCTTCCCCTTCAACATTTATGATCTTATTGATCTGTATACCAAAAGACTTGTCCAACCGTGCAGGAGGCAAGACTCAATTCAGACCTTTGATACCAAGTCCAAAAATCTTTCCCCAGAAGGAACCATCTCCAGTCCTTGGCCACCACTAAGCTGTGCCGTGGCCTCCTCTGTTGCTCTAGTGAAATCTGGATTGGGCTTCTGAAGGTGACGATGATCTGGATGCAGGTTCTAGTGAACACCTGTAACAAGCCTTATCGAGGAGATGGATAGGTTTCCTGGGTCAGCTAGAATTCTAGCTGTTATAACTCTTGTTGTATCTCACTATGCAATCAGAATCAGACTTTAAAAGCTGAGTGGAAATGTAGAGATACAAGAGTCTACTTTCCTCGTTTTATAGAAGAGGAAGCAGCAGTTCAGATGGGCCTTCGGCCAGTTAGCATGGAATTGAATGGTCTAATGTTCTTTCCATTCTATTATGTTCCCAGTCATCACAGTGTTAGCCCAGGAATGGAAGGACCAGAATCGATCCAAGGCTATGTAAAATATTCTCAGAGTAAACCTTTGCCATTGAAGAGAAATGTGTCTTTAGTGGAATCAAGGTCTTTCCTAGCTCAATCATGCTTAGACCAAACAAGGTGAAAGTAGATTTCAAAATGGTGCTGCAACTGGCATTTAGTAAAGGGGTGGGGACCCGTCGGTGCTTTTTAGTACCTACTCTGGAGGAAACGAAGTTTGCTCATCTCAGCCCCAGCACCTAGCAGCCCCTGAGGGAGCCCATGGCTGTTTCAGAGCAAGCAGAAGAGGCGAGGAGCAGTGACCCTTGTTTGGAAATCTCCTAAGTTGGCTGACTCCCATTTACATGCTGTTTCTGGCAACAGAGATCAGTCTGGGTCACTTCTATGTCACTGAGTAAATATGCTGGAAATTATTACTATTTCAGACAAATGTTTAACTATTCTCAGATTATCTATGACACCACAGGCCAAAGTCACAGCAATCTAACCTGGGAGTGAGTTTACTTTACTTTGTGATTTATGGAATGAGAATTCTAGGCGCTCTATGGGACTAATTTAATACGAAACATTCAGATGTCTGTCTTATAATGCCATTCATCTTTCCTTAGCCTGCCTGCACCAGGGGGCATGTGGTTCAGAGAGCAGGCTCTCCCTTCTCAGCCACAAATCATCACACTTGTGAAAGGGGGTGACGGGTCTTCTCTTCCAAGTCAGTCTGCCTGTGGCAAAGGCAGCCGAGCAGTTAAGGATGCATTTGGGCACTGATGACAGAAGAGTGTTTTCTATTCCACCAGACTTTAGGAGCGTTTTGAAAGTTACGGCTGGCAAAGAAGGGATGATGATCAACCTTGCTTTGGTTTGTCTTAAGATGAAGGAAATGGAGTCAAGCTACACTGTCTTATCAACAAGTACAAGATTTGCTTTATAAGAAGTTTATGTGATATTTTATGGATTGATGTGGCAATGCATGTCTTGGCTCAGGCTGCTACAACTAAGTATCATAGGCTTATAAACAATAGAAATTTATTTCTCACATGTCTGGAGCCAGGATGTGTGAGATCAGAGTGCCAGCATGGTCACATTCTGGTGAGAGCCCTCTTCTGGGTTGTAGACTACTGACTTCTCATTTTATCTTCATAGGACAGAAAGCAGAGCAGATGAAGGAAACTCTTCTGTGACTTTTACAAGGGCACAAATTCCATTCATGAGGGCTCCCTCCTTATGACTTCATCTGCTCCTAATTACCTCCTAATACCATCATATTGAGGCACGGGATTTCAACTCATGAACTTTGCGAGGGGGCACTCAGTCCAAAGCAGTGCATATGAGAAGAAAGTTCTACAAAAAGTCAAACTCCGCTTCAATGTGTATATTAAAAATCATGTTTTTGGGGCGTCTGGATGGCTCAGTTGGTTAAGCATCTAACTTCGGCTCATGTCATGATCTCATGGTTCAGGAGTTCGAGCCCCACGTTGGGCTCTGTGTTGACAGTTCAGAGACTAGAGCCTATTTCAGATTCTGTGTCTCCTTCTCTCTCTCTCTGCCCCTCCCCCACTCACATGCTGTCTCTCTCTCAAAAAGAAATAAACTTTAAGATTTTTTTTTTTAAAAAGCAGGTTTTTAACCAATCGATTACTCTAAATCTTACATTCATTCAACAAATATTCTTTAATGCCTGCTGTATAGCAGGAGATATTCAGTCTCTGGGAACACAGATGTGAACAAGCCTGGCTTACTTTCAAGGAGCTTAGAAACCAGTGGGAGAAAAAATACATCAACAGTAATAAGTGATAAGCAAAGGGGGCAGAGGGAGCACATGGAAGGAAGTTTCTAATAGAGATGGGTGTGGGGAGTGATAAAGAATGATTCCCCAAAAAAGCTGTAGGAGGAGAATGGACAAAGGTATGGAAGTAAGAGGAAAGACATAATTTGGGGGCAACTGAGGGAATGTTTAGGAGGAGTCGGGTGCAGATCTCCGTGAGCAAAGAGTGAGAAAACAGAGGCTGCAGGGCGAGTTGGACATAATATTCCCAAGGGCAATGAGTACCTTGGGGAGGAGTGTGCTCTTTACTTTCATGATTAGGGTTGGGGGGGGGGGGTGGCGGGTGGAAATTTTAAGGTTTTAAGCAAGAGCGTAACATGATATGATTTTCATTTTCGAAAGATCATTCTGGCTATGACATGGATAAAGAATTGGAGAGGAGGGGGTTACCTAGGTGGCTCAGTCGGTTAAGCATCCAACTCTTGATTTCAGCTCAGGCTATGATCTCAAGGTTCATAAGCTCGAACCCCACATCAGGCTCTGCACTGACAGTGTGGAGTCTGTTTGGGATTCTCTCTCTTTCTCTCTCTCTCTCTTTTGCTCTCAAAATAAATAAATAAACTTAAAAAAAAAGAATTGGAGAGGAGGAAGCCTGGGGCTGTACAACGACTGGTTAAAAAATCATCAGGATTATCCATGTGAGCAACGCAGTGGCCTAAAGTAAAATAATGTAAGTAAGCAACTTCGAAAGACTTAAAAATCCCACAAATGAATCCCTTTTCCCTTCACAACAACACTTGGAAATTGGTGTAATGAAAATTGTCCTTTGTTGTTGAGTCATTCATTTCCTGAGCAAAGAACTGGAGTGCAGGGTCCTGGAGTACTGTTACGTGCAGCTGCTGCCTTCTGCCTCATGGCTGGTGAGAGCTCCTCTCTCCAAAGCCTCTTAAATACACAGCTTTAGCTCCATATAGAGTTTGGCCCATATCAACTTTTTCATGGGAACTAGGCATTATCTAGCAGATAATACTACTCCATGGGTGTCCTGGAGCACAACAAGGATTTATGACTCAAACACAGCAGACCCCTGTCAAGCCCACTAAGCAGAACTCACATTTCAACACTGAGAAAGTTGCTAGCCAGGTTCGCCTTGCAGAGTGAAGAGAGGGAGAGAAATCATAATAAAAATTAAAATCCACAGTGGAATTCAGCCTATCAAAATGATTTCATGAAACAAGAGGCAAGGCAAGGTCTGATAAGGGTTTGGCATTCTGAATTGATTTGGAAAAATTGCCTGGATGCCCAAGTGCCTTGAGTTTTGGGTGCCAGGGTATCCTGGCAAGATCCACTTCCTCAAACAGACTTGATTGTATTCAGAAGTGTAACTTGTGAGTCCAGCTGGTATCCATCCTGATACTGTAACTGAAGTCACAGATTCCAACCTCAAGTTTGTGTTGCCTGTATAGCAAAGATCACCCTGTCAAAGGCCAATTTTGAGGAGGTACCCAAGGGAAAGCCTCTCAATGACTAAAGAGAAATAGTGACAGCCTAGATAATCCCATTGCTAATTTCATCCCTCAGTGGTGAAGAGAGAAAAGGAGCATAACAATGGCAGAACTATGGTCGATAC
Source organism: Panthera pardus (assembly GCF_024362965.1). Lineage (NCBI taxonomy): Eukaryota > Metazoa > Chordata > Mammalia > Carnivora > Felidae > Panthera > Panthera pardus. The sequence continues at coordinate 30,294,170 of NW_026526677.1, read as the reverse complement.
TGAAAATGCCACGGAGCCCTGAATGCCAGCCATGTCCACAGCTTCCTGAGGAATTCAACCCACACTGTTGCTTAAACAGGCAAGCTGTGCTTTGTATCATGTAATCCCTGACGTCCCAATCTAAAGGAATGAGTAAAAGGCAGCTATTGGCTGACCTCCAGCCATTTAGTCTTCCATTAGAAGACACAATGAAAGTAATTCAGATGGTAGAGTGGCTCTGGAGCCAAAAGAAATATAAAGAGAAGGCAGGAAACAGGAGCCTCAAAGCAGCAGAGGCCATGAACAGGCAAGTGAGCATCTCAGTGTAGAGAAGAGCCTGCAAAGAAGTAGAAAATTCACAGCAGAAGAAAGAAGACCAAGAAACAATGAAGTCAAGAGCAGGAATGGCAGATTACTGGGTGGCCATTTGGACAAAGATAGGTCACGCGTTTTTTTTTTAATTTTAATTTTTTGACAGCATGTGTTCATGAGCGTGCACATGGGGAAGGAAAGAGGGGAGGGAGAGAGAGAAAATTCCAAGTGGGCTCCATGCTCAGCATGGAGCCCCGTGTGGAGCTTGATCCCACAACCCTGGGATCATGACCTGACTTGAAATCAAGAGTCAGACACTCAACAGACTGAGCCACCCAGGTGCACCCATGCATCTCGAACAGAGACCACCATGAAGATTGTGTGTCGGGCTTCCCTGTGCACTCTCACTTCCTTGTTAATCCTTCCAACAAACCTCCACCACTGGAGGTAAATTGAGTATGTCTCTGTAATTTGTAACCTAAGTAAGCTTAATTTATTATACAATGTCTAATCATCTTTAATGTTAACTTCCTTTTAATCACTTCCCACTGCGCTCAGAAAAGAAAAATCCAAACTCCTTAACATGACTTATAAGGCTGTCCACAATCTGGTTCATGCCCACACCTCTCACCTCACCTTGTGCCTATTAATCCAACATTCTAGGCCTCTGCACTATCCAAGTAGCACCATACCTTTGCATGCCCAGCAGCCAGAACAGAACAGAGAGTGCCTGGCTATATATATATATATATATATATATATATATATGAATTTGCTCTTTGAAAAACTAATTTTCTTTGTATTTTCTGTCTTCTAAGGAAAATGTCTCCCAGCCTATACGGATTTCAATTAGGGAACAAGAGAACTATCTTAAAAATTAGTTTTTCTAAGAGCACTTATTATTGAACTGAAATAATATCCTGTGGAATTTCACACTCTTAGACGAGCCTGCCAGGGATGTCGGTGGCTCAGCCTTCCGCATTAACTAGACTTAGAGCAAACATAAAGAGGTTTGGCCTCCCCACCAATAAGCAGCTCCTTCAGTGGGGAAAGGTCACTTCGGCAAATAGGACCCCATCCTTGTTCTAAAGTGCTCTCTCTTTGTACATACAAAAATGCAGAAGAAGACTCAAGAGGCTTGCTATTCGTCCCCACCCCCAAAATTACTCTGCCCCTCGATGTGTGCACCATAGCACTGACATTATTCCCGCGACCTTTAAAATAGCAAGATGTTATCAGCACTGAAGGCAGCTTAATTAACATGGGAAGCTTCACTACCTCAGACTCACTTGTGTTGCCTCTAATGTCTGGGTCCTGGTTACACTCTCTGGGTGGTTAGTCTTGACCCAAGATTATTTCCATTATTTCGTAAGGAAGTAGTGATAAGAAAACAGGAGGACATTCAGATTAAAGCCCTCACTCACACAGCAAGTGCTTCTTTGCCTTCATCCTCTGGTGTTCTTGACACTGGTCCTTGGCTTGAGCCACGCCCAGCTGACACAGAAGTCCTGGCCAAGTTTCTCCCGGTGTGGTCAGCCAACTGCTCTCCATCCCTGGGGCCTATTAAGTGCAGACTTCCTGACCCACCTCAGGCATACAGAATAAGAACCTCTGTGATCAGCCTGACACTGGGCTTTATCAAGCTCTCCAGGTCATTCTTGTGCACATTAAACTTTGAGAATCATACTAAGGAAGCATCCCTGCTGATCCACAAATTGCTCTAGAAAGGATTGTTTTAAAATAAAAGATGGAATTCAAGGGCCCTTAGATGAGAAAAGCAGGGAAGACTGAGGAGAGAACAACAGGCAACGAGAAAGAAGAAAGGAAGGAAGAATGGAAAGAAGTGGAAATGAAGAGAGAGAGATGCAATCAAATCTCATCTTTTTGGGGGCACCAACCCTAGGAGATTCCCTCCTCTCTTCCTTTCCGGTCTAGCACAGTCTGCAGGGTCATTTATGCCTTTTGGAATTTTTTTTTAAACCCAGCTGCTGCTGGTGGTATGGAGAGTCTGACTGCCCAGCTATCTCAGTTGGTCTGACACAGGTGACATTCAAAACTTCTAGGATGGAAAAGCCAGGACCTAATGGATCCAGTGATTGACTGAAACTTATATCTACAGGACTACAGCAGACGATGAGTGATTGCACATCCAATTCAGAATCACCATTGTACTTGCCATATAAATATAATTTTCCATCTTGTTTCTTTCTCCCTCCCCCAACCCAGCTGCAGCATGGGCAGAAGCACTTCCTCTCCCCTCATATATTTCTATTTGCACGTATGGTACAGGGTGACAGTCTATTGATAGTTTATATTACAGACTCACAGAATTAGAAAATACTATAGCTGGCAGCAGACACCCACCACACAGCCATGTTATACAGTTGGGCCATTTGCTCCCATCAGCACTTAACCTGAATGGCAGTCTTTGTCCACCTTCTTTGTAGTTGCTAAGGCCAAGCGGCCCAAGCCGTGCCACTTATGCAGAATTTTAGTTCACTGCATTGAAAAGAAAACGGCTGTTCTTTCTGCCCACCTAGCCTTAGGAGGGGTTGAAATGTGCTCAGAGGCAAGAGGGAACTGGAGCCATTGGTTTAATAAAAACAATTGAGGATCACCAATGGGTCCAAATTCCATTTAACTGAGGACATTTGCATCTGATTTGTGATGACCTAGAATAACACAGATCTGTGGGTTTTGATTGCTCTCTTCCAAATGATGCCAGAAAGAAAAAAATAAAACAAAAAAAGCTGCTGCCTCGGTGAATCACAAATCTCAATGACACTCAGCACACCTGGGCTATTATTAAAGATTAGTTCATAAACACAGCAATAGCCACTAGCTACAATTTCTAAGTGATTCTTTGGTAAAGGGAACAAATTTATCTTTACCTTTTTGTTGTTTTTTGCTTTGCTTTCTTAATCCACACACACACACAAATTTAGTTACTAAGAAAATCAAGAGAGAAATGGAAATTCAGGTTATTGCTCTACAAAATGACCTTTGCATTTTGAATCATTACTAATGTGTCCTGTTTTGCAAAACTGACATAAGTACCCAGATAGATGTTTCTTATTTATAAAACACTTCCAGTTAATCTCAAAATGTTTGTCAAACTTTCAGGCATGTTACTTTTAGTCACCTGGCTTAGAAACATGCAATTTCACCCCAACACTTCATCAGGCAACAAAAGCTAGGGATGGGGCAAAAATATCCAGAAAAGTCCTCCTGAGGACAATCACAAATGCTGGTACACTGTTGATTAACATCTGGATCACCTTAAGGGTGTTTTGTGAACCAGCAGGAAATAAATTTCGAGAAGGCCATGGACTGGAGGATGGTTGTTTTAGTATTTAATAATAAATGGTTTCCAGTTGATAGGAAAATATTGAAATGTGACTTATATATACGAAGCTGATTCAAATTTGATAAACATGTCCCCAAAGGAAATTACTGGGTTTATTAAAAGCCTAGGAAGGCTGAACAGAATTGCAATAGTCTTATCCTATAGTCCTTGCCGAGGTGGAGTAACCGCTCCCCAGTCCACCTTCTGGCCAACTAAGAAGGAAGGTCAATAATAAGGAAAGAGCAGGGCTGTTCTCAGTCTTCGTTAAAAGTAGCTATGAACTGCCAAGCTACTCTGTGCAAGCCGTCGTCCACAAAGTAAGTGTCACTGCCTTGCTGGTAAAATGTGATGTGTTGATGACTGTTATATTACATCTAAAATCCCATTTACTGGTAATAGAAAAGTTCAGTTAAAGAGTTTTGCCTTATGTCTCCTGGTGCTTGATAGAGCGTTGTGTGATATTGCCAATTTTCGCTTCAGGCGTATTCACATGCAACAGTGAAAACTTCACAAGAATTTGCACATTTGATCCAGGGTGAAATCATGCCATTTTCATAGCAAATCAACTTTTCTTTGGCAGAAAAATGATAGGTACTTTTGCACCTAGAGAAATGCCTTTGTTTTCAAGGAATTTTGAAAAAATAAAAAATGAAAAGTTCTGTGTCTATGGGAATTGTGATCCAATCATTCTAAGCAGAAGCCCAGCAGGTAAGAATCCTGTTGTCCCGCTTTCTGACCTGGAGCATGTTCCTTGACCTTTCTTATTTTGACTTTCTTGTTAAAAAAAGAAAAAGAAAAATGGGGGTCACATGCAATCTTTTTTCCTATGTGTCACAAAGCTGTTCTGGGATGCCTTCACATCTCTAACATCGTACAACAGTGTCTGCAAAAGGGCAAATTGCTGTGGATGTAACATGTGAAATTTCACCTCAATGTGCTCTCCTTTTAGTGGTGTTGGAAGCAGCAGGAATTTATTCATGCAGCCCCACTGATTTGCAGACTGGGAGTAAATACTAGGCCTTTTGCAATGATTACCAAGAGCCCCCTTCAGTAGACATGATCTACTGCATTACATTAAAGTGGTGGATTGAGGAGGGAGCCAGCTGAGCCCTTCTGTACACACCTAGCCAGGTTGCAATTTATATTCAGACAGAGCTGTGAGTGGCTTTCAAAGCAAGAGAGAGAAGAACATTTCTCTTGAAATTTTCTGCCAGGACCGTAAACCAAACTCTGATTTGTCACTGCTATTAAAAAAAAGAGAGAGAGAGAGAGAGAGATTCTTTCTTCATTGCAGGAAGAAATTAATAGGTAAGTTTTTCTCTTCCTGTAGTATTGCTACTTAAGATTGCTGAGGATCTCCCTTGATGCCTTAAAAAGAAATCCTCACGTGACTTTTCTTTTTAACAGTGCATACAACCTTTCTCTAAGTTCTGAGGACTGAGGACTGAGGACACAGTCTACGGCTTTCGGTTACTGAGCTTAGTCCGGAATAGCCAGCTTCATTTTTGTGAACAACATGTAGCTGTGCCCCATAAAGACTGCTGCTTGCTACCACAGGCCAAACTGAAGGGAAACTGGAGAAGGAGACATTGATTCATGTGCTGTTCAGTGGCCACCAGCCGTTTCATTTTTATTCAGTAAATGCAGGATTTTAACACAGAAAATAAGGTGGTTGAACCAGAAAAATGTCAGTTTGGGTCAAATTTAGTGTTAGATGGTCAAACAACCTATTTTATTACCAAATTACACACACACACACACACACATAATACTTGACCCCACAAAATTATATATATAAATACACACACAATATATATAGACACATAAAATATTACTTGACCCCACCAAATTATTTTTAAATAATAATAATAGTAGTTTCCCTTTTTTTTCTGAGAGAAAACACATCTAAGATAGTTATTTTACTGGCATTATTTTGTCTAGGTTTGTTGCCTTTCCAAGAACACATTTGAGGCAGCAAATGCCATTCTATGCAAGATGTAGAGGGTAGCAACTTTTTTAAAAGATACTATACAAAATTAAAAAGGATAAGTAATTGTTATGTCATAGAAAGCATATGAGCATATGAGTGTGTACACATATGTTACCCCAGCAAAATACAGCACAAAATATGATGGCTCTGATAGAAATGAACTGTGTGGCTGTACCGGAAATTGCAGCTTTTCAGATCGTGACACCACAATGTTTGTGGCTTGAGGGCCCTGCTGCCTTCGGATTCTGGCATAATTTGCTCTGATCTCCATCAGTTGCTTTAATTCTGTTAAAAAGATTATTTTGAGAGACATGTCAATGTATTTATAGAAAGTAATTAAAAGTCCAAGATGATGAAAAACTCAAAAATCCTTCAGAAATCCTTGACTCCCACACTGGACTCTCTCATTACACACTTGACTTGCTTATCACATCAGACACGTGCTAACATTCTCTGGATTTCTACAGAATGGCAGTTCTGGAGAGGGCTTCCTTCCAGGCTTTGTAAAAAGCCTGAATTGGAGGCTAACCTGGGAGTGGTCTAGAAATTGAACCCACTGAAAAGACAGTAAACACAGCAGTGAGAACAGTGCTCCAAGTTGATGACAAATGGCATAAAGCACTCTTTTACTTTCGTTGGGGGGGTCTGTGTGAAAGAAACCATTCTAACAGCGTATGATTTGTTTTGCCAAAACAAATCTATTTTTCAAAAACCCAGTGTGATTCTTGATGACTTTCACATGATAAATGTTTTTATATTACAGTACATAAAATAAGTTATTGTAGAGTGTTTACTTTTTTGAAACTCCCAGACTGCCTTATTTTCTACCATATACTTAAGCCAGTAGGCCACAGCAAAATTTTGAGTGTAATGATTGTTTAAGTGTACGTTCATAAGTATATCTGCCTATATAGAGATATAGAGATATATAGATAGATAGATATAGATAGATATAGATATAGATATAGATATAGATATAGATACACTAGTGGCATTTCTTTCTTTTTTTAAAGCATTCTGAGTATTTAATAATATATTCTACTTAATGATTATTTCTAACTTAATTATTTCAGGAAAAACAATAAATGGCAACTTATATATAGTAAAATAAGTTTCTAAAGAACACTTAAATTAAACTCCGCTATCAGTTAGGTTTCCTAGAAAATACATCACCCTTTGAGACACTTAGACAATTGGGAAAAACCACTAATCTCTTCATCATGAAGGTGAAAATATGAAGATGAAGTATGGGAACCTACGTCCAGAGGAAAAGAATCAACTTTCACACCATAGTGATCTATGTGGATATACATAATTGATGATGCAAAAAAGAAAAATGTTTGTCTACATAGCCTTGTCAAAGGTCCAGAGAACTAACATGGAGAAACTGGTAGGGAAAGTAACATTTGCATTTCCTGTTTTCTCTCTTTCCTTCAGCTTTTACGGGTAACAAGCTTGCTTCTGGGAAGGGGCCCTACATTTCTCTCTGTGTTTTGGATACCTGTTTGGCCAGGTTGCCCTAGCTTTATTTCTCATAAAGGCCCAATGAACACAGTGAAGCCAGGAGGATAGGGGCCAGGTAACAGAAGACAATCCCAAGAGTATGAAAGATTGAGCATAAACAATGAAGAAACTGGAAAAGTACCTTCTACTGTACCACTCGTTTGTTTACTATTCAAGTGCACTGTAATATTTCAAGTGTGTTCATATACTTAATTAGATCAAAAACTCTTTCAGGGAAGGAACCCTGGCTTATATTTCTTTTACAGGGCTGTGCAGTTTGTGAACACAGAAAGCTATCAGCTAATACTAATGACAAGAACCCCAAATTATTCTTCTAAGTAACCACATAGTGGGGTCTCCAAGAGCTGGGGTGAGAGGTAATAGTGAGTGATAGGGACAGGGGCATACAAAGAATACGATTGAAACCTCTTCCTCGATGTTGGGTGGTGCTGGAGGAATATTTGTGGAATACCTCAGAACAGTGATAGGCATCCCAATAAATCCTTGTCTTCCTGCATTTCAGTCTTCATTCCTATACTTTTGTTCTAGGCTAAATGTAAAGATATGATTGCAACTGTTTTAAAAGTTTTTGGTTTGTGTACCTTACATATAATAATAATAATTTTATGGTGACTTTAAAAAGAAATAATCTAGTATTACTTATTTTAGGGATCCCAGGTAATTCATTTCCTAATGTTTTGATTTCCTTTAAAGTGATATCATGTTCTTCAGAATTCCTGAAAATTATGCCTTTGTTAATGTATAGCTAACCCCTGCAAGGGGCTTTAAATTCCTCAGGCTGGGACACCTGGATGGCTTAGTCGGTTGAGTGTCCGACTTCAGCTCAGGTCATGATCTCACAGTTCGTGAGTTTGAGCTTCGCGTTGGGCTCTGTGCTACCTGCTTCAGATCCTGTGTCTCCCTCTCTCTCTGTGGTCCCTCCCCAACTCATGCTCTGTCTCTCTCTCTCTCAAAAAATAAACATTAGAAAAAAATTTTTAAAAATTCTTCAGGCAAACAGGATTAAGAGCAAGAATTGGTTTAATAACATATATGTATTCTTTTCCATTGGTATCACTTAGAAAAGAAAATTAGCAAAGAATAGATAAAATAATAAAATGAGCATATATTTACTTACTACTAAAAAAAAGAGTTCTGCAAACTGTAGTCGCTATTTAATAAGCCATTAAGTTTTAAATAACTTGAAAGTAGGAAGTCAACAGAGCCTCACTTTCCTCAGGGTTCATGCTAAGGGAATACCTTCAAATGAGGCCATTTAGAATTTCTGCAAATAAGCCCCTTGGATAAGGCTCAAGACTAACAGAACTCTGATTGAATTCTTGAGTGCAAATGGTGTCAACAGTGAATTTCCAGAACAGAAGTATAACTGGAGTAGAAAAGGGTGGATCCAGAAGATAATTATTAAAAATCATCATGATGGGATATAAAATTCAGAAAGTAAGCTCTTTGACGAAAAGACAAGATGGTTTAATTCTTCAAAAACTTGATGGAAAAGAAACTGTCACCCATACTCTTTTGGGTTATAAAGCCACGTCCTGTGGATACGCAGATGACCATGTCTCTCTCTATGTCATCCCACGAGTAAATTGGTTCTCCATCCGGGGTGTGCAGTGTTCTGGCTGGGTGGACCATTTTGAGACGAGAGGAACAGTCATCCAGCAGCTGAAATACAAAGGGACAGAGATATTAGAATATGAAACGTCACAACATTATGAAGTCTTAAAGAATCAACTCCTTTAGGAGAACTATTCTCCCAGTTTGAATATTTATTTTACTTGTGGTTATTAGAGAGTTATAGAAGGAAAAATAGCATATAAAATGTTTCCAAATATGGGAAAAATAGCATATAAAATGTTTCCAAAGTGCTTTCACAATGAGGAACTTCTGTGCTCTTACTGGATTTTTTCCTTGTGGTTCTCTATTTTCCCATGTGGAAGAAGGCTTCTTGCTGCTTAAGAAATGCCTAAATATGAAAGGCCCTTGCTTGAGAATCTTAACTTGTCACAATAGCTGAAAATATTTTTTTTTCAACAAGCAAGAAACTAGAAGACAAAAGCACTGACCCAGAAGTGAGGAGACCCGGGCCTTCGGCCTCTTCTGACCTCAGACCAGTCAGGCAACCTCTCTATGAAAACAGTATCTTCAACTATAAAATCAAAGTTTTGGTTTAAGACCTCTTTGATTCTATGATTAGAAAGTCTTCTTTTTCTTTTTAACTTGAAAAATTTAAAAGTGATCTGTAAGGGCCTTAGTCAGTTTTTCTCAGTTTTCCTAGAAATATTCATAAAAATACATGTACAGATGCAGAGTGTCAACAGTATTAGAAAGATTAGTCAACATGTTGCCAGACCCCTAAGGGCAATTCCATGAAAGTGTGAATAAGACTTTAAGACGGAATAATAAAAGCAAGTAAGGGGAAAATTAGAGGTTTCTACACACTTGAGTGCATGATTTTTACCTAACACTTGTTCCTCCAAAATGCAGGAGCCAGGTCCACATGAGCCCTAAATCATAACCAATACATCCAATTTTTTTTTTTTTTTTGAGAGAGAGAGAGCACATGATCAGGGAAGGGGCAAAGGAAGAGAAAGAGAGAGATAAGCAGGCTCCATGTTCAGTGTAGAGCCCAATGTGGGGCTTGATCTCATGAACCATGAGATGATAACCTGAGCCAAAATCAAGAATCAGACACTCAATCGATTGAGCCACCCAGGTGCCCCACAACCAATACTTCTTTTTATAGATCTATTTAGGGACTACAACTCACAACAATGTAGCCTGGCAGGGAGCAGAACTAGGCACATAATGACATCTTGTATATGGGAAATGAATCAATAATATGAAGCAAGACAAGACAGTGATGAAACAATGCAATTGGAAAGTGCAGTTTTCACACCCACTACTTTGGGTAAGGGATGAATGAATTGAATTGAATAATAATTAAAATTACCCAAGAATACATTCCCTTCTGTAGATAGAATAGAGCAGTGGGAGAGTATTCTTACCTACCCCTCCTGCTAGGCAACGGCCAGTCAGCAGCAATTTGACTCAATACTGAGCATATGAACCAGCTCTGTGACTTGAGATCTAGGAGAGGATCCTGAGAGATCCCAAGTAAAAATGTACGGGAAACAAAGAGAACTAATCTATCCTGTCTTCTGTCAAAAGATCTCTCCTTGTACAAGGAGGCATAGATAAAAAAAATTAACAACAGCAACTATATGAGGCTTATGAAAGTATTCTACAACATAGAAAACTCTTATGTTTTACACAGTCCTCAAGGTGAAGATTTAGAAAAAGATTTACAGCAGAAATACATTTTAGAGAATATCTGTATTGGGTTTTCCCCAAATTCAATAAAATTTGACTTCCATAAACACACACACACACACATACACACAAACACACACAGAAATGAGATGACAGCAATTTAAAGAAAAGAAGTATTGATGAGATGCGGCAGAGATGATGATGATGATGATGATGATGATGATGATGATAATGACGACGAAGGTAACAATAATAGCAGTTAACATTTATTGGGACATTTCTATGGGATAGAAACTTTTCTAAAAGTTTCTAAGGACAATCTGGTTTCATTCTATGGAAATAATTATTATCTTCCTTTTATTGATGACAAAAATGGAGAACAGAGGTTAAATATCTTAACTCCGATCACACAGCTAGTAAGAGAAGGAACAGTGTTTCAAACTAGGGTAAGTAGAGAGCTAAATGAAAAGAGGAGAGAAGGTAAGGAAATAAAAGACTCAGTAGTAGAATTAAAATCTGTTTTGAAAACAGAAGAAAAGCAGACTGAATATTATAGAAAATCAAATCAGTATTAGGGAGGACTAAGTTGAGAAAACTCATAGGATATAGTGAAAGCATAAGACATAAAATTTATGAGAGGAAAGTTAAACATCTGGAGTGTCAAGACATCAGATATTAAACCTATACATTATCGGTGGTGCTGGAGAAGAATTCAGAATAAATTAAACTTAAGCAACTATCAAGAAGAAGAAGATGAAGAAGAAGAAGAAGAAGAAGAAGAAGAAGAAGAAGAAGAAGAAAACTTTCCTGTTCCAAAGACCCATGTCTTTAGATCAAATAGGCTAACTCAGAATATGGCAAAGTTAATGAAAAACTGACTAACATTTAAATATAACTGAATTGAAAAGTATGAATTATAGACATGGGGGAAAGTTCAGTTATATTTAGATCTGTTTTCTGTAACAATGAATATCAAAGAAAATGGGATAAAATATGAAGTTTTTAGGAGAAAATGTTTTAACATAAGAATTCTATATCCAGCTTAATTATTACTTTTGGTTATAGGAAACAAATGATATCCTCATGTACACAAAAACTAGGAAAACATATCACTCACATACATTTCAGATTATTAAGAAATGAATGAAATTCCTTCACTATGGGAAAGTCATAATGTGAAATGAATAATACTAAGCAGAAAGACCACTAGAACATGATACAACTGCTACAAAAAATGGTCAGAAAATAAATGAATTAAAAATTTTAGTCTTCATCAAGAAAAAAAAATGCAAAGCACCATCAAAAAGGGACATGGGAAAGGAAAGAAAAACCAAGCATTCCAACTGTCTATTTATTCATGAGGGCAAGAGATGCCCTTTTTCTCTGTTTTCCTTTGTTAAGAAAATTCATTTTTATGATTATAACCAATACAATAAAACTTAAAATCAGAATAAGAAAAATAATTCATGTCTTAAAAAAATAGACAAAATCACCTTCATGTGAACTTAATATGATTTTATTCTTAGAAAATTTATGTGAATCAAATAAAAGATTAATAATAAGAGAAAAATGTTTAATAAAGTGGCCAAGGACAAAATAAATTATAAAATATTGATAGTTTTCCTGCTCACAAAAATAGGCATTCAGAAAATATAGTGGGGGGAAATCTATCCTAACAGCAAAACCAATTAGGAATGACAATTATTTTCAAATGCAAGACCCTTATAAAAAATTATAAAATTTTACTGAAGGACTAAAAAAGATACATATATATTTTTTTATATGTGCTTACACACATATATAAAACAATGCCACAGAATTCAATCTGGCTGCAAAGATTGATTCTTATGAAATTAATTAATAGCCTGACACAACTATAGTCAAAACCCTGCAGGATGACTTTAGAGTGTTGGACTGTAATTTCAAAATTCATCTATAAGAATCAATACACAAGGGTATTCAAGTAAAATTTGAAAACAAAGAACAATAGGCAACTTCTTTCAGAAATTAAAATATAAGAAAAAGCTATAATAATTCTAGAAGTATTAGATATGTTGGATTGTTTAAGAGCAGAAGCTAATAAGAATTAGTTTATTATAAAGATTGCATTCCAGCTCAGTTGGGAGAACAAAAACAGATTAGTCTGTAAGTAGGGCTGAGATAATTTTACGCCAACAAATATAGCAGAGAAATAACTTTGCTCAAATTTTACACGAGGAGTTTCACACAGTTTAAAAAGTAAAAGAGAAAAATAAAATGATAAAAAATTTGAAGAAAACCAGATGAATCTTTATATGAACTTAGGATAGTAAAAGACTATCAGAACATTTAAAAACAAAGAACTTTTAAAATATAATAATTCTGTACATTGAAAAAACCCATAGACACAGTGGCAAATTGGAAATTTGTTACACTAAATCTGATAAAGTTAGATGTTGCTTATTGCTTTAAGAAAAAGAAAATTCATATCAGTGTGAAAAATACTTCCAATAGAAAAATAGCAAAGGATTTAACAAGAAATTCACAGATGACTAATAAATGATAAATCAAATAAAAATCACTTATACAAGTAATTAAAGACATATAAATTAAAACATGGATATAAAATTCCCTGTCAAACCCACAAATATGTTTCTAAATGGCTGCATTTAGCATTGCTGAAACCTCATGTATACCACAAGTAGGTAGAAGCTCTCATTCACTATTTGTGGGAGCATAAACTCCTGAAATATTCCTGGAAAATGCTTTGGCAATAGCTATCAAAATTCTCAAGCACGTTTACATAATTTGACCTAGCAATCTTACTAAGAAGTTATTTAGGGGAAATAATCAGAAAATTAAACACAGATGAATATATTCAACGGAGCATGCTTTATGACAGCAAAAAATTACAACCTAACGGAAAACAACAGAAAACTGAATGAATGAATAAATAATAATCTGCCCATTTGATAGAAGATTATGGTGCCATTGAAAATAATTCTTTTGTTAAGGAATGTTAAATATGTGGGTGGGAAATCACATTAGTTTGTTAAGTGAATAATGCAGGCTGCAAAATTATATATATTGTGTGATCTGCTATGATCACAATGGCAAAAAATATTATAACTGTATAGTAACCATAGAAATATATTCACTAAAGTTATAACGATGGTTATTTGTGGGTGATAGAATTTTCATTTCCTTCTTGGCATTTTTTCTTTTTCTAATTTTAATACAGTGACCATATGTTTTTATGTAAGTTGAAAACAGTAGAAATGTTATTAAAATAATCAAAAAATCATAGATATTACAATAGATTCATATGGTTTTTCTTTGGATTTTTCTAAATTTTCCATAACAATAGTCACTGTCTTAGTCTGCTCAAAGTTGCCAAAATAAGTATCATGCATTGGGTGGCTTAAACAACATAATTTTATTTCTCACAGTTCTGGAAGCTGGGAAATCCAAGATTAAAGTAGTGGCCAATTTAGTTTCTGGCGACAGTTCTCTTCCTGGCTCTTTGTTGTGTCCCCACATGGTGGGAGAAGAATGGGCTCTCATTTCCTCTTCTTACAAAGGCCACAAATCCTATCAGGTTAGGGCCCCACACTTATGACCTCATTTAACTTTAACTGTCTCCTTTTTTTTTTAATGTTTATTTACTTTTGAGAGAGAGAGTGTGTAGGGGAGGGACAGAGAGAGCGGGAGAAAGAATCCCATTCAGGGCTTGAACCCATGAACTGTAAGATCATGACCTGAGCCAAAACCGAGTTGGACACTTAACCTATTGAGCCACCCACAGGCCTCAACCTTAATTGTCTCCTGAAAGCCATATCTCTAAATACAGTCACACTGGAGGTTAGGGCTTCAGCAAAAAAATTTGGGGAGGGAGTGCACAATTCAGTCCATAGAAGTTATTTTGTTTTTCAGCTTTAAAACAACCAACAAACATGGTAATTGGGTTTCTATCTGGGTTGGGAGCAATGAGGAGCTGTCCTAGAAATATGTATGGATAGGTTTCTGGGAAAAACTTCTGCAGCTTGAAAAGAACTGACATAAAGGTAATTCTTACATTTTCCCTTACTTTACTACTAAAATGTGACTATTTTATTGAGATTCTGTTTATAATCAGCAAAATGAACATTATTTAATAAAAACATATACTAAATGCAAAATGTGAATTAAATATATAAGTATTTCACTTGGTTTTCATAAAGATCTATCTACATGAGACAAAGTTAATGAGTTCACAAAAATATTTTTAAAATAAATGTGAAAATAAGGCATTTTCAGTACAGAAAGGCTCTAAAATATCTAGTCAGCTTATTACCTTCAATGACATTATTAATTCTTAGTTTTCCGAATGTATCTAAACTTATTCACGTATCTTCTTTACAGTGGGTAATCTAAACTGTATGTTCATAATTTTTGCAGTAACTAAAGCTCATAATAAAGGAACAATGTTCTGTGCACAATTCCTCACCCACAATCTATCTTGTGAGCTTAGTTTTCATAGGCCAGTCTTCTCAGGGTTGGGCGCGTGGGCATCACAGAACAAGTGCATATTCCCTGCAGGCATGAGGTCCTCGCCTCTACAAATCAGAAGGACCTGTTTCTCATTCTTTCGGCTTCCACTTCTGCATCAAGAACTATTTGGCTGAGAGAAAACACACTGGTTCTGAGATTCTGTAGAATCAAAGAGATGTTGTAGGGGTGGAGAAGACAAATGTTTCAGGAGCATAGAAAGAGGGGCTGGGCAATCATAAATCAGAGAGAGATGTCGGCTCTGAAGAAAGAGCCACTAACCCTGGAGAGGGAGCCACCTTAGTGCACTGATGACAGATGAGCCTTCGCCAGTTGGAGATGAGTTGCTCTAGTAATGTTCAAAGAGTGGGTAGGAAGAATGTGGTTAAATCATCCAGAATAGCCACAGCAGTGAAAGAAGCAGAGAAAAAGTCTGCATTAGATGGGATTCAAATACCATCTGGGGGTTTTATTACAGAAAGTAGAGTGAAGCACTTTGAAATGTGTTCTGTTCCTCATTTCTCTGGTAAAAGTACCAACCATTGAAGCTGAGTTTCTTTGGAACTGGTGGTGTTAGCCAGACTCCCCAGTGAAATCTGAGCCCTACACTTCCTGTTGTCTATTTGTTTCACACAGAGTCCACTCTCCAGAAGTATTCTTTACAGCCTGATAGCTTGAATGGATACATTTCTAATGGATCACAAAGGATCTCATGCAGGTCTCCAAATACAAAAACAGACAGTATGGAAAAGATGAGGAAAGAGATTTATTTTAAAAAAATAAAGCAAAGGAAGAAATAATATGCAGAACCTTTCTAAACATTTCCTAAGTATCTTTTACATACTGAGACCACATTAGTCTCTGTAAAACACTGTTTATACCATGTCATGAATTTATTCAGAGATGACTGGTGGCTAAAACACTTTGGTCTGGGACAGTGTAATGGACCACATTATGTCCTCCTCAAAACTCATTTGGAGAAAGTTCCTTAAGGAGGTAATTAAGATTAAATGAGGTCACAAATGTTGGGCACTAATATGACAGGACCATGGCCTTATTAGAAGAGGAAGAGGAACTAGAGATCTCTCTCTCCACACATGTACAGGGGAAAGGCTGTGTGAGAACACATAGTGGTGAGGTGGGGGTCACCTGCAAACCAGAGGGTCCTTCAGAAACCAACCCTGCTGACACCTTGATCTTGGACTTTCTAGCCTCCAGGACTCTGAGAAATAAGTTTCTGTTGTTTAAGCCACCCAGTCTATGATGTTTGTTATGGCACCCCAAGTAGACTAATGTAGATAGCACGTGGGGTCCACCATATGCTTTTAAACAATCTCTCCAGTTGTATATATCTTTCTGTATTTCTCTGCCTAAGCACCATCTATGTACTGGAATTATGTATTTAATTTTTGAATTCTAACAACCATACTTTTGTGTTCAGTGCCCCTCATCCTTATTAATGCTTTTTCTGCCTAAGATACTGAATCTTACCCATTTCTCAAGTTTCATCAGAGGTCCTGATTGATTCCTCTGTGGAGCCTTTCTCCTTCACCCCAGGTGGGAAGTGTTCCCCTCCTCTGAACTCCTACTGAACTTCCTGCCTGAACTGCTAATTTGACCTTTATAACATGCTGTTAGTATTTCTCTAAGAAGAATGTCAGATCCCTTAGCTAATACATTTTCTTACAATCTGTATTCATCATAACAAAATATAGAGCACAGAGGAAAATGCACAAGAAAGAAATACCACTTTTATTAGGTCACCAACAATAAGACCATTTGATAAATACTTCCAAAAATAGAAGTATTCTAAGTGTATGCATGTGTATATATAGAATCCAACTCCACATGCTTTATGTTATGCTTCTTTCACTTAGCCTGGAACATCATTATTGTCATTATTCTTTCCAAAGTTCATTTTAATTGAGTTATGATATTCTATCCTATGTACTATAATTCATTTAACCAAGTCTCTATTGATGACTATTTAAATGATTTCTAATCTATCTATGTTATAAATAGCCCTGTGATAAATACTCTTGCCAAACAATCTTTGCATAAATTCATAAAAATATCCCTGGGATAAAGTTCTAGAAGTACATTTTTTTTATGATATGTATTGCCAACAAGTTGTACATCCATCAACATGAGAGTGATCATTTCTCTACACACTCAAATAAACTTTGACATATTTTCAAATGGTTTGCCAATTTGAAATATTGATTTGATGAGAACATAGACCATGTGTTATTTTCTTCTTTCTACTGCTACCATCACAATTGATGCTAACTTGTCAATTACACTACACTATTAAATGTTCAAAATCATTTCACATACATAAATTAAAATAATATTTTACAGCATCTAGCATAATGCCCTTCATATACAAAGCTCATAAAAGATTATATATGATCATGGAATAATAAAAATATCACCCCATAAATGGGGTATCTTTTACATGCTACATGAAAGTCAGAGAAATCAAAAAATTATTCCTCCAGTGGATATATGTAATTTAAAAAAATTGTTTTGCTATTCGGAGTCTGATAAACTATCTTTAATCCTATCACCCCTGCTCTACCCTGTATCTATTTATTAATCACTTCCTGTTCCCTCATTAATGTATCAGTTCTACTTGCAATGGTGAAGTGCATTTTAAGGTGTGGCATTCTAGGTATGAACTAAAAAAAAATTTTTTTCTAACATTTATTTATTTTTGAGTGACAGAGAGAGAGAGTGTGTGTGTGTGTGAGTGGGGGAGGAACAGAGAGACAGGGAGACAGAATCTGAAGCAGGCTCCAGGTTCTGAGCTGTCAGCAGAGAGCCCCACACGGGGCTCGAACTCACTCATGGACCGCGAGATCGTGGCCTGAGCTGATGTCGGACACTTAACCCACTGAGCTGCCCCTACAGTATGAACTCAAAATTTTTAAGAAACTAGCAAGGAAGGAACATTTCAGCTTTGTTATAGCACATTTTCTAGGATGTTTTTTATTGAAAAAGCTTTTGTTCTTTTCAAAAAAAATTTTTTTCCTAATGTTTATTTATTTTTGAGAGAGACAGAGACAGAATGTGAGTGGGTTAGGGGCAGAGAGAGAGGGAGTCAGAATCCAAAGCAGGCTCCAGGCTCTGAGCTGTCATCACAGAGCCCGACCCGGGACTCGAACTCAGGAGCTGTGAGATCATGACCTGAGCCGAAGTCGGACGCTCAACCGACTGAGTCACCCAGGCGCCCCGATTTTGCTCTTTAAAAAACAATAATCACTTTCTTCCCCCCCCCCCCCGCCATGTGTATGAAGTTCCTTTGCTTGTATTACTAGTTTTCAATATGCTTTCTACATATTTATCTCTTCTCTCTCAAGTAGAGCAAATTGGTTGTCAACTTCTGCTTTTGCAGTTATTATTCAGTGTCCCCAGCGCAAAGGAGTAGTCCCAGTCTCATTTTGAGACTCCAGTCCTCAGGGGCAGAACTCTTCCCAGGTGCACCTCCTATTCTATGTGCACTTATCAGCCTCCATGAACTCCACCCCCATCAGTCTATTGCCCTGTCTCCCCTTACCCTTCAACCCCTGCTGACATCTCATCTACATATGACTTCCTCTTGGCCCAGAAAAATTACATGAAAACATTTCACAAAATAAAAAGCCAATTATCTGACATACCACTGCAAAACTTTTTAAAAGTCTATCAAAATCCATTTGTTAGCTACCTAAAGTTTTTATTTAGAGACTAAAGCAAAATGTCAAATTTTAGGACTATGTCCTTGATATTACAAAAATAAATGAACAGCTACTTCTCCTTTCCTTAGTCAATGTTTTAACTTTGGAAAGTGGAAAGTTTGCCATGGTCCCAGTACTCTGGGTAGTAAGAATATGATAGTTTTTTCTCTAAGAGTACTGTTGTTTGCGCTACAGAAAACATATCTAGTGAATAATTCCTGGTGGGGAAAAAAAAATCACGTTTTTGTGAACCAGGATTTAAACACAACAGGAAAACGATTTATGCTTTTAAAGTTAAGATTTTACTCTTTGGCTACAGCGGGTTTAACTGTCATTGTTCTCTGCTGGTCAAGTATCATATTCTGATTCACACACGTGTCAGACAGCATTGAGCTCCACATTTTTCACACATACAAGCCCATTTAATCATCATAGCAACCCTGTGAGGAAAGTAGTACTCCCATTTTACAGATGAGGAAATGAGGTCCAGAAAGGTAAAATAATCCGCCTAATCTAACAATCTAAAAATGCCCGAGCTAGAATTTGAATCCAGGCCAATGAAGCGATCTCCTTTTACGCTAGATTTACCTCTGAAATAGTTTTGCCCCAGGCATAAGTACCATCTTCAGGTCTGCCTCCATTTGGATAAATCCAGACTCGTTTTGCATTGGGCTGCTTATACAGCCTGCTCTGAATGAGTGCTATACGTTTAGTTTCAACTGTAGAATTTCTTTTGGATTGCAGTTCTTGAACTGCAGAAAGGTGCTCCTGGTAAGAAAAGCCCAGAGAATTGCCTGGTTAGTATGTTTATGAAGGATGTGATGAAAACAGAAATACCTTATAATTTTAAATTATATTTTAAAAATTCTAGGAAGTGCATTACCCTCTCCTGTCACGGAATCTTCTTAAATCCCCCTTGCTTCCATGAGTCATCAAAGGTAGTAAGAACCATTAGAGTAATAATAATAAGGCATTTATTTTGGCAAAACACTTAACTTTCATTTATAATTTGGAGAAATGAATAGAGATGTGTTTTTGGATTTCTGTGTGGTGTTTCTCCTACTGAGCAATTTCTCTGCATCTAACAAATGAGTTTTTGATTAGAATCACAACATCATTTTCTTTAACCAAGAAATGCTTCAGGGAATGTGCATGACTGTTGTTTGAGTCTTTACTCTCTGTCTTTTAAAATACAGCAACCACCCTTATACTTTGCCAGATCCCTGCCAGGCAGCTTTTCATCCCACTTCAAGCATGTCCTAGTTCAATGCTTTGCATTCATTCCCTGGTCAGTGATTTATCCTTCTCAGCTTGGCAAGAAGTCATATTTCTAGCAATGTCAATTTCTTTTTTTCTAGTAACCTTGACTTGGGCACACGCCTAAGATTTAGATTGAACACATTTCACGATTTGAGAAACCCTATTAAATAAGAACATATCATTTTGATGAAAAACTTCACAAAGCAAAAAGTTTTCCCAGGTCTCTATCCCCAGTCCTCTCTCAACAGCTGACCTTTCTCTTCTCGACTTTTTTTATGTCTGGCAATCCTGACTGATTAACCAATTGGACTGAAACTGCTTTTTGAATTCCTCACTTCTGAATGTCTCCATTGCAATTAGTATTTTGCTCCTTGCTCTTTTTACATATTGAGACATACCCTTAGGAGTGATGAGCAATGAAGCCATAAGGCTCAACTTGACTACACTTATTATAATTACCTTTGTACATATCCACTGGGCCTTTTTCTCTTCTTTGCTAAGGTCATAATTTCTGGTCTCCATTCAAACAAAACAGACTTTCCTATGAGCTGTCTGTCTTTTAGATAACTACTCTCCAAATGCCAACTCAATGCTTGGCATATGCTTATGTGGTCATAACAGACCAGATGCTGAGGATATATTAATAGCGTAATTTTAAAATTCAATACTATACTTTTAAGACCTTATTAAAGAGGCAGTCTTTAATGTCTGGAGTCCTGAAGAACGCACCTCTGTATGTCTTATGAGCTCCATGAGTTTAATTTCCTCTTGAGTCTTCTCGGTCCATCCTCCTTCCATCACCACCGGCTGCACAGGGTTTTTGTTGGGAACCATGGCGGCTGGCTGACATGCTGCTACTCGCCGCCCTGGGGAAAGAAGTCCCTGGTAATGTTGTTTCCAAAGATGGGCTTTCAGATTTTAAATAAATTGGTTTGGCATTCTACGCATAAATCATTCCACTTGGGAGCATAGGCTAAAATACTAAATATATCATAAAAGCAAAGATGCCTAAGGTAATAATATCTAACAATGCTTCTTCATATGGGAGCTTGAGGTTTCAAACAGCCAGGATATGCATATTCACTGTACAGATGGAAAAGAAAGATAACATGCTGACTTCCACACTGGCCCCAGCCTCTCATGCACGATATGGTTCAGTGGTAATTTAGTCAAATAGAATCCATGACCTATATAGCCCATCATCTCTTCCAGTCATGGAACATATGTTTTGTTCTCTTCACTAATAATAAGCCTTTCCCCAACAATTAGCTTAGCAGCCTGGGGATTAAGTACTTCTAAAATAATATTAACCCAAGAGACAGAAGGCCTTTTTTTCCATCTAATAATACCCGCAAGCACGATTAGTTTCTGACACCTCTGCTGTGCCCTTTAGGTTGTTAAAAAGCTGTGGTAAGAGAAAATATTTGTTGGAATACTGTACTCCAAAGAATAATAGGCATAATTTAATAAGTGTGTTGATTTGAACATATGCATTCTTTTAACTAGTAGTCCACTTAAAATTGTTATAAAAGAGATTTAAAAATCCTAATTATCAAATTGTTTTCTTTTTCTATGTTGAAGATAAACTCATACTGAGTCTTATACTGATCTCTAAACTTTTTAAGTACAAATAATGCTTCCTCTTGCATGTTCTTTCTAGAAACTTATGTTGAACACTAGCTATCAGTCAGGCTTTGCACTAGATAATGCAAATACAAACATGCTCAAGATTTAGTCCTGTCTCAAGTTTGGTGGGTAAGGCAGATATCAAGGAAATGATTATACCAATAATTGATTGCAACTGTGCTGCACCAGAGAAGTGCATTTATATAAAAGTATGTAACACTAAGCTCAGTGCTTAGTCTCAACTGCCAGAGAAGGCTTCTCTGAGAAAGTAACATTTAGGTGGATAAAATAATAGAAATTCTAACACAAAGTTGGGTTTTAATTTTGTTGCCAAGGGAGTCTTAATGTGCAGATTCTCAGACCATGACCATAAACAAAACTCTTTGAAAATAATTTAGTATTTGCAGAGAATAAAGCATTCGTGTTCTTGTAAGCTCAAGTTTGTGGAAACAGATCCAGCAATAAAAATAAATGGCAGCAATGACTTTTCAGAGAAACCAGAATTCTATATACCCAATAAGCATTCTATGCAATTTATGGATGTGGAGAAAATATAATTGAACCAGTCAGCCAATGAATTACAGTGGCAATGCCATTAGGTTACATGATTTGGAGAAGACCACAGTGGTACGAGAAAAATACACAACGCAAATTTACGCAAATATAGTTTTTAGCCTACTCTATTCATAAAGTGGAGACAACATTAATTTATGATACATAAGTATTTTATTTATAGTGCCTTTTGAACACTAAAACTTTGCTCAACTAAAGAGAGCCCAGCAATAGTTTATCATTTACACTCTTAAGAGCCAGGATTTGAATGTAGGAAAAGAGCAAAAACCATTATGCATTATTTGTTTTTTGTCAACTTGCTTCTAATGGTCTCTAAAAAAAACTAATGCATTTGCACTATAATTTTCATAGAGACATAAATTCATCACAAAAGGTTTTGGTTCGGGAAAAGATGTTCATAACAAACTATTATTTATGTAGGTAAGAATACAAATTGAAACCAGGCAAAATGTATTGATTAAATTATTTTTATTTTCTTATTACATTTCCCATATATCCTATTTTATTTCATATGATATATGGGGAAAGTAATGATAATAGCTAACAATTAGTGGGGAAAACTGGAAAACATGAGTGCTTTGCTGTTCTTTCAGACTATAAATCTCACCTGTACAGATCCCCCATACCCCTCCCCTGATTAGAGGCCCACACTGTTTCAGCATTATCTATGGCTGGGAGGGTAAGTCAACCTCATTTGAGGTTTTAGTTGGCAAATCCATTTAGCTCTCACACTAAATAAAATGCTCCATCATTGTCTTTATATGTAACAAAGATGATACTTTGGCCTAATCTGCCATTTCTTAGTTTCATTGATCAGTTTTTAAGACCCCAAGTCAGAAAATGGGATGCCTTCACAGGAACCTTTATTCTAATACTTATTGAGTATTTATTATGTGCTATGCATGCAGTAAATACTTGACATCTGTTACTTAATCATAAAAACCCTACAAAGTTATTACTAGCATCGTGATTAATATTAGCAATGACCATACTTATAAATGAAATGTAAAGTCAGTTTAGCATAGTACTTTATACATAGCATATGCTTAATAAACATGTGTCGCATTTACCAATGGCTATAATAATGGAAAATAATCTACTTAGCCACTATTTATACCTCTCATACCTCCTCTTTCATCCAATCCTCAAGAAGCTCATTATCCAACAGGGACTGCAGTTAACTGAACTTTGACTTGTTCTTATTTATCTTCCTAAGCCCAACAACTAGAAAAGCCTTTCCTCAGAGTAGGTATTTTATAAGCATGCATTGAATTTACATTTAATAGCAGAAAATATAACAGTTTGTCAGTAGAGACAAGATTTATCTTAGCACTAAATTCTAAGAGAAATTTCATTAATGGATTCCTCCATAATGGACACCATCTGACCAAACAGACTATTGTCAAGCATGATATTGTAGATGATACCAACTGAACTTTAAATGCTTTTTTTAGTACTTAATTATAATAAAAGCTGAAGACATGATACAAAATCAGCATACAGTAAAGGCAGCTCTGCCAGGTGCCATTTTTAGTATGTTGCTTTTTATTGATTTAATTTGATATAGGAATAGACCTTAGAAAACTCAGTGGAGTGAATGGTTGAAATTCCAACCATTCTTTAATTCAGTCATTCTACAACTATTCACAGAGCAAACAGGAAGGGTGTAGAATTTATAATGTATCATAGGGAAGACAGTCACATGACCAGGTAATAATATTAATGTGATAACAGTTATTACAGGGAAGTTCAAGGTGTGATAAACCACATTATTCCTGACATGGAAAAGGAAGGCTTTTAGGAAGAACAATGAGTAAGCTGAAAAGTATATAATGAGTTCAAGCAATCCAAGAGGACAAGAGAGAGAGAAATTTGAGGCAGAAGAAACTAAATTGTTCCACAAGCCCAGAGTTAAGAAAGTGCCTGATACATCTGGAGGACTGAAAAACAGTCCAACTGGTGGAGTGGAGTGGACAAGGAAAGAGAGAAACTCACACAGAACCAGATGGTGCAAGGCGACATTAAGGAGTTTCATCGTCCTAAAGATAATAAGGAGCTTTGAAAGGTTTTATGCCTGGAGCACCATGACACCTTTGTATTTTTGCCTGATCACTCCAGATTCAGAACATCGTCATTAGCATAGAATAGAAACTACTGTCAAGACTGGAAGCAGGGAGACAAGTTACAAAGCTGTTCCAGTAATCCAAAGAATAGATAACAATAGCTTGAATTTAGATAATACGGTTGGGGATTAAGACAGAATTCATTTGAGATAAATTTAATAGATTAGAAGCCACCAGACTTACTGATACTTGCTTGGAGAAAGTGAGAGACGGGGAGATGCCAAGGATGACTCCCAGGTTTCTAAGATGGAACACCTGGGCAGATGGTGGTGGCATCCACTGCTCGAAGAAATGAAGTAGTAGTAATTGGAGTGGTGGTAACATGATAACTTTAGTTTTGGACACGCTTATGGGATATTCAAGTGAAAATGACTAGTAGTTGAAGCAGTAGAGGTTATCGGTCATAATAGAGGCTTTTCATTTAGACGCAATAATTCTTTTGGTAAGAACTGAATAGTAGTCATCTCAATCCAGAGCTCCGTCTTGTGCATTTACAAGTAGCCGCGTTGCTTATCGAAATAAAATTCACATGCTTTCAACAATACACAGTGCACATCCTTAGGAGTTGAAATCCTGTTATAGAAATCACGGAGCCTGAAATGTATTCCTTTCTACACTAAAGTCCACAATACACTACTTCTCTCCAAAGAACCATATGATATCTCAAGTGCTAGGAATAGTATAAGGTCCAGAACCTAAGATTCATTGACAAAGAGAATGAAAGAAAACAAACATTGCCAATTGATCACTTTGACTATGAATAGCATAATTTTGTGCTGCCTAACAAGAAAAAAAGAAGCCCTTCTGAGATAGTGACATTGACCTTTGAAGAATTTAGTATTTCCTCACTCAAATTATTGAAAAAAACAAACATACAAAACAACAACAAAAAACAAAACATTTCGTCCCCAGTAATTCCCAAAGAATAGACAGCAAGTTTTGTTTAAGACCTAATTTCAAAGCCCACAAAATGTCAGTTCAGCAACTGTTTCAATCCCACCATAGGGGTTATATGACCCAGGCAGTCTCCTAATTTTAAAAATTTGCCTATAATTCATGTGATATTCATTTTAATATAAAGATTACAAATATACAATCAGTACTAGAAGATACATTATTAGGTTTTAGACTGGCTCAAGTGACTTTTGTGGCACAATATTTATGGTACTCAGTTAAACATCTGGTATCTAATAGTAGGAAAAAACTACCAGTAAATTGGGGTTACATTTAGAAATAAATACGATGATACTTGATTGAGTTCATACTGACCTTTTAACTGCCTCATTTTGTGTTTCATGGTGTCTAGATCAGCCAAAATTTTGTCCTTTCTTAGCCAGTTCTGTTTTTCTAATTTTTCTACTTTCTGCAAAGCTAGAAAAAATACATGATATTTTATCCTGCATTGTGTTATCAACAGTAATTTATCATGCAAGCCAATAATTTATAAAGAACTTTCTGCTGCAAGAAAGAGATTCAATTAGAAATAAGTAATTAAAAGGTAAGGGTCATTAAAAGAAACCTCATTTGAAAGATGACAGGGCTTAAGGCATTTCTTTATGGAATGGAGAGGGGGGGAAAAAAAGAAGAACCGTGCTGTTTTATTACATAGATTTACCATATGCAATAGCCATATTTCATTTTCCACCTCCACAAACTATTTGGAGGTGATGAAAGCCTTGCTTGGAACCATTCATTTTTTAAACATCCACCTACTGCCTAAAGGGTGCAATTCTTAAAAATGAAAATGTGCAGACAGGTCGTCTTCAGTGTGAATTAAACTCATTTGTTATTTTCTAATGTATACCATTATTCTCAGTCTTATAGACCAAGGATCTCTTTATCAACTAAATTAGACATTTTTCCATGCAGAATACTCCATTCCAGTAAGAAAAAACAGGCGACTGTGCAAATAAAGGAGCATAGCTATCCTTGTGCACATGTTAATTGATGGACCTCCTGTTCTGTGCATAAATGTGATGTTATTATGTTGACATTGTACACATTTAATTCTTTTCTTATGGTGGCATAAAATTTATTTCTCTTTCTTTTATACACTTGCTTGAAAGCAAGCAAAAACAAAAAACTTACCATATGGAGATAGAAATGGTTCACCACAAGATACCCAGATGGCAATGGGATTTCTGAGGATGAGGGTGAGCAAAGACTTATCTACACCATCCAAACTATCAGATGTCACAGACTTTGGAAATAATGTGGTTTTCTCTTTTGTTCTTGGGTTTTCTAGGAAACAAATGACACATTTACCACTGCACAATGGATAAATTTGCCTCCTAAGTTCATTTGTTTATTCAAAAGATTTCCTTTCTTATTAATGACTTGATTTAAATAGGCGATACCTAATCAGATGCAAACACATAAATCTGACCAGAAACTTCATATGCAATCAAATAATTTAAACTACTCTGATTGTAAATATATTTTCAGATTCCTTTTTTACACTTTACCTAGTTGTGACAGAAATCTGAGGTGGCTAACCAAAATAGCTACTCTGAAAAGGAATAAAATAAAAATATTAGAAAACTAAGGAAAGGGGGAAAGCCTTTCTAGGCTAAAGCCAGAGATAAAATGCTTCAGTGTCCTCATCTTTCAAATGAATAATAGTATCTATCTCATTCTGCTGTTAGGAAGATTAAAAGGAAAAATAAAAGAGGAAAGTGCTTAGAATAAATAGTGTTCAGTCTAATTAATTGGACAAGTATCCAAAAAATGCTAGATAATATTTTTATTATTAAATGGATATGAAAATCACAGTGTTTCCATTTGCTAGAGGTAAAGCACAGTTTGGCTTCTGAGCATTCCAGTGGCCCAAGCAAAGAGGAAAACACAATATCAAGGTTCATATGGCCCACACAGAGTCATAAATTCTTCAGAAGATACAACTTTCCTGGTTCCTGAGATCTGAGATAAATTTATTTCAGGGTTTTCCTAAAGGGGTTATTTGTGAGAGAGCAAACAGTGTCCTACAATAGAAATGAGCAATATTCAGAACTTCTAACATGCTGGGCATGTCACTAAGACCTCTGCATACATTATCACATGGAATTCTCAGAATGATACTCTGGGGCAGGTCCATTCCTTTTTTTACAATGTAACTGAGGTTTGGTCACATAGATAAGTAGCAGCAGAGCCAGGATTAGAAACCAGGCCATATACCTCCAGAACCTGTGCCCATAACCACCATCTCCATAATAAACATGATACTGAGTTTTTGACTGATGCCTGTTTTTTTTAAAGTCCCTCAACACAAACTGATGGCATAACATAAGCCACAATTCAGGATCCTCTAGATCCTGATAACCTCTAGAATACAGAGGGGAAGGGATGGCCACACCGTTTAGTAGTCCAGCATGAATAACATTACTTCTGGATTTAATTTAAATACAAAATCAAAAGAAGAGCCTTTGAGATTATAATATGCCAGAACCTAGAGATCAGATATCTATATGCCAAGTAAAGGCCAAACTAAATGCTTTAATGATCATCTAGGCATTAAAAGGTCACATAATTAATTTTAAAAACTCATTAGAAAACAGGACAAATAATATCATTATGAAATAATAGAAAAAAATATATACTGGTCTTTGTCACAAGTTCCTGGCAGAGAGCTTCTAAATTTCTTGTAATTTTCTAAGTGATTCTTTTTGTCTTTGATCCTGGTTCCTGATGCAGAGCTCCTAAATCCTTTGGAATTTCTTGGATGATAGCAGTATCTTGTTTTCTAATGACAGACTCTTGGATGAAGGCTGGTCACCAGAAAGACCAAGCCATGATTAGAACCGTGGAATTTTCCACCCCACTCTCATTCCCGAAAGAGGGAAGAGAGGCTGGAAATGGAATTAGTGGACAATTATGCCTACATGATGAATTCTCCATAAAAACGCCAAAAGTACAAGATTTGGAGACTTTCTGGGTTGGTAAACACATGGAGCTGGTAAGAGAGGAGTGGCAGGCTTAGAGAGAACATGGAAGTTCCGGGCTCCTTCCCACATACCTTATCTTATTCATCTCTTCCACCTGAATGCTTATCTGTATCCTTTATCACATCCTTTCATAATAAACCAGTAGACAGTACGTACACATTTCCTTGAGTTCTGTGAGCTGCTCTAGCAAATTAATCAAACTGAAGGAATATTTAAACATGGGAATTTCCAATTTAAGCCAATTGATCAGAAACACAGGTCTGGATATCTGAAGTGAGAGGTGGTGGGGGTCCAGTCTGTGGGACTAAGCTCTTAACCTGTGGGATCTGATACTATAGGTAGATAGTGCCAGAATTGACTTAAATTATAGGACATCCAGCTGGTGTTGCAGAATTGCTTGGTGTGTGTGGGGGAAACCACACATCAGGTGTCAGAAGTGTGAATGTGATAAGAATGTGAGAATAAAGAGACACACAGGAGGAAAAGTGGGTTTTTCCTACTCAATCCTATATACGATAATGATAGCTACTATTCACTGGATGTTTAGTCAACATCAACCAGGCACTATTCTAAGTGACATACACATTTATATATAAATTCCTATTCATATATACTCTTATGAATACATATTCATACCTATGAGACCAAATGAGTATACATTTACATGACTATCAGTGTAAAATTTGTAAAATGAGGCAACTGAGGTACAAGAGTTTAAACAACTTGCCCAAGATCATTCAGCTAACAAGTGACAGATCTAGAATCTGAATCCTGGTATTCTGACTCCAAAACCCAAGTGCTTAAGCTTTAAATGATGACTCTCAGTATAACAATGGAAAGCTGAGATTACTCTGGTGAATCACTGTGAGCAAGACTCATTTTCATTTAGCAAACTGTTGCTGGGGACATAGTTTGTCCCTGTCCTCAAGTTGTACATAGTTAAATGAGACACACAAAGATGTAAACAGATGATTATAACACAATGTGCTAGGAGCTGCAATACAGGTGCTTTCACTGGAGCTTCTGGGAGTTTAGAGAAGCAGTGGAGATGGGCAGGGGCAGGTTAGGGCAGCTGGCGGGCAACACCTCTTGCACTGATCAAACCCCACTTTCTTAAGTGGTCTCCAGTCGGTTCTGGTTTCAAATTTAATAACAAAGCTGCTCATAAAGTAGCTAAACTGTCAAACATATTTTATAAATTTGAGGCAATTTATTGACTGTTTTGGTGCTGACACCAAATTGATATTCTTTTAAAAAATGTTTCTTGTTATTCTTCAAGGTAAAAGCAATATGAGAACCTCACATGAGAGTAGCTTTCTGTGATTTTATAATTGTAGAAGGGCTGACTGAATCAAAGAACCACATTTAACTTTTTTACGATAAAAATAGGGAGAATCAGCTAAATCCTGATTTGTATAATATAACCAACCTTTCATACTTTTAATAGTTGCTTCTTTTGTCCCAACAGAGGCTGCCTCTTTCTTTGGTTCCTCAGCGTTTCTCTGGATGAAAGATTCATCCAGAGCCCATAAAACCAAGTCACGTAAGGAAAGGACTGTGGTTCCATCTTTGGTATAAACTTTGGATGCTGCTCTGGCAAGACCAAGTTGCTCCGTACATTCTGTAAGAAGCTTAATAACAAAGAATATAAGGAAATGATTCGAGAAGAAAGGGATGGAGCTGGGAATAATTGTGAAGAGCTTCTTATTTTAGAAATTTGAGAAAATCCTTTAATTTGGGGAAATGGAAAGGTGAATAACTACTGATTTGATCTTTGAGTAGAGATAATTTTTTATATTAGATTGTCTGATATAACCTCACAAAATTAGTCTTTACTCAAGCTGTGAAAATCAGCTCCAAAAATTTAACACAGCAGCTGATATATTTAATCATGAACCAGTTAATATATTTTATCATCAGAGTATTTATTTTCTAATAAGTGTTCAACTTAGAGATCCACTTTCAATTTTGTTGCTTTATAAGGTATAAAATAGTAACACTTCACATTGATGAACTGCTTTAAAATGAATGAGGAGTTGACTTTCAAGCCCAAACTGAAACATGTTATTACTTCCATTTTGTGGATAGGAAAACAGGCTGAAATGTTAACATTTTTGCCCAAAACTACAGAATACAGCTGTGGAGCTCAGGGTGAATATTGAAGTTGCTAACTTTTGTGACTTGCTTGGTTTGTTGAACAATATCTTAATAAAAAAGCCACTTGTATTCAACCAAAAAGGTGAGTGAATGAGTAGGTATGTACTTGTGTGTTTGCAAGGAGGTCTCCAGGGTAACTCCATATCATATTTAACATTGCTTGTAAAATATGCTGTTAAAGGCACTGCCGAATATATAGACAAGATAATCACCAAGCAATGAAAGGACAAAGCTGGGTTTGGGCCTTTTGAACTCTCCTTCCTTCCCGTGACTATAAGGAGGAGCCTCTATGACAGTAACCACATATTCCTTCCTAACACAACTCTTGCTTCTCCAATTTGAGAATGAAGTGAAATAAGCTGTCAACAAATTAGTGCTCATTTTTTCCAAATGATAAATGAGGTAGTGTCTCTTGGCAAATTCAAATAACATACAATTTGAAGGTAGAATGGGAAGGAAGGCAAAAAACAAACAAACAAACAAACAAAGGAATTCTGTCTATCACAAGAGTGAAGAAACTCTGGTAGCTTTATCTTCCCCCTGCTTTTGTACATCTTTGCTCTGGACCCAGTCTAAAAACCATATTCTGATTTCTCATTTTTCTGAGTCTGTATCCAGAGAAGTACAATAAAAAAGAATATCTTTAAGAAAACCGAGATCTTGATCTCATCAACTTAAATTAGTGAAACTGGCCAGGGACATTTATCATTCAATCCCATTGCTTTCTTCTTGTCAGAAGAATCACTATTATCATTACCTCTGAGGATGCAAGAAACATTTAAGTGATAGCCACTTACTGTGGGGAATGTTTCAGCAACAATTAACTTTCCATTTCGAAATCCATCTCCATTTTTGTATGCAATTATTTTCACTGCCTTCTGGTGCATAGCTGCTAGACCACCATGAGATACAACTTGTGTGCAGGTCTTCATCCGTAAAGATAATAGACGTTCTTCATAATAACTTAGCGTTTTCTCAGCCTCATAAGAAGATAAATCAGCCTGATTAAAACAAAACAAAACAAAACAAAACAAAACAAAACAAAACAAGACAAAACAAAACAAAACAGAGGTTTACTCAAGCTTTTTCTTTTAGTTTCTGTTACTTTGGTATTTTTCAATCTCTTAATTTAATAAATATCTGCATATACATGTGTGTGGTATCTAAGTTTTGAAATGCTTACTCCATATGCTATAGGTCTTGGATATCACAGTGAGAAGAACATTGTGTCAGAAATCAGTTCTCTTCCCAGCCCTGTCATGGAGTCCTTAGGTGACTTTAGGCCTCTGGTTTGTGTTTCTGGGCTTCTCCTGTTTTCTATTTTGCCTTCTCCTGTGACAGGAGCTGGGGAAGAAGGATGCCAGGGCCAGAGAAAGCCTTGGGTTGAAGTGATGGGATGCTGGCACTACGGATATCCTCTTGATCTTTAACTTGAGGATGATCCCATCCCGTGGTGGCAGGCTGAAAAAGGGGGAGGGGAATGAGTGCAGTCTTAGCCACATGTGTAGGTTCGGCTTTTGGCTTATTGCAGCAAAGACAAGAAGGGCAGAAAGGATTACTCAACACTCCACAAGTCAAGAGAGGTAAGAGGGAGGCTAAGGGAAGTCTCCCTGAGTGGCTCTCAAGCTTCCATATTTACTAAGCATACATTCCGGGAAACATTGTGCAGTGGGCTACGTGGCAATAAGAACTTACAGAAAGCATGCAGAACCCAAGACTACAAAAGAGCAGATGCAGAAAGCAGGGTGGAGAACAAGATAAGATATTCCATAGTAACATGGTCTAAGGAATTCATGAGCACAGGCAGGACCCAACCTTAACTAGATACCCACCCGCTATTTTCTCTGCAAGGCCGAAAAGCAGTGTTCTGCTTTGCGGTGGGTTGCCTATGATCTCCTAACCCAGAACATAGCTATTTGATTTCCCATAACACCATAATGAGGGTGGTAAATATCACACTTCACCTTTCTCTTTCAAACCCTACTCAGGATGCTGCTTTGAGGGAAAAATTCTGTTTGAGATGCTGTAACATTGGGGATTCTTTCCAATCAGCTCACCACCACCCCCTTAACCCCACCATCATTAAAGCAAAGCCAAATGCCTTCAGACTTCCCCAGAGGACTTCTTTTCTCCATTAGAGTTACTGTTGCACTTAATGCTTATTGCAACTCTTCATGTCCCCTCCAGATGGAGGGTGTCCCCTCCACCCTGCACTGTGTATCTGGTTTAGGGGAAAGAGGAAAGATATCTGGAAATGGACCTGGCAAGCCCCAGAGAGCACACCCAAGTTAGAAGCTTCTCTTAGGAATTGCTTCTTTTTATATAGGTGTGTAAGTTCCCCTTAGGACATCTTACTCTAAACTTGAAGGAGGGGACTTTTTAAATGGTGCCATTTTAAATTAAGATCACAGGAAAGTGGCAGAGATTTTTTTTTTCTTCACAAGCTATAAATAGTATTAGACATGGATGCATGAATTCAAGCATCCAACCTGAACAATCATTAACAACATGTCAAATTCCCCCTGAAATGTTCCATACTAGTAAAAAGTTTTCCCTGTGAATGTAGACAAAAAAGCTGCCCTGCTAAGTAAAGATTTGCAGTTACTTCCTCATTTAAAAGCAACACAGAGAGCAGTGGAAGGTGTCAGTAGATGATTAAAGCCGCAGAAGTGCCCAATTAACTTCAAAGAGTGTATCGAACTATTAATAGACAATGTATTTTAAATTACAATGGGGAAAAGGAAATCAATGCAGGTGGAATGGTAAAGGTGCATCAGAGGAAGATGAATTGGATGAGTGGAGATGAACTTGAGTGCAAGGCAGATAATGAATGCGTCAAAGTTTCTAAAGTGATGCCATACATGTATTAGCAGAGCTCAGGTCGTTACACACCTTTGCCACACTGATGACCTTGAAAGGCCCTCGTGAGAAGGGCTTCTGGGTCTTGGAGCCAGAGGCACAGAGGAATGGCAGCCCTGGAAGCGACTGCTTCAGCCCCTTCTCTGCTCTCATGGATCGTCCACACGCTAAGCAGAGCACAATTTTCCTCTTTCCAGTGGGTGAGAGATAATAGTATCCCTAAAAAAAGGAACAGAGATGTTTTTATGTAGGGGCATCTAAATTATTATAGCATTTTTGTAGAATACTTTACAATACGAATAAAGCATTTATATGATCTCCAAATGCTATATTTGAAATCTCAACATGAGTGAATGATTTTGCTCCCCAATAATTATATTAAAAAACATATTTCTAAATTCTATTGACTGAAAAAGACTAGAGGCAATGACAATTCAACTTCAATGAGTATAACTTATGCCAAGAATCAGGGTTTCATGGAGGAATGGCCAGTTCCAGATGTGGGGCAAGAAATATATAAGATAAGCAAGTGATGTCCTGTAGTGCCTGGAAAGAAAAGAAGCCATCCAAGAGTAAAGGAGTCATGTTAAAAAGACACAAGAACCAACATGAAGAAGCCTCCACTGGCCCAACCTAGGACAATTGGGGAACAACAAAAAGAACCCTTTAGATATGTTTAAATATATAAGTCCCATGAGCTCATAATGATGCTAAAGATATAAGTAAATATAACAATTAAAAAACAACAAACACGTAAAAACAAAATTGCAGCTTATTGGAGTCCACTGGAAGTAAACTGTCACCAATTGATAACTCTGACCACTGGCCATTAGAAAGTGTGGCAGATTATTTGCAAACATGGCCACAATAAAACCTCCCCATCCTGGTCTGCATGTCCTTCTGAAATGTGATTTTGCTTCTCTTCCAGTCAAGAAATGTTTCTCTTTTTGTCTTTTCCTTGAATCTGAGCAACTCTGTGTGACTTGCTTTGGTCAACGTATCAGTAAATGTGATGATGCAAGCAGATGCCTAGGAAGTGTTTGCACATTGGAGCTGGTTCTCTTTTGGCTGCCACTGGAACCCTGAGACCACAATATGAACACACTTGAGCTAGCCTACTTAAGAAGCCTTGAGGAGAATGAAGAACCCCAGCTAACTGCCTGCTAACCTCCAGATATGTGAGGGAGACCATCGTTAACCACCCAGTCCCCATAGAACCACCAACCTACTAATGTACCACGAGATGACTACATATTAGGGTCACATTAGTGACTTTGGGCAAGACCAGCAGAGCTGCTCCACTGAGCTCAGCCCAAATTATTGGCCAACAGAGCGAAAAAAAAATCGTTCTTAGTTTAAGCCACTAAGTTTTCAGGTTGTTTATTATACCACAATAGAGAAGTCAGATAGAAAGAATAAACATTTATTCTACCAACACTTACAAACTATATTTTTGGGTAGTCAAATACCTACTTGAAGAGGATGAACCTCGTTGAAATTCTTCCCTACATTAAAAATTTAGCTAATAGGGGCGCCTGGGTGGCTCAGACGGTTAAGCGGCCGGCTGACAGCTCAGGTCATGATCTCACAGTTTGTGAATTCAAGCCCTGTGTAGGGCTCTGTGCTGACAGCTCAGAACCTGGAGCCTGCTTTGGATTCTGTGTCTCCCCCCCTCTCTCTCTGTCCCTTCCCCACTCATATTCTGTCTTTCTCTTTCTTAAAAATAAACATTAAAAAAAAAATAAAATAAAATAAAAAGTTCAGCTAATAAATGTTGGGAAAATGACAGAATTAAACAAAACTAACACCCCTTTTATTCTGAGAGAGAGAGAGAGAGAGAAAGCATGGAGCAACAGAGAGGGGAAGTGGGGAGGGGTGGAATCTTAAGCAGGCTCCACGCTCAGTGTTGAGGTCAATGTGGGGCTTGATGCCATGACCCTGGGATCATGATTTGAGCCAAAATCAAGAGTCAGACGCTCGATTGAGACACCCAGGCGCCCCTAATATTGACCCTTTGGAAACTCCTAATAACCGATTTAAGCAAAGATCACCAAAGAGTGACACTAGATGCAAAGTCATTGGGAGATTTGTTAAATGTGAGATTCAGTTGTGATCATGCCCACTGATACCCATTATCACTAAAAATGGAAAATCCAGAGATTGTACCCTTGCATAAATGGTCAATATGAAATACACAGTAAAGTCCATGACAATTCTTGTCAAAAAATATTGAACATAAATCTAATTACAACTTTAGCGTTAAATTACTTTTACAGGAATCATGACAGAAACAAATATAAAAATGCCACAGAAGTAAACAGTCATATCCAAATAAGAGGCATCCTATAGGAAAATTCTAGATTCTACAACCAAAGGTCATACAAGGACCTTGTTTCAATCCTGACTCAGACCAAGCAACAATAAGAATAATTTTTTTAGGAGAACCTAGGAAATTTGATTAAGAACAGGGTACTTGATAGCCAAAATGTATTATTAATTTTGTTAGGCGTGATAATGGCATAATTAGGTATGAAAATTCTCCAATATTTTAGAGGTGTACTTAAGTTGAAGGTGAAATGGTATCATGTCTGTGGTTTGTAAATATTGAAAAACCTTGGTAACAGTTGAATTAAGATGATAAATATATGAGGATTTATTACACTATTATATTTTTGAATATGTATGAAAATCTCCATAATAAAATTTTAAAGTACTTTTATATAGACTCTCTAATTTGCCTTTGTCCTCACAAGGCTAAAAGTTAAGTACAGCCAGAGTTAATACCATTCTCAATCAACTTACAGATGAGAAAACAAAAGCTGAGAGAGGGAAGTTTTCATCCAAGGATACTTAAGTAGTACATGGCAGAACTGAAATGTAAAACTGACTCCTGACTCCAAGTTCTTGGCTCTTTTTGCCTTTGTCATATTACTTGAAATACTCCCTTTAAGTACGTAGAGTTAACTCAGTTCAAAGCCAAACTTTAAATACTTTTGAAGATGTAATTCTTAAATTCTACTATGGATTTCTCTGTATCTACCTACAACTTCCATTTTTCTACACATTGCTTAAAGGCAGAAAATTAAAACATTCCTGCTTAGATGGAAATAAATGAATATTATGTGTAGAACCATCTCTATAGAAAAGCAAGGATTTCATGAGGAATTGTATGCCAATAATTTTCTTTCTTATACTAAAGAAGCCCATTGGAAGTATCCAGAAAATATATTTTTCATTCATTAAAACATCCATCCCCATCACTGTGGTGCTACAGGTTTGATGATCTCTGAGTTGTTCTATTTTGGCAATGGTACATATACACAATGTAAACTGTTTTTCATTAATTCATTTACACTTAATACGGCTTGGAAACTGCTGATGGAAAAAAAAGTACAATACATTTGGTATGCCTGTAGAACTTAAACAGAGTTTAAAAGTTCAGTAAGTCAGCTACTGGTATTCTGTGCAGAATACCAGGCAATTGATTTGACTAATCCTTTTCTCTATAAAATTTCCTTGATTTATTGAAATGACTAACTTGATCTGTTCATTTGGCCTTATAGACATACGGTCTATTACATGGGGTTAGTCTGATCAATAATGACTGTTACTATATATATAGTAGGTAATGTGATTGTGAATAAATTATTCAGTGTCTTCATCATATTTATTATTTAAATGAGACAACATGTGAAAATCACTAAGACTGATCAGTATGTAACATACAGTAGTGATCAAGCATGTAATAGTTACTTCATATTCATTTTCTTTTTCTAAGCTATCCATTAGAATGAGGTCTAGAAAAGGAGTTCTTACCCTACATCCCAAATGGATTTCAGGGGGGGTCTATAAATTCCCTGAAACTTATATAAAAGGTGGTTGTGTACATATGTGCATTTTTGGGGAAAAGAATATGCATAATTTTCATGAAATGCTCAAAGTCTGTATCTCCAAAAAGATTAAGAACTAACCACCGGCTTAGAGACTTTGTATGAGTAAATTTCTCCCAGGCCCAGGAGAAGTTTTTAATTTGTGAATCCCAGAATTGATATATTATTGCACTCTTCAGATTAATCATATTAACTTCTAATAGATAAGCTATCATTTAACTTTTGGGAAAGGAAAATTATGATCTTTTGGAGCAAATCATTGTTAGAAAATGGGAAGTTGTATTTTGGTTAATGTAAATAAAAGAACATCTTGATTATATGGTTAAAAGAAAGGCAATAGTTTTATAATCATTGAGGCTTAAACTCTAGGACTCCCTTCTTTACTTTTTTTTTATTATAAAATATTTTAATCATACAAAACAGCACAGTATAGTGAACTCCCATGAACCCATACTCAGCTTCCCCAATTACTATCTGGATATTAATAAAAGTTAGCAAAAATAATCTAAATTTTGTCTAGATTCACTAAAATCCAACCAAGTTTTAAAGGTCTGTAGGGAAAATATCCCAAAGTCACAAGATGGCCACTAAATAAACTTAAATAATAATTGGATTGTGTGGACTAGGAAATTGAGGAGTTTACTGGTGATGAAATAAGAGTGCTGTGATTGGTGCTAAAACAAGAAGTTATTGATGAAGCCATTGAAAGTGGAAACTGTTCAAGTCTAAAAATGACCTTAGAAGGCCGTTTGAGTTTCTGCTTAAAGAACTCATTTTGCAAAACAGCCATTTTACACATTGCTTAAAGGGAGAAAATTAAAACATTCCTGCTTAGATGGAAATAAATGAATATTATGTGTAGAACCATCTCTATAGAAAGATAGTTGGAATCATGCTGATATTATCGTCTAAGCTGCACTCTTTTTTAGCAAGAAAGACAGCAAATGGCCTTCAAGAATTATTTTGGAGAAAGCAAGTTGCATGTGTGATTTTAGGAGGAGTTCAAAGTAAAACCCATGTGCCAACTATCTGATGTATGGCACTGGAACTAGCATATTGATGGCCCTGACTTGGTTAAATGGTGTTCTGCCTATTCCGGTTAAGGAAAAGTACGTAAAATAGTTTTTAAAATATTTCTAAACCAAATGGCCAAGTAGAAAATTCTGGTACTTAAAAGTGTTAAACTTTTCTTTAGCAGAACTCCAAGATGTTCACTGAGACCTCAACCCACAGCCACTGTTCCACTATCCCTCCCACCTTTCATGCCACCACCCTTTAAAACTCAACCTCGACTCCACCATCTATCTCTGTAATTACTCTCCCCCTTCCCTTCCCACCAGCTGAACAGTTCTTCCTTTCCTGTCTCTTTTAATAAAAACACGAGTTGCATAATCACTGGAAAATTTCAATCATACACCAATGTATGATAAGCCACCCTCTACCCTTCACCCAGCTTCAACAATTATCAATAACTACCAATCTTGTTCCATCTGCACCCCACCCACTCCTACCTGGATTACTTTGAAGTAAATCTCAGGCATTATATCATTTCATTCTTAAATATTTCAGTATATATTTCTAAAAGATAAAAATTCTTTTATCATAACTATAATATCACATCTAAAACTAACAATGATAGTATCTTAATATAACAAAATATTTAGTCAGTATTCAAATTTCTATAGTCATCTCCTCTTACAAATTTGTTTGAAATAGAATCAAAATCAGGTCAATACATTATAACTGGTTTATATACCTCTTAAATTTCTTTTAACCTCCATGTTCCTGCTATATCTCTTTCTCTCTTTTCTTTTATTGTAATTTATTTGTTGTTTATTTTTTGTCAGTTGGGATTTTGACGACTACATGGTCTTTGTGTCTTTTACCAAGTTCCTCTATTTCCTTTGTTTCTAGTCAATTATTAGAATGAAAGACTTGATTAAATTCCAGTTACATTTTTGTGGGGAGGAACACTTCATAAGTGGTACTAAATACTTCCATCAAGGGGTACGTGTTACCTGTTGTGTCTCTGTAATACTATTAGCTACTGATAATCATTAGTTAGGTCAATTACTTTATCAAAGTTCACAACACAGAGACATTCCAATTTTTTCATACCTTATTCATTTCTTAGCTGGCAATGAATTCCTATGGAGTGAAACTTCTCATCTACTATTTTGTTATCCTAACATATAGTTCATAAAGGAAGGAAACAAATAAATGCTTGATTCTTTATTTCCTAGTTGTCAAAGTAACTAATTGTTCCTAAGCATCATCTAATTGTGATCAATGAATTATTGTTATTCTTATCAGTACAAATATATGGATTTAAACATGTCCGATGTATGTCAATCTGCCACATTCAGTAGACATCTGATG
Source organism: Panthera pardus (assembly GCF_024362965.1). Taxonomy (NCBI): domain Eukaryota; kingdom Metazoa; phylum Chordata; class Mammalia; order Carnivora; family Felidae; genus Panthera; species Panthera pardus. Next base: position 30,254,716 of record NW_026526677.1, on the reverse strand, counting down.
TATGTCAATGCAACACACTGATGCTTAAATTGTTTTGTCTTTGGACTGGGAGCCTTTTCAAGTTGACTTGATTCCTTTGAAGATGACCTTGGTAGTCTCTGACAGCATATTTGCCACCTGGTATGAGTTCACAGACAAAGGAGAAAAGGGTTGCTGGGAGGATAGCATAGTCAAAACCAAAGACAGGCAGAATGGTATGGTAAATTTGGACAAATGTAAATTATTTAGCAGAGCCAGGGAATTTTGGGTGAAGGAGAAGAGGCAGCTATTTAGAGATGTCTGAGAAGCAGAGTAAAGAGGATCTTGGAGAATCCTGCAGTGTGCATTTTGAGATTTCTGCAGGCCAATGTTTATCAATAAGCTTGATATACTGACGCACAAATACCTCAGGTATTTGTAAAGTATGCAGCAATTCCTTACTAATAAAAACCAAATCTGAAGAATCACTTCCTTAGAAAGTAGAGTATAGGTATTCACACTTAGACCTATGCTTGGTATAATGCAATATAGTTAAAGTCACTTACAATCATTCACATTTTAATATGCTTTCTGGAGTGGAGTGACATCTAGTGTGGCAGGCACAGCTGTGGGAGTATGTGTGAGTGTTCTGGTGAACTGATCATGGACCAAAGATGGTGGTAATGATAGGGAGCCATTGAAACAATATAAGCAGTGGGTAATACAAATATTTCTTCATTGTTTCCTAACCAGAATCACAGAGTCTAAATGATTTCATTCACAAATCAGTGTTTAATTTGTCTGAATATAAGGTTTTCTAGGGGAAAAAAAAGTTCTGGCTTTATTAAATTGTCCATTTTCTCCTGTTTTCCTTTTATCCTTAGTAGAAAAGAACCACTTACTGGTTGATCAATGTTTTCCTCTTTAATCACAGAGGATGTACAAATACCAGCATAATTTGCTGCTGTGATTTCCTTATCAAGTGCAGTGCTATGAAAGGCCATGAAAGCTTTGATATTTTCCATGTAATTCCACTTTTGATTGGAAGTCCCATTGTTATAAGGTTTATATTGCTGGGGGAAAAAAAGGATAAAATATGGAGTCAAGCAGACAAGAGAGTTTACTATTTATTTATAGATGTCAAATATTTCATCGCATGAATTCAAAAAGTATAGATAATTATTCAATTCTACTACATAGTAATAATCATATTAATATTCGATAATTATATACACATTTTTTACATTTATAAATATGCATTCTTTGATTTACAAAAATGAAATCACAAAATGCACACAATTTGGTAATTGCATTAGTTTTTTTTTTTTTTTTTAGCTTAAAAATATTCCATGGGGCACCTCAATAGCTCAGTCAGTTAAGTGTCCAACTCTTGATCTCAGTTCGGGTCTTGATCTCAGGGTCATGATTTCAAGCCCTGCATTGGGCTCCACGCTGGGCTTTTTTTTTTTTTCAATTCCATGAACCTTTTCCTAATATTTTTGAAGGATATATATACTATTTAATCTCAGTGATGTTTTATTTTACCAATCCCCAATAGTTAAACATGTAGATTGCTTCTCAGAGTTTCCTTATTATATGCAAAAGAACAATCAACAATCATAGATTTTTATGTAAATACATGATAAATTCTTTAGAACAAACTCAAGTACAAGTGTTGATAAAATAACAAGGTCATTTTAAAATATTATGGTATGTCGTATAAAGTTTTATCATATCCAAATGCTTTCTAGAAAGGTTATTCTGGTTTACACTTACACCAATAGTATAAGAAATGGCCTGTTTTCCTCACATTCTTGCTCAAACATCATCAATTCAATAAATGAAAAATAGTACCTGGTTGCTATTTTATGTTTTACTGGTTATCAAGAAGATATGAGTACAGTCAGTATTATATGTAACAGACACAGCATATTTATTCTAATTATAAAACTTGGCTCAAGCATAAGTAAAGAAATGAGTAGTTTCAGTTTTAGAGAATTTAAGCCAGTAGATTAGTTCCAACTAAACATATCACGACACCTCAAGGAACTTTGTAATGAATAGCACTTACTTTACCAAGGAGAGATTGATAGTAAAGAGGAAAATAAATGGGTCTTAAGAACTGATTTAATAGGTCAGACAATAGAGCGTCCCTCAGAGGCCTGGAAAACAAAGACTGTATTTCAAGGAACAGAGAGTGGGGGGTCTAGTAACATTAGCCTAGTGTGCCTCATTTTTGTTATTTCACATGAACTTTAATATTTTCTCACAAACTGATTGCTTCAAGAAATAAAAACAAAATATCAGCAAAGGAAAAAATCTTGAAAAGTAATACAAATTACCTTAAGATCAAATGCATTTCTTAAAAATGGGAACCTTAGGGGGAAATGTCAATATCTATAATTTTATGAAACTGATCAAGGTGCTAAATTTGCATCTGCATGAGGTTTTAATCTCACTGTGGCCCATGCCAAAGAGGCACGTGACAGGGAAGAATGTAATGTTATACACACTATGTCTCCTAGAATAAAATTTTAGTCCATATTTGTCATCAGCGTAGAAGACTTAATTAAGCTTTGATATTTGTCCAGATTGTTCTATCCCAATTATGGATTCAGGACCTGCAAAACAAGCTGCCTCATTGCTATTAAAAACATGGAATAAAACAAGTGTAATTTAGAGACAGTTATTCTATTCAACAAAAAGATGGTAAATTCTATAGAGGATACAGAAAATAAATTCAGAGAAGGAGTGCTCCTAAATTTTCTTTTGTCTTAACAAGGGAAAATACATGTCCAGTTAGGGAGTGTCTTTGGTTATAAGTAAGGATGACAGATAAACATGAAAAAAGAACTCCATAGCTCTTTACCCAAAACTCAGATGAGCCCAGATTTCTCTGAAGTCTCCAAAAATTGTCTGGCTGCTGTAAGCATTTGCAAAAGCACGTTAAAAGTGTATTTGAAATGAGTCTCTTGGTAGAATTAACATGGATGAGTTCACATCCTTCAGGAAGACCTCTTTGCCCATGCTCTTTCCCTTCAGTTGCCAGGTAAGAGGGGACTTGCATATGTCCCAATCAGTGAGCTTAAAGCACGCGCATCTAACAGCTATTCACTTGACCATACCCACCACTGAGACTGTATGAGTGCTACTGGGATAATTTCACATGCTTGCCCTTGGATTTGATTTAAGTAACTAGCATAGCTCCTGACATGCAGCAAGCCCACAGTCACCATCTGTTGGATTAAACTAAATTAAGAGCTACATGAACATGTTGAATTTGAAATCTAGGCAGACTATTGTAAATATTTTAACAATAGCATTCAAGACAGGTTTCTATGACAGCCATTGTCTTTCTCCACAACAAGGAAGTATAGGGCTTTACTTAACTTTAATTAAATAAAGGGCCATGATTACTACTTAGTCTATAAATGTCTTACCTGAACAATAACTGGATAGCCACAGACTTCATTTCTTGCTTTGGTCATAGACACTGCCAGCACAAGGTCCGGGTTACTCACCAGGTGAAAGGTCCTTGGGAAAACAGGACTAGGCATATCATCAAGTAGCATAACCAGATCAGAGCTGCCCCTGTGCCACTTCCCATTGTGTTGCCTCTTAGCTCCATACATGCTCTCTGATAATGGATATGAATCCTTTAAGCATTTCTCCCCTACAGAAGCACAGTGTGAAGCTTTCTCAGTAGAGAGTGCTGGAGGAACACTGCAGGAGGAAGGGGCTCTCTTGCTCTTCCTGGCTGCTGCATGGGGTCAGCAGTTGGGAGTGAGGATATCTAGTGCTGTTCTGCTCCAACCAGGTGCCAAAAATATGGAGTCCCTTGGAACCTTCACAGGTCTGGCCTAGTAACCATTTGCTTGTGGCCTTCCTGACATGGACATCACATGCTCTAAACCTTCTGCCACACCAGCATCCCATCCCCTTTTCATGCCTGTGTGCCCCCAAACCAGCTGTACCCCCACATATGTTGCTTCCTCCTTGCAGACCAGGTCTGGCCAGGCAAACCAACAGACTTCCGCCATCCAGTTAGCTGCACCCATACTTTTTCTAACGAGTTCTGAATTCCAGTTTTGAGAAAGGGCCCAATTTTAAATTTGTTCTCAACTCCCTCAGCTCCAGAGTACCATACAGAGGATTTTTTAAAATATCTGATAGTTACTCTTTATTATTGTTTAGTAATTCTTTATGTTACATATCCCATTTAAATAACTGTGTGGTTTCTGTCTCCAGATTGTACCCATACTGATTATACACCCTCCTCACCTGTCCTGCTATTTATTATGAGAGGCACTGTGACAGAATGATTAAGAACATGGATTCTGGAGCCACAGTGCCTGAGTTTGAATACAGAATCTACCTCTCAGTAGCTGTATGGTTTTGCTTAACTAGACTGTGCCTCAGTTTCCTCATCTGTAAAACAGGATAATGGCGCATGCCTCAAGGGACTCTTTGGGAATTAAATGAATTAATGCATACATAGAACATTGCCTAGCACACATCACTTAGAATGAACTACTATTATTAATGGTTGTGATTTTTTTTATAGCTTTTCCATGAACTCTCTTTTTCTAAGGGAGCATTCCTCAAAATTCCAAGATATATGTGAATATTTTTAAGTTATCTTATATAGGAGCTTACATAAATCTCTGAAAAAAGGAAGAAAATGATTGGGCTAAAACACTCAAATTCTTTTCCTTGCATCACTTAAAAGCAAAAATAAGCCAAACATTCAAGGATCTTATCTGTACAGAAAAAAACAATTCTTTGTGTCTGTCAACATAGGGACACTACACGTCAGCAGTGGCATTCCTGCTGTGGAAAATAGAACTTGTCCTATAAAATTTAATGATGTGAGAGTGGGGGTCTGGTATAAAAGTAATATATTTCTCCTTTTAAGACTGCAAAAATTCCAGATATCTAATTTAAACTTATGAACATAAAACAATACAGTCCCATTGTAAAGAATTACAAAGTACTGGAAAATACAGGAAAAATTGTAACAGAATTTTAAACATTCCTCTAATCACTATTAATCTTATAATGTATTTCTCCCTCCTATTGTTAATTAATGATGCATCATTTTAAGTCAAAAATGGGTATTTGATTTTATCAAATACCTCTGTAGAGTTCATCAATACTGGACAAGAACTGCACAAGAACTGGTATTCTATATTGTTCACCTGTGTAGCCTCACCGTCTGCACAGTCTGTGTCTTGCATTTTCATGAATGAATGATTGTACATTTCCTGCAATGACCTACTGAGGTGCCAAGTTAGTTACCTAGCTGTCTATGTTTCTGTTGCTTAGAACGGATATAGCAACTTCTCTCATGCTTCAATGCCATGCTCAGCCAGGATAGTGTTGGTTATTCTTTTCATTTCTGAACAGTACAGTCAACTGGCACTTGCCCTTAGCAAGACTGCTTACATTCTGCAGGAAGCTTGAGTTTATACACATGTACCTAAAACCCACTCTGTGCCAAACAGTAGTGTGAGAACTTAGTCTGTGTCCCAGGAATATCCAGCACGACACCACAGCCCCTTCCACTAACCCAAGGAATGAGTGCTTACAAGTCACTTAATCTCTTGAGCCTCAGTTTACCTAGTTTTGAAATCAAGTGATTAAGACTAGAAAATTTTAAATATCTTTTTTAGCTCCAAATTCTATGACACAGGATTTCCCCCTGTATAATTCTAAGTCCAGTTGAGGGGATTTTCATCCCTGAGCAGTATTTCATATTTCCCTTTAGAAGCCATTAACTCAGATTTTGCCAGAGTTGAAAATGGGAGAAAGATGCCAGGTTATCTCAAAAGTTCACTTGGATCATTCTTCTGTGTGGCTGGAAACCAAGTCAATGCATCTGTGGCAATTTCCTACTACATTTCCGTGCCCCCTTGCTCATTTCTTGCACTTCTAGCCTAGACCATGTGCTGTCCCAGAAAGATCTTGTTCTCACAGCCATAATTTCCCTGAAGAGATTTTGCTGATAATTGCTTAAGATATAAGATTTCTAGTTATTTTATATGTTAAATAGAAGGCCAAAATGAAAACATAATCCCAGACCCAAAGGACTGAATGAAAGGACTAATGATAGAAAATTCTCAGCACAGTGATCGCCACTTGGTACCTCCCATTATGTTGGCAGTGCTGGTGGTGCTCCAATGTTTCACAGAGTTTTAGGCAAATTTCTTTCTGTTTTTACTTAAAAGGCCTTCCCCTCCTCACAGGCTTTATCCACAGCACTCAAGATGAAAAGCAAAACCAGTGACAAACACTTAGCAGGACTCAGAACTCACTCCCTTTTCCAATAAGGAAAATATTTCGGAGTTAAAACTCATTATGCTTGACTTTCTCCTGTCTCAAGGTCTCTTCTCTCATTCCCCATTTGTGCCCACCCCAGTTGATCAGTCACACTCAAAGTCCAACTTGGGCTTGAGTAGGACCTCCACTATGATACAGTACGCTGTATGGCTAAATTCCAGAAATGTACAGCTGGGTAGCACTAGCTCGGTCAGGGCAGGGATTTTCATCTCTTTTCTTCTTAGCTAAAGCACCAGCACCTAAAAACACTGCCTTTGCAGCTCCCTTTGCAGCAGAATGAATGAATTCTGGTCCCATAGAGCAAATCAATCACGGGGACAAAAGCCTGCTTCTAAAGCTCCCTGTTGTAAAGTTAGCTTAGCTAGAATGAATGGGGCAAATGAACACACTCACCAGGTCTAGCTACAGGTTGGCTTTTCAGCCTTTTCTAAAACAAGCCCAATAAGCGTCCCTTGCAATGCTTGGCTCACCTCAGACAGTGAACACAGTAAGGCTAACTCCCGTCCTGCCCACGCTGGGCTGCTGCTGCCGCCTGCTGAAGCTTATGCAATCTGCCTCCAAGCAATTCCAAAACCTCTCACATCACATATCTTTTGAGAATCCAGTGAAAATCACAGCTCTTTCCCAGAAAAAAAATATGTATTGCACAGATTTCAAGAGATTGAAGAGGCCCCTGGAGCTCCACCATGTAAGACTAATGGTAGAATTTGAAGCAAACCAATCTAAAATCTAAGGAGTTGTTTTCTTTCTTGTTAAAGAAATGTTCATATATGCACAAAAACAGAGAGAATGATCTAAGAAACCACCACGACTTACCAGTTGTCAACATTCTGCCATTCTTGTTTCATCCATTCCCCCATAACATTTTACATTTTTGCTTTTGCTAGAATATTTTAATGCAAATCTGAGCTATCTCTTAATTTTCTGTATAAATACTACAATATATATCCAAGTGGTCAGGACTTTTCTTTTTTTTTTTTTAAAGGTTTTTAATGTTTTTATTTATAAAATTTCTTTACACTTGACTTAAATCCTGGCAGAGACATCTCCAAACAGTGAAATAAATTTACCCCCAAGGAGCAATGGGGAAAAAAGTGTTATTCTAAAATGGTTTTGTTTTGTTTTTTAACATTTATTTATTTTTGAGAGACAGAACATGAGCAGGGGAGGGGCAGAGAGAGAGGGAGACACAGAATCAGAAGCAGCCTCCAGGGTCTGAGCTGTCAGTGCAGAGCCCAATGCGGGGCTCGAACCCAACGGACCGTGGGATCGAGGACTTTTCTTTTTTTTAACATAGCCATTAAACTATTTTGACACTCAACAAGATTCATAAGACCTCCTTCATATCATCTGGTACCTAGACTTTTAAATTTCTTCTGACTGTCTTAGAAATAACCTTTTGACAGTGGTTGGCTTGAATCTGGATCCAGACATGGGCCAGCCATTGGGTTGGATTGGATCGATATATTTGCTAAGGTAAGGATTCCTTTTCACTGTGTAAGCGGAAACCATATCAGTTCGTTATTTGATGGAAGTAACCAACTGCATGCATGCATGAGATGTGGGGAGGGGCAGAAGACTGAGTTAATAAAAAGTACTGCAAAAAGTTTTAAATGGGGACTCTTTAAAGCTCTTGCTTGATCCTTTCAAATCATAAAAATAAAATTAGATGACATCCCAGTTTTCTCTCAACTTCAACAGTCAGTGAAAACTATGAACCAAGTAGGTCACATTTCCTATTTCTTATCTGAATTGACAGTGGATACGCTGTCTAGAGACTACTGAGCATTTACATTTGATTTCACTCTCTCTTCTTTGAGAAGGATAAAAAATTATTGGCTACATTAAATAAAAAATCCGAAGTCCTCAGATACACGCCCTGCCTGCTCTGTGGGGACCATGCCAGATCTTTTAGGCTTCCGTTGATATATTTTGATATATTGACCCCACAATATAAAGGGTTTACCTGCTGCCTTCCTTGTGCATCCATCGTTGATGACTGTCACCCACTTTTTTCTCCACCAAAACTACCTCCGTGTCTGAACGCAGATCAGGACCTCTTACTCCCAAAACTAACTGAGGAGCAGCATGGCATATAATTTGCTCATCTCTGTATTCAAACTGCTGGTGGCAAAGCTTCTGCAATTTACTCTGCTTTGGAGAAGAGCTGAGATAAAGAAAATCCCATTAGTGGCCGAAAAATGTCCTGTGCACTTGATGTGCTGGAGACCGCAAGTTCCGTTGGCGAGAGACCTGCTGTGAACTGAACTCACTTGTAACGGTGAGGCATTATCATCGGGGCAGCAGCAATGTTATTTGCCTTGCACTGCCAAGCTGATGTAAAAAAGGTAGAATTCTGGGCTTATTCTGTAACAGAAATAAATGTTCATCCAAGAGAATATGAGAAACTCATCAGCATAACAAAAAGAAATTTAGTTGAAGAGATAATTTAATTAAAGGGGAAAAAGAGTAGGAGAAGGAGAGGGGTAAAAGGGAAATAGGGAGAAACAAAGGTGTTCAGATCATGATTGTTTCTAGCCTCTATCTCCAGATAGAATGCCATTGTTCAAGTTTTTCCATCTTCCCTGACAACTCATAGAATATCATAAAAAAGAATGATATACTAATAAGTTAATTCAAAGGAATCTCTTGCTTAAGGATCTTAAGGCAATAAGAAGACTTATTAAACATATGAAATACCACAATGCATTGTCAATCAAATACATTTATAAACATCTATGAAGCCCCTACTCTATGCTAAAGGTCGAAGTGCCAAGACTGTTTAATTTATATAAAATGCTATCAAGTTACGCAAACGTCTAACGATTATGGAATGATACAAAGTACTATAAATTCCTATTATTTCATTGGACATTGACCAGGAAAAAATAAAATGAAAAAGAAGAAACTACATTTTCCTAATTTCTTAAAGACATCAAAGAATCTCATATGCTTATTCTTAAGTTCATTCACACATTCATTCAACAAACACACAGGCTTGGTGCTAAGTTATCAGGAGACACAGGTGGATGAGCTTACTGTTGAATGGAAAAGACACACTAATGAACAAGAAATTACATCACGTGGCACAAAATAAGCTAAAGGGAGAAGGGCCTTCCCACAAATACTTGCAAATACTTAGTCACAGACACAAGAAAGACAAAAACGTGCATGTTGATGTACATGCAGCTAACAGTAAGGCAAACCCACAAGAATCATTTTGCCTCAAAGTGAGCAAATCTAAGGCCAGAGAAATCTCTCACAAGAATCCCTTGCAACTTTTTACCTGTATTTCTTCTGTGGTTCCACATTTTCAAAGAGTTCTTCTTCCATTTTCTTTGTAAGACTGTCATCCTCATCAAAGTCATGAGGAGTTTCCTGCCAGGCATATCTAGGAAGTGTGTGACAAGCTTTCATTCGAAGATGGGCTCTTGCATGTGAATCTCTACCAAGGTTCAGAAGCAAACACAAGAATTCTGATTTTTACTCACAGAGTTTTCTCTGAGGGATAGTCTGATCATATCCTGAAGGATATTGGTAGATCTGTAAATCGCATTTCCATTGTCGTGCCTGACATCGCAAATCCATATCTTACTAACACATAATTTAGACCTTTTAATATGAGCCTACAAATAAAATTCCTCCATTACATAATAAATAGCACTCATCTTTACCATATTTATTTGGGAAAAAGGGGGCCATGTATTATATTTCAAAAATTGCGAGATTAAGGCTACTCGGTAGTTTAAGAAATTTATAATGAATGTGTAATGAGATTCCTTCTGCCAGCTCCATAAGTGGGTCATAATTCTGTCTGGAACAGAACAGCCTAGATTACTGCATTTCATAAAGTTTACTCATTAGACAGTGTTAAGAAATCTTAATTAACTTAACTTTTCCTCTCAAACCTAGAGAGGCTCCAAGAGCATGGGCATGTTCGTGCCAGTTTTTGATAAAGAATAATGTACTAAAACACTTAAATAGTCAGAGCTTGGATAACTGAGTCAGTCAGCCTTCTGGCTTTTTATTAAGACGAAGGTGTGAGCAGGGGCATAGCCACCATCCGGATCCATATATATCAAGTTCTGGGGCACTGTTTAAGGTACATTTGCTTCCATGGGATCACGACACAATATGAGGACTGCTGGGTCCAAGGCGGGTTAAATATATGCACAAAGCAGCAAATATGCATGTATGTAAATAAAGCTAGGGGATGCAGGGAGGCTGTGAGTGCCAAGGCGCTTGTGGTTTTTGATATAGCTGCAAGCGATATCAAATTACCAAAATCTTTGGGGTCAATTCCTGTGTTAGCAGAGCAGACCATACACTTTTCAAATGTAACAAAAGTATTACATGTGGCTATGAAATTGGTGGGTAACAGCTGTCTCATTCAGAGCTGCAGCACATACAGCTTCTCAAGTCAAAAGTCTTACTAACAGTTAAAAAAACAACAGTGCCATCTTGTGTTTAAAAATAAAAAACACAGCTTTCCCACTGACTATTTCTTTGAGGAAAACAAAAAACAGAAATGTCATTCTTAGTTTTAACATATTTATCAAGGTGTAAACAAGATTCCTCCCCCTATCCAGATGTTTAATTTCCTAACTTGGAATTTATCTTTGTATGACCTTTGGCTTCCAGGCAAATGAAGAACAGTCAAGACAATAGACAATTTAGAACAGACCTTTCTAAATATACCTTCCTTTATTAATTCATTTGTCTACTCATTCATTTAATGACTTATATGACTCATACACAACTAATCATTCCATAGTTAGTCAACTCATTCCTTTAACTGATATTTCTTGAACATCTACTATATGATAGGCACAGAATTATAAGTGTTGGGGATACAGTGATGAACAAAACAGGTAAATTCTCAAGATTCATAGAACTTACATTCCAGTGGGCAGAAGAGAGATAATACACAAGTAAATGAATAACTAAATAATACAAGTGCCATAAGTGGAATAAAACAAGATATTGTGATAGAAATTAGCTGGTGGGGAGGGGGGTCTACTTTAGCAAGGTAGTCAGAACAGACTCCTCTGAGAGATGATGTTTGAGTTGAGACCTGGAAAATGAGAAGAAGCCAGCCAGGTGAGGATCTAGGGAGAGAGAGCATTTATGGGCGGAGAAAAGAATAAATGGGAAGGTTCTGAATATGTTTGGTTCATTTGAGGAACAGAAGGACACTGGGTCATAGGTGTGCAGTGAGTGGGAAAGGTACTATGTGAAGAGGCTCTTAAAGTGGGCAGGGACTGCCTATAACAGTAAGGAAATGAGAAAGTTTTCCCTGAGTTCCATGCTAAAAAGGCCCTTTCTTCCACAAAGCAGCAAAGCTGAAGTGAGTACTCCCAGAGTTTTTTCCATTTTGCTTATATTTATTACCAGAAATCTTTACACAGAACCTAGCTATCAAATGGGTTCCTTCCTTGTGCAGGGTAGCTCGGTCGGTTAAGAGTCTGACTTCAGCTCAGGTCATGATCTCAAGGTTCGTGATTTGGGCCCCTTCTTGGGCTCTCTGCTGACAGTACAGAGCCTGGAGCCTGTTTCAGATTCTGTGTCTCCCTTTCTCTCTGCCCCTCTCCTGCTCGTGCTCTCTCTCTCTCTCAAAAATAAATATTGAAAAAAATTTTTTTAAAAAAGGGTTCCTTCTAGATCTGTTTAGCCTCTTGCTTTATGGATGCCCCTCCTTAAATCATCCCACCTCTCGAATATGTAAAACTTCCAAACAAACATATCTAAGGAAGTCTGGGGAAATCTTAAGTGACTGTCTAATGTAAGGTGATTTAGGATTGAGTCATCAGAAGTGGTTCAAAGAACTAGTGAAAGTTAGCCCGGAAAAGAGATAACCCAGTAGGCTGATGACAGAGAACTTTGAATATTTTATTTTATTTTATTTTATTTTATTTTATTTTATTTTATTTTATTTTATTTTATTATTTTATTTTATTTTCAATATATGAAGTTTATTGTCAAATTGGTTTCCATACAACACCCAGTGCTCATCCCAAAAGGTGCCCTCCTCAATACCCATCACCCACCCTCCCCTCCCTCCCACCCCCCATCAACCCTCAGTTTGTTCTCAGTTTTTAAGAGTCTCTTATGCTTTGGCTCTCTCCCACTCTAACCTCTTTTTTTTTTTCCTTCCCCTCCCCCATGGGTTTCTGTTAAGTTTCTCCGGATCCACATAAGAGTGAAAACATCTGGTATCTGTCTTTCTCTGTATGGCTTATTTCATTTAGCATAACACTCTCCAGTTCCATCCATGTTGCTACAAAGGGCCATATTTCATTCTTTCTCATTGCCACGTAGTACTCCATTGTGTATATAAACCACAATTTCTTTATCCGTTCATCAGTTGATGGACATTTAGGCTCTTTCCATAATTTGGCTATTGTTGAGAGTGCTGCTATAAACATTGGGGTACAAGTGCCCTTATGCATCAGTACTCCTGCATCCCTTGGGTAAATTCCTAGCAGTGCTATTGCTGGGTCATAGGGTAGGTTTATTTTTAATTTTCTGAGGAACCTCCACACTGTTTTCCAGAGTGGCTGCACCAATTTGCATTCCCACCAACAGTGCAAGAGGGTTCCCATTTCTCCACATCCTCTCCAGCATCGATAGTCTCCTGATTGGTTCATTTTGGCCACTCTGACTGGCATGAGGTGATATCTGAGTGTGGTTTTGATTTGTATTTCCCTGATGAGGAGCGACGTTGAGCATCTTTTCATGTGCCTGTTGGCCATCTGGATCTCTTCTTTAGAGAAGTGTCTATTCATGTTTTCTGCCCATTTCTTCACTGGGTTATTTGTTTTTCGGGTGTGGAGTTTGGTGAGTTCTTTATAGATTTTGGATACTAGCCAGTAGTTCATTTTTGCTTTTAATTCCCTTGCCTTTGGGGATGTGTCAAGTAAGAAATTGCTACGGCTGAGGTCAGAGAGGTCTTTTCCTGTTTTCTCCTCTAGGGTTTTGATGGTTTCCTGTCTCACATTCAGGTTCTTTATCCATTTTGAGTTTATTTTTGTGAATGGTGTGAGAAAGTGGTCTAGTTTCAATCTTCTGCATGTTGCTGTCCAGTTCTCCCAGCACCATTTGTTAAAGAGACTGTCTTTTTTCCATTGGATATTCTTTTCTGCTTTTTCAAAGATTAGTTGGCCATATGTTTGTGGGTCTAGTTCTGGGGTTTCTATTCTATTCCATTGGTCTATGTGTCTGTTTTTGTGCCAATACCATGCTGTCTTGATGATTACAGCTTTGTAGTAGAGGCTAAAGTCTGGGATTGTGATGCCTCCTGCTTTGGTCTTCTTCTTCAAAATTACTTTGGCTATGCGGGGCCTTTTGTGGTTCCATATGAATTTTTGGATTGCTTGTTCTACTTTCGAGAAGAATGGTGGTGCAATTTTGATTGGGATTGCATTGAACGTGTAGATAGCTTTGGGTAGTATTGACATTTTGACAATATTTATTCTTCCAATCCATGAGCACGGAATGTTTTTCCATTTCTTTATATCTTCTTCAATTTCCTTCATAAGCTTTTTATAGTTTTCAGCATACAGATCTTTTACATCTTCGGTTAGATTTATTCCTAGGTATTTTATGATTCTTGGTGCAATTGTGAATGGGATCAGTTTCTTTATTTGTCTTTCTGTTGCTTCATTATTAGTGTATAAGAATGCAACTGGTCCTGGACTCTTATTTGTTGGGAGATTTTTGATGACTGATTCAATTTCTTCACTGGTTATGAGTCTGTTCAAGCTTTCTATTTCCTCCTGATTGAGTTTTGGAAGTGTGTGGGTGTTTAGGAATTTGTCCATTTCTTCCAGGTTGTCCAGTTTGTTGGCATATAATTTTTCATAGTATTCCCTGATAATTGCTTGTATCTCTGAGGGATTGGTTGTAATAATTCCATTTTCTTGTTTTTTTTTTTAATTTTATTTAACGTTTATTCATTTTTGAGAGACAGAGAGAGACAGAGTATGAACAGGGAAGGGGCAGAGAGAGAGGGAGACACAGAATCTGAAGCAGGGTCCAGGCTCTGAGCTGTCAGCAGAGAGCCCGACGCGGGGCTCGAACTCACAAACCGTGAGATCATGACCTGAGCTGAAGTCTGACGCTCAACCAACTGAGCCACCCAGGCGCCCCAATAATTCCATTTTCATTCATGATTTTATCTATTTGGGTCATCTCCCTTTTCTTTTTGAGAAGCCTGGCTAGAGGTTTATCAATTTTGTTTATTTTTTCAAAAAACCAACTCTTGGTTTCGTTGATCTGCTCTACAGTTTTTTTAGATTCTATATTGTTTATTTCTGCTCTGATCTTTATTATTTCTCTTCTGCTGGATTTAGGCTGTCTTTGCTGTTCTGCTTCTATTTCCTTTAGGTGTGCTGTTAGATTTTGTATTTTGGGATTTTTCTTGTTTCTTGAGATAGGCCTGGATTGCAATGTATTTCCTCTCAGGACTGCCTTCGCTGCATCCCAAAGCGTTTGGATTGTTGTATTTTCATTTTCGTTTGTTTCCATATATTTTTAAATTTATTCTCTAATTGGCTGGTTGACCCATTCATTCTTTAGTAGGGTGTTCTTTAACCTCCATGCTTTTGGAGGTTTTCCAGACTTTTTCCTGTGGTTGATTTCAAGCTTCATAGCATTGTGGTCTGAATGTATGCATGGTATGATTTCAATTCTTGTATATTTATGAAGGGCTGTTTTGTGACCCAGTATATGATCTATCTTGGAGAATGTTCCATGTGCACTCGAGAAGAAAGTATATTCTGTTGCTTTGGGATGCAGAGTTCTAAATATATCTGTCAAGTCCATCTGATCCAATGTATCATTCAGGGCCCTTGTTTCTTTATTGACCGTGTGTCTAGATGATCTATCCATTTCTGTAAGTGGAGTGTTAAAGTCCCCTGCAATTACCACATTCTTATCAATTAGGTTGCTTATGTTTGTAATTGTTTTATATATTTGGGGGCTCCTGTCTTCGGCACATAGGCATTTATAATTGTTAGCTCTTCCTGATGGATAGACCCTGTGATTATTATATAATGCCCTTCTTCATCTCTTGTTACAGCCTTTAATTTAAATTCTAGTTTGTCTGATATAAGTATGGCTACTCCAGCTTTCTTTTGACTTCCAGTGGCATGATAAATAGTTCTACATCACCTCACTATCAATCTGAAGGTGTCCTCAGGTCTAAAATGAGTCTCTTGTAGACAGCAAATAGATGGGTCTTGTTTTTTTTTATCCATTCTGATACCCTATGTCTTTTGGTTGGCTCATTTAGTCCACTTACATTCAGTGTTATTATAGAAAGATATGGGTTTAGAGTCACTGTGATGTCCGTAGGTTTCATGCTTGTAGCGATGTCTCTGGTACTTTGTCTCACAGGATCCCCCTTAGGATCTCTTGTAGGGCTGGTTTCGTGGTGACAAATTCCTTCAGTTTTTGTTTGTTTGGGAAGACCTTTATCTCTCCTTCTGTTCTAAATGACAGACTTGCTGGATAAAGGATTCTCGGCTGCATGTTTTTTCTGTTTATCACATTGAAGATCTCCTGCCCTTCCTTTCTGGCCTGCCAAGTTTCAGTAGAGAGATCAGTCATGAGTCTTATAGGTCTCCCTTTATATGTTAGAGCACGTTTATCTCTAGCTGCTTTCAGAATTTTCTCTTTATCCTTGTATTTTGCCAGTTTCACTATGATATGTCGTGCAGAAGATCAATTCAAGTTAGGTCTGAAGGGAGTTCTCTGTGCCTCTTGGATTTCAATGCCTTTTTCCTTCCCCAGATCCGGGAAGTTCTCAGCTATTATTTCTTCAAGTACACCTTCAGCACCTTTCCCTCTCTCTTCCTCCTCCTCTTCCATGGGCCTCTCGTCTGCGCTTGGCTCCAGAGACTCCGTTCTGCTAGTCTTCTGGCGGTTTTCTGGGTTATTTAGGCAGGTGTAGGTGGAATCTAAGTGATCAGCAGGACGCGCGGTGAGCCCAGCGTCCTCCTACACTGCCATCTTCCCAGTATCCCATATGAATTGTGTTCTTAAGGACTTTTAAGTAGAGAGGAATGGTATGGACAGAGAAAAAAATGAAATCATAGGATGGAGATATTCTAAATTTCAACATTAGAATGGTCTGCCTTACAAACTAGTGATGTCCCTGTTACTATGAGTATTCAAGAAAAGATGTGATCAAAAGAGCCTATCTGGAAGGTGCAAGAGATTCCTGCCTTATGTTCTGAGTGGACTCAATCACTTCTACCTCAAGGACTCCAGGACCTGATGAAATCTATAAGTTAGAACAATGTAGATCTTTGCTCTCAGAAATGTTCTTTCTTTTTTCTTACCTTCTGTGTACTTTTTTCCCATGTGCAGTCTAATAATTCAGAGGCTAGATGATACATTCTTAAGAAATTCTAGCCATTGAGGAATATACCATGTAGGTCAAATCATCTCTCTCTGAAAAAGGCCTTCTGATGCCTTTGTTAGTGTCAGGACATGAGACCAGATGAATCATTCAACAATGAGGGGTTTGTTTCCTAAAATGTCCTTATATTTGAGTTTATATCCTTATAATTGAGGGGTAGAAGCAGTCTTTTAAAATAGTTTGTAGCAATGATATATAAATTAATATTCACTATTATCACAATGGTAATTGAGTAGCCATATATGGCTTTAGAATTTGGAAACTCACTCAATCATTCCTTCATTTATTCAGTAAATGATTAAAGGCAGCTATCCTGGTCTTCACACAGCATGTGTGACAAGAGTTTTTGCCCTCATGGATTTCCCAGACTGGTGGTTGTTGGGGAGGGGCGTGTGGTGGTGGGGACTGATAGGCACATTGCTGTGTGCAGTCATTACCATGATTGTTTTCAATGATGAAGAACCATTCCACAGATGAATACCAGGCAGGTCAAGGCACTTCAGGTGGAGAGAAACAAGTGGCTCAGAGGCGTACAATAGTGCATAAATGGAATGTGCCACGTTCAGCGACAGCTTGTAGTTGCTGAGCTGGGGCTTAGTTAATGTGTCAGGAAGAAACAAGTGTGGAGTGGAGGTGGGCCTGGGGGTGCAAATGAGGGTCAATGACAGGCCTGGATTCAGGTCAGAAGGGCTTGATTAGAGACTAAGTATTTTTTCTATCTGCAGTGCGTAGCCACTGAAGAACTGTATAAAAAGGATTAGGTTTTAGAAAGATTAACTGTCTGTGGGTGGAACTTTGAGGTGAACTGGAAGGAGGAGAAAATGGAGATAGAGACCAATCAGAAAACTACTTCAGTGACCCAGGATGACAACTGTATATTAACATGAATCCAGCTTGAATCTATATTAATTTAATTGTTCCTGGAATCAACGTTTATGTAGACAAAACATGATGAATTCCTCAAATAATTGGCAATTCCAAAATTCTAGTCTTTTAAAAACTGTAATATAATAACAAAATAGCTGAAAGTAGATCCTTGTGATGGCTGAACATGGAAGCTCCAGCTCTATCTTTTGGACAGAAAACTAATTAAATATTTACTAGCTCTTCACCTGACATACATTTCACAAACTCGGTGTGGGTTCCCCGCATGGGCTCTGTGCTGTTATTGAGCTAATGAGCTGAGTTCAAATAGGAAACAGGTAGCTTTTCTGGCCACACTGATTACTTACAGTATTTCACTGGAAGCATTTTCCATTGTTAAAGCATTTTTTTCCATTGGCTTTTCCTTTGGTCCCATAATTTGCTTTTCTTCTCCAAAAATTGCTACAGGTTTATGCACAGCAAGCTTGGCTCCAGACACAATGTCACTTTGCACTTCTAAAACAAGAGCTGAGCAGAAACATGCAAATTGCAAGGACATTAGTTATGATCGCAGAACACCAGGAATTTGAAAACACACGTTAAAATAAAAATGCAGACAATTTTCAACTATTTGGCCTAAGAGAACACATTCTAACTGTAATTAATAGTTGTTCTTTAATAAATTGGATTTCACTTCATTTTTGTAGATTCCTTCCTCTCAAGATATTGTCAGTCAAAAGTACTAAAAATAGAGGTTTATATCCAAAATATACAAAGAACTCATAAAATCCAATACCTGAAAAATCTGATTAAAAAATGGGCAGAGGACCCGAATAGACATTCTTCCAGAGAAGACATACAGATGGCCAACCTACACATGAAAAGATGCTCAGCATCACTAAACATCAGGGAAATGCAAATCAAAACCCCACTGAGATATCAGCTCACATCTGTCAGAATGTCTATTATCAAAAAGACAAAAAAATAACAAATGTTGGCAAAGATGTTGAGAAAAGGCAGCCTTTGTGCACTCTTGGTGGGGATGTACTTTTGGGGCACCCACTACGGAAAACAGTATGGAGGTTCCTCTGTTAAAAACAGAACTACTGTATGGTCTAGCAATTCCACTTCTAGGTATTTATCCAAAGAAAATGAAAACACTAATTTGAAAAGACATATGTACCCCTATGTAGATCGTAGCAGTATTTACAATAGCCAAGATATGGAAACAATCTAAATGTCCATGGGAAGACGAATGGATAAAAAGTGCATGTGCGTACACACACAAAGGAATATTATGCAGCCATAGAAAATGAGCTCTTGCCATTTGCATCAACATGGATGTACCTCCAGAGTATAATGCTACATAAAATAAGGTAGAGAGAGAAAGACATGTGTAGAATCTAAAAAAATAAACAAAGCAAAACTGAAACAGACTCACAGATACAGAGAACAAACTGGTAATTGTCAGAAGGGTAGAAGGGTGGATGAAATAGATAAAGGGGATTAAGAGGTATAATCTTCCAGTTATAAAGAAGACATGGGGATGTAATGTACAGCATAGGGAATATCATCAGTAATATTGTAACAACTTTGTATGGTGACAAATGGTAACTAGATTTATTGCAGTGACCATTTCATAATGTATACAAATATCAAATCACTATATTATATACTTGAAACAAATACAACACCATATATCAATTAACTTTCGATTTAAAAAGTGCCTAAGGAAAAAAAAAGTACTAAAAAAATAGGTCTTTCCAAAAAAATGTTGTTTAGTTATTTAGTTAGTTATTGTAAATTCTAGCCTTTCAAATGGGCATATTATTTACATACATATCTCTAGATCATTCTCTAGGATCCTAAATTCCTCAGTGGAAGTCCCCAAAGCCTTGAAAGCTGCAGGCAAAACTTACTGTACAGTATTCAATATATGTAACAGGGAAATGTTTTAAATTATATTAGTGATTTTTCTCTTTTGTCGTTCTATACATAGAACCGTTGTCCTAGTTCCTGGGGTAGCCTTAAGGGAAGGAGGAGGACCATAAGTTGATAAGAAATGTTACAAAAGGAAAGCAAAAGTACAAAGATAGTGTGACACTCAAGTACAGCATGTTGCCATAAGACAAAGGCCATGTCAATCAGGATGACACTGTCATGATTTAGGTTTTTTCTAAACACTGTTAGCTCCCACTGAGCATATCAAAGCTTTAACATCAAGGTTGACTTGGAGAAAACCTACCATTTCTGGGCCTGAGGGAATTTAAGACAGAAGACAGAGGAAAGCAGAAAAACGCACTGGGTATCATGATTCCCCCTACAGGCTTCACTTCAGGTATCTACGCTACACCAAGGAAACACTGAGGACACTGTTCATTGTTGAGAACACTGTGATGAGTCACCTCTCAAGTTGCCTTCACCACTCCAATCTGAGGTACAGTTGTATCAACCTGGATCTGGTTTCTGAGGGGTGTGGCCATGACCCAAGATGTGCCGACAGTCATGCTGGGAAGGTTTCCAGAAATAGTTGCCAAGGAGGGGTGAAGGGGTCTTGTAATAAAGATTTCAGAGATGACCACTCAGACACAGCCAGGCTTCAGAGGGCCAGAGAGAGCAGAAAGGCTGGGTCAGGCAGGAAGCACCTCCCATCCAAAGCATTGTCGGGGCCAAAGGAATGGAACATGGTCACCCAGCCATGAATATCAGCCAGCAAGACCCAGAAAGCAAGACACCCTGTCCCCCAAGTTCTTCCCTTCTATCTGAGAGAGGAACTGAGGGAGACTCTGGGGAATGGGAAATATGAAAGCTCTCCCTAAAGGGACAATTTAGTGGATGGGCCAAAATTTAAACCTGATCGGACATTTTATGTTTTCCTTAATGGAAAACAAAGAAGACTAAATTCGTTTTACTTTTCTTTTTTTTTTTTAATTTTGTTAACATTTATTAATTTTTGAGAGACCGACAGAGACAGAGTGTGAGTGGGAGAGGGGCAGAGAGGGAGACACAGAATCCGAAGCAGGCTCCAGGCTCTGAGCTGTCAGCACAGAGCCCAATGTGGGGCTCAAACTCACAAACCAGGAGATCATCACCTGAGCCGAAGTCGGACGCTCAACCGACTGAGTCACCCAGGCACCCCTGGAAGACTGAATTTGTTAAAGACGAAATAAATTACACTTTCTTTGCACATCACTGTGTAGTGTGAATGAAAATATGCAATCCTGTTAAATACATACATTAGTTTAAAGAGCTAAACAGCAGGATATAGAGGTGAAATATGACCTATTTAAACAAGCACAGATTTAAAAAAGGCAGAATCAAGTATTTAATTTTGGCAATATCTTTTACGGTAAATAATCCCAATGCTTACCCTCTATCTTATGTATGCTGCAGAAAGTTTGAATTTTAGAAATATCTGATGCTAAGTTCCTCAGGAAGATTTGCTTCTTTTGCTGAGCAACGGACACATCAGGATTGATCCAATGTTCTCCACATGAAACATATACCTAGCAAAGAAATGAGTCTCTGATCCCATGTACAACTCTTCACAGCAGGATTATTTGTAATCGCCCAAATCTGCCCAAAGTACAAACACAATGTCCTATAATCGGCAAATGGTTAAGCAAACTGTGACACCATTGACAAATACTCCGTGATAAAAAGGCAAAACTATCGATAAACCTAACGACTTTGAAAGATCTCAAGGGTTTTATACTAAGGAAAAAAAAAGTACTTCTCCATACTATCTTTGCAACTTCCTGTAACTCTGTAATTTTTCAAAATAAAGTTATATAAATAATTTGTTAAAGGAAGGAAGGAAAGAAGAAAGAAAGGAAAGGAGGGACACAGGGAGGGAGGGAGGGATCAGGGGTTTGTAAACTAGGGCTGAAGCCCAAATCTGGCCTGCTGCCTGTTTTTGTAAATAGAGTTTTATTAGAACACAGTTAGGCCCATTCATGTACATGCTGTGACTGCTTTTGTGCATACAGTGGCAAGGGGTGATGTTTCGATAGAGACCATATGGTCTATAAATATTTATAAACTAACCTTTTACAGAAAAAGTTTGACAATGACTGACTGGTATGGATGAACCTGTCATATGTTAATGTGGTTATTTCTAGATGCTCAGATTACAGATCATACCTGTTCTTCATGTTGCTTCTATGTCTGTCTTAAATGAATTCATATTTCTTTGAAGTAAGAAAAAACAGGGTGATATATGCAGAACATTCAGTTAAGAAGAAAAATGACACTCAGTGCTGCCACTTCCATGGTCCCACACTGGTGATTATACACATTCTCTGCATGACGACCCAGGGACAACTTTCTCGAAGACTTCTTTTTGAACAACAGCCTTCCTTTTCTCCTCTGTACACACTTGATCAGGTAACTGTTGACGTTTCCATCTCTATGTTGGCTGCTCAGTGACAGGTTTGTTTCTAGCAAATATACAGGATCTTATAACAGTCACTCCCAACTTCATCCTACCTCCCTTCACCTCAGTGGCCTCAGAGACTTTTCCTTCCCTTCCCTTTATCTTTTTGTATCATATGGTCTAATGCAATTCACCTAATTCTTTCTGCAATAACACAATGAATAAACACAGCAGCAAAGGAGAGGAAAACCAACAAACTAAAACCTTGGAAGTGAGAGAAGTGGAATTCAAAAGAGATCTATCTACCAGACTCCAAGGACACGGACTTTCCCCTCTGTCATGCTGCTTCTGATATTGGTCACTGGTACTTCAGTTTAAGACTCCCTCAAGGGGTGGCGGAGGGGAAGGGGGTGACACCTGGGTGGCTCAGTCGGTTAAGTGGCTCAAGTCATGATCTCTAGTTTCATTTCGTGAGTTCGAGCCTGGCATTGGACTTCCTGCTGTCAGTGCAGAGCCTGCTTTGGATCCTCTGTCCCCAACTCTCTCTGCCCCTCCCCTCCCCCCACTCTGTCTCTCTCAAAAATAAATAAACATTAAAAAAAAAAAGATTCTCTCAAGAGGTCTTTGCATTCAGAGCCTGAGTTAACTTCTGATAATACGGTGTGAGCTTGGTTCTCTGCTCAAAGAATTTCAGGCATCAGTCAGGCAGGTTTTCTTTTCGAACTGATACCCCAACTTCCATCCCATAACAGTGGGCTGCTAAAGTCCTTCTTCTTAGCCTTCTCCAGCCACCCAAATAGGGCATGTGAAACACTAGATACAATTTTTTTTTTCTGAAAAAGTGAAATTATCACTTAGTAAGAAATCACTAAACAACTACATTTGGAAGGTCTCAAAAAGAGGAGAGGATCTCCTTCAGAGTAGAAGACAGAAATTACAAGTGGTTAATAATCTGGTCTTCTCCCCGCCTCCACCTTCATTTATAAAATGGGTGGTGAGGGCATCCACCTCACAGGGCTGTGATGGGCATTAAATGAGCTCATTTTCAGAAAGCCCTGAGGATAATGCCTAATGGTAAGCTCTCAACAGCTAGTGATCAGTGTTACTTTGTGAGGGTTGCTGGGTGAGGACAATTCTGAGAGAAAATAAGGGGGGAAGTGGTACATGTCTGAAGTCTTACATTTTGAAACATTTGTCTTTTAGTTGTATGGGTAGAGTAACATTTCCAGTTTCACATTCATGTCCTTACCAATTCGTCCCTTCGGAGGTCTTTTAGGGCAAAGATTTCCTTTCCCTTTTCATTGAACAATCTCCGAGCTGCAGAGGGTAAATTTAAAATTTCAGTGCACCTGTAGTAAGAGACACAAAAAATCATCTTGTATACAGAAGGCTTCCAGCAAAGAAGAGAGAAAATATGAGAAATCAAGTCTTTAACAACTACTCGTGCTGCAGACCTGTGAGACAGTCAAGAGGTAGGCCCTGCAGCCCATCAGGCTCTTGGAGTCTCATTCTCCTTATACAAGCTGGGGGACTTAGGCAAGTTATTTAACCTCTCTAAGCCTACATTTCTTATCTTCCAGGGTTTTAGTGAAGATTAAGGGTTGATTTTGAGAAGTGCTTAGCACACTGCTGGGCACGATCAACAAATAAGCAGGCATATTATTCCTGATTCTCCATTCTTCAATATGCCCCATACTTTCTATCTGTGTCTTTGTTTTTCTCATGCTCTTCCTTCTACCTAAAACACTTTCCTTGCTTTCTCTACTGAAGTTATATTCTTTCCCCAGAGTCATATCCATCACCAAGCAGTTCCTCATCTCCCTCCATTAGAAGTGATCTCTATAGCCCTTTAACGCCCTTTCAAAGAGGGACTTTTAGCCTGGTTAAACATTAAAACAGTGATTTCTACCTCCTAGGCCCCAAACAAGCATTTGACCTGCCCTATGACTGTCAAAATGAATGCATGTTTTCCCATTTCCTGAGGAGCTCCCTATCTAGTCAGGGGAGAGACAGGTCAGCAACTGAAGTATAATACAAAGGGCTGGGTGCTGTCACAGGCACCTGGCCAGGGTGCTGTGAGAACCCAGGAAAAACAACACAATGAATTCCTCCAGGGAACCTGTATCTAAGGAAGTGACCTTTGGGTTGGTCTTTGACAGGTGAATAGGAGTTTGTCAAGAAGGGTTAGGACTTTGAGAAGTTTCGTATGACTGGACTTGAGTATATAGACAGGAGCAGGAGCCAGATGAAGCTGGAAAAGAAGACAGGAACACACAGAAAGCACTTAAGATACCAGACTAATTAATTTGTACTCTATCCCATGAACAGCAGGAAGTCATTCAGATAGGAGAAAAGAAATGTGGTGTTATCAGATCTGCTCTTTGGAAAGTTAACTGTCAGAAAGGTGGAAGATGGACTGAAGGCACGAGAGGCTGGAAATTACCCAGCCAGTTCAGAATAGCTGTAAGGAGGCGGAATTGTGGGAAGAGGAGGGAGAGTTTAAGGAATATGATGGGGCTATTGAGAAAACTGTTGAGGTGATCCTGCCTTTGCAACAATTAAGTATAAAAGATTCTTGCTACATATATTTTATATTAGAATGCACTATCTATAGTAAGTGAATTAGAAGTGACTTTGTGCTCATCAGGAAGGCTGAGCTGTATGAAGAATATTTCTCAATTTTATATCCTCAGATGGGATAAAGCAATTGAGCAGATAATTAGGCACTCCATTTCTCTGAGAGGTCTTGGAAGGAAATACACCTCGTGTCACAGCTCCGGAAGCTGATGGACTGGCTTGGCCACATTTCTCATCCACAGGAGTTGCTGGGGAGGGAGTGGGAGAGGACTGTAGGAAGATTGAGCCCCCAGCCACAAGATGTGTCTGATTCTTTCTTTGCTGCCCAAAGACTCGACCCGATTTCTTTTACTTTCCCTAAATGGATATCTTTGTGGGTCCAGGCAGTTATAGCATAACCTAAGAAGAGTTACCATTATCGTATCTGATCCCACTCACATTTTCCTGGAGAACATTTGGACTATGGTAATATCCTGTTTTAGGACAATGAGTGGGAGAATAGAAGGGATGGGTGGTTGGTAAATCTCCCTTCCTTTTTTGAAACCCTGGTTTTAATAGTGCTGAATTTAATTGGCCCATGTAGGTGGGTTAGAGAGGACTGGGATAAGCTGTTTCCTCTGTATTTAATTCCTCTAAGTCACATGCCAGCCTACATAAATGGAGAGAGAAGAAAAGAATTGGCTGTTAAGTGCCTAATAAGGAGTGTGGACTCTGGAGTCACATCGCCTGGGTTCAAATCCCAGCCCTCCTATAGTGGCTATGTTAACTTCAAAGAAGTCACTTAATTTCTCTGAGCCTCATTTGCCCCATCAGTAAAAGACAGATATGGCAGTACTCATCTCACAGTGATGTTTTACAGATTAAATGTGTGGATATCGGTAAAGCACTTGGCACATAAAATGTCAGCAACACATTATTCAAATGGATCAAGGACTGCAAGCATTTCATGTCTACTCTCACCTAATTCTTACACCATTTCTGAGAGGCCCATTTCACTGATGAGGAAACTGAGCCTGAAGGTGAACTGCCTTGCCCAAGGTTGCATAGCTAGCAAGGAGGAGAGCTGAAATTCCGACCTACATCTGAGTCGTTCACAACATTGTACGGCCTCCTGAGAGGCCATCATCATAGAATAATGCCACACTAGATCTAAAGAATGGGGAGACTGAGGCTGGATGCTCGCAAGTGGCCCAGGGTTTCTCTGTCATGTGGAGGCAAAGGTCCTAGAACCGAGGTCCTCTGACTTACACACCAGGAGTTAGGACTGGCAACCACATGGCCTATTCAGATTTACAGGGAGTCCAGAAAAGCAGAGTCTTATCTCTGTGCTTTCTCAGGACTGAGTCGAGAGAGGAGCAGTAAGTGGAGCTGGCTCCATGAGGGCTGTATTTCACTACAACACAGGATGCCCTGGGAGAGGAGGGCAGGGGTGGGAGGGAGCAACTGTGTCTCCAGGGTCTGCAGATGGCTACAGATCTGCAATAGTGGAGACTTCCTCCAATAGCTCGCCTGGACGCCCATCCCAGGAGCCCCACCACACCCTTCCGGTTATTTCAAAACAGTAACAAAACCCACAGAAGCTATGGATACATGCTTTCTTCTTTTCTTTATCTTCTTGCTTCTTATCTCCATATTTTTGTATCTTTCTCTTTTTCTCTCCTCTCCATGTGGCCTTCCACCGAAGAGCTGCCCCTCCCAGGTTCTTTCCCCTTCCTGGTCATGTATAAAATGATCCCTTGATCATTTCCACTTCTGCACAATTAAATGCTGCCCCGTGTGGGTTTTTTTGACTGTTTCACTAAGCAAACTGTCTTCCCAACAAGTTAGGAGTTTTCTGAGAGCAAGGAATGTCTTTCCCTTCCCTTTTTTTAATTTCCACCAGAATATCTAATGGCGGTTGATGTACATGACATGAACATAACAGATACTGAAAAGAATCAAATTCTTTAATGCTTTCCTTTTAGCTCTTCAATCAATCCTGTTTAACAAGGAGGAAAATGGGACTCCGAGAAGGGGAGTGCTTTGCTGAAGTTTTCCAGTTAGTTACTGGCAAACCTGGGGTTAAAATCAATCCCCTTGACTCTCAACCCAGTAGTCTTTTCAGTACTCCATGTTACCTGCAACTTTAAGTATCAACAAAAACAATCTATGTTAGTAGATTTAGTAGATTGTCATACTACCAGATCTGCCTTTGAGATGGAAGAACTTAGAGATGGAAGAACTACCACCAACAAGAAGTGATCATCAAAACTATCTGTAGTGAATTATTAAAGAAAAAAACAGCATAATCTTCCTTGCATTCTGTAAGACCTCCCCCTCATATTCAACAAGACATATTTTGGGGGCGCCTGGTGGCTCAGTCAGTTAAGCGTCCAACTCTTGATTTTGGCTCAGGTTGTGATCTCACAGTTCATGAGTTTAGCCCCACACTCGGCACTGTCAGTGCAGAACCTGCTTGGGATTCTCGATTCTCTCTCTCCCTCTCTCTCTGCCTATCCCCGGTGCACACGTGTGCTCTCTCTCTCAAAATAAATAGATAAATAAACTAAAAAAAAAAAAAGACATATTTTTAAAAATGTTTATACCTGGTGTTCTGCCTTTAAACAGTTATCGAATTCTATGGAGTAACTCTTGTTTTGGTAGGAAAGTATTCATCAAAAGAAAAGTTACAATGCATTTCACAAATACGATATGGATTGATGACAATTAAAAGCTGTTTTAAAGTAGATAATGACTAACCTCAATTCAAACAAATAGAAACCAAACAAAAGTGCTGTACAACTGTGATTTTTTTTTTAAGTGGGACTAATCTATATTTACAGAATTGGTAGTTGAGAAGCTAGGGAAGGAAATTGCCAGACCTTGAAATTTGGAGCAAAAATTTATTAACTAACACTAGTATCATAAACTCACATAGTTTATATATCTCACAGATTAAAAACTCCAGAATCATTATGTTAACAAGAGCTTTCTTATACAGATAACATATGTATTTTGTGTTATGTGTTTTACGTAACTATTCAGGCATTGGAATGGAAAATACCTTTGCATTTAGGATAGTAAGTATTTACCTCTCCAAAAGTTGGTGAAATTCAGTCTGGATTGTTTCTGTTACAGGATATTTAGTATTGTAGTTTTTCACATTCTTTTTCCTTTCAGTGTCAACATTTCTGAAACAAATGATCCAAGATTTGACTGATATGTCAGTATACATTGTCAATTACATTTCATCTTTAAATATGTGAAAACATCATTAGGTTTTAATTTATCATAATTCGTCCTAAAATCATATGCCTTCTTAAAAAATGGGATTTCAAAAACTATTGCAAGTAAAGGGCCACCTGGGTGGCTCAGTCAGTAAGCATCCAACTCTTGATCTTGGCTCAGGTCATAATGTCACAGTTGGTGAGATTGAGCCCTGCATCAAGCTAGGCACTGTCAGTGAGGAGCTTGCTTGGGATTCTCTCTCTCCCTCTCTCTCTCTCTGTCCCTCCCCCACCTCACACTTGCTCTTTCTCTCTCTCAGAATTAATAAACTTAAAAAAATCTATTGCAATTAAGGATTAAGCTTCATAAAAATTTATACTATGAGCAATTTATGTAAGAAAATGAATTTTCAGTATTTTAATCCTCTTCTAATAATGCTGAACATTCTGAGATGTGAATTTATCAATTTTAAATAAAATGTACAGAGCATATTCATTTGACTATGATGTTTTATTTCTATATTGTTCATACTCATATATTTATTCATATATTATTTATGTTATCAATCCAAACCTAAAAATTTTTAAACTGGAAAGCGAATAATAATGATCATAGAAAAAAAATGCTTAATTGTTAATATATAACTATTCAAATTTTTTTTTTTTAATTTTTTTTTTCAACGTTTATTTATTTATTTTTGGGACAGAGAGAGACAGAGCATGAACGGGGGAGGGGCAGAGAGAGAGGGAGACACAGAATCGGAAACAGGCTCCAGGCTCCGAGCCATCAGCCCAGAGCCTGACGCGGGGCTCGAACTCACGGACCGCGAGATCGTGACCTGGCTGAAGTCAGACGCCCAACCGACTGCGCCACCCAGGCGCCCCAACTATTCAAATTTTTAAGTTAGAAAACTATCTGGTATAGTTTTAGAATCTCTATATAATATTAAATGAAAGAAATATGGTCAAATATAGTTATTCATTCATTCACAAAAAAATGGTAATCAAATATAATTAATAATAAATAAAAAGATAGATGACTGAATGAATAAATGAATGAATTCAATAAGCACTAATTTAGGGCCTATTGTGGGCCTTGTATCATGTGGTGAATAAAATGGCTTAATATTTGATTGACAAGAACATGCTGTCCCATGACCCGACCATAGCAGAAAGCACATATATGGATGAAGAACACATTGTTCCTGTTCTCTGTCTCATAGGTAGAAACATAAGCAGATAACCACAACACAGAGTGGTAGGAGCTATGTTGGGGAGAAGCCCACGGTGATCAAAGCAATGGAGAATGTAGAGAAACAAGCTACAACTAATTAAGGGGTGGGAAGGGAAGTGTCAAGTTTAGGGTCAACGTCTAGAAATGAAATCCAAACTCATTCCCAGAAGACCTTTATAATTTTAAAGCAGATGGAAGGTGTTAGGGAGTGGCAGGGATTTAAGAGTGGGAATTGGAGAGAGTGTTGATAACAGACAGAGCTAGAAAAATAATACACAGGAACAAATCATAAAGACCCTTAAACACTGTATGAAGGTGCTTGAATGAGTCCAGGGATCATAACTTACTAACAATTTACTCATTAAAATTATCTAAAAATATAAAGTTTATAGGGGTGCCTGGGTGGCTCAGTCGGTTGAGCGACTGACTTTGGCTCAGGTCACGATCTTGCAGTTTGTGAGTTCGAGCCCCACGTCGGGCTCTGTGCTGACAGCTTGGAGCCTGGAGCCTGCTTCCGATTCTGTGTCTCCTTCTCTCTCTGCCCCTCCCCCACTTGTGCTCTGTCTCTCTCTACCAAAAATACATAAAATATAAAAAAAATTAAAAATATAAAGTTTATTACATAGCTTCACATTGAGCCTTTCTTCTTACAATTCCTTAAAAAAACACTATAAAATTTTCCTTGTTTAACTTACTATTCTGAGAGATGAAATTCACCTTGAAATCATAATGGTTTTAATTTATGTGAGTTTGACAGCCACTATTCAAGATGAATTGACAAGATCTTGTTACTCATCAAGAATAATGACGGACTCAGTAATAAACAAATGATATTTGACCTTCCTTTGGCTTTGTAAATGAAGGAACTAGCAACAACAAATTCCTCTCAAAACTGTCTAGAATGATTTATTAAGTAACTAAAGGACAGCACGCTACTAGGATAGGATTTGGTTAAAAGGAATCTGTATTCATCGTGCTAGCTTGATTTTGTGTGTAGACACTAAACAGCCCAACTATCTTTCCTTTCAAGTGAATGCAAGTAATGAACCCCTATAGGTCACTAGCATTTATTTCTTCTGAAGGAAAAAATACTTAGCTTGGATGTATTAAAAGTAGCACAGCAGGACTTCTACTTTGCACAACTCTGGGTTGCCATTTATATAGAATACAATGTGAAAAGCGCCCTCTGGAGCTGGGCAATGCATCTGCCCCTTAAGGTTAGCCCAAACTCTTTCCATTTGAACCTTTTGTTAACCAGTACTTACATACAGCTCTGAGGGCAAACAAGGCTATTGAGGATCCTGTAGAAAACTTTCTGAGTCGACCAAGAAAAATTAATGTGTGTTTAGCAGAGTGTTAGTGTCAAGTGTATGCCAGTGTATTTTAATTATTTGGGAATAATTAATTTATGCAGTGAACAGAGTGAATACTTGATTAATTAGGGCATGCTGTTCCATGAATATAACAGAGGGTTTCATATACTTTCACTGGAATAGCCCACATTAACAAATCTCTCAAATTATGTTTGGATTACCTGATTGAACTACTCATTTTAAAACATTAATGTGAAAAGATAAAATCTGTATATAGTCTTGAGCCACACTGAAGGATATAGTGTAGAAAGATAAATGCAAGAAGGGACAAAAATTATTTGTTAACTTTGGATGTTTAAAAAAAAGTCATATACTACTTTAAGGGCATTACCCTCACATTTTACATCTAGCTGAATGAGCTAATTATGAAGTGTATGCGTCAAAGATTTCAATTTCAGGCTTGACTTTACTTTGAAGATTAATTTTTTACTTTATCATCTTTACAGGCAGTTCAGTGGACAGCCGAACTGAATGTTACTCATTGTTCAGCGGTGTATGAAGTATATTTAATCAATGTGAAGGAAGTAATATTAAATGATTATCAGCAGCCTCAAATATTCTAAACATCTCAAAAGAAAGGTCAAGAGGTAAAATCACTGCTAATAATATGAGAAACAATGTATTTAACTCATTCTTTACATCGCAGCTTTGCACTGGTCTGAGATTTCTTTTGTCATAAAACATAATGAAAATACAGCAGGTGATTTTTCTCCAATGTTGAAGAAATATTGGCTGTATGAGATTTTATTCCAATCTTTTAACATAAGCTAAATTGCAGATCAATGTTTTTCTAGGATGATAAGCTTTTAAAATGGTATTCTAAGGCAGAGATATAAATTATATGAAGCTATATTTTGAGAACTGTATTTGTATGTTAAATATGCCAGAAATCTTAATGTAAATAATAATGTACAATAATTTAAAAAGGAATTACACAATTCTGTTTAAGAAGCCATTTATGAACTCAGTTATTTTGAGATACATTAATAAAACAAAAGTGCTAATTCAAAATGGACATTGATTCTACAACTTTTTTTGATCAGGATTACTCATTTCTGATTCTTTTCTCCTGTGCTTAGCCTAAATCAGTAGGGTTAAATTCCCAACAAATTTTAACTAATTCTTAGTCTCTATTTTCATCTCCAAATATCAACATGAGAACCCTTTTTAAAAATAAACATGGGGCGCCTGTATGGCTCAGTTGGTTGAGCATCTGACTTCAGCTCAAGTCATGATCTCACAGTTCATGAGTTCAAGCCCCTCATGGGCTCTTTGTTGTCCAGGGCAGGGCCAGCCTCAGATCCTCTGTTCCCTTCTCTCTCTGCCCCTCCCCCACTCATTCTCTCTTTCTTTCTCTCTCTCTCACACACAAAAATAAATATTTTTAAAAACTGCTTTAAAAATTAATGTCTGTAAAAGTTA
The DNA here is from genome assembly GCF_024362965.1 of Panthera pardus. NCBI lineage: Eukaryota > Metazoa > Chordata > Mammalia > Carnivora > Felidae > Panthera > Panthera pardus. The sequence goes on along the minus strand of NW_026526677.1, from coordinate 30,222,945 downwards.
AATCTTTATTTATAAATGTATACGAAATAATAAAAAGATACGACCCAGATTGCTTTTTATAAATAAACAAACAAGCAAACACAGAATTCTCTCAGAAAAGCATACACAATGAAGACAAAAATTTGTAGAAATTAGAAACAAGAAGTATGAATAAGTTGTTCTTACAGAATTTTCCGTCCAGGTGAGACATCTGGACTGGTTAGAACAATGGCTCTGTTTTTATTCTTGTCTCCATTCCGCAAAACTCTCAGCCTCACAGGGACAGGTGGCCCTGGGGTCTTACAGATGGATTTCTTCATGGGAGGACTGTTTGGAATCAGCAATCCTTCTATTGGCCAATCAAACTCCTTCAGAAAAAAATGACAAAGAATGTGATAATAAGAAGAGTCATTTCTAGATATAAAAAAAATTTAAACACACAACTTATACCTTTAATTTTTTTGTTCATTCATCAGAAAATGTATTGGCCACCTAAGATGTTTCAGACAATTCCAAGTGATGTTTTACTTAATTAAAGAGGAAAAAATTTTAAGATGAGCCGTTTAAAAATGTGTGTACAACCTGTGTTGTGTTACAGCATAGAAGACTTAGTTCTTCTCGGAGAAACATCATTCTCAAAAGATAAAACTGAATTAACTGGATGCTTTTTGCTTGTGTGTGAAGTATCTTTAATCGATGTGAAGAATGTGCGAAAAGTGGTTTTACAATAGTCTGAGATAGTATCATCTTAAGCTAGATCTATTTGGCAAAAAGAACATATTTGAGGAGCTCTCCAAAAACCAGAATGAGAGGACAAAAGAACTTGGACAAATTTCAGATGTTTCAGTTGCCAAACTCACTTACTTTGTATCATTCATTCATTTATTTATTAATTCATGCATTTTCTAAATATTGATTGATGGTTTACTATATTCCAGGCACAGTAGTAGGCACTGGAAATAAAACTGCACAAGACAGAATACTCTTCCTCAAGGAATTTCCAGCATGGCCTCAAAAACTTACCTAGAAATAAACTGGCAATTACAATAGTGTGTGTACAACCGCAACAGAGAACTGGGTGTGATGGGACCACACAGGAGGAGAACCTACCTTAAAAATGCAGTGTAGCAGATCTGAAGTTACAGTTGGAGTTAGTGCAGTAAAGGATGGGTAAAAAGGGCATAGTGTAGGTAAGAGACTTAAGGATTAACAGAACATGCTATTTGGGTGGTAAAAAGAGGCAAGGATTGCTCCCAGGTTTGTAGTTTGAGCAACTGGGTGGATGGTATGGCTAGTCACAAAAACAAACTTTTGTGGAAGAAGAGTAAATAGGGGGACAGATGATCAGAGATGATGTTGTTAGGCAAGGTCTAAATTCTTTCGTTTTTTTCCCTATCTGCATAAATAATTGTCCTGGCAGCAATTAATCCCCCATTAATCTGCAATGACCATCCTGTAAAATACCTCAATTCCATTTAAGTGTGCATCTGTTTCTATGTGTTCTATTCTCTTCAATTGTTGATTTCCCTATCCTTATACAGGACTCTACTGCCTTGATTACAACAGCTTTGTATTTGATAAGTTTTGATATTTGACAGGGCAACTACCCTCACCTTGTTATTATTCTTTGGAAACTGGCTTCTGTTGGCCCTTTAATATTTCATATGTATTTATGAACCAGCTTGCTTAGTTTTCTAAAAGTCTGTGTGGGATATTAATGCTCTGCATAACTTCCTATCAGTCCCATTTTGGTAAGATTTTTTTTGTGAATGTCCATTGAGTCATATAAAAATCTTTTTATCTGCATTTGTTGAGATGTGTTTGTATGATTATTTATCCTTTCATCGGCTCTGTGTTAATTACATTAATTAATTTAAAAAATTTTTCTTTAATATTTAATTTTTGAGAGAGAAAGAGAGCATGAGTGGGGGAAGGGAAGAGAGAGACACAGAATCCGAAGCAGGCCCCACGCTCACATGCTGTCAGCACAGAGCCCGACGCAGGGCTTGAACTCACAAACTGGGAGATCATGACCTGAACTGAAGTCAGCGGCTTAACTGACTGAGCCACCGAGCCATCCCTAATTTTTTGAAATTTTAAACTAATATTGCATTCGTGGATCAATCTAAATTGGTCACAGTGTCTTATCTTTTTTACAGATTGCTAAATTCAATTTGCTAGTATTTACGTTAGGATTTTTGCATGTATGTTCATAAATGAAATTAATGTGTAGATTTCTTATACTAACTTTGTCGAGTTTTGGTATTAAGTTTGTCCCAACCTCATGAAATGAGTTAGACAGTGTCGCTTCTTTTTTATCTGCCAACAAATCTATTTGGTATTGGTGTTCTCTTGGTGGGGAGATTTTAACTATTGATTCTATTTCTTCCACAATTGTTGGATTATTCAGGCTTTTTGCTTCTTCTTGACTCCACTCTAAGTTACTTCTGTGCAGGACGTTGACCATTCTGTTTATCTAAGTTATAATATTTATTAGCATAAAGTTACTTATACTATCCTCTTATTATCTCCTTAATCTCTCAGTATCTGTATTTACATCTTTCCTTTATTTCTAATATTATGTACCTTTACTATTTTTTCTTAATCAGTTTGGCCAGGTATATCAAAGCAACAAATTTTTGACTTTGTTGATTTGTTTTGTAGGTATCGTATCAATTTCTGCTCTTATAACTTTCTATGCCTTTCCTTCTAATTCTTTGAGTTTGTTTTGCTATTATATTCCTGACTTTTCAAATTGGAAGCTTATCTCATTAATTTTTAGCCTCTCTTCTTTTTCAGTTTAAGTATTTAAGGTTGTACATTTCCTTCAAGTACACTTCGGCTACATCTCACACATTTTGTTTTGGTTCTTAAATACAGTATTTCTTTTTTAATTTTTCATCATGATTTCTTCTTTATCCCACGAGTTAATTAAAATGTCTATCTAAATTTCCCAATATTGGGCCTTTTCTAATTATTTATTTATTTATTTTTAACTTAATCCGTCAGCAAAACCTGCTTCTACTTTCAAATATATCTAGGACTGTTCTACTCTTAAACACCTCCACTCCCACAGTGCTGGTCCACTAGTTTCTCTTACCTACAAATTGCAAAACTCTTCTGCTTATTCTTGCTTCCATCTTATCCCCCTTTTGTTCCATTATTATAATGATCCTGTTATACTTAAGTCAGAGCACATCACTCCTCTAACTCCTCTGTTCCACACCCTCCCATCTCAGTAAGAGTCAAAGATTTTCAAATGGCTTACGAGGCTCTGCATGATCTCTACCCCATCTGACCTTATCTCCCACTGCTCTCCCGCTCACAAATACTGCTGCCATATTTACCTCATTGTTCCTGAAAGACACCATTGCAGGCTCTTTGCATTTCTTGGCATGTTCTTGCCCTAGGGAGCTGTTTGTTCTTCAGGTCTTTACTCAAGTATCACCTCAATAAAAGCTTCTCAAGGCAATCAGAAATTTCCAAACCCTGTCCTGCCTCACCTCCCCCCCCCCCCCCCGCCCCACCAACATTCTCTATCCCCTATTCTTGCTTCTATTTTCTTCTTAGTTCTTATCACTAACATTCAGAAGAGCATCTCGTGAAGTGGCTAAGAGCTTGGGCTCTGGAGTCAGACTTCCTGAATTTGAATTTTTGAGCCATCATTCTCGCTGTGTGAACTTGGGGCAAACCTTTGACCCAAATGAGATGGAAGTTAATGGATCAATTCTTTCCTTTTTCTCCTGCAGGAGAGACTCTCCTAAAATCACTGTTTAAATGGCTTATTGAAAGACAGCTTGAAAGCACATCACTTATTGGCTCTCCTTCCTTCCCTGCTTGTCCCTGGGATCGCACATCCTAACGAGATAGTAGCATAGAAGCCATTTGCCTCAGATTCTGCTTTCTGAGGAACCCAAGCAATGAGACCATAATCCGCATGAACTATTAATGGAAGAAGTTTCCTAAAGGGGATATGGGTACCAATACCCAAAGGATGGAGAAGTCATGATAGGCAGGCAGAAAGCTCAAACAATCACAACAGATGTGGCCTTAGAATCCTAGCAGTGTCTAAGATCCAGGTGTGCTGGGGAGACATGCTGGCATGTGAGAATAATACAGACCAAAATGCATGGCCTTTAGTTCATGGAAAAGAGACCACTTTTTAAAAGCTAGTATAATAAGGAAAATTTACTAATTTATATTCTCTTGAAAAATATTTAGAATCTTGCAAATATATTGAACAAACACATAGTTCAAAAATGTGCTTTAAATGTTATAAACAAAATCTGAAGGTTGTGAAAATTAAATATTCTGAAACAGTATCTTATTATAATGCTCTAATTTGTGAAATGAGTGAATAAATAAAATGAATTGCATTTAATTAGGATAAACACAGTGTAAATAAATGTTCAAAGTCTCATGAGTAGAGTGCTTTTCAGTTTAGTCTTTTTTCCATTATATTGTAATATAATATTTTGTTTAGTAAATATGTTTATAATGATGGCATACAATGAGGCTAACTCATCACCCCTCTAAACAAACAAACTTTGAATTAATAAAGTTTTTCTGTATTCCTGACCTTCACTGAGGGCATTTTATCTCCATGGAATTTAAAAGCAAAGGACAGACTGTAAGGTGTATATAAAGATATGTACCTATCATCAATGGAGGAACATGGGGCTGTTCTCCCTTACTACAGTTACTGAAAAGAAATATGTTATGACAAACTCATTGTGTAGTTTCATTTGAGGCATTCCTATTATATAAATTTTCACTTAATGTGAGGGATGGTGAGAGTGAAGTTACATAATTTCTTTAAGAAGTAAATTCAGGACTGGGGCACCTGGTAGCTCAGATGGTTGAGTGTCCAACTCTTGATTTTGGCTCAGGTCATGATCTCAGGGCTGGTCATGAGATTGTGCCCCTCAATGGGCTCCCTTCTGGGTGTGGAGCCTGCTTAAAATTCTCTTTCTCCCTCCCTCTGCCCCTCCCCTGCTTGTGTGTGCAGGTACACATGTGAGCACTCTCTCACTCTCTCTCTAAAAGTGAAAAAAAAGAAAGAAGTTCAGAACTTACCTGTAATTATTTTACAACAAAGATCTTAGGCAATTCAGAGCAAATCAACATTTACACGAGTTTTAGACATAAATGATCATGAAATGGGAGAGATGAGGGAGAATAATCTTCTCATTACTGTCACATTGACTGGAAGTCCTAGCCACAGCAATTAGACAACAAAAAGAAATAAAAGTCATCCAAATCAGTAAGGAAGAAGTAAAATTTCCACTATTTGCAGGTGACATGATACTATAGATAGAAAACCTGAAATATTCCACCAAAAAAACCCGCTAGAACTGATAAACAAATTCAGTAAAGTCAGAGGGTACAAAATCAATGTACAGAAATCAGTTGTATTTCTATACACCAATAATGAAGCAGCAGAGAGAGAAATTTTTTTAAAAAAATGATTCTATTTATAATTGCACCAAAATAATAAGATACCTAGGAATAAACCTAACCAAATGGTGAAAGACCTGTACTCTGAAATCTATAAAAAAGTAATGAAAGAAATTGAATATGACACAGAGAAATGGAAAGACATCTCATGCTCATGGATTGGAAGAACAAATATTGCTAAAATGTCTATACTACCTAAAGCAATCTGCACATGTAATGCAATCCCTACCAAAATACCAATAGCATTTTTCACAGAACTAGAAAAAAACATTCCTAAAATTTGTATGGAACCACAAAATATCCCAAATAGCCAAAGCAATCTTTAAAAAGAAAAGCAAAGCTGGAGGTATACGATTCCAAGCTTCAAGTTATGTTACAAAGCTGTAGTGATCAAAAGAGTATGGTACTGGCACAAAGATAGACACATAGATCAATGGAATAGAATAGAAAACCCAGAAATAAACCCACAATTATATGGTCAATTAATCCTTAACAAAGCAGGAAAAAGTATCCAAAGGGACAACAACTGTCTCTTTAACACATGGTGTTGAAAAACCTGCACGGCAACATGCAAAAGAATGAAACTGGACCACTTTCTTATACCATACATAAAAATGAAGCCAAAATGGATTAAAGACATAAATGTGAGACCTGAAACCATAGAAACCCTAGAAGAGAACACAGGCAGTAACTTCTCTGACATTGGCTATAGCAATTTTTTTCTCAAAATGTCTCCTGAGGCAAGAGAAACAAAAGCAAAAATAAATTATTGGGACTACATCAAATAAAAAGCTTCTGCACAGTGAAAAAAAAAATCAACAAAACTGAAAGGCAACCTATGGAATGGGAGAAGATATTTGTAAATGACATATCAATAAAGGGTTAATATCCAAAATATATAAAGAACTTCTAAAACTTAACACCCTAAAAACCAAATAATCCAATTCAAAAGTCGGCAGAAGACATAAACAGACATTTCTCCAAAGAAGACGTACAGATGGCCAACAGACACGTGAAAAGATGATCATCATCACTTATCATTAGGGAAATGCAAATCAAAACTGCAATGAGACATCACCTTATGCCTGTCAAAACAGCTAAAATCAACAACACAAGAAACAACGGGTGTTGGCAAGGATGTGGAGAGAGAAAGAATCCTCTTGCACTGTTGGTAGGAATACAAACTGGTGCAGTCACCCTGGGAAACAGGATGGAGATTCCTCAGAAAGTTGAAATTAGAACTACCCTACAATCCTGCAATCACAGTACTGGGTATTTACCCAAAGAATACAAAACAAAACAAAACAAAACAAAAACCCAACAGTTCCAAGGGATACATGCACCCTTATGTTTATAGCAGCATTATTTAAAATAGCCAAGATATGGAAGCAGGCCAAGTATCCATCGATTGATGAGTGGATAAAAAACATGTTGGGAAGAAAAAGATGTGGTGTGTGTGTGTATGTGTGTGTGTGTGTGTGTGTGTGTGTGTGTATACATATATATACATATATATATGTATATATATGTATACACACACATATATATGTATATATAATGGAATATTATTCACCCATAAAAAATAATGAAATCTTGCCATTTGCAACCACATGGGTGGAGCTAGAGAGTATAATGCTAAGCTAAATAAGTCAGTCAGAGAAAGACAAATACCATATGATTTCATTCATGTGGAATTTAAGAAACAAAACAAATGAGAGAGAGAGAGAAATCAAGAGACAGACTCTTGGGGCGCCTGGGTGGCTCAGTCGGTTAAGCATCCGACTTCAGCTCAGGTCGCGATCTCGCGGTCCGTGAGTTCAAGCCCCGCGTTGGGCTCTGGGTTGATGGCTCAGAGCCTGGAGCCTGTTTCCGATTCTGTGTCTCCCTCTCTCTCTGCCCCTCCCCCGTTCGTGCTCTGTCTCTCTCTGTCTCAAAAATAAATAAACGTTAAAAAAAAAAGTTAAAAAAAAAAAAAGGGACAGACTCTTAAATATAGAAAATAAACAGATGGTCAGCGGGGGGGGGGGGGGGGGGGGGTGGTAATAGGTGATGGGGATTAAGGAGTGCACTTGTCATGATGAACGCAGGGTGATGTGTGAAATTGCTGAATCACTATGTTGTACACCTGACACTAATATTACACTGTATGTTAACTAACTGGAATTAAACTAAAAGTTTAAAAAAGTTCCTAAGCTCCTAAATTGCTACAGACAGCAACTGTAGCCCCACAGTACCAACCAATTGCTGACTTCAGACAGCTTCCTTTGCTTTCCAGTTAAATGAAGTAAGCCCAAGGGTCTTCTCTATAATATGAGACACCATGGAACACAACCCAAAGAAACGTAATATTATCTTGAAGGACAACAAAACATGTGTAATTAACTAATAAGCATGGAGAGCTATTTCCTCCCCAACATTTTCTCCATTGGAATTCTTATGTTCCCATTCATTTCTTTATTGGTCTTCTCTGTGTTCACAATATTCCATGCTGTTGCTGCATTGTCAAGAGATGGGTCTTGGTGCTCACTTATGCTGATAATTCTGCTTTTTCTCTTTCACCTCTCTCTCATGAAAAGAGAGAGGCTGTGCTTCTTTGGAAAGTCCAACTCTTAACTAGTTACCTAAATTTCTTAATCATACTGGTCCTCCTTCATCTATGTGTCATTAATAATAAACTAATGGGGGGTGCCTGGGTGGCTTAGTCAGTTAAGTGTCCAACTGTGGCTCAGGTCATGATCTCGCGGTTCGTGAGTTCAAGCCCCGCATCGGGCTCTGTGCTGACGGCTCAGAGCCTGAAGCCTGCTTCGGATTCTGTGTCTCCCTCTCTCTCTGCCCCTCCCCCGCTCTCTCTCTCTCTCTCTCTCTCTCTCTCTCTCTTCTTCTCTCTCTCTCTCTCTCTCTCTCTCCTCTCTCTCTCTCTCAAAAATGAATAAATCTTAAAAAAAATTTAATAAAAAAAATAATAAACTAATGGATTCTTCAATTCCCTGGCTTGGGCCTTCTTACACTTCCCCTTTTTAATGTCTTAAAAAATTAATAAAATGTTTACTTTTCACTATTTTGTTTAAAATGGGCTCTCCTAATAGTTACATTTTAATTTAATAATTTGGGAATCTAAAAATCACTATCCAGTGGCCCATTCCAAAATCTTAAGTCTCTTTAATCTCACTTTTCCAGCAATTTCATCCTTGAATATGAAAATCCATTGCTCCTTACCTTTAAGTGTTTAAAAATACAACTTCTCAATTTACAACTTTTTTCCCAAGGGATAAGAAAATAGCTTGAGTTCCGATAAATTATTCCAGCGAATTTAGTCACAGAATAAACAAAAAGAATTCATTAACTTTATAATTTAATAAGGTTTTAACATATCTTAAGAATATTGATATCCTGAGGTGCATGGGTGGCTCAGTCGGTTAAGTGTCTGACTTCAGCTGAGATCATGATCTCACAGTTCATGAGTTTGTGAGTTCGAACTCCTCCATATAAAACAGATTATATTTAATTTGAGTAAGAACTTTTTAAGTTCCCTGCCTGGTAAGTGTTTTCTTCTCTTTCTCAAACATTGCAAGAACTAAGAGTACTCTTAGGCTGAGTCATTTTGAAATACACGGTCAATTTGTCTTATTTTAGCTAATTTAATGCCTTAGTCCTTTCCTTTTGGTTTATCAGTGAGGACCAGAGTTTTGTTGGGGTACAGTCTTATCTCTCCACCCAAATGCTATTATTCTATTTGAATGGCTAGAGAACTTTGCAGTAGTCCATTTTTATTCCTAAGACCATGTAGCTGTCAAATCTCAGACCATTCACAAAAATGCATTTTGTAATGGTAAATTTTAAAGGAACGGGGTTAACTTAGGTTTCCTAATATAATTACCATGCATCATTTAAATCAATTAATTAATTAACTGAATTATTTTACTTATATACTGAAGTTAAAGATGTAGGCACAATAGCTGTGAAATTTGAAATTATTATAATTTTCTCTCTTTTCCTACAAAAGAACACTTCCTTGTGAGGCATCTCTGTTCACCTCCCACCCCACTGGGTGGTAGGAAGCTTGATATTCCAATTAGAGGTGTTCCAATTTCTGCCAGTTTAAAACAGCTTTTTTGGTTTTTGTTTTTAGCTGTGTCCTTTCTATATGTATTCAACCAAACTGAAGTTTCAAATTTTTACCAGAACTGTTGTTTCCTTTCAGAGATATACCCTTCCCTTCCCCTTCCTCAGTGTTGTTTCAGGTAGATGAAAATTCTATAAACTGTATACCATTGGGATAGGGGTCCATGGTCTACAGGTGAGTACGCAGCCTTGATCCTCAGAGGCATCTGTGTATTGGCCTCTTGTGCTCTTTGGCCACTGGACAACCTGCTGGCATCTGAACACCATCAGTTGAGGGGTATGTTATCCTGTCTCCTCTCTGGGTTTTAGCCTCTGTTTTTCCTGAACCTCTGGAGAAAAATCTAGAATTGGTGAGTTGGTACAATTCGCAGTTTTTTTCCTTGGCTTATTCTGGGCCCATTGGTCTCTCTGTGCCACCTCTCTGCCCTTGGCTCCATGTTGGCTCTCACTAGTGCTGCAAACACGAGTCTTAGACACATAGTTTACCTAGTCACCGACTCAGGCTGCCCAACCCACAGCCTCTGGTATTTGGAAGAACTTATTTCCCACTTAACAAAACTCATATCTAGACTGCTGCTTCACTACTAAATATAAGAACGTCTAAATATAAGAATATCTTTGGGGCCTAAGTAAATGACTTCTTGGCTTCAGACTCCATCTGTCTTTTTCCTAAAGTGCTGAGACTCATTTAATCAGTGAGGAGGCATAGGAAACTGTGACTTAAGGGAAAGAGAAAACTTGATTGAAATCAGAAAGCATGACAAAACAACTAAAAAAAATCAGGAGAAAATAGTTCTAGAAATCTTTAGAGTGTATCAACGACATGAGGATAAAGCAAAATATACTAGGGACCCAGAGAGGTAAACAAAATGCTGAAACTGGATTTTATTTTTAGGAAATTTGACACACCCCAATGAATTTGAGTTTCTCCTTCCATTGTCTTGCAGGGGAAGGACACAAGAGACAAATTTCAAGGCCTACCCAAACTGGGAAGTCTAACAGAAAACTCTCTCCCCTCATAAAAGAAGAGTCACAGTAAGTTAAATATCATTGAAAAGGCAAACCAGAAATGATACCCTCCAGGTGGCTGCAAGTAAAATAGATTATTTCAAACATTTTCTCTGTGTAGAAGAGAAAAATAATCTTCACTGTGAATTCATACCACACAGGTTGACCCTCACTTGTAGTTTAAAATACATGAGATAAAGATGAAGAGAAAATTAATTATCTGAAAGAAAAATGCCTAAAAACACAATGCAAAAATGTACCATAAAGAGACAAAGACATGAGAAATACAAAAGAGAGATTAAGAGGCATGGAGGTCAAAATCAGAAGCTCTAGCTCACACCTAATCAGGTTTTTCTGTAAAGAATGGAATGAAGGGATATAGGACAGAGACTATTTGACAATGGGTGATAAATTTCCAGGAATGATGCACGGTACCAATCCACAGATTCAAGAACACCAAGCAGGAAAAATAAAAAGCAATCCTCCCTTAGACATTTTGTGGTGAAGCTGAAAAATATCAAAGAAAAGGAAAGATACTAAAAGTAGCCAGAGAAAAGATTACCTTCAAGGGATTAACATTTAGAATGATAGATGGTTGCTCAATAACAACAATGGAAGGTAGAAGTCAGTGATGACATCTTCCATTCACTAAGTGAAAATACCTTATACAAAGGAGGGCAAAAGAAAGACATTTTCAGATAAGTAAAAACGAAAAGAGTTTGTTACCAATAACTTAAAGAAGGGTATGCTAGATAGAAGAAAAGTAATCACAGGTGGAAGGACTGAGATAGAAGAAGGAATTATAACAATAAAGAGGGGGAAGGAATGGGGCTAAATCTAAATAAATATTTGCTACATATAAGAATTTAAAATTTTGGGGAAATTTTTAAAAAGATAAATTTCACGGAAGCCTGGGTGGCTCAGTCAGTTAAGCGTCCAACTTCAGCTCAGGCCATGATCTCAGGGCTCATGGGTTTGAGCCCTGCATCGGGCTCTGAGCTGTCAGCACTCTGAGCTCTCAGAACTGTGCTGACAGCTCAGAGCCTGGAGACTACTTTGGATTCTGTGTCTCCCTCTCTCTCTGCCCCTCCCCTCATGCTCTGTCTCTCAAAAATGAATAAATGTTAAAAAAATTTAAAAAAAATTTTTTTTAATGTTTGTTAATTTTTGACAGAGAGAGAGACAGAGCATGAGTAGGGGAAGGGAAGAGAGAGAAGGAGACACAGAATCCAAAGCAGGCTCCAGGCTCTGAGCTGTCAGCACAGAGCCCGATGCGGGGCTCGAACTCACAGACTGTGAGATCATGACCTGAGCCAAAGTCGGACGCTCAACCGACTGAGCCACCTAGGCTCCCCTAAAAAAATTTTTTTTAAGATAAATTTCATGGCAATAATAGCATATGTTACAAATTGTGTGACTGAAGTTAAGGTATTCTAATGTTCTCAATTATTTGGGAGAAGAGTAAATGTATTTGTTTACTTTAGATTTTGATCACTTACATATGCAAGCTTAAACATTCAGAGTAATAACACAAAAGAATGGAAATGGAGTGTATAATTTCCAAACTCTACTAGGGGGAAATGTAATGAGAAAAAAAAGTCAATCTAAAAGAACATAAAAATGGAGAAAAAATGAAACATAAGAAAACCAGGACATATAGAAAGCAAATAATAATCCAAAAATATCTGTTGTGACAATAAATAGAAAAGACCAAATCCTTTAGTTTAAAGATTGTCAGATAATTGTTTTCATATTAACTGTATACCAAGGAACTTCCTAAAACAGAATATACAAATATAGGAAGTAAAAGAAATGAAAGAAGATATATTAAGCAAGTAAAAATAAAAAAAATAATAATTAGCTGGGAAATTTCTATTAATATTGCATAATTGAGATTTTTACTAGAGCTAGGAAGAATCTTTACTGAATGATAAAAGTTTCAATTCATGAGAGAGAAATAATATTTCCAAATATGTGTGTTTCTAAGAACCAAATTTCACAATACATAAGGAAAAACTTGACAGACTACAAGATGAACTAAATTCATTTCAATAAAGAAAGACTCAGACACATCTTTCTAATTAATTGGTAGAACAACAGAATTAATTGATCTCTTGCACCTAACAACTGTAATTCAAGTTTCATGGAAATTTTCAGAAAAATTTACCGCATGTTGGGACTAGAAGTAAATCTTAACAACCACGTCTTATACTAAATACAACCTTATTAAGTTCGCCACTGGGAAGAACTGGCCACATGTAGGTAAGCTTGTTCCAGAGAGGATTTTCAACTCTGGAATGTTTCCACTGGCCCGGTTTATTAGTCCCTTCGTGTTTTATGGCCCACCTAAAACAAAATAAGAGACAAAAAGGAATTTAGTAAGATTAAATATGATTTTAAAATATTTATTGAGTACTTCTTACTATGTACTAGGCAAAGTTCAGTTTGAATTAACAACCCAAATCTGATCATTTGCTGTGTACAAGAGACATACAAAAACGCAATTTTAAAATGAAAGAATAATTTTTTTTAAATAAGGAAACATTGGCAGTGTTATAACTGACAGTGGAATTTGAAGAAAAGTCAAAGTAAATAACCATTTTATAATAGCAATGATATAAATAACAAAATAATACTGACAGAAAAAATCAAGCAAAGCTTTGTAGAGACATTCAAAGAGAAACTGACATAAACACAATTATTGTGAGAGACATCATTACAAGACCAACAGATTATAAACCACCAGGTAAGTTTTTCTAGAGTAACACATAAGGACATGAAATATCTGACTGATAAAACCAATAAATGTAAGTATGACCATTTGTTTATATACATTGTAGCCTACCAACAGAAAATACCTCTTTCTCAACAATTCTTGGAACATTTGTAATATTTGCCATGTACTAACAATGTAAAAATTTTAGAGGCACCTAGGTGGCTCAGTTGGTTCAGTGTCTGAGTCTTGATTTCCACTCAGGTCGTGATTTCATAGTGGGTCATGAGATCAAGGTTAACTTATGATGTTAGGTGCTTTTTTATTAAAAGCAAAATTGAGAAGAACTAATAAATATTCAAGTCAATTATTTTAATATATATATAAAATTGTCCCACGGAAAATACATGAAAGGAAATAATATTTAAATAGAAATAAATAAATTAAAAAACAGAACATCAGTAGAATGATTCAAAAAAAAGTTTTTGAAATAAAAATAAAAAAGCAAATCTCTTGCAAATAAAACTAGATTAATATAATACAATCCAAACAGGAAAACTGAGCTAAATATTTAGCATAGAAAGGGCTTAAAGAATATATTATGCATGTGTAGTTTAATAAATGCAAAAATTCTGATGAAATAAAATTAAAAAAAAACTCATAGACTTGAAACAGAAAATACAGAGTATGCTCTTGCTTACATAACTCCACAGGTCATGGAACAGATCATTTTCATGCTACATAAAATATTTTAAATCATAAAGATAGAGAAAACTAGTTCATTTATTCCACGAAAGAGAGATAAGCTTCATAATAAAGTCCACCAGTGGTAATTAAGAAGTAATACAGCAATTTTACTTAAAGAGGTAAAATTCCTAAATCAATATTAGCCAATAAAATTTAACACTATGGCAAGAGAATAATCACTATAGCTAAGTCATACCGAGTCTAGAAATAAAATGATGGACATTTATTAAAATAACAAATCACTGATTAATGAATGAGAATACAAGAAGCAGCCCATCACCTACACTTTTTGAGCACATGTGATGGTCATCTGAGCTTAAAAGTTTTCTGAAATAGCCCGTCCCCATCAGAACCAACTGCAGTACTCAATCTTATGTTCAAGGGCCCAGATTTCCCATAAGATTGATGGAAATTCTTGGGGCCTGATGGTGAGGGGTGGGGTGGCAGGAAAGACCCGTTCCTTACCAACATGGAACCAGGTGGAACCAAGTTGAAGGCTCTTAGAAGCCAGGGCATATAGCCCCTGTGTTATATTTCTCAGTGAAATCATATGTTTTAGTTTGATGCCCCCAGCATGTTAGCTACATACAATAAATACCCAATCACTTGAAATGAAGTCTAAGGGGAAATGGAAAGCTCATTCTTTTAGACAACATATTTGAACTATAGGAAAATGAGTAACATCGGAAGGTAGTAAACTCCTGCTGTTGCTGGTGAAAATGACAGGAACACATAATTAGTTCACATCAATTTTTATTTTTCTGAATACCTGGCAATCTCCTAAAGATCTGCTTCTATTGAAAATCTCTCTAGGGGAGCCAGGGTGGCTCAGTCAGATAAGCATCTGACTCTTGGCTTTGACTCAGGTCATGATATCACAATTCCTGAGAACCGTTCTTTCTCTCCCTTTCTCTCTCCCCTTCCCTGCTTGTGCTCTCTCTCTCTCTCTCTCTCTCTCTCTCTCTCAAAATAAATAAATAAACAAACTTTAAAAATAAAAATAAAAAACAAATTTTGATTCTTATGCTAAAGGAAAACTAAATTATCTGGAGGTGTGTGTGGAAGCTCTCTTTCTTGCTCCTCGTCACCACTTCCAGACTATTGTTCCTGCATCCTCCTCCAAAGGTCTTTGCTTTGAAGCACATTCCAATAGACCAGAGCACCTATTAGCCTTCCTTGTTGCATTCATATCAGTTCCTCTTTACCCTTCCTGCTCATTTATTAAAGATTTTACCATCCTGGATTGCTTTTGTTCTTTCCCCCTCTGTTCTGGTAATCATTCAACATCTTTTAAATATCTAAGTAGACAATCCCCCCTGGCCTCTCAGTGCCTCCAATAATCTTAACTCCATCTCACATCAGCTACCCTTCCCATGGATACAGCCTTGAACTGGTCATTACAAATAACAGTACCACTGCTAAAATTTTAAGTGCAAGAAGCCCACCTTCTCACGACCATCTCCATTTTCTCTAGTTCACATATTTAAGTAGCCCACTCTAACAATTCTTCACTCTACCAAATGTTCCAAACCATTTTTTCTATCACCTTGTCACATTCCATACCTCCCTACCAAGTCCACTCTTCCCTCTATACTGAGCTAGAATTCATGATCCAGTATTACAGTCATGCTCTTGTCCTGACTCATTGCCCTACTCTTCCTTTTTTTGTACTCAAGCTTTAAAAAATAGAAACCAACCCTGGTCCAATTCTCTACATACTGAAAGCCTATACCTTAATAGTCGACAGTGGCTAGAGAAAACACATTAAAGATTCCATTCATGGAATCGCAATAGATCAACAGAGAACAATGAGAACGGGAGGTGGTATGGATATATTACAGAGAGTTTTGAGAATTTAAGAACTTTTTGGTTCTCACAATGATTGGAAGACATTGCTGTCATTTCACCTGGCAGGGGACCAAGAATACCAAATGTCCTTCAAAGTGTGGGAAAGTCCTACACAAAGAAAGTTTGTCCTGCATTCTACACTTGCAAATTTCCCTCCGAATGTTCATGTTAGATCAATATCTATTTATAAGTGCCTAAAACCAAACTACATTTTATAATAAAGTATTTTTGCTCGATTATAATACACATTAAATTTTCTAGAAATGCAACTCCCTCTAATATCTCAAAAAGGGAGGGGTGCCTGAGTGTCTCAGTCGGTTAAGCGTCCAACTCTTTGTTTTAGCTCAGGTCATGATCTCAGGGTTTCATGAATTTGAGCCCTGCATGGGGCTCCAGGCTGACACTGTGGCGCTTGTTTGGGATTCTCTGTCTCTGTCTCTCTCTGTCTCTCTCTGCCTCTCCCTCACTTGTGCTGCCTCTGTCTCTCTCAAAATAAATAAATAAACCTTTAAAAAAATATCTCAAAGAGGGTAACTTTGATGCTTCGTGTGTCATTTACTCGTTTGGAAAAATCCTATCACTAATGACACTAACATTCATGGCTTTTGAGTCACCAGTATAACACAACTGTATCATTTGGCATTTATAGTTCATACATTTAGCTGGTATTTGCATAGGAACAAGAATCTGCAAACTTAATCATGTTATCTAGTATCACTGTACTGAGAAATTATATTGAAATATATATTACTTTTATTTTTAAATTATTTTTCTTTTACTATAGTTATTGTTACTAGACAGGCATTTATTTGGAAATTATATTGGTGCTTAGGTTATCTTAACTACAAATTGTATTTTGGGATAGTAAAATAATATTTTAGGATTACAAAATATTTGTTATACAAAGGGAGCATCAGATCCAATAGTGTTGACAAGCACTATTTTTAAATGTACAACCACAAACCTCAAGTGGGTCCTTAGGACTTCTGGGGCATCCCACTGCCTTCCTCTAGCCCAATGACTCCAGGCCTCTGAGAAGCACACCATTTCCTTCTCATTAAACCTCCCACACTCTGTCATCCATTGCTCAGGGCTGTTGGAGATCTTATTTCACTGACAAAACACAAGTGTTCAAAAGAGACCTTCTTCATCTTCCCATCAGCAAATCGTCCAGACTCCCTCCCTCTAGACTAGCTAGAGTGGAGTTGTTTGGCTCTAGTCTAAGGCCAAAACTTTGGCCTGTGGCCTAGATCCTTATCCTCTGTCATCTAGGACTTTGTTTCTGCCCTGCACTATTAATTTTCCTGCCCTCTGGGTCATTCCATATGCATAATATCTGCCAGGTCTGACATAGAAAAAAAATAAAAAGAAACAAAGGAAGGAAGGAAGGAAGGAAGGAAGGAAGGAAGGAAGGGAAGAAAGAAAGAAAGAAAGAAAGAGAAAGAAAGAAGGGAGGGAGAGAGAGAAAGAAAAAAGAAAGAACAAAGGAAAAAGAAAGAAAGAAAGAAAGAAAGAAAGAAAGAAAGAAAGAAAGAAAGAAAGAAAGAAAAGAACCTTCTCTACACCCCACAACCACCTTCAGTTATTGCCTGATTTCATTGTGTTCCTTTATAGAAAATTCCTTAAAAGACTCATTTCCTCTTCTCTTCTTTTCTCTTAGACCAATTCCAGTCAGATTTTCATCTCTGAAACCCCAATAAAACTGCCCATTAGGATTTTCACATTACAAAAGGCAAAGGCATTTCTGAAGATACACCTGAACAGCAATGTCTAACAAATGGTCATTTTCCCCTGAAAACACTTTCTTCACTTGACTTGATTTCTCTTAACTTCCATGAAATCACATTCTCTTGGTTTTCTCCTATATTAGTAGCCAAATTGTTAGTCTCCTCTTCCTTGCCAGAGGGTGGGCAATAAGGGTTTGCTACATCAATGGAGTTTTTTAGATGTCCATTAGTCTGATATATGTAGGGATATTCCTCTAAGATAAATGTTAATTTGTTGCATTTTGTACCTCTTACTACATCAACAACAACAAAAGACACAGCACTAATGGGTTCTTTTGGGTTTTAGAAACATCATGTACCACACTTGAAAAATACTGCTCTGATCCTTTTGCCAGATAACCCAGAAGGCTGTCAATTTCAACAGGCCTCCACAGCATGACAGGAATCTGAAGCAGGTCCAAGTGGTAGTACAAGCCTCCCTGTCACCTGGATGTTACAACCTGGTACATCCAGTGGCTTTGGAGATATCTGAAGTGGTGAGGATGCTGTATTAAATCTCTGGTAAGCCCAATACTCTTATTACAGGTAAACTCTGGCATTCTGGAGTAAGATAGATCATACTCTGCAATAGGAGCCAACTCTGTTTTTAAAAAGCAATCCCTGATGTACTGGAAAGCTTTCTTCAAGACTGAGAACAGGAGCATGTATCATTATTTCCCTCCATCCCTGCCACGCTCTCATTTTCCTTCCACTTTGCTGACCTAGGACTGCACTTCCTAATAAAACCTTAGCATATAGAAATGCTGCCCCAGACAGCATTGTTTTCGAGGAGACTAGAATGAAAACTCCAAAGGAAGGCCTAGGGAGAGGCAATTTAAATATTTAGCCAGCCATACGCTTGGGTCAGGTATCTATTCATAAAAGAGTCTAAACTGAATTTAAACAATATCTTGGCAAAGGGGTTGGGACAGGACTTAATCTGCAAGTGTGAGGATTCAAAAATAAAACTTCAGCCATAATATACAATATGCTTATAATTTACAAAAGCATACTTGTATGAATGTATGGGTAGAAACTTATTTTTTAGTTTAATTCTAAGGTTCTTTCGAGGAAAAACATTCAGTCTTCTGGTTGCAGTTCCTATATAACTTCAGCTCGACAAAGTGTCTTTAAAAGGAGCTGATCAAGTTCAACTTACATTATTAATAAACATTGGCATAGAGCAAAGGCCATTAGATTTCAGAGTTCCAGCACAGTATGAGTTTTTATGTAAAAGCAATAGACATCTTAATATTCTGTCTTATAAAGGAAGAGCTGACAGACCCTTAACTGTAATGGCACCAGCAGGCCCAGCCGTAATGACTGTACAAGTGCATAACATAAATCAGAACTTTACAGCATTGTTACGGACCCAGAATCTTAATTCCTGAAAGCCTCCACTAGGTGGAGACAGCGATTCGTGCAATGCTTGCAGGCAGCCTTTTTCTGGCCCCTGAAGAATTTATCTCTATTTAACATTTTCCCTTCTTCTCTTTAGTGTAAAAAAGGGTATTCTTGAACAATTAGGTGTTTTTAATAGAAACATTATATAAAACAAAACATCTCAGGCTTTGGAAGCCCTACTTGAAAACACACACCTATATACACACCCTACAAGACAGCCAAATAAGGTTCAAAAGCAGGTTTATTTAGTTAAAATAGTGTCTGTATTAACCCTGACTTTCCATTAAAGATAAAAAGTCTATTTATGAAACTTAATGAGCATCTACCCCCATGGATAGGAGTATGACCAAAGTTAAAATATCCTCCTGGATTTAACTGAGCCTAAAAGATAAAAAATCAGAATCATTCAGCATTTCAGTTGACCCATACCTCCTCCCTCAAAAACTAGGTCCAGGATTGATCATATCAATTCAGTCTGACTAGTAGACTCATACACAGAATGCTCTAGTCAATTAATGTTATAAAGAAATGGGAAACAAAAACACTTTAGATAATATTTTTGGAGTTCAGCACCTTTGATGGAACTTCAGTGTTGTGGCAGGCTATGAGAAACTGTGCAAGACTGTATGCACTGTGATAGAAAGGTATTATTTTATACTCTTAGAAATTAATAGTAAAATAAAAACAAACCTAAAATGTGTTGCAGTTGAAGAGCAAATTGTCTTTTTCATATTCTATCAGGACA
This sequence comes from Panthera pardus, assembly GCF_024362965.1. NCBI lineage: Eukaryota > Metazoa > Chordata > Mammalia > Carnivora > Felidae > Panthera > Panthera pardus. The sequence goes on along the minus strand of NW_026526677.1, from coordinate 30,203,156 downwards.
CTATTATGTTGTTTCCAACAATGTAATAAACATAATAAGAAAATATGATACAGTAAGAAAATATGATACAGTATATATTTTGGTTCGGATAGAGTAAATTCTAAATACTCTGGCAAATTCTAACTCAAAGCAGCAGTGTCTAAGAAACATACATGTGAAAACTATCAGATTCACACCCTGAAACCATCAGAGAAACACTTTAACTCTTTGCTTTGGGTGAGGACCTATTTATTTCTTTAACAGGTCACTTTTCAGCTTTTAAGGTCATCTAAGCCACAGATTAGACCACTTAGAATGCATCCATAATTAATTTAAAATTGCATGGTTCCTCAGAAACAACAAATGGCACACTATTCGTATAAAACTCTCATATATTTCATACATTGATTTTGATAGAAATCAGTTTGTAAGACTAGCTTTAAGTACCCCATGTCTGAAAAAAAACGGATATGAGAAAGAAATGAGTAGATTGTAAATAATACTATTAATAACAACAACTACTACTACCCACTTTGATGGGATTTAATAATAGCACAACAGATTCTCATGGATTTGAACTGTGTTTGAAGCTTTGTATCATTCTAGTCCTCTAGACAGGGAAGAAGTCATTTAAAATCAGAACCATGCACAAAAGCTAATCATTTTAAACACTGTATAAGGGTTAAAAGATTAGATACATGCATGGAAACTTGAAGCCGTCAAATATCACACTCTAGTCTTGTACCAGTACCACTGCATGAAATATTTTAGGCTACATCTATTTTGCAATTTGCACTGAATATTAAAGATAAATTTAGTAGTTTATATAAATATTTTGGAGATTTAAATTTTAAGTAACTTTACCTGAACAGAAACAGGGCACCGAAGGTTGGAGTATCCTTAATTTACAAGCCAAAATGTATAAAAAATCAAGAAAATTTGCATATTAAACATTATTTTATTTTATTTTTGGAATATTTTGTACAAACTAATAAGTACAGTTGGAATTTGTTCATCTGTGTTATATATTCTTCTTTACCCCATCTCTTTACATTATTTTAATAACTAGCAAATTAGTTAAGGCAGAGATTGGATTTTAATGGCAGTGAGGGGCTAAGAAGGAGAACTTTATGCTCATGGCTCTATCTTGCATAACTAGGAATGTCTAAGAATGAGAAATTGGTCTAGAAATTACACTGAAAGTAATACTAATTTCATAAAAATTTCCATAATTTTATATTTTTCTCAGTTGAATATAATTAATTAAGCCCTTTAACACAATCCAAAGTTATTTTTTTAAGATCAACAATGAAACATGGTGGAAACCCATAGTACAGTAACGGTAATTGCCAGCAATATGTATGTATTTAACGTATAAATGTAAATGGATATACAAATGGATATAAACCCAAATCTGACATCTCTTGTAATTTTGCTTTTTAAAATAAGTCTTTGACCTGAGCTATTTTGTTTTGTTTTTCTAGTTGGTTGAGCTTCCTGGTTATTTAGATTCTGGATACATAGAAGTAATCTATATTCAGCACTAAAAACCTATCATTATCTCCCATACTCAGAGAGTTTCATACTTGTGTAAAAGCAAAGCTCTCTTAGCAACTACAGTAAAATCTCTATCAAGTACAAGATTTGTAAACAAATAAAAAAAAATCCATTCTTCCTTCAACAATACTTGCTTACAGTGGAACCCCAAAATCTCTATCAAGTACAAGATTTGTAAACAAATAAAAAAAATCCATTCTTCCTTCAACAATACTTGCTTACAGTGGAACCCCGTATGATCTCTGCATTCCTGAATCTGTTTCATTTGTCTCTGATCTGGGCCTGATAGGTTAGCTTTTGTACCTCAGCTCTTTGGGGAATAAGCTTTCTGAAGTTCTTGCATTGATTTTTGTGCAAATAAGACAAACGAATGACTGTCTGTTGAGTGCCTGCTCTTTCTCCCCAGCTCTATGCCAGGCACTATAAGGAATCTAAAAGAAGTTAGAGAGGGCTTCTGCCCTCAGGAAAGGTGCTGCATTTTAGGATGAAGCAAAAATTATATCTGGTGAAGTTTCTGAAAACAATACAATATGTAATAAAAAATGGCACTCTCAATAGAAACTACAACAGTTACAACTAATGTAAAGAAAATAAAATGAGCTTTATGTTATGGAAAGAAACTGTTGGGGGGGGGGAGGGGAGGAAATCCTTAAAGGAGGCATGCATTTTAAATACATGAAACTCCCATGAGTTTGGAACAGTGAAGGAGAAGAAAACAGATGCCATTTCAGAAAATGGAGAAAGAATACAATTTTTGGTATTATAGAATAACTACAAAATATATGATACTTTGAGTAAAAACACAGAGTTTTGGCTAGAAGAGAGTAATTTATATCTACAGCTTTTCATTTCCCTGCCCTTGTCATGTCTAGCCAACTCTTTTGCTGAACGTATTTCACCATGTACAACTCCTGATTGCCTCTGTTTTTCCATATCAGGAAGAAATAGTTATCCTCCAAATAATTCTCCTTTCCTTCAGTAGTAATTGATTTTTGGACAGGCACATGGCTGCCTAGCTACAAGATTTGCTTGCATTTAAGTGTAGCCAGGTAGCAAAGTTCTAGCCAAATGAGCTGTGAGTGGGTATGGCTCCTTTCTCTTCTCCATCCCTCTGGCTGGAAGATGGCAAAGGCTGGAACAGCCACTTTAGACTCCTCAGTAGAGGCCACATGATAAGAATGGAGCGCTGCCTACCAGCCCTGTAGTTCCCCCCGTCTATAAACAACCATGCAAAGAGAAATGAGCCTCTGTATATGCCTAAAAGATTTGGAGTCTGTTTGTCACAGCAGTTTGGTGTACATGTTTTCTAGTATAACTTAGTCATTTCTATTGTTCTAGTCTTTTACTTTTTCCTGTTCTTTCTCTCAAACATTTACTCCTTTCTCTGCTGTTTACCTCTGAGGAACTTTTATGGGTTAAGGGTGGCTGCTACCACTGATAACTCACCTCTTTTCTAATTCTCATTGCTGCCTTCATCAGCTCCCATCTTTTCCTTTCCTTTCTTTAATGTCCACCCACTGGTTTATCTAACAGTAGTTTCTCTGGTTCTTTAAGGAATGCTTTTAAAGGCAGTGAGCGATAGCTCTTCAGCAATGTTAGCATTATAATGATGGACCCCAGTTGCCTGGTCTAAGGGTGATACAGTATGGCCTCCCAGGGAATTGTGGGATGGACTTTAGTGATCACTACATCACTACTCAGAAATTACAGTCATGAGAATTGAGTAATAGCTTTTCATAAGAATTTCCTCTTCAGATATATTTTTCCAAATAGCTTTTAAGGTCTAGATATTGTCTATTGTGAGTCACATTTTAGTTCTATATCAAACAAAGATCCTGAAAAACAGAAGAACCAGTAACTTAGAGGGAAAGAAGAAAACAGTCGAGGATCCAAATGGAAAAAGTCAGGAACAGTTATCCAGAAAAAAAAATGATGATATATGAGAGCACTGGGGAAAAAAAGAATATCAATAGGAAGCCCACAAGTCTAATCAAATAACAACACGGATCTTTTGCCTAAAGTTGGTTTGGGAGCACCATCCAACACATTTCCACATTTATTCTGCTGGGTGCCAGGCATCCAGGAACTAACATATTTCTAGCCCTGAGGAGTCCCAGTGGGTGGAAGATGGAACAATGGAACAAACAACAGAGATACAAAGTGACCAGGGCAATCAATCATAGGGAGTTATACAAGGTACTACAGAGAACTGACCAGAGAATCACTGAGTATTCTTGAGGGGTGTGTAGTGTGTGGAATGGAGGAGGTCAGTGTGGAGGAAATGGGAAGTTGATTTTCCAGGACTCAGAGACTGGCCAATAGGACATTCTCTGCCCACTTATTTATGAATGAATGAGCTAACCTGGACTATATTTAAAAATCTAGGGGCACCTGGGTGGCTCAGTCAGTTAAGCATCTGACTCTTGATTTCAGCTCAGGTTATGACCCCAGGGTCATGGGATTCTCTCTGCCGCCCCCTCTTCCCACTCACGCATGCGCGCGCTCTCTCTCTCTCTCTCTCTCTAAATAAACCTTAAAAATAAATAAAAATAAAAATCTAGCTGGTGAATTCTAGGGTCCCAATTCTCCATATACTGATACTCAAAATTCTTGAATTCTTAAATCTATAATGAGAGAATATAAATAAATATTCAAGATTTCTCTTACATATAAGTACAGTAAGAGATAACTTGCATAATATGATTTGGCAGATAACAGAATGGCCCCCTACTCAAAACCATTTCTCAAAACTAGGTCCTGAAATTCCATCATTACCATATAATTTCTTTATGTTCAAGTTAATACTTACTTGTTTGGCTAAGGCCTTTGCAATATTTGCAAAACAAAAAGTCAGTACATTAAAATCTGTGGTAGGCTGAATAAAGACAACCATGTCCAAATCCCTGAAACATGAAAATTCTACTTTATAAGGCAAAAAACAGGCTTTGCAGATGTGATTAAGGATTTTGAGATGGAAAGATTATCCCGATTTACCTGAATGGGCCCTGAATGTAATCACCAGTGTTTTTACAAGAGGCAGAGAAAAATTTGATTCTACAGAAGAGGAGAAGACAACATAACCATGGAGGAAGGAGAGATTGGAGTGATAAGGCCACAAACCAAGGAATGTCAGCAGCTACCAGAAGCTAGGCTGGGCAAAGAATGGATTGTTCCCATAGAGCCCTGATAACACCATTGTGTTAATCTGTTTGTGGCAATTTGTTACAGCAGGCACAGAAAATTAGTACATAATCTTGAAAATAAGTTAAAAAGATCAACATTAATTGTTTCTGTTTTCTAGAATAAGTATGTGAGTTGAGATTTTACAATTTATACTGGTGTATTCCTCTCCATTTAGTCTTTTCTACCATAGACTTTGTGAGGGTGGTTTTCATTCATTACTTTTCATTAAAAAGATATAAAATTATAATCAAACTACATATAAAACTTTATATCCTGCATTTTTTGTTCTGTTATGCTTTAAACTAACTTATAACATTTACATTATATTTTTCATTATCTTCATGTTTTTCATAATTATCATTCTTAGTAACTACACAAAAGTTCATCAAAACTAAACCTTAGATTTCGTAGCCAATTCCTTACTATTAAGTGTTTAGGTTGTTTGTAATTTTTACAATTATATGAAACACTGAAATAGATATATCTGTTCATAAAGCTTTTTCTCCTTCAATATTTAGGATTACTTCTTTCTACAAGGCTTTTAGAAATATAACAGCTAAGTCAAAGAACATCAACATTTAAAATTCTTGATGCATATTGCCATATTGTTTTCTAAAGTAGTAGAGTCAATTGGAATTATTTTTTGTAAAATAAGTCATTAAGTCAATATCTATGGTTTGGGCCATAGTGTTTACAATTACTTAACCTGGGGCACCAGGCTTGCTCAGTCAGAACAGCCTGTAACTCTTGATCTTGTGGATTGTGAGTTTTAGCCCAATGTTGGGTATAGAGATTATTTAAATAAATAAATAAACTTTGTAAAATAAAATAAAATAAAATAAAATAAAATAAAATAAAATAACTCTGATTTGAGAAGTGACCAAAATAAAAAGTAGTTCTCTGTTATATAGGCATCCACATCAATCATGAGTAGTCTACCTATTCTGGCATGGATCACAAGGCTTAGTGTGACCTTCTCAGTACATTAGACCTTTTTAACAAGATTCGCCTAAGACATAACTAACAACAATTTAATTTTCTATTCATTTACTAAGCTACAAGGTTTGTGAGGACTAGGATCCTGCCCATTATGTGCATGGCTTTCAGAATCTGGCATAGTATCTCAAAATGTGAGACACTAAATAATATTTCCTATAAGAAGAGAAGAGTAAAGGTTAGAGGGGAGTTATCTAGTTCGAATTCAAAGGGTCTAAATTTAGAGTTTCTCTATATTTATAGGTGATTAGTTCCTTATGATCTTTAAAATACAAACATAATCATCAAGCACCAACATATACTACATATACATAACCCTGTGCTAAATTTTGTGAGTATTTAAAGAGAAGTATAAAAATGTAATGCTTGACCTTCCTATTTGGATGGACAGGATATACATGGTAAAATATGATTCTACACTGCTGTGCTGTCCCATATAGTAGCCACTAACCACATGTGGCTCTTTAAACATAATTTGAATGAACTGAAATTAAGTAAAATAAAAAATGTATTCATCAGGCATACCAACCACATTTGAAGAGCTCAATAGTACAACACTGCAATACAGCGTAAGAGAAAGCAGTAAGATGTGAGAGGCAGATAGTTTGTCAGAAGTTGAGAATAGAGGGATATAAATGGGGGGACAACCAGTTTTAACTGATTCCCATGGGATAAAACAGTGCATGAGTTAAAGAAGAAAAGTAAAAGCATTTTGTTTATAATTTAGAGAATGATTTAAGAAATAGATCAGGAACCTCTCTGCCCACATAAATGGCCTCAATTGACTAAATGGGTCTGTAATGACCACACTATATCTAAAAAGTTAATCATCTACGGGATACCTTCATTCAAGATTCCCATTCTCACAATTTATTATGTTTCCTAAGTGGCAAATGTTTAAATACTAAATCCTCAATAAAATTGTGCAAAGAATCCCTTTGGCCAATGCTAGATATAAACTCAACTGAGGCCCTCTTTCCTTCTCTGACTCTTTCCCCTTTTCTTTCAACTCCATTACTGTGATTGTGGTAAGACCATGGCATGGCCTCTATGTTTTGGGATCAGGCTTGTGGCACCCCACAGGTCATCATGGAGAAGCACTTGACTCTCAAGCACTTTATTTTCTTTTAATGTTTATTTATTTTTGAAACAGAAGAGAGAGCACGAGCAGGGGAAGGGCAGAGAGAGAGGGAGACACAGAATCCAAAGCAGGATCCAAGCTCTGGTCTGTCGGCACAGAGCCCAGTGTGGGGCTTGGACTCACAGGCTGCGAGATCATGACCCAAGCTGAAGTCAGAACCGTAACCAACTGAGCTACCCAGGCGCCCTGACTCTCAAGCACTTTAATGTCATGTTACCCTCCAAATGAGGCCATAAAGAAAGTATTAAAATCAGGTAGATATTGATCAGTAGGATTAGGTGACCCATCCAGATATATTCAAATAACTGATGGGAATGCATAAATCCTGCATTTCTGCACTACTTAAAGGTATGGTGAAAAACTGAGTTTATGATGAGGGAAGCTTCAATGCATCTCACCAACTCCTTTTTTTTCCTAAGATATTTATTTATTTATTTATTTATTTATTTATTTATTTATTGCATGCAGGGGAGGGGCAGAGGAAGAAGGAGACAGAGAATCTTAAGCAGGTTCCACACCAATTGTGGAGCTCGATCTCAGGAATTGTGAGATCATGACCTAAACCGAAATCAAGAGTCAATCACTTAACCGTCTGAGCTACCCGGTGCCATTCCAATATTTTATTTAAATTCAAGTTAGTTAACATACAGAGTAGTATTGGTTTTAGGAGAATTTAGTAATCCATCACTTACATATAACACCCAGTGCTCACCACAACAAGTGCCCTCCTTAATGTCCATCACCCATTTAGCTCATCCTCCCACCCACCTCCCTGCTAGGAACCTTCAATTTGTTCTCTATAGTTAAGAATCTCTTATGGTTTGCCTCCCTCTCTGTTTTTATTTTATTTTATTCCTCCTTCCCTTCTCCTATGTTCATCTTTTTTGTTTAAATTCCACATATGTGAGTGAAATCATATGGTATTTGTCTTTCTCTGGCTGACTTTTTTCACTTAGCATAATACACTCTAGTTCCATCCACATCTTTGCAAATGGCAAGTTTTCATTCTTTTTGATGGCTAATAACATTCCATTGTGTGTGTGTGTGTGTATGTATATATATATATATATATATATATATATATATATATATATATATACCACATCTTCTTTATCCATTTGTCAGTCGGTGGATATTTGGGCTCTTTATATAATTTGGCTGTTGTTGATAGTGCTGCTATAAACATTGGGGTGCATGTGCCCCTTCAAATCAGCATTTTGGTATCATTTGGATAAATACTTAGTAGTGCAATTGCTGGGTCGTAGGGGAGTTCCATCTTTAACTTTCTGAGGAATTTCCACACTGTTTTCCAGAGTGGCTGCACTAGTTTGCGTTCCCACAAACAGCACAAGAGGGTTCCACTTTCTTCGCATCCTCACCATCTGTTGTTTCCTGAGTTGTTAGTTTTAACCAATCTGACAGGTGTGAGGTGGTATCTCGTTGTGGTTTTGATTTGTATTTCCCTGATGATGAGTGATGTTGAGCATCTTTTCTTGTATCTGTTAGTTATTTGTATGTTTTCTTTGGAGAAGCATCTGTTCATGTCTTCTGCTGCTTTCTTAAGTGGATTATCATTATTTTTTGGGGGGAGGAGTGTTGAGTTTGATAAATTCTTTATAGAATTTGGATAGTAGCCCTTTATCTGATATGTCATTTGCAAGTATCTTCTCCCATTCTGTCGGTTGCCTTTTAGTTTTGTTGATTGTTTCCTTTGCTCTGCAAGAGCTTTTCATCTTGATGAAGTCCCAACAGCTCATTTTTCCTTTTGTTTCCTTTGCTTTGGCAGATGTGTCTAGTAAGAAGTTGCTGCGGCTGAGGTCAAAGAGGTTGCTGCTTTGTGTTCTCTAGGATTTTGATGGTTTCCTGTCTTACGTTTAGGTCTTTCATCCATTTTGAATTTACTTTTGTGTATGGTGTAAGACAGTGGTCCAGTTTCATTCTTGTGCATGTTGCTGTCCAGTTTTCCCAACACCATTTGTTGAAGAGATCATTTTCCATTGGATACTCTTTCCTGCTTTGTTGAAAATTAGTTGACTATATAGTTGTGGGTCCATTTCTGGGCTCTCTATTCTGTTCCATTCATCTGTGTGTCTGTTTTTGTGCCAGTATCATACTGCCCTGATGATTACAGCTTTGTAATATAGCTTGAAGTCTGGAATTGTGATGCCTCCCGTTTTGCTTTTCCTTTTCAACATTACTTTGGCTATTCAGGGTCTATTCTGGTTCCATACAAATTTTAGAATTATTTGTTCCAGCTCTGTGAAAAATGCTATTGTTATTTTGATGGGGATTGCATTGAATGTGTAGATTGCTTTGGGTAGTATCAACATTTTAATAATAGTTGTTCTTCCAATCCATTAGCATGGGATGTTTTTACATTTCTTAGTGTCTTCTTCAATTTCTTTCATAAGTGTTCTATAGTTTTCAGTGTACAGATCTTTTACCTCTTTGGTTAAGTTCACTCCTAGGTATCTTATGGTTTTTGGTGCAGTTGTAAATGGGATCAATTCCTTGATTTCATTTTCTTCTGCTTCATCATTGGTGTATAGAAAGGCAACAGATATCTGTACATTGATTTTATATCCTGTGACTTTGCTGAATTCACGTATAAGTTCTAGTAATTTTTTGGTGGAGTCTTTCCATTTTTCTACATAAAGTATCATGTCATTTGCAAAGAGTGAAAGTTTGACTTCTTCCTTACTGATTTGGATGCCTTTTATTTCTTTTTGTTGTCTGATTGCTGAGGCCAGGATCTCCAATACTATATTGAACAACAGTGGTGCAGTGGACATCCCTGTTGTGTTCCTGACCTTGGGGGAATAGTTCTCAGTTTTCCCCATTGAGGGTGATACTAGCTGTGGGTCTTTCATATATGACATTTATGATTCACCAACTGCTTCATAATGTTTTCTTTCTCATTACTGTGACCAAGGGCACAGGCTTTAGGTCTATATGATTCTTTCCAGGCTTTAGGTCCAGATGATTCTTCTCTTGGATCTGAGAGGAACATATGGGCTATTTCATCTAGAAAGCCCATCATTTCTTAATGAGGGGAAGGAGGTCCAGTAAGACCTATTCAGCTTGTACAAATCATAAATCTTAAGAAGAACTCACAGAAAACTCAGATTCCTACAGCTCAGTGAATCACATGAACAACACAGGAAAATACCCTTTAGATATATTGAGCTTTGAATGCCGAGGAAATAACCTGGTTTGTGCTACAATTTTAACAATTCATTTCAAGTATGACTGTCATTAAGAAGGCACCAAGTAAGTCTGTTGAGTAAACTGTTAAAATCAGGATGTAAGATGGATGTACCTTTGTTCTATCACAGCAAAACTGAGAATTTTGTTCTGAGACACAAGAAGCAATAGCAAGTTCCCATTGTCTCTGAGCCTCTCTAAAGGGTCCTTTGTATTTTTCTTCTAATGCAGTGATTTATACAAAGGAAACTCTAAACAAATACACAGTGAACAATCTTACATCAGCCACAGCATGATGCCATGGGAAGCATAAAATTTAGTGTATAAGAAATGATGTTTATTTCTACTAGACATAAGGATGTTGTCTGTTTTGTTACAGTGAAACCTAGTGCTTAGAACAGAATCTGGTACAGAGTGTGCACTGAATAAACATTTGTAGAATTCAGTACCACTGAAGACCACTGCAGTCTTGGGCAACCAAGGGCTTCTGCCCTGGGCCTCACTTTTTCCCTTTTCCTGCTTCTCTCAGTCGGTGAAGAGTCCGTGGAGCCAAGAGGAGGTGCCCACCTGGAGCCTCTGTGTCTCCTCCCCACTTCTAGCCCATTCTCTGAGACCACAAGGTTCCCTGGCCAAAAGCCTCAAACTTGCTTCATTCTGTCCTAAAAGCAGATCATGTTGCTGGTGTGCAGTGACTAGTACTGAAAGCATCCAAAGGATAGTTCTGTGTGGGTGGGACAAAGAATGGACATGTGCTTTCATCCTAATCCTGCACATTTTAGAGGAGACTTGATTGAATAAGTGAATGGATGTATGGATGGATAAATGAATGAAAGTAATGCTCTTACATGAACCACTATGTACCAGGGAGGAGCACCTGGGTGGCTCAGTCGGTTGAATGTCTGACTTCAGCTCAGGTCATGATCTCATGATTCGTGAGTTTGAGTCCCACATCAGGCTCTCCGCTGTCAAGTGTGAAGCTTGCTTTGGATCCTCTGTCCCCTTCACTTTCTGTACCTCCCCTGCTCGTGCTCTCTTTCTTTCAAAAATAAACATTTAAGAAAATAAATAAAATATACCAGGGAAAGAGAAAAGAACGGGGCACTTGGGCTTTCCCAAATATTCTAATAATGACCAACTCTGTTAAGTTGGACAAGGACTGCTTTTATTGTTTTTAATGATCCATATCAACATTCTCCAGAAAAATGGTGAACGTTCATGAGATATCTTGAAGTTGCCAAAGAAAGCTGTTCTTTTTTTAGTCTGAAAATGACATAAAATGTAGATTTTTGAAATAAAGTCCTTAATGAAATGAAATTTTAAGATGTGTCACTTAAAATGAAAATAGATTCAAACTTCAGTTATAAGAAGAAAATTTTAAATTTGCAAAAATAAAGCTTTTTTTTTTTGCCAGGGCTCCACCTGGCACCATACCTGGCACCTAGAGGTGCCCACCAGGCATTTGTCAGCAGAGCTGAGTGGAGGAAAACAAACATTTTGATGCCAGACCCCCGGGATTAAAACTTGGCTTCACCTCTGACTAGCTGGGTGACCTTGGGCATGTCACTCTTGGGATAACAAGATACCTATTTCAGGGAGTTGTTACGAAGATGCAACACATCATTTTTGTAAAAGAATAGAAGGGTGTCTGGCTCTTGGCACTCTGGAAGGGCTGACTTCCAGTGTTAAATGTTAAGTTATTGTTAAATGGCATTAAATGATGTGTGGCCCATAGTGTCAGCTGTTCTTTCCATATACCAAATTATATTTAATCTCAAAAAAAAAAGGCATGGTCTCTAAGTGTTGGTTAATTTCAATTTCCCGTTCTCTAAGCTATGTAGGAAGCACCTCTGGTAATAACAGTAGATTTCAACCACTTCAAAATATTTTTAGCATGTTGCCACGATCGACTTTGGTTAAAGTAACATTAATTCAATGGGAGTTTTGTAAGTCAGCAGGTGGAAAGGCTGTGTTTTAACTTTGCTTTCCCCGGCTAATGAAGCTGTGTTCAACGTTTCAATCATTTAAAATCTATGCTAAAGTTATAGAATAATAAGGAGGAACCTAACCTCCATCTGTACTAGAATGCTGCGTGGAAACCGCACACTGAGAATGCCAAAGCAGCTGGAACATAGTAGCCAAGGAGAGCTATATAGGAACAAAGATAAATGGATCATAGAAACTGTAAAAGATAATAATAGCCATGCCTGTCACCCACCTTTTAGAGTGAAAAATGACATCACTCATAACTGTTTTTATTTTTAAAAATTTTAGGATTTTACTGTTTTCCTTAAAATAGCTAAACATGAATTCTGAACCTTGAATATTCACATAAATTACATGTGTGAAAACACATGCACATAATGGCACACTAAGGGCAGTCCAAAGGATTTCCATTTTGGGGGTCTCACAAAGAGTTTCTGACTATTTTCCCCAGTATTGCTGTTGTTTTTCTTAAAGCATCTTTTGTTAAGAAGACACTCTGCAACCTCTTCAACAGTGAGTTAAAGTTACACACCACTGAACAAAAATCTTCAAATTTTAACATTACAATTTTAATGGGATGTGTGACTATATTATCAGAAGTGTCAGCAACACAATGAAATTAAGTTAATATACAATATCCACTAAACTTCATAACATTGCCTCCTTTTCACACAAATCAGACTGATGTGAAAGATAAGCAGTTGTTTGAAAATTAATACCAACATTCTTTTGTTTCGTTTTATGCAGCTTTAAAGACCAAAGGAGTCTTAGGAATTAATTGCAGGCTTCTAATAAACACAATGATGTAATGACGTATTTAACATTACTGTTTTTTGTTTGATTCCAAATAAATTGTAGATTTTTTTCTGGTGTGATACTAAAACAATTACCATTTTGCAAAAAGGATAATTAATCTGCAATTTTTTCACATTAGATCATATATCTCTAAAGAGTGCCCATGGATTTGATAGTCTTCAGCTGCTGTGTATTTATTTTTCATTTTTTCTACTGATGTACCGCCCCATCAGTGCTGACATTTAAATGAGTGAGTATTCAACACAAATGTGATCATTTGTACAGCATCCAATGCGGCCCCATACTGAGATGATTGCTTCTGGGAGCCATCCACGGGTTCTCAAATAGGGGGAAAAAGCCAGGCAAAATTTTATCAATTTACATTTTTCTGTGATTAATTTTTATGCAAATAAGGGCCCGACCGTGCTCCCATCTCACCTGAATCATCCGGATCATCAAAGACAAATTGAGCATCACTTATTTAAAAAATAGGCTTTAAACTACTCTACAGCTGTGTTGGAAAATGCTAAGAGCGGGGCATGAACTTCTCTAATATAACAGGAATAGATAAGAAAATGCCGTTTATGTGCATTTTGTACACAATGCCATAAACATGGAACTTAACAAAACCCTCCCCCCCAAAAAAACAATTGCCTTTGCAATTTTGAATATTCTCTGGCCTTTGTAAACACTCAGCAATGGGAATGACAGTATATGAAGCAACATTTCCCCAATTTCTGGATGCATAATCAGAAGTGTTTCCCATTAAGTGAAATATACTGACCAATACATGTCTTTGCCAACGTTCTACTGCTTCTGGATGAAAGTGTCTAATAAATAGAGTAAATATATAGGAGAAACAAAATGCTATAAAATTAAATGACATATCTTAATTGGTGGTTGGGGATTTACACTGTCAGTATTATGTTGCACAAAACTGACACACCACTTTTAGATCAAATCTATACAATCTATTTCTAAATTCACCAGACTTCCACTAAAATAACAGAATTATTTAGTTTGCATTTGGGATCCATGAGAAATTATAAAAATCACACTGGATTTTTTCAAATAAGAATATTCCTCAGATTTATGAGCTACAAGTAAGTGTTCTTCCATGATATCTGGAATCAAGTTAACAGTGCAATTCATATAAAGAAATCGTCACAGCTTACAAATGCCACCTCAGCAGTAACTAAGTTCAATTTGTTATGTTTTAGGAAAAGCTATATTTTCTCACATGGTGTCTTTTAAAAGTGTGCTTAGAGTTTTATATACATGACTCAGTTATCAAAATCTTCCCAGATGTCTCCCTTTCTCTCACTCATGAAAATAATCGCCAGAGCAGAAATAAATTGTTGACAATTCTCTGAGAATGGAAACAGACCACAGGGGGTAAAAATCTGGTTATCTGAATGGGCGATATAATCGAAGGTTCAGCTAAGCTAAGGGTATTTCAACATAAACAATGCTCTTATTTCCAAGAACGGATTCTCCTTTATATACAATAGTGGAGGAATGCCAATCCTTTCCTTACTGCTGTGAGGAAAGTGCCGGACAGGAACAAGATTAGAATCTTAAAAGCTGTCCTGGGGAGCTAAATTACTGTGCAGTGTACAGGTGAGGAGGTAAAAAGAGCAAAAATAAATGGAGTTTATTCCATGGTTTTTAGAGTTTATTTCATGAAGACAGAAATAAAGATATCTAAATCCATAGTTGCAGTCACTCCATGTGAAACAGCTCCGTGTGTGTGTGTGTGTGTGTGTGTGTGTGTGCGTGTGTGTGTTTGAGCTTGTGTTTGTATGGAGCCATGTGACTTGGCCTCCTCTCTTTCTCATCAACAAAAATATGCCATTCAACACCATTTCCCACAAAAAAAGATTCCTGTTTATATTCCCACTGTCTTCCTTCAAAAATAACTGGGAAAAGACAGGTGTTTCTCTCACAAAAATTCACTAATTTGATCCTGGTGAGCAATTGTTGAGAAGTAGGAGGATAATCAGATTCATACAACTATTGGTGTGCACACACACATCCATCTAGCCTGCTCTTCAGGTGAGTCGGTTTCGACCAGCCAGCCAGAACATCATCTGCTGTGATTCGATCAGAAGTTGAAGCAATTCATAACCTGGACATTTCATATTCCCAAACAAAGGTGGGCATAAAGCAACTTTCAGTCCCCAAGGATTTACAAACCCTACCCTGACTTTAAGCAGCAGCTGCTTGGTTGAAAGCAGGTCAGCTGGCAACCACACAGCTGTTTTTTTAAAGTCCAGGATAGTTGCCAGTGTAATGTGAAAACCAGGCTGTCTCTCACAGAAGTAAATTGGCACCTCCCAAATGACAGGGGGAACTGCTTCCACATGTGTCAACTGAGTACATTTAGGGACAATGGGACAAGGGACTGGATAAGGAGAAAACCTTTAGGGACGACAACTCATCAACTTAAGGAAGAAATAATGTTGGTTCTAAAGGGAGCAGGGCTCCTGGGGAGTATTGCAGGGCCTCACAAGCATACATTTAACCTTGGCCACAATCTTTTTCATAGAAATCAGACGATCCCTCCTTCCATCTGAACAGTCATTCTAAGGAATGATAATCGGTACAAGGAAGAGGACACTGATGTCTTCATTTAAATGAAAAGTGCAACTTCCAGATTCTGCTTCCCAAACCTCAAAACTTCAGCACAGGAAAAAAATCACATCACATCTTGGCCAATAATTATGAATCTTATAGATCTTAGGGTAAGAGACTCTAGAAGGAGAGTCAGAAATTACAATAGAAAACTTCATTACATGTGAACATGTACAGGAGAATGCATTCTGGATCTGAAAATTAAATTCCCCCCAGAATGATTATTGCCTTTTTATTATAGAAATGATAAGATAATCACAGCAAAACATGAAAAGTATGCAAGTTTCTTTTTTCCCATTTATGGAGTACCTATTTATGCTAGGTTTTTTAAATTAAAATATAATTTACGTAGAGTACTGTGCAAATCGTATATGTATAGTCTATGACTTTTTACACATTAGACACCTATGTAGAAGTATGACCTCAAACAAGAGATGGAATATCTCCATTACCTCACTTTACTCTCAATAAAATTAGGTGAAGTATTAACAAGATGAAATGAAAAAGGTGAGGCTCAGATAAACTGAGAAATTTGCCAGAAGTCAGAGAGGTAACAAGATGAAGTTTTACATTCATGATCATCTGACTCCAAAGTTCATATCCTTCTCATCAGGCCAAAGTGTTTCCATCAAAAGAAAGGATAAGAATATGGACACAAATTCCAAAACTAACTTATGCCAAATTATTTATTCAAAATTAATAGAAAGAACATTTTATGAAATAATTTACTAAAATTGGCATTCTGATATACTCAACATTCAAAGGGATACCATAATTTGGGGGGGAGGGAAATTATTTATTATTAAGCTTAGCTGAATATTGTAAAAAATTCAAATAGTGTATTAATAAACACAATAGAAGTTAATTTTTCTGTAATGCATAAATCTAGAGATTGGCAGTCCAAAGCTTGTATGACAGTTATTCAATCACTGGAAACCTAGGGTTTGTCTTTTTTTCCCTCCACTATTCTTACATCTTTGCCTTGCTTGTGGTTTTCTCACAGTCACAAAATGGTTGCTGCAGCTTCAGCCATCATGTCCATTTTCCAAGCAACAAGAAGGAAAAAAGGTAAGGGTGAAAGGGCACCCACCTCATACCTTATTTAGTACCTTGGGGAAGGTACTAAATACTTTCCCAAGGATTTCACATAATCAATTCCACTTTTTATATAAGAAGCCACCTATGTCTACAATGGAAACTGAGGTATTTAGTATTTTGGTTAGACCCATTTCCACCCCAGATAATTAAAAAAAAGAGGGAAGAAAGGAAGTTTGGTAAACAGTTAGTAGTTTCTTTTCCAGGAAAACAGAAAAAATTTAATCCATTTAAGTACTTAGAGTAACAAAAATCCATGAAATTCCAAATATATATAAAACGATAAACCACTCTACTCATAACTGGAACTCATGGCACTGAAAAACACTATCAAAAGGAATGATATTTTCTGAAGTGACTAGGAAAATAACATACTATTTTTAAAAAGGGATATATATATATACACACATATATAATATACATATATTATATATATACACATATATATGTATATATTATATATATACATATATAGGTATATACATTATATACATATATATGTGTATATATGTATATATGTGTATATACATAATTCAGAGAAAATCATAAATGATATATTGGGTTATTCAAGTAAATATTTCTTGAGTGTTTACAATGCCAGGAACTCTTCTGGGCACGTGGGATATAGCCATGAACAAGACAAACAAGTCTACTGATATAATGGAGCTTATAATCAACAAAGAAAGGAAGAAAATCTGAAAATAGTGCTAGTGCAGAGAACTAAAATATGTTAATATGAGAAAGAGTGATTGTGTAACTAATTGGTGTGGGGTCATCAGGGAATACTTTTCTTAGGAGGCTACATTTAAGCTAAGATTTTAATGACAAGAAAGAAAGAGCCATGCGAAGCTCATGGAAAGAGCACTTGAGACCAGAGAAACAGCTGATAGAATAGCTCTAGTCGGACAAATGCTTAATACGTTCCAGGAGCAGAAGGAGATCTAAGAGGCTGGAGCAGAGTGGGTTGGGTACAGTGGTCAGTTGTAGAAGAGGTCATAGAGGTGGGCAGGAGCCATACTGTGTTGGGTTCGGCAAGCCAAGATAAGTTGAGATTTTGGGGTGCCTGGCTAGCTCAGTCAGTAGAGTGTGCAACTCTTGATCTCAAGGTTGTCAGTTCAAGCCCCACACTGGTCATAGAACTTACTTAAAAAGAATAATAATAAAAATTAAAATTAAAAAAAACTTGAGATTTTATTCCAAATATGATGAAGATTCTTAAGTATGAGAGAGATATTAGCTGATTTTAATTTTAAAATAATGACTCTGGCTACTTATGGAGAATAGAGATGGTAAGGAAGCAAGAATAGAAGCAGAAAGACAGTGAAGAATCAACTGTTGTAGAACAGATGATGGCAGCTGGGACTAGAATTTAGTGGAAGTTAAAATAATGACACATCTGCATCAGGGCGTGGAAATAAATTAATAGATTTATCAGCTGAACTTGAGGATGGAATGGGATGGGGCTGGTGAAGGAAAAAGAAAAGTGAAGAAATTATCAGGTGTTCAGTGTGAGAACATGAAAAGATGGAGATGACTAGAATACAGCAAATCTGGGAAAGGAAAATAAGCATTCTGTTTGGGGTATGTTCAGGCTGAGATTTCAGTTACACCTCCAAATAGAAAGGTCTGGAATGAAGTTGTACCTACAAGTCTGTAGAGGTTAGGACTGGAGCTTTGGAATTGGGAATCACTGGAACATGATGGCATTTCAAGCCATGGGAGCAGATGAGATCATCCACAGAGTGCAGAGGAAGAAGGGAAAAGTTCAGGGGACAACCTTGGGGTACTTGATGTTGAGAGTTAACAACAACAACAACAACAACAACAACAACAACAACAACAACAAAAGAGCAGGCAGAAAAAGTGATTGAAAAGGAGGGTCCACCGAGGTAGGACAGATACCATGAGTAGAAAGTATTTCACAAGTAGGCACTAGTTAAAAGTGTCAAACACTTTGAAAGATCAAATAATATAAGAACAAAGAAATGACCATTGGAAACCCAATGTTACATAATGCAAAAAAAAAATACAGTTATTTTTCAATATTTAGTTTAATGTGAGTGAAGCACTCTTCCAGAATCAAGATTGTTCATATTCTTAAAGAACCAAGACTGTCCAAACTAACACAGACTACTCTCTCTATCCCCAAGTTCATTCTGATACTTCTCTCACTATCCTTGGGAATTTTGAAAAATGAAGACATACCTGAGAATATGATGTCCTCTTTACCCTCACTCTCCAAACCACAGAAATGCACCAGCATCACATCAAAATTATCAAAATAAGCACATTTAAAGTTCATTTAAGTGGAGTTGTTCTCTCTCCTACACATCAGAAACAAACATGTTTGTGCTTTCTAAGTCTAAGAAAACATTAGTAGGCAGAATAAGTTATTTTTGCTCAAATCTATCCAAGAATGTATTCATACAATCTTGGATAAAACACCCTCTTTAAGTAGTATATAATATTACACATGTAGGATATTTTCCATACCCCTATCTATGGAGCCATTATTTTAAACAAGTGTGGTGAGATAGCAAAAAATAAAACCAATTTGTGAATACATATATAAAATGATGTGCGAGAAACGTCTCAGGCTACCAAAAGTTAATGTCATAGGGGGAAAGTGGAGGTCAAAGGAAGACTTCTGTCTTTGATCAGTTGTGTGTGTGCATGCCTGAGCCCAAGACACTTGAATGCAAAGTTGAAAGATAATGTATCTCTAGTTCAGCCAGCCCCAAAATTTTCCAAGAAAGAAACTGTCCACACAAAAGGGATGTTTCCTCAAGAGATGTTGTAAAACCATCAAGTACCGTTAGTGTTGCTTTAGAATCTAAGTGACAAAGGGCAGCCCTGAGCGGGGATGTCAACTACAGCAGAATCTATGAATGCAGTTGAATATGTGTATGCAATGTAAAATGCCTTAGATGCCTTAAGAGAGACACAAATGGAATTATTTATTCCTGTAAGATCGCATTTGAATATATGTTCTCTAAGGAGCATACCCTAATGTCATCACTGTGCAGGCTGTAAGGGGGCACAGTGCTTTTTGGCATCTTGGGGTATTTGTAGTGTTGAGATACACTGGAAGATGTTCCGAGGAACAGGGAAGCCATGTTGTCATAGAAGAACCTGTAGTACAGGTAAAAACCTTCTTTGTGGGGTGTATGCCCTCAACAAAGAAGCTATGTAGCCAAAGAGCATGAGCAGAAAGAGGACTATCTATAAATATATACATGAAACACTGCAGAGATGCTCAGGAATAACCAGGGAGATGTAGGGAAGAAGAGCCAGAACTAGCCAGGAAACGTAGCCATTTATGCTATGACCTTATTTGTACCTCAGGCGAAGGAGGTCTGAGAACATTTGGGTTCTGCTGATAATAAAGCACATGTGCTTTTATAATACAATTTTATGTTTATTTTCTTCTTATTAACTGTATTAAGCTATTTACACGGTGGAATTATAGTTAAAAAGTTATTTAGTAAAGACATGCCACAAATAGACAGTTTCACTAACGCTAATCACACAAGTGCAGTGAAGCAAACTTACGCTCGAGCAAGTAACATGGGTGAGAACTTCCCATTCTTGTGACATTTTCCAGGCCAGTAGACTTGAAATTATGCCATTCCAAAATAATTCTGGGGTGGGAAGCTTCCCAGGATAATACAACCACATTTAAGTGAGCGTTGTGAAGAGAAGCTGATGTGAGAAAGCTGTAATATTGCTGGCGTAAAAATAGGTGCTGCCAGGGAGTGAGGCAGTTGACAAATGGGCTTGCTGAGGGCGGGCTAAGGGACATCCTAGTAACCACGAGGAGGCTGGCCTGAAGCAGCAGGTGCTCAGCTCTAATGAGAGCCCAGGACCTCCAGAGCAGACAGGCAGGAGCGGCAAGAGAGGGCTGTCTTAAGGAGGAGGAAGAAAAGACACCTGGAAGTTGAGCACAGCTCCAGAAGGTGACCAAGACAGAGACAAAGGGGTCCGATGCAGGGTCACCAGGTTTGGGTGGGCACTCTCAATAAGCAAAATGTAAACATTCTACTTCTAATGACTGAATTGTATTGGTGGTGAGAATCAGTAAGACCCATGTAAGTAACATGAAGGAAAATTCAGTGACAGCTGAGTCAGAATGGGCTGGATTGGAAGCTAAAGAAAAGATGCTCATTCAGGGCCACCACGCACCACTGAGGCCACCAGGCTCTGCTGTCACTCCAAACCCAACTGAACCAGGTGTATGGACCTGTATACCAGACCTCTTTCTCTTTCTCTTTCCTGATTTCCCTTGTCTTCTCCAGCTTGAAAAATATATGCTCTCGGGGTATTAGTAAGGCTTATTAAGGAAAGGTTTTACCAATAAACATACAAGCACATTTTTTTTAAATAAGATGAGTGGTAAATAGTATTCTCTCAGATATATATGGCAAGCATATTGAAAAAAGAGGAAAACAGTTTTTAGTAATGTTTTTGAGAAAAAAGGTCAACTTATTACATATGTAGGATAAGGATAAAACAAGAAGGAAAATCATACACTTGGGTACATATTTACTATTCAATCAACAAGCATTACTGAGCACCTACTATATGTTGTATGCTACTGAATACTGTTGGGAAAACATGGATGAAAGGGATCTGCTTCCTTCCTTAACTTTTCTAGGAAATAAAGAGTTCACAAATAAATTAAATGCAATATACAATGTTCTCTCTTAAGTACCCTAAGAAAGACAAATAAAATGATACCTTTTAAAATGGGATCCATTTGAATACACATTAACCATAACATACCAAACATTAAGGCATTTAAAAAGAAATGCTCCATTTTTCTTTTGACCAAAATGTATCCATATGTTAAACTTACATTCCTGAGTACTAACTCCAGGAGAACAAGGTCCTAAAATGTTGACCAGCTGGCTGATGGATATTCCCTTATGATGAACAAATAATGACTGAAGACAAACCAAAACAGACTACTTAACAAGGTAATGTCCCAATAACTGAGAAGAAGATCTGACCTCCAAGGAATCCTTTAAACCCAAGCTCCGTGAAGCAATCCTGCCAAAGATGGATACCAACCTGACTTCTCAGACTCAAGCTGTTCAAGAAAGGACTCCAAAGAAGGCTGCAACTAACTCTGAGAGAGAAATTTCCTCCTGAGGATGTGGAGAAAAAGAAAACCTCATGTACTGTTGGTGGGAATGTAAACTGGTACAGCCACTGTGGAAAACACTATAGAGGTTCCTCAAAAAATTAAAAATAGACCACCAAAAGTCTGCTAGAACTGATACATGAATTCAGCAAAGTTGCAGGATACAAAATCAGTGTACAGAAATCAGTTGCATTCTTATACACTAACAATGAAGCAACAGAAAGACAAATAAAGAAACTGATCCCATTCACAATTGCAACAAGAAGCATAAAATACCTAGGAATAAATCTAACCAAAGATGTAAAAGATCTGTATGCTGAAAACTATAGAAAGCTTATGAAGGTAATTGAAGAAGATATAAAGAAATGGAAAGACATTCCCTGCTCATGGATTGGAAGAATAAATATTGTCAAAATGTCAATACTACCCAAAGCTATCTACACATTCAATGCAATCCCAATCAAAATTGCACCACCATTCTTCTCGAAACTAGAACAAGCAATCCAAAAATTCATATGGAACCACAAAAGGCCCCACATAGCCAAAGTAATTTTGAAGAAGAAGACCAAAGCAGGAGGCATCACAATCCCAGACTTTAGCCTCTACTACAAAGCTGTAATCATCAAGACAGCATGGTATTGGCACAAAAACAGACACATAGACCAATGGAATAGAATAGAAACCCCAGAACTAGACCCACAAACGTATGGCCAACTCATCTTTGACAAAGCAGGAAAGAACATCCAATGGAAAAGACAGTCTCTTTAACAAATGGTGCTGGGAGAACTGGACAGCAACATGCAGAAAGTTGAAACTAGACCACTTTCTCACACCATTCACAAAAATAAACTCAAAATGGATAAAGGACCTGAATGTGAGACAGGAAACCATCAAAACCTTAGAGGAGAAAGCAGGAAAAGACCTCTCTGACCTCAGCTGTAGCAATCTCTTACTCGACACATCCCCAAAGGCAAGGGAATTAAAAGCAAAAGTGAATTACTGGGACCTTATGAAGATAAAAAGCTTCTGCACAGCAAAGGAAACAACCAACAAAACTAAAAGGCAACCAACAGAATGGGAAAAGATATTTGCAAATGACATATCGGACAAAGGGCTAGTATCCAAAATCTATAAAGAGCTCACCAAACTCCACACCCGAAAAACAAATAACCCAGTGAAGAAATGGGCAGAAAACACGAATAGACACTTCTCTAAAGAAGACATCCGGATGGCCAACAGGCACATGAAAAGATGTTCAATGTCGCTCCTTATCAGGGAAATACAAATCAAAACCACACTGAGATATCACCTCACGCCAGTCAGAGTGGCCAAAATGAACCAATCAGGAGACTATAGATGCTGGAGAGGATGTGGAGAAACGGGAACCCTCTTGCACTGTTGGTGGGAATGCAAATTGGTGCAGCCGCTCTGGAAAGCAGTGTGGAGGTTCCTCAGAAAATTAAAAATAGACCTACCCTATGACCCAGCAATAGCACTGCTAGGAATTTACCCAAGGGATACAGGAGTACTGATGCATAGGGGCACTTGTACCCCAATGTTTATAGCAGCACTCTCAACAATAGCCAAATTATGGAAAGAGCCTAAATGTCCATCAACTGATGAATGGATAAAGAAATTGTGGTTTATATACACAATGGAGTACTACGTGGCAATGAGAAAGAATGAAATATGGCCCTTTGTAGCAACATGGATGGAACTGGAGAGTGTGATGCTAAGTGAAATAAGCCATACAGAGAAAGACAGATACCATATGTTTTCACTCTTATGTGGATCCGGAGAAACTTAACAGAAACCCATGGGGAAGGGGAAGGAAAAAAAAAAAAGAGTTTAGAGTGGAAGAGAGCCAAAGCATAAGAGACTCTTAAAAACTGAGAACAAACTGAGGGTTGATGGGGGGTAGGAGGGAGGGGAGGGTGGGTGATGGGTATTGAGGAGGGCACCTTTTGGGATGAGCACTGGGTGTTGTATGGAAACCAATTTGACAATAAATTTCATATATTAAAAAAAAATTAAAAATAGAAATACCATATGATCTAATAATTCCGCTACTGGATATTTAACCAAAGAAAATGAAAACACTAATTCAAAAAGATATATGCACCCTATGTTTATTGCAGCATTATTTACAATAGCCAAGATATGGATGCAACCCAAGTGTCCATCTATAGATGAATGGATAAGGAAGACGTGGTATACATGAACACCATTCATACACACACACACACACACACACACACACACACACACTGGAATAGTACACAATGGTATAACAGGATGAGATCTTGCCATTTGTAATAACATGAATGGTCCTAGAGAGTATTATGCTAAGTAAAATAACTCAGACTTAGAAAGACAAATACCATATGATTTCACTCATATGTGGAATCTAAAAGACAAAACAACTGAATAAACAAACAAAAGCAGAACCATATCTATAAATACAGAGAACAAATTGAATGTTGCCAGGGGGAAGGAGGCATGGAGACATGGGCAAAATGGGTAAAGGGGAGTGGGAGGCACAGATTTCCAGTTATGGAATGACTAAATCATGGGAATAAAAGACACAGCATAGGAAACATAGTCAATCATATTATAATAGCACCATATGGTAATAGATGATAGATACACTTGTGGTGAGCATAGCATAATGTAGAGGGAAGTTGACTATGTTGTACACCTGAAACTAATGTAACATTATGTGTCCAATATGCTCAAATGAGGAAAAAAGATTGAAAAAAAAAAAGAAAGAAAGAAATTGTCTCCCAAGTATTACCCAGTTATAACTGATGCCCCTGCAGCCTGGCTCTTGCTCTCATCACCGTGGTGATTTTCTGGGCACACCTTCGACAGACCTCAGAGGGTAGGCCTTCAGCTTTGCAGACCATGTAGGTACTATAGCTTTGTTGTACCATCATGGCCTCTCCATGCATCTTTATAGAGAGGCCATGATGCTACTAAGGAACACAAAACTAAAGGAAAACTGAAATTTTTAATCACAAATAAGACTGAAAAAACAAAAATTTCAAAGGTTAGCCATCTGGCTCTAAGTATTTTGCGAGACAGTGTGTAACATTTGGGGGGAAGTTACTAGTTCCTGAATGTCAATATTTACCTTGATATAAAATAAAATTAGAGAAACATTGCTTTTAGTATTATATTCTGAGTACTGAATTCCATCCCACAGTAAAATGCATGCTCATGGTGAGCTAATTCCAGTTTGCATATTTGATAAAAGATTCTAAAGTCAATTAAGTTAATTTTGATTTTCAGTCACAAAGTAGGTTTGGCTTTTCTCCATACTTACAAACTTTAATTAAAAAGCAAAATGAAATTCCATGTAAAGAAATAAAAATTACTTTTCCAAAATATGCCAAAATATACCAAACATTTAAAGAAGAAATAATACCAATGCTATACATTCTTTTCCAGAAAACAGACAAGAAGACAATACTTCCCAGCTCATTTTATGAGGTCGGCATTATCCTAATACCAAACCCAGAGAAAGATCTATTCACAATATAAAACTACAAATGAATAGTCCTCATGGATACAGATGCAGAAAATCCTCAACATAATATTACTAAATCAAATCCATCAATATTTTTTTAAAAAGATAAAACAGCACATAACCAAGTGAAAGTCACCATAGGAATTCAATACTGGTTTGCCATTTGAAAATCAATCAATGTAGTTTGCCATATTAACTGACTAAGAAAAAAAACTAACGATGCGCAGAAAAT
This sequence comes from Panthera pardus, assembly GCF_024362965.1. Taxonomy (NCBI): domain Eukaryota; kingdom Metazoa; phylum Chordata; class Mammalia; order Carnivora; family Felidae; genus Panthera; species Panthera pardus. The sequence goes on along the minus strand of NW_026526677.1, from coordinate 30,177,685 downwards.
GATGCAACAAAATTCCAAATACCTTCATGGTAAGAATTCACAGCAAATTAGGAACATACTGAAACTTCTTTACCCTAAACAAGGGTATCTACAAAGAAGCCTATAGCTAACATCATATTCATGATAGTAAGAGACTGAATGTTTCCCTCTAAAAAATCAAGAATAAGGGGAAAATGTCATCTCTCACTATTCCTTTTCAACATAGTACTGGAAATCCCACCCAGAGTGCAAAGAGAGGGAAAAAGAAGAAATGAAAGATATGCAGATTGAAAAGGAAGAATATAACAGTCCCAAATCACTGATAGTGTGATTGTCTATGTAGAAAATTCCAAAGAATCTACAACAAAGTTTCTAGAACTGGCAAGAGAGTTTAACAATGTTCTAGGACAAAGATCAATATATGAAAGTCAAGCATATTCCTATATATCAGTAATCAACAATTGGGATTTTAAATTTAAAAAATCATGTATTAGCAATTATACAAGATACTAATATAAATACTTAGGTATAAATATTTTATATGTGTGTAGGATTTATATGCTGAAATTTATAAAACACTGATTGAAAAAATCAAATATATGAATAAATGGAGAGATACACCATATTGATGAATTGGAAAACAATATTGTTAAGATATTAAATGTCAATTTTACCAACTTGATCTACAGATTCAATGTTATGCCAATAAAAATCTCAACCTTTTTTGTAGATTTTGACAAGCTGATTCTAAAATTTTGAAGGAAAGGCAAAAGAACTAGAATAGCCAAACAATTCTGGGGAAAAAAAATGTTGGATGAATGCACACTACCCAATTTAAAAGTCTTACTATTACTAAGAGAGCTGTATAATCAACATAGTATGGCATTAGTGAAAGGATAGAAATATCAATTAATGAACAGAATAGAGACCAGAAATAGACTGACACAAATATAGTCAACTGACCTTTGACAAGTAGAAATGCAATTCAATGGAGAAAGGATAGTCTTTTCAATAAATAGTGCTGGAACAATTGGACATCTATATAAAACAAAACAAAACTAAACTAAACTAATAAATACCTCACATCTTATACAATAACTCAAAATGGATCATAGACCACAAGTGAAATGGAAAACTCTTAAAACATCTAGAAAAAAATAGGAATGGTCATGAGTTTTTAGATACATCACCATAGGCAAAATCCACAAGAGAAAAAATTATAAATTAGACTATTTAAAATTGTTTTAATGTTTATTTATTTTTGAGAGAGAGAGAGAGAGATCATGAGTGGGGAAGGGGCAGAGAGAGAGGGGGACACATAATCCGAAGCAGGCTCCAGGCTCTGAGCTGTCAGCACAGAGCCCGACGCGGAGCTAGAACTCACCAACCGTGAGATCATAACCTGGGCTGAAGCCGGACACTTAACCGACTGAGCCACCCAGGCGCCCCTAAATGAGACTATTTTAAAATTTTTGTTTTATGAAACATGGTTAAGACAATGAGAAGAGACGACACAGACTTGGAGAAAATATTTGTAAATTACATATCTGACAAAGTACTTGTACCCAGAATATATAAAGAAATCTTAGGACTCAACAATAAGAAAAGAAACAACCCAAGCTCTTAAAAGACAAATGATCTGAACAGATATTTCACCAAAGGAAGATATGTACATGTCAAAAGAAGCACAGGAAAAGAAGCATAACATTATTAGTTATTAGGACAATGCAAATTAAAATCCCAATGAGATATCAATACATACCGATTAGAATGGATAAAACAAAACAAAATAGAAACAAAGAAAATAACTCTGCCAATGCCAAGTGCTGTTGAGGATTCAAAGCAACAGGAACATTCATTTTTGATGGGAATGCAAAACAGTATAGTGACTTTGGAAAACAGTTAAGCAGATATTTATAAATACACACTTACCATATGACTTGGCAATCACACCACAAGGTATTGTTCCAAGTGAACTGAAAATTTATGTTCACACAAAAATGTGTATGGAAAATGTTTATAGCAGCTTCATTCATAATCACCCCAAATTAGAAACAACCAAATGTCTTTCACCAAGGGAATATATACACTCTGGTATATCCATACAATGGAATGCTACTAGACAGTATAAAGGAACAAAATGTTGATGCACACAGAAAAATGGATGAATTTTTAATGCATTTTGGCAAAAGAAAAGAGCCAAACCCAAAAGGCTACAGATTCTATAATTCCATTTGTTTTTATATATAATTCCATTTATATGACATTATGGAAAAAGCAGGGCTATCAGGACAGAAATGTTATCAGTAGTTGCCTGGCAATGGGGCTGAGGGAAGGGGTTGATTACAAAGGTGACATGCAAGAGAATATTTTAGGATGATCAAACTTTTCTTTATAATTTGTATTAAACCACAAAAGACTCCAAATAGGCAAAGCAATCTTGATAAAGAAGGATAAAGCTGGAGGTATCATAATCTCGGAATTCAAGATATATTACAAGGCTACAGTAATCAAAACAGTATGATACTAGCACAAAAATAGACACATAGATTAATGCAACAGAGGAGAGAGCCCAGGAATAAACCCATGCTTATATGGTCCATTAATCTATGACAAAAGCAGCAAGAATATAGAATGAGGAAAAGACAGTCTTATCAACAAATGGTGCTGGGAAAACTGGACAGCTACATGCAGAAGAATGGAACTGGACCACTTTCTTACACTTTCATGCACAAAAGTAATCTCAAGATGTATTAAAGACCTAAATGAGACTTGAAACCATAAAACTTCTTATAGGAGTATCATTATATTGGACCCCTGAAACTAACATAAGACTGTATTAGTATGTTAATAACTAATTATTAATTTAAAATGTGGCTTATATATCCATATAATAAGGGAATGATAACTCCTATGTCACATAATGTTGGAAAGATTAAATAAAGTCAAATATACCAAAAATAAAAACTGCTCTTCATGGTACTTGGGTGGTGAGTATATGACCATGCATTTGTCAAAATCCATAGAACCGTATGCTAGAAATAGTGACTTTTACTGTTTGCAGATTAAAAAACAAAATATACAAAACAAAACCAATCAAAATTTTGAGGCAGTCAGGATGGAATGCAGACTGTGGTAAAAACAATCTGATTGTATTACAAATGTATACTATAACCTCACTGAAGGGGTGGGGAAGAAAGGAGCTGCCCTAAATAAGTGTGAAAAACAAATGTTTTGTCTCTATTTTGAAAGCTAAGAAGAATTGCACACAAACATTGCACTCTAGTTGTTAAATCTGTTTCTCATAGTAGTGAGGTTCAGCAATTCTGACACTCTGGTACATATATATTAACCTTGAACAAACAAGAAAATACATTACCCATTTTAGAAGTCATGTTTCTCACTGTCAAAGAAACCTTCAAATAGCCTTACAAATGACCAAGATGGGAATATTAGAATGAACTCTGTAATGCTGGATCAGAATCAAACATGTCAGTATGAACTCATGTTTATTTTACCATAAACACAGAGAAATAAACATAAAGCAAACATAGTACATACAAATTCATTTCCTAGGTCTGACTGCTGAGAGGGCCTAGAAAATAAAAATACACCCCAATAGCAATAAGCACACTTAGTACGTAGATCTTGGTTTCTAAATAGGTCTCTCCAATAAAAGAAACCAGGACTTCTTGGGAAAATGACTTGTTTCTATGGTTGTGACAGGAAACACCCAAAATGATCCTGTAACATCTTATACTGTCAGAAAGTAAGAAACAGTTATAAATAAAGGGAAAATAAGTATGGTGTATGTCAAAAGAACACAGGGGCCAACATAAAAAAGTTCCCAATGGCTAAAATGAAAATTTTGAACAAAAATAAACAAATAATGATAGTGTTGGATTACCACCCAAAGAATAAAATAAATTTCCATAATTCATAGGTTGAATAAAGAAGTAAATGATGGAGAATGGACTGACCTTCCTTACAAAAGAATTCCAACTAATAAATGTAGCAAAAAAATGAGGGGAATATAAAATTACCATTAGAACATCCCAACAATAGTTGCAGCAGGCAAGATCCACTGATAAACACTCAATTAATGAGCAGAACTTAGGAGAAACTATTTGCATTACCTCAAATATTTGTTAATTATCATGGTGTCTTAACTATGTCTACAAAATTTTTAATGCGCCTGCCTCCAAGAGGAGCTTAATTCCCTTCCCCTTCAGTATGGGCTCAACTATTTGCTTCTAACAGAGTATGAGAAGAGAAAAACAGTAACTTTTTAGTGGAGAAGCCCAACAGATATCTTCTCAACCAGGTCATCAAGGTTAACATCACCAATAATATAGAGTAGTGATAACATGCACACCCCAATCTAAAGCAACGTAAAGGGTACATCACTTCTGTGGTATTTTCTCCCAAAATTTGTAACATCAGCTTAATCGTAGTAAAACCTCAGACAAAACCTAACTGAGCGACATTCTACAAAATATGACCACTATTCAGAAGGGTCAAGGTTGTGAATGAAGAGACAATATTTTGAGAAGCTTAGAATATAAGAAGACATGACCACTAAAGGCAATGTGGTATTCCGAATTGGATCCCGGAATAGAAAATAAAATCAGTGGGGGAAACTAGAGAAACTTGAACAGTCTGTATGTAGTTCAGACTATCGTACCAATGTTGACTTCTTAGTTTTGTAAATGGTTATCATCAGGGGAAGCTGAGTGAAAGGGATATAGGAGCTCTGTACTATCATTATGATTCTTCTGTAAATCTATAATCATTTCAAAATAAAAAGGTTTTCAAGCATTATGAATAATTTAATTTTCATAGACATTTTATTAAAATTTATTGTGCTTTTGTTTTCCAGAAATCTCTAATAAACTGAACAGACCCTTGGCTGTTATGCTGGTAGCAGCATGTGAATGAATATAGCACCAGCCTGGGATTCTGAAGCCTTTCGTCCAACTTCCAGCCCTGCCAACAGGCATGATCCCCAGGCAACCTGGGGATTGATCCTTGGGACTCAAGCCTTAACCTTTAAAATAAGGAGTTTGGATAATTTGACTCCTGCAGACCACATCTATCATAAAAAATAAATAAATAAAAAATAAACAGTAAAAGGTAGTAGGTGGAGAACTCATGTTTCTAAAGAAAATATAAACCTAAAATCATTTTTTCAATGTAAAATATATATCAAAAACACAAATGTCAATAAATTAAATACCGATTAGAGATATTAGGAGTTCAGAGTGTTGACAAGCTAGACTTGACTCATTCCCCACCGGGAAGGAAGTCAACCTACTTCTTATTAGTCACCAACTAGAAAGAAAAGATACGTCGAAGTCAGTGGCTCCAAATAAGAGAAACTGTCCTGGCTGGGAAAGGGTGGTCAGCCCATCAATGGTTGCAAGTGTAACACCGGGGGGGGGGGGGGGGGGGGGGGGGGGGCGGGGAGGGGGGTGTTGTTACAAGCAGGAGCATTTAAAGGCACCTACTCAGCTGGTCAGGAGTAATAGCTGCTCTTTCATACATCAAATTGTTTAATTCCAACTTTTAAGTTAGATTATAAATCCATTCATTCAAGCATCACAATGCTCTATATTAAATGAATACCAAAAGTACCAGGAAGGAGTTTAGTATAATTGCCTTCAATACTGTTTTCAGTCTTTATTATAATATTTAGTCTGTTTTTCTCATTTAAGCAATTATCAGGGCTGCTATGGCTGCACAATAAGGTCTTAGAAAAGGAGGATTCTTTGCCTTCTAGATCCTGAAAGCAAGCTTATTAAGAATGACACAGGAAGAATCACAAGTATTCATTTTCTAAATTTCAGGGCCCTTTTCTACAAAGTCAAAGGGTACTATAAAATGTGTCAGGGAGCCACACATGCAGATATTCACATTTCACTTAGAAGTCCTTATGGATTGCACGTCTCTAAGTGGGTCTCTGTGAAAGGCAAGTATTCAGAATGTCACTCTTTCCCCAAGAGAGAGCAGGTTTTGATTGCAGAACATGTTACACTAATGAAGCTTTGTTGGCAGCTGCTGAGTAAAGCTTCTGGGTAGCATAATGCATTTTTCCTAATACCAAGTTAAAATGAGCCAAGCCTGAGCCATGCTCCAACTACTTGGAAAGAAACCAAGACAGTATAAGTGAAGAGGACTTTTGCTACTTATTTTGATATAGTTTCAAACTTACAGAAAAGTTACAAAAACAAAACAAAAAGCTCCCACATATATCCTTTACCCATACTGCATTATATAATCTGTGACATATATATGTAATTTGTGAAAAATAATTTGAGACTATGTATATCCTGATCCTCATCAAACTTTCACCCAGGAGTATGAACATCCATTGATGATTTTTGTTCAAATCAATGATTATGTAACAGTTGTGAAATGGTGATTTCTTTCCAACTCAATCATCCTCCAACATTTATTAGTTGGCATTCTCTTCCAAGGAAGAATCTATCTTCATCTTTTATTTATTCATTATCTCAGTATTGACTCATAAGTCATTTTATTCAGTGGTCTATAATTTATTACTACATTTATGTTGTTGCTAAAATCGTCAAGTGAAGTCTTTTGGAAAGAGCATTTAAGGCAAAGTGGGTTTTCCAAAGTTTGCTTAGGAAGCAAATGGTCACTTTGCCTTCAAAACATTTTGAGGCAAAAAATAAATAAATAAATAACTGTGTCCTCCTATTTGAACAGAAGCACTAACAAATCTTTTCCCTGCTCAGAAACTCCTGTCTAGACACATTACTCTCTCACGGCACAAAATCTCTGATTTGCTCCCTATCCAGGGCTGCAGTTAATTACATGAAGAGACAGATGCTGAGCAGCCTAAGGCTTTCTCTGCCACCGCGGCGAGGCTGAGCTCCACTCAACAAGCAGGTAGTGAGTGAAGACAAATGCTGTTTGACAAGGCAGCATATCCCAGCACCCAGGGATAGAAAACAGACAGGCCACTCTGTGTTCACAAGCAAAGACAGAGAAATATCAAGCAGATTGTTTCTGACAGAAATCATATCACAGCCGCACTTCCAGACAAAGTCCGTGTGAATGAAATGATACACTTTCTGTTTCCTATCTTCCCCTTTAACAAAAAGGGAGTATATCAAAGGTACATTGAAGGTGACAGCTCAATGCAAGGTGGTTAGAAAGATTTTATAAGCTTGGTTTCCCTTTGGAGATATTAAAGAATCAGCAACAGTTCATCGATTTAGATGCTGTATGTAGCTATTCCTCTTGATTTTAATGAATTTCCAGGTTCCTAAATACTGCAACATAAGTACTCTATGTTCAGTGAAGGTTGTGTCAAAATAGAAAATTAAAGTCATGAGCAGTCTTTATGTCACATGGAAAGATAGAATAGTCTAATTTGGACTTTTCTAAACTTTATTAAGCAACGATTAGCGGAAAAAGTAGCTTCCTAAATGTAAACTCATGCTAGAATATAGGCAGAAGTTATTTTTAGAGGCCACCTAATGCCTTATTTGTATAAATTAATGGATACAGAAGTGACATAAAAAATAAACATTTCTCCTCAATGAGTATAGTTTGGAGGGGAAATGATATTTTTATCCAATACATACATAATTTTTCCAATGCTTTCCTCATTAGTCATCAATGAATGTGAATTTAAATCAATCCTATCACGGCATAACTAAATTATTTTAATGTATTCTTTTTTAAACATTTTTGTTTTTCATTGGGTTCATGGAGAGTACTTAAATATTATGTCACAAAGACAGTAAGTCAAACCATTAAACTAATGCATAAGTTCTAACCAACTGTTGTTTTCAGAAGTCAAAAAAAAAAAAAAAATCCAGTACAACCTGCTGTGAGCCCAACTGTTGGATGGTAGACCAACAACAATGATCATTCCCAAAGGGGAAGAGAGAAGGGCACCAAACAAATATTCAGCAAGCTTCATTTCTCACCAGAAGGCTCAGAATAACCTTTATGCAAAGATCAACAGTTTACTTTAGGAGAAGTAAATCGCAAGAAACTGACTCTGAAATTATACTACAAATTTGATTGCTTTAAATAATCTTTCAGTTGTTCCTCTAATTTTCTTATACACTGTCTCCATTTTCAGCCAAACTTCAGTTCTATAAGTCAAAAGTTATAAAGTAGATTTTTGAAGAAAGATTCTATTCTTCTCATAGAAATTAGATTATAGTTGAGGAATGTATTCTTAACCAAAAAGTCCCATCAGTCTGTTTTTTGTTTGTCCCTTTTTTCTTTGTTTGTCTTGTTTCTTAAGTTTCACATATGACTGAAATAGGTGAAGGGGGTTAAGAGTACACATGAGCACTGAGTAGTGTATAGAATTGTTGAATCACTATATTGGACCCTTGAAACTAATATAACAATGTATGTTAATTACACTGGAATAAATAAATATTATGTCACCAAAATAATATCCTAAAAAGAGTTGTAACAACTATAAACTTCTATAATAACTTAGAATAGTACAATCATCCCCTATCTTAAGCAATTATTAATATGCTATATACAAGAATCATTCAAAGGGCCCTTGTGTCCTAACTTTATGAAATAAATTTGACTTAAAACTAATATAACGTAATAGAAGTTATAACGTAATAGAATGGTCTTATCCACCATTAATGTTATCTTTTTTAAATTTAGATGGACTCTTTTTTTTTTACATAATTTGCTAAGAAATCTTTAAATATATATACAAGGGAAACTATACAAAAGTATTCCTTCCTTTTTCTCCACAAAATTTTGTAAAGTTAATCAAATCATATAAATCACTCTACAATTCTACAATTCATAAGTTCATAAGCTTCCTCAAAGCACTTTTGTAGGTGCTTAATAAGATTGTTGTTGGAGCCAACAATGGAACTATTTCTATGGCGGGGCAGTGGCTGTGGGCAAGAATGGAGCATTTTAATATTAAGAGCTGACCCAATAGTCCTCTCATTCATATTTCTTACTTCTATAATTTATCCTGTGGTCCCCAACCTGAGTACTACAAAGATAGTCATGGGAAGTAAAGCAAACTACTCAGTGTGAAACATGGGGTGTCAGGAAGCACATAGAAGAGACACTTAATACGAACTTGGGAGTCAGGAAAACCCTCCAGGAGGAAATGATACCATGGCTGACATCTAAGCCAAGACCTTAAGGACAAGTAGGAGTCAGTGGGACAAAATTTGTATCTGTTATAAGAACCTAATCTAGAATGCCTGAATCAAAAGACTAACTTGCTGTCCTTCACATTTCACAGGAATGCAGTATTTAAGGGCTGGCCAGGAGATGATATGCTATAATAGTTACGAATACTGTTAAGGTCAGACTTCCTGGGTTCAAATTCCTGTGTACCCTCTCAATTGTACTATAACCATGGACAGGTATCTTTTCTCTGTGCCTCAGTGCAGTTCCCTTATCTATAAAATGTAATAAAAGATAATACCTACCTCACCGTAGCATTGTATGATTTAAGACAGATAAGATGTGTGTCAGAAGAGCATTTAAATGAGAATTAAACACAGGTACTAGCATACTTGGATGGAAGGATGTATATTCGGTTCTTCCTAAACCCATCATACAGAAATTAAGAATATTAAAATATATATTGTCTTAGCGAACTGAGATATCTCCTGGTATAACATGTTTTATATTCTCTCCAACATAATTAAAACATAATTAAAACTTCAAAAAAATCTATCTATCTATCTATCTATCTATCTATCTATCTATCTATCAAGAGAGAGAAAGAGAGAGAGAGATCAACATGGTGTTGATCCACTAAAATGACAGCTTCTTTGTTAGAGATGTTCTCCTTTCTTATCTCCATCAAGTGGCCCATCAAACACCTGCACCCATCATTGTTTCTTATTGTTAGTCTACCTCTGGCAGTGAGGACTTCCTTACACCACAGGACTGTGTGGTCAGCGACAACACAACCCCATTAGCAGCCCAGAGCTTCTCTGTTGCTTGCTGGACTACTCTCTGCTTTCCCTGTTCTTTTCTTGCATCCTGGGCACAGCTGAAATAAAACACAGAGCTCTACCAACCTGTCACGCCACATATTCACACAGCCCAACCTCAACAGGGCTCTTGCTGCTCTAAGCAATCTTTTTAGTAACCCCAACTCATTTCAATTCAGTACAATTTAACAAAAATGTACTATATGCAGAATACTTTGCTAGGGAATAAAGGATAAAGCTAAAATTAACCCACTCTCAAAGAACTTAGAATCTATCATGAGAGCAAAATACATGTGGCACATGCCTCAAAGGCAGGATGGGGAAAATGATAAAGGATTCCAAATATTTTCTTCTCTCCTTCAGATCACCTCCTCAGGCTTCACCCTCAGCCAATAACCACAACCTATAGTTCACCGAGACTGTGGCTACTTGATATAAATCCCTACAAAAACATTTTCCACCACCTCCATTTATTTCTAGTTTCTCATACCCTTTAACTTTTATCTCCATTCTCTAAAAATTTTACTTTGATCTATCTCCTGCTGCATATAAGGTATCTTCCTCCCATATTTATCTCCTCCTTGGCCAATACCTTCAACATTTTCTTCTCTGCCTTCCAACATGCACATTACTCCTCTTCCAAAAAGAAATCTTTGGGCTTACTTCCCAGTCTTTATTTTCACTCAACCCATTTCACTTCCAAACCTTTCCATATTCCATTTCACCCTACATCTACAAACTTTTTTCACCCATACTCTCAAAACTATTCCCTCAGGCATCACTAATGTCTTCATTATCAACAAAGTCAATATCTTTTCCTTTATTCTCCCTTTACTTGATGTCTCTATAGTTATGGATACAGACTATTATTCAATTCTCAAAACTCTCTGCAGTTAGCTTGATGACACCACACAGGGATGGATTTGTTTTCAATTCTGCAACCAGTGCCTGCAAGTTTGTTTGATATTTCACATTCCTCTTAATCGTGAATTGCCTCCAAGGGCACTTCTAAGCCTCCAGTCTTCCCTTTCAATAGATTCCCATAAAGAACACATACAGTAACACCCCCTTATCTACAGGGGATATGTTTCAAGACCCTCAGTGGATGCCTGAAACCACAGACTGTACCAAAACCCATATACTATGCTTTTTTTATACATACATATGATAATACTTAATTTATAAATTAGGCACAGTAAGAGGTTAACAGCAATAACTAAAAATAAAACAGAACAATTATAACAACATATTGTAATAAAAGTTATGTAAATGTATTTTTCTCTCAAAATATCTTATTGTATTTTACTCACCATTCTTGTAAAGATGATAAAATGTCTAGGTGATGAGATGAAGTGAGATGAACAATGTAAAAATATTGTGACATACCATTAGGATACTACTGACCTTCTGACATATCATCAGAATCACCTGCTTGCAGACTGGAGTTAACAATAGGTAACTAAAGCCGTGGAAAAGAGTGGACTACTGTCCATTCTCATGGCCAACCCCTGGACTGATGACTCCTGAATCCCCCATCCCCAGGGCTGTTGTCTCACAAACGCTGCCCCATCTACAACAATCTACTGACCAGAGCAGAAACTCTGAGATTAGACTACTTTTGACCCATCTTCCTGCACTGCTACTTTACTAGCAGTGTGTGATTGGAAATGATGTTTAATCTCTTGATTCCCCAGTTTATTCATCTTTAAATGGAAGGGAATTATAATATCTATCTTATAACATGGCTGTGAAGACTTAATGAGGTTATCCATGAACAGACAATACTTTGGTTGGTGCATAATATGCTCTTAATAAATATTAGCTCTAACAACAACAATAGCAAATTAATAAAAGTTCAGATTTAAAATTCCACGACTGTTAATAAAAACTACATGGTCAACTAAAACAAAAGTCTTCATGATCAAATAAAGACCTCTCCAAGATTACTGTTTTCTAAAATCCCTATAGTCATTTAGATTCAAACCTTAGCTTTACCCTTGATCAACATTATTTTTCATATGCACATATAGAAACCAAGCTGTATTTTCTTCAGTGATTCTCCTTTTTGCTCCGGAGTGTTCATTGGTACTTCTAACATTCACCAAGGCCTACACCTCCCCATCCATCTTAAAGATCACAATACAGAATGAACTTTGTAGAGGGAGTAGCATCACGCCAGAATAGACAACTTGCTTTATAACCAGCTTTTATAAGATACTAAATAAGTCTCTTAGCTTTAGGCTTCAGTTTCTTCATGTATTAACTCAAGGAAGCTGTGTTGTATTTTCTTTAAACAAGTTTTAAAATTTAATAATTCTCCAAAAGACTGTTATCTTGTTTAAAAAATACATGTACCATGTGGTCAGAAAGAATAAAACAGAAGTCACATTATTAAGGAACTGAGATATGGGACAAGAAAAAAGTTTCTAGGAAATTAGGAAAAAAAAGCAATGTTTCATCACATGGATACTGAGATTAAGCAGGGCTGCTGATAGTGACCTCTTTGACTCAAATACAAGGAACAATGTTCTAAAGTAAAGTAGACTTGGAAGTAAGATTTCCTTGAAATAAGACCATTGAAAAAATCCGAGTGAGGATTCCTAACATTCTCCTGATAGTAAAATGATTGCTTCCTCAGTCTCCACACTGAAGGTTGGTGAAACAATCCAAGAATGGGACATTAGGATCTGCAATTTTAGAGGTCGAACAATGTGGCTATGGGAGTGGCTGGTGGATGAGAGTTTAAGAAATGTTACTGAAGAGAAGGAGAGGAAGCAACAGGGAGGCTGGGCTGAATGGGTCCCTTGTGTGTTCCTTCAGGTCATCTGAGATATGCAGAACTTGTGTTTATAGGAAAACTGTGATCCAAGTGCCTAAAGAGGACTTAACTTCATGTCAGTAAACAAAAAGTAGGAGTAGAGGGCAACCCTGCTCCTACATATGGCACAACCTGACTACGGGCAAACATGGTGGAGAAGTAGGGAGATCCATACTTCCCGTGTCTCTCAAACAAAGGAGTGCAGAAGCCAAAGGACTTTGAACACCAGAGCCTGGGAGGAAAAGAGACTGAATCTAGTAGGAAGAAAATGAGGAAGCTAGAAAAAAGATAGGTGGGTAACTGTAAACTTGGGGAGATAAAAGGCCACGTGGGCACAGAGGGGAGGAACCACCTTCTGCAGAGAGACAAAGGAAAGAGAAAGAGTGGCTAGGGAAGTGTAGGACTGTATCTGGACAGGAGAAAGACCTCGGACTGAGACTGAGAGGGATCTGATCTCTAACTGCAGGGCTTTCTTAGGACTGGAGCCAGCTCCCTATTCGTGCACTAGGGAGGAGGGGAGCCAGAGGCCTGGGTGTGGTGGTAGGTCAGGGGCTCAGTCTGCAGCCGAAGAAAGTGGTTCCCTCCCTGGAGGGCTGTGCAATACACAGAACCTGCCTGCGACCGCCACCCCCAGGCGCAGTGGCTGGGCCTTGAGGGCACAGCCTGCAGGAGGAAAAGAAGGCTGTCTACCTGGAATGCTATGGGAAAAGACAAAGGCTGCCTGCATCCACCACCCTGGGGGCTCCCGGTGAGGGTGGCTCTCAGTCTGCAGTAGGAGAAGGCAGTCTTCCCTGTAGTGCATTGGCACAGACAAAGCCAACCGGGACCATGTATCCGGCTGCACTGAGAGGCGCTTCCCCAGTGCCCTAGTGCACAGAGTGGGACTTTGAATCCTAGCCAAGTGTGGGGGCAGGGGAGTTGGTGGAGCAAGTTGGTGGAGCACCCAGGGCACACTGAGGACAACTCAAATGGAGTCCACCAGTCCCGCTCCATGGAGAAGAGACTGGGGGATCACCGTTACCCCCCCCCCCCACCACCACCAAGGCGGGGCCTCAGGTATCACTCCTGGGGACCACAGTGGAGGTGGGTCTAGATTACACCAAACCATGCACCTTTGCAATGGGTAACTGCATATCCACCGGAGCAGCACAGACCCTGCAGAAAGCTCCTCCCGACAAGCGCTGCAGCATTGCCTGCCTGGATTAACTCTAGGTCAATTCTGGATATATAGATATATTCACGCCCCCATTTCTCCTCCTTATCTCTTCCCTCCCCTAGGCTGGTTACTCTGGTTATTAGTCTGTCTAAACAGACATATTTAATCCATTGTCTTGATACATGTTCTACACCTCCCTTTTTACACTCCTTTCTCTCTCTCTGGAATAATCAAGCCATATAGTTTCTCTCTCTAGGTAACTTTATCTTCGTTTTGTTTTCCCCGCCTCCTTCTTCATTTTCCTTTCTCTCTGTCTGGATTAAGCCTATTAGTCTCTCTGCCTAGTCAATGTTTATTTTTTTCTTCTCCCTGCCCACCTCCCCCCTCCCCCCCACCCCAGTCATTTCTCTCTTTGTATGTGCTCTTCCATTAGCACCGCCTTCAACCTCTTCTTTATTTGTAGTCAGTGTTTTGGGTTTTTTTGTCTTTAGTCTATAGTTTTTTGTTCTTGTGTATTTGTTTGTTTGTGTTATTTGTGTGTTTGTGTGTTTTTGTCTCCTGTTTGTCTATCTGTTTTCCTTTACAGGGCTACTCCAAGGAACAAATCAAAGCACACCTGGTGGAAGGTCGAAAATATCATTACGAGTAGGGTAATAAAATAACCAAAGTCACAACAACAGAGAACAAGTAACAATTTCTGAAAAAACACCTCCTGAAGGGCCAGGCCCTGGACAGTGTATGACGCTCCTTTAATATAGCAGTGCTCAGAGGTGCAGAGCACACAACAAGCTTTTAAAATGGATAATGGACAGAAAACTAGACAAAATGACGAAATGGAAGAATTCTCCTCAAAAGAAATTCCAGGAAGTAGCGACAGCTAACGAATTGATCACAACCTATTTAAGCAATAAAACTGAACAAGAATTTAGAATAATAGTCATAAAATTAACTTCTGGGCTTGAAAAAAGCATAGAGGACAGCAGAGAATCTATTGCTACAAAGATCAGGAGACTAAAAAATTGCCATGATGAATTAAAAAAAATGCTATAAAGGAGGTGCAAAATAAAATGGAGGCGGCCACAGTGCCGATTGAAGAGGTAAAGGAGAGAATAGATGAATTGGAAGATAAAATTATGGAAAAAGAGGAAGCTGAGAAAAAGAGAGATAAAAACATCCAGGAGTACAAGGGGAGAATTAGAGAACTAAGTAATGCAGTCAAATGGAACAATATCCATATCATAGGAATTCCAGAAGAATAGAGAGAGAGAGGGGCTGAAGGTGTACCTGAACAAATCATAGCTGAGAACTTCCCCGATCTGGGGAAGGAAACAGGCACTGAAATCCAAGACGCACAGAGAACTCCCTTCAGACGTAACTTGAATCGATCTTCTGCACAATATATCATAGTGAAACTGGCAAAATACAAGGATAAAGAGAGAATTCTGAAAGCAGCTAGGGATAAATGGGTCTTAACATACAAAGGTACACACATAGGGTAGTAGCAGACCTATCTACTGAAACTTGGCAGGCCAGAAGGGAATGGCTGGAAACTGTGAATGTGATGAACAGAAAAAATATGCAGCTGGAAATCTGTTACCCATCAAGTCTATCATTCAGAATAGAAGCAGAGACAAAGGTTTTCCCAAACAAACAAAAACTAAATGAATTCATCACCACTAAACCAGCCCTATAAGAGATCCTAAGGGGGACTCTGTGAGTGAAATGTTGCAAGGACCACAAAGCACCAGAGACACCACTACAAGCATAAAACCTACAGATACCACAGTGACTCTAAACCCGTATCTTTCAATAATAACACTGAATGTAAATGGACTAAATGCTCCAACCAAAAGACATAGGGTATCAGAATGGATAAAAAAACAAGACACATCTATTTTCTGTCCACAAGAGAATCATTTTAGACCTGAGGACACCTTCAGATTTAAAGTGAGGGGATGGAAAACTATCTATCATGCTACTGGAAGTCAAAGAAAGCTGGAGTAGCCATACTTATATCAGACAAACTAGATTTTAAATTAAAGGTTGTAACAAGAGATGAAGAAGGGCATTATATAATAATTACAGGGTCTATCCATCAGGAAGAGCTAACAATTATAAATGTCTATGCACCAAATTCGAAAGCATCCAAATACATAAAACAATTAATCACAAACATAAGCAACCTTATTGATAAGAATGTGATAATTGCAGGGGACTTTAATACTCCACGTACAACAATGGATACATCATCTAGACAGAGAATCAATAAAGAAACAAGGTCCCTGAATGACACAATGGATCAGATGGACTTGACAGATATATTTAGAACTCTGCTTTCCAAAGCAACAGAATATACTTTCTTCTCGAGTGCACATGGAACATTCTCCAAGACACATCACATACTGGGTCACAAAACAGCCCTTAATAAGTATAAAATAATTGAAATCATACCATGCACACTCTCAGATCACAATGCTATGAAACTTGAAATCAACCACAGGAAAAAGTCTGGAAAAGCTCCAAAAGCATTAGAGAAGAAATTAAAAAATATATGGAAACAAATGAAAATGAAAACACGACAACTCAAATGCTTTGAGATGCAGCAAAGGCAGTTCTGAGAGGAAAATACATTGCAATCCATGCCTATCTCAAGAAACAAGAAAAATACAAAATACAAATACAACAGCACACCTAAAGGAACTAGAAGCAGAACAGCATAGACACCCCAAACCCAGCAGAAGAAGAGAAATAATAAATATCAGAGCAGAAATAAGCAATATAGAATCTAAAAAAATAGTAGAGCAGATCAATGAAACCAAGAGTTGGTTTTTTGAAAAAATAAACAAAATTGATAAACCTCTAGCCAGGCTTCTCAAAAAGAAAAGGGAGACGACCCAAATAGATAAAATCATGAATGAAAATGGAATTATTACAACCAATCCCTCAGAAATACAAGCAATTATCAGGGGACACTATGAAAAATT
The DNA here is from genome assembly GCF_024362965.1 of Panthera pardus. Classification (NCBI taxonomy): domain Eukaryota; kingdom Metazoa; phylum Chordata; class Mammalia; order Carnivora; family Felidae; genus Panthera; species Panthera pardus. The sequence continues at coordinate 30,160,768 of NW_026526677.1, read as the reverse complement.
ATATGCCAACAAACTGGACAACCTGGAAGAAATGGACAAATTCCTAAACACCCACACACTTCCAAAACTCAAATAGGAAGAAATAGAAAATTTGAACAGACCCATAACCAGTGAAGAAATTGAATCAGTTATCAAAAATCTCCCAACAAATAAGAGTCCAGGACCAGATGGCTTCCCTGGGGAATTATACCAGACATTTAAAGCAGAGATAATACCTATTCTTCTCAAGCTGTTCCAAAAAATAGAAAGGGAGGGAAAACTTACAGACTCATTCTATGAAGCCAGCATTACTTTGATTCCTAAACCAGAGACCCATCAAAAAAAGAGAACTATAGGCCAATATCCCTGATGAATATGGATGCAAAAATTCTCAACAAGATACTAGCAAATCGAATTCAACAGCATATAAAAAGAATTATTCACCATGATCAAGTGGGATTCATTCCTGGGCTGCAGGGCTGGTTCAATATTTGCAAATCAATCAGTGTGATACATCACATTAATAAAAGAAAAGATAAGAACCATATGATTCTGTCAATCGATGCAGAAAAAGCATTTGACAAAATTCAGCATCCTTTCTTAATAAAAACCCTTGAGAAAGTCGTGATAGAAGGAACATATAGAAGGAACATATTCTGGATATATAGAAATAAAAAGACTGTTACTGTGATAATACTAGATTTCAGAAGCTAAAAATAAAACCCATGCCTAATAATAAGAATATATATCAAGACTTTAATTTGTTTCAGGGCACATTATCATATTCAAGGAAAAATGCTTTATACAAAATAATTACAAATCGAAATAAATCAGAAGTTCACCTTTATCCTGCAAAAAAGATTTATTTAGTGTTTTAAATAAATAAGAACTTAAGGTATATGGTTTATATCCAATATCTGTAGTTCTTCCTCTAATTTTATAGTTTTTTTCATAAGCCATAAATATCTGTTCCAAGTATCAATGACTTCAGGGATGCATTAGTTTTTTATTGTTGTGTAACAAATTATCACAAATTCAGCAGCTAAAAGCTCACTAATACATATTATCTCATAGTTTCCATGAATGTGGAATCCAGGAGTAGCCTGATTGGGTCTTCTGCTTGGGATCTCACAAGGCTGCAATCAAGATGTCAGCTAGGATGTGTTTTCATCTGGAGGCTCAACTGGGGAATTCACTTCCAAGCTCTTTCAGGTTGTTGGAAAAATTCCTTTTCCTGCAACTGCATGTGTAAGGCCCTTTCAGATGGGCTACAGTTCCCTGCTGCGTGTCCCTCTCCATAGAGAGTTCACATTATAGCAGTTTGCCTCTAGAAAGCCAGCAAGCAAGTTTCTCACTCTACTCTGCTAAGATAGAGTCTCATATATAATGTTATGTAACAAGAGACTGACATCTAATCATTTTTCCATATTCTATTATTTTTTAATGTTTATTTTTGAGAAAGAGAGAAAGAGAGAGCATGAGCAGGGGAGGGGCAGAGAGAGAGGGAGACACAGATTCCAAAGCAGGCCCCACACTCCAGTTGTCAGCACAGAGCCCAATGTGGGGCTTGAACCCACAAACTGTGGGATCATGACCTGAGCCAAAGTCAGATGCTTAACCAGCTGAGCCACCCAGGTACCCCATATTCTATAATTTAGAAGCTAGTCCCAGGTTCTGCCCACACTGAAGGGGCAAACAGAGCATGGAATCAAAAGAGCATGACTCTGTGAGGGCTACCTTATGGTGTGTCCCTCACAAAAGACAAACTGACCTAACCAATTTCCTTCTGAAAAATATTTTCAGTGAGTAGTAATTTAAATGTTTTTTTTTTTTACTTTTAAGCTTTAAATATTTTTATCTCAAAGAATTCTGAAAGCAATCTATAATAATATCTAAAAAATTTTAAATGTATGAATATTCACATGATCAGGCAATTCCCTAGAACATCTCTGACCCAAAGCTACTGTTTTGAATATGAATTTTTAAAAGTAATCTTCGATTAGTTCTATTTTGTTTGGCTTTCATTATGAATATGAGAGATATTCAGATTATGTAAACTAATACTTATGCCTGCTTTATTATTTAAAAACCTACTACACAAATGCATAGGTCAATGGAACATAATAGAGTCCAGAAACACACTCATGTGTGTATGGAAATATGATATATGACAAAGGTGATGTTAAAAATTTTAGTGAGGAACTATGGGCTATTCAATAAATGATGCTACAGCAGTAAAATTCTACATACAAAAAATAATAAATTCATACTTTCCTGTACAGTTGAAATGTTTTATAGTTATAAAACAAAAAATATTCTACCTCATTATTAAAGTATGCACGTACACACACAAACAAATCTATTCTAGCTTGATTAAAACCTAAATGCACTCAGACCAACTTGAAAATATTTAGCACAAGCCATAAAATAAAATATTGATAAATCTTACTAATTTTTTTTCAAAATTGTTTTTTTCTTTTTTTTTTAATTTTTAATGTTTATTTTTGAAGAAGGGAGAGACAGAAGAGAAAGAATGAGTGGGGGAGAGGATGAGAGGGAGACACAGAACCCAAGTGGGCTCCAGGCTCTGAGCTATCACCACAGGGCCGGATGTGTGACTCAAACTCATGAGCCATGCGATCATGATCTGAGCCAAAGTTGGAGGCTTAACTGACTGAACCACCCAGGAACCCCAAGTCTTCCTATTTTTTTAAAAATCTGTTCAACAAAAGATATAAAAAACAAGCTTGGGAGAAAATATTTGCAAAGCACAGTAGGATTACTCTCTAAAATAACATAAATAAGTACCACCAATCAATAAGAAAATGGAGACCTAATAGAAAATAGGTAAAGATAGGGCATCTGGGTGTCTCAGTCAGTTAAGCATTGGACTCTGATTTTGGCTCAAGTCATGATCTCAGGGTTTGTGAGATCAAGCCCTGAGTCGTGCTCTGTGCTGACAGCACCAAGCCTGCCTGGAATTCTCTCTCTGCTCCTCCCCTACTTGTGCTCTCTCACTCTCTCTCATAAAATAAATAAATAAACATTTTTAAAAGAATAGGTAAGGAAAGCAATTTATAGAAACGGAAACAAGCGGCCTCGGGGAAGATGGCGGCGTAGGAGGACGCTGGGCTCACCGCGCGTCCTGCTGATCACTTAGCTTCCACCTACACCTGCCTAAATAACCCAGAAAACCACCAGTGGATTAGCAGAACAGAGTCTCGGGAGCCAAGCGCAGATGAGAGGCCCACGGAAGAGGGTAGGAAGGGCAGCAAGGCGGTGCGCACTCCACGGACTGGCGGGAGGGAGCCGGGGCGGAGGGGCAGCCAAGTCTGGCTGGCAAAAGCGGAGGGGCCGGACGGAGTGTGTTCCGACTGCAAGCGCGACTTAGCGTCTGGGAGGTCATAAGTTAACAGCTCTGCTCAGAAAGCGGGAAGGCTGGAGGACAAAGGGAGGGACAGCTGCTGAGCCCCTGGACGACAGAGCTCAGTTTGGTGGGGAACAAAGGCGCTCACCAGCGCCATCTCCCCCGCCCATCCCCCAGCCAAAATCCCAAAGGGAACCAGTTCCTGCCAGGGAACTTGCTCGCTCCGCGCAAACACCCAACTCTGTGCTTCTGCGGAGCCAAACCTCCAGCAGCGGATCTGACTCCCTCCCGCTGCCACAGGACCCCTCCTGAAGTGGATCACCTAAGGAGAAGCGAGCTAAGCCTGCCCCTCCTGCCCCCGTGCACCTTGCCTACCCACCCCAGCTAATACGCCAGATCCCCAGCACCACAAGCCTGGCAGTGTGCAAGTAGCCCAGACGCGCCACGCCACCCCACGGTGAATCCCGCCCCTAGGAGAGGGGAAGAGAAGGCACACACCAGTCTGACTGTGGCCCCAGCGGTGGGCTGGGGGCAGACATCAGGTCTGACTGCGGCCCCGCCCACCAACTCCAGTTATACACCACAGCACAGGGGAAGTGCCCTGCAGGTCCTCACCCCTCCAGGGACTATCCAAAATGACCAAACGGAAGAATTCCCCTCAGAAGAATCTCCAGGAAATAACAACAGCTAATGAACTGATCAAAAAGGATTTAAATAATATAACAGAAAGTGAATTTAGAATAATAGTTATAAAATTAATCGCTGGGCTTGAAAACAGTATAGAGGACAGCAGAGAATCTCTTGCTACAGAGATCAAGGGACTAAGGAACAGTTACGAGGAGCTGAAAAACGCTTTAAATGAAATGCAAAACAAAATGGAAACCACGACGGCTCGGATTGAAGAGGCAGAGGAGAGAATAGGTGAACTAGAAGATAAAGTTATGGAAAAAGAGGAAGCTGAGAGAAAGAGAGATAAAAAAAATCCAGGAGTATGCGGGGAAAATTAGAGAACTAAGTGATACACTAAAAATAAATAATATACGCATAATTGGTATCCCAGAGGAGGAAGAGAGAGGGAAAGGTGCTGAAGGGGTACTTGAAGAAATAATAGCTGAGAACTTCCCTGAACTGGGGAAGGAAAAAGGCATTGAAATCCAAGAGGCACAGAGAACTCCCTTCAGACGTAACTTGAATCGATCTTCTGCACGACATATCATAGTGAAACTGGCAAAATACAAGGACAAAGAGAAAATTCTGAAAGCAGCAAGGGATAAACGTGCCCTCACATATAAAGGGAGACCTATAAGACTCGTGACTGATCTCTCTTTTGAAACTTGGCAGGCCAGAAAGGATTGGCACGATATCTTCAGTGTGCTAAACAGAAAAAATATGCAGCCGAGAATCCTTTATCCAGCAAGTCTGTCATTTAGAATAGAAGGAGAGATAAAGGTCTTCCCAAACAAACAAAAACTGAAGGAATTTGTCACCACTAAACCAGCCCTACAAGAGATCCTAAGGGGGATCCTGTGAGACAAAGTACCAGAGACATCACTACAAGCATAAAACATACAGACATCACAATGACTCTAAACCCGTATCTTTCTATAATAACACTGAATGTAAATGGATTAAATGCGCCAACCAAAAGACATAGGGTATCAGAATGGACAGAAACAGAAACAAGCATGACAAATAAATGTGAAAAGATGCTCTACTTCACTAGTAGTCTGAGAAGGGAAAATAATAATAATAATAATAATAATAATGTACTATTTTACATCCATCAGATTAGCAAAAATCAAACTGACAATATGCCATCCCTTATGCTGTAAATAGAACCACCTTAGAGAATTATGTGACCATACCAAATAAGGTTGAAATTATTTGTACTCTTTATTCATAATAATTCCAGTTTAATGTATACACCCTAGAGAAACTCTTATATTCATGCACTGCAAGAACAGTCAAGAAATATTAATTGTTTGTAATATTATGCTGTAATTAAAACTAGTAATAAACCTTTAGTAATATTATGTAGCAGATAGCTTTACATTCACCATCATGGATAAATCTCAAAAACAGAATGCTGAGCAAAAAAAGAAAATTATAAAATGTAATAGTGAAAAACTGCAAGTTGCAAATGTCTACCAAGGCAGAACAGATAAACTGTGCTACAGTCACAATCATACAGTAATTAAATTTAATTAGAGAAATAACCATAGATAAATCTTAAAAACATATTGACTCCTAAAAGCAAGAAATAAAATAGTGTGTTCAGCATGAGATCATTTATATAAAGATTGAAAACATGCAAAACCATATCATATGTTGTTTCTAGAATAACAATATAAAAATATGCATGTGAATAATGAACACTAATTCAGAATAGAGGTATAATCTGGAAAACAAGGGAAAATGTGACCAGAGAATGATACACTGGGATTTCCAAATATAGCAGTAATTTGTAATTTCTGTAATTTGTAGTTTCTGTGATTACTGAAATATGCTGTATTCCTTTTAGTTTGTTTGAAATATTTCAAAATAATTTTTAGAAGAATAAAACTACCAGATCTTTCCCCAGTATTGCTTTTCAGTTCCCTTTTTGTCCTTTGTCCTTTCTAATATACTTTATTGCTCTTTCTTTCCTAATTTTTAGTATTGAAAATAGTGAATAACCTTTGATTTTCAAGGGCACTTGGGTGGGGACATTTAATATTTAGGGTAAAGACATTCTAAGTGAAGACGTTTTTACTTCAGTAAATGTTTATCAAATGGCAAGTTCCATAAAGGAGAGATAATCTCTTGTTATTCTTTCCCTTTTGTGCCAATATATGGCAACAGGTCTACATATGCACAACATGTGCTCTGTGTTTGTTTTTACATATCTTGGAAAACAAAATTAGCACTTCAGAACTTAAAGTATCCATATCTTCATGGTCATGTTGTTTTTAAAAAAATATTTAATTATTTTACCATCAAAAATAAACATAAATGGCCTACTGATTTTTATCTGCTCTTTCCTATACACAGTAGACTTACTATATTCACAGGAAAGAGAACATTACTGAAAACAATGTCTGGCTAGCATGGTTTTAAAACTACAGAACAATTCTTTTACTGATATTTACACATAACTGAATATTTGTCTAGTAATGATATACATACACACACTGCATGTACATGTAATTATATACTTCAAATTTTCATATTTTGATAGAATAGTGATAATGGTCCATTCATTTTTGTCCACAGATGAGCCTGAAAAAAGAGAGATAGCAAAGCAACTCCAAAGATAACCCCAAAGAGGAAAGATTTTTGGTGAGTCAGATTTGAATAACACAAGGAACCATCAGGGCAGGGAACAGTCCAGGAGACACCACTGTCCAGTATGCTTGTGGTAGACAGCCTTTAAGATAGTCCCAAAGATCCCTGACTCCTGGTATTTACATCCTTGAGGAGTTCCTTCCTGTTATAGACTGAATTTTGACTCCTCAAAATTCTTATAGTGAAGCCCTAACCCCCAATGTGACTGTATTTGGAAATAGGGCCTTTAAGGAGGTAAGGTTAAATGAGATCATAAGGGTAGGGCCTTAATCCAATAGAGCTAGTGTCCTTCTAAGAAGAGGAAGAGACATCAGATCTCTCTCTCTCTCTCTCTCTCTCTCTCTCTCTCTCTCGCTGCATGCACATGAAGGCCATGTAACACAGCAAGAAGGTGGCAAGCCAGGAAGTGAAACGTCAGCAAAAACAGAATTTTCCAGGACCTTGATCTTGGATTTCTAGCCTCTATAATGTGAAAAAATGAATTTCTGTTAAGTCACCAAGTTTGTAATGTTCTGTTATGGCAGTCTGAGCTGACTAATACACTTTCCTTATTGTATCACATTTGGCCTGTGAGATCAATAAAAGATGGCAAAAGCGATGGTATTTCACTTCTAAGATTACGTTATAAGAGACACTATGGCTTTCTGCCTCTCTTTCTCTGGTCACTCACCCTGGGGGAAGTCAGCTGAAATACAATAAGGAACCTTATGAAGAAGTCCGGGCGTCTAGAAAATGAGGTCTACTGCCAACAGTCACATGAGTAAACTTGGAAGCAGATCCTCCAGTCCCACTTAAGCCTTCACATGACTAAACCCCTGGCTGATAGCTTGACTACAACCTCATGAAGGACCCTGAGACAGAATCACCCATCTGAGTTGTTTCTGGATTCCTGACCCTCAGAAACTGCTAAATCATAAATGTTCATTGTTTTAAGCCGTAGATATGGTCTGAAGGTTTGTGTCCCTCCAAAATTCGTATGTTGAAATCCTAAACCCCAATATGATAAATGGGGGGTAGGTTAGGAAGTGATTAGATCATAAAGCCAGAACCCACTAAAGGAATGAGATTAGTGCTATTCTGAAAGAGGCCACACAGAGCTCCCTAGCTTCTTCCACGATGTGAAGATACAGTGAAAATTTTGTGACCTGGGAAAGGTCCCTCGCCCTGACCTTGGACTTCCAGCTTCCAGAAATGTAAGAAATAAATTTCTGTTGCTTATAAGCCTTATAAGGCTGTTATAGCAGCCAAAATGGACTAAGACAGTTAATTTAGGATAATTTTTTAACTAAGACAGTTAATTTAGGATAATTTTTTACTAAACAATAACATACCACTCTATTCAAAACCAGCTTAAAAGTCTGCTTCTAGGGGCACCTGGGTGCCTCAGTCGGTTAAGTGTCTGACTTTGGCTCTGGTGATGATCTCGCAGTTCATGGTTCAAGCCCCATGTCAAGCTCTGTGCTAACAGCTCGGACCCTGGCACCTGCTTCAGATTCTGTCTCCCTCTTTCTCTCTGCTTCTCCCCCATTTGCACTCTCTCTCAAAACAAATAAATAAACATTTAAAAAATGTCTGCAGCTAAATTTATCTATTTGATGTGATGCCTATCATTTTATTCCATGATGATTAATAATTACTGTCTTCACTATAATCCTTCATAATCATCAACCAATCAGATGGAAACACAACCATAAGGAGTTGAATCAGTGGTATTTAGTTTCACACAAGCCCTGATTTTAAGAAAGACTGACATCTTAAGTTTTAGTTATCTTCTATCTACCAATAGTCCAATATTATAGATGAAAACGGTTTTAAGTGATCCTCCGTTGTGATTCAAATCTCATTCATTATCCCAAAGTTTAAGAAACATCTTACATCCTCCCCTTAATTCTATTTTAACTATATTTAAGACATCAGAAGATACTAGATCTTCCTTTTTTTCTTTTTCTTTTCTTTTGTAATATGGTTAAGTTCATTTCTTACTGTTAAACAGACTTTTAGCCATATTGAAAATTGTTTCCCAGTAATAATGGGTTTTCACTGAAATGTTTCATTTTTTTTCTTTTCTCCTACTCATCAGCTGTTCTTCTGTTTCCTTTCCTCCAGCTGCTTATGTTATTACATGTTTAATTTTCCTTTTCTCTTGTTGATCTTCTTCCCCTCTGACATTTTCCTCATAGCAACAAACCCATTTGATTGCATGGGTTTTAAATAAGAGCCATATTTTTCTTACTGTATTTATGGATTTTGCCTTTTCATCATGACCTTCTGAAATAACTTATGTACTCTTGAACTCTACTTGAGAGATAATTGCAGAAACTTTGGGGAAAGGGATTGTTATTTCAAAGATATGAGTGCAGCAGTATGGATAAAAGGATGCATACATCCTCAATAATATGCCTTCTAATGTCAGTCTTCAGAAGAAATGACTATCTGTAATATGTTTTTATCAATACTGCAAAGTTAGGGTACAAAGGGGTTTCCAAGTAGGTGAAGCCAACTGGATGTCAGCCACTGTGTAAAGAGCCTTTGGAGATTTTGGTGGTAGAAATTAAGAAGCAAGGCCACACCAATTCTGAGAACATTAACTGATCAAGATGATCTAAGTGGTTAAAGGTCTACTATGTAAGTAAAAACCAAATTATAGACTCATTTTAAAAACCCTCTGTGTTCTTAAATATCTTTTACTATGGCAGACTGCCATATTTAGATATTAATATTAATTTAGATATTAATATTAATATTAATATTATGAGCCTGAGTTTCCTTGGTTGTAAAGTGGGAATAATAATAACTCCCTTAAAGAGTGGTGATAATGATTAAATGAGACAATGCAGGTGTGGCACATGGAAAGTGCTCAATTAATGGCGGCTCCTTTAAATTCCTCAAATCAGTGGTGAAAAGGAGAGTAGCATGAGTAAGAAAAAAGTATTAGATTTCCCTCAGATGACATGAGCAGAATGTATTTTTCTCCCATTAATTCTCGGATCTTAAGCCTACCATAAAGGGTTTGTGCTAAATTGCTGTTCACCATGTTTTTTATTATATAATGTTTAACACAGTGACATCTATAAAATCATTTAGATGGGGGAGACTGACATATACATAGGTAACTGGAGTACAGAAGGTGAATCAAATATAAAGTGCTATGTGAACCCCTTATCAGATACATCTTTGCATATATCTTCTACATTCAGTAGGTTGGCTTTTTGTTTTGTTGATGGTTTCCTTCACTGTGCAGAGGCTTTTTCTTTTGGTTAATTTCCAAAATATATAAAGAATTGTATTTCAACAGCAAAAAAATAACAGTAATAATAACCTGAATAAAATGAGCAGAGGGTCTGATAGACATTTTTCCAAAGAAGATATAACACAAATGGCCAACAGATACATAAAAAGATGCTCAACATCACTAACAATCAGGGAGATGCAAATCAAAACCACAATTAGATTTCACTTTATATCTGTCAAAATGACTAGAATAAAAAGCACAAGAAATAATGTGTTGGTGACGATGTGCAGAAAAAGGAACACTTGTGCACTATCGGTGGGAATGCAAATTGGTACAGCCACTGTGGAAAACAGTATGGGGGTTTCTCAAAAGATTAAAAATAGAAATACCATATGATTCAATAATTCCACTGCTGGGTTTTTAACCAAAGAAAATGAAAACACTAATTTGAAAAGATGTATGCATCCCTATGTTTATTGCAACATTATTTACAATAGCCACAATATGGAAGCAACCCAAGTGTCCATCCATAAATGAATGGATAAAGAAGATATTCAGTGGAATATTACTCAGCCATAAAATAGAAAGATATCTTGCCATTTGCAACAACATAAATGCACCTAGAGGATATACGGCTAAGTGAAATAAGTCAATCAGAGAAAGACAAATACTATACGATTTTACTCATATATATGAAATTTAGGAAAACAAATGAACAAACATAGAGAAAAAGAGACAAAAACATAGGCTCTTAAATATAGAGAACAAACTGGTTGTTGCCAGAAGGGAGGTGGCGGGGGGCGGGGGGGGGGAAAAGTGAAATAGATAAAGGAGATTAAGAGTACACTTACTTTGATGAGCACTGAGAAATGTATAGAATTGTTAAATCATTATATCATACACATGAAACTAATATAATACTGTATGGCAGTTATACTTGAATAAAAAACAAAAATAAAAGATAAAAAGTGTTATGTGAATACTGAAAATGGATTGACTATGTGACTTAGGTTGGGGTGGATGGCATCAAAGAAGGTTCAGCGATGGACATTTGAATTTGGTCTTTAATGAAGAGTAGAGGAATTCATTCAGTGGACAAGGGATAGTGGCAGGGATAACATTTGTAAAGGCCCCTAGGCCTGAAACACCAAGGCATATGTCAGTGGTGCCCAAAATTGCCTGCAATTGAAATCACTTTGGGAGCTTAAAATAAAGAAATGCCTGTGTCCCATCCTTAGAGATTGAGATTTAATTGCCTGAGTTGGCCTGGGTTTTGAGATGTTTAAAGGACCCCCAAATGATTTCAATATGCATACAAGTTTGGGAACCATTGCATATTAATTTTCTATAGTTGTATATGCCTGAGTATAGGAAAAATAGTGAAAGATGAACCTGAAATTCCATGTCATAGAATTTGAACTTTGTACTCTAGCCTTCACATTGTTTGATTACAAGTCCTATAATTTAAAATTTTGGTGTGCACCCTAAAATGTATGATGCATTTGACTCATTAATATATATTATTATATAATATGTAGAATATTTAATGTACAATATATATTATACACAAAAAGTACAAATAAAAAATGATTAGCAAAAGAATAAGACAGTATTTTAAGTATTTTATGTACTAATGGTTAAAAAATCTTTCTTCTCTCAATAAATTATCTTTAAAATATTATTTATTTTTGCCTAAGCAATAAAAGAGGATATGCTTCATTATTTGTGACAATCTTTGTTTGATATTCCTAGAGATTCATAGTCTCCTTTTTTTGCAGATGTTTGGGACTTGCATTTTGGAATATTTTTAAACAAGCTAAAAAAATACATTTTTGTGCTTTTAAGTGTGTTTTGAAATGACAGGCAGAGGACAGTTTCCATGAGATAGAAAAGATGAGAATCTCGCTCTTTGGGTAAAAGAGACATGTTCATTGAGATTTAACACAGACCTAGTGAACATGATTAAGCTCACAAGTGCCAGACACCCCGTGAACCTCGCACATCCCTCATTTTCTTTTTGCAACAACCCTGTGTGCTACACATCTCCATCTCATTGTCGTGCCGGAGGAAATATTAGCTCACAGCGAGGTAATAACTACAGTACTAACAACGCGGCAGAAAGGTTTGGAACTGGACAAATGAGAAGTGCAAAAAGGCTTGCAAAGGCTACTGAAAAACCATGAGAAGTGAAGAACATTTTCCTGAGCAGTGCTCAGATGTGTTTAGACAGCATGAACTTGTGGTGAGAGGTATTTAGCATATTTTGTGACTTTCTTCCACCTGTTGACAATTCAAGAGTTAGAGAGAAATTAGACAGAGGGGATAGAGAAATCGAGAGACTGGAGAATTCCAGGATATTGGCAAAGGAGCTTTTGTAATAGTTTTCTCAATGGTGTGGGTTTTACAGGTAAGGGACCCAAGGAAGACTCTGTGCTGAAATGGAAGAAGGGAAGCAGAGGATACAGCAAGGGCTCAGTGTGTGATGGGAAATATAAGAGATGAAATACAAGGTGGTTGGATTTTAGGAAGCAAAATCACAGGTTTTCTTATTCAGTAGACCTGAGGCTGAGTCCTGACTTGGCCAGTTGTTTTGTGACCTTAGAAAATTACATAACTTCATCTACAAAATGGGAGTTACAATAACACAGCCTTACTGAGTTGCGCAGTTTTTACAGAAAGAGCTTGACAGGTATAACTGCTCAGATATACAGAAGGAGCTCAATAAATGATAGGTGCTATTGTTATTATTATCATTATTAGTCCTGAATTTTCAGAGACAGAAAGACTTGAAGATGATAGCCAAAGTGTGGCAGGGCAAATGGATGGCCAAAGTTGGTGGAGATAAAGGTTCTTTGAAGGGAAAAATTTTAAGAACTAGGAAGATAAAATACATGTTGATAGATTGAGATAAATTCTACGAAGAAATAAACACGATGATGTGATAAAGAGTGTGAGGGTTGAATAGCGAAGGGGCATTGAAAGTTGCCAAGAATGGTGGCAAAAAAGAAAAAGATTTTTTTCCAGATTTTTTCCATAAATTACATCATTTCTTACAGAGTATAATAACATAACCAGTGTGATAGGTTAGAAAAATGAAAAAAACAGATCATGCCATACCCCATTTAAATACTTTTCTTTGCCCTGAAAATCAAATCAAATCCAAACTCTTCACCAGGTCTACAAGGCTCGGATCTCCATCCTCAGCACTACTGCTCACCCACTAGCTCTTTCTGCTCTAGCCAAATCTTCAGCTTTTCTGTTTTCAGAATAAACGAAGCTCTTTCTTGCCTTAGGCTCTTTGCTAATCTCTCTGCCCAGAACACATTTTCACTCCCACCATCTGCCTCTGGCTACCACATCCTATTCTGTTCTTGCATCACTAACAATTTATCAATTAAGATCTCACCTTCTTAAGGAACTTTTCCTAACCATACTATCTAAAGCAGCACCTCCCTCTCCAGTTACTCTGGATTCCACCTCCCTTTTAACTCCTTCATAGGACATATCAGTCTGTGAGCATGTTAATTTTTACCCTCCAACTAGCAAGAGAATTATAGGAGAATATGTACTTTGCTGCTGTTTTCATTGTTGAAGCCACAGCATTGGTAGCATCTGGTAAATGATAACATTCAATAAGTATTGCCACTTGAATATATGAATGATGAAAATACAAGAAATGAAATCTTCATTTGTAACATCAGTGAATAAAACATTTGGTCCTCATTCTCCCAACCCCCAAAGCCAGGCAACTTCACAGACCCTTTGGAACATTATTTTAAAACTGTAATGGTCTTTCATTGAATGGTGATTTTCCAGGTAATATAATTTTCTTCTCACAAATATAGCTTCCACATCTCTGCTGCTCTAGAAAATTCTAGAAAAACAAAACCAGTACCCAAAACAACTGTTAAGAAATACATTAGAAAAGACAAGGAGGTTTGTCTCCAGTCATTAGATCTATTCTAGATTCCCAAACTCAAAAATGTAGAGGTAATCTTTGGCCACTTCTCTTTCTCCATTTTCATCACTTTAAACGTATAACTTGAAAATATCTCTCAGATTCTTTTATAATTTTTTTGAGTAGGTTCCATGCCCAACATGGAAGTCAAACTCACAACCCCAAGATCAAGAGTCACATGCTCCACTGGCTCATGACTGAGCCAGCCAGGTGCCCCATCTTTTATAATTTTTTAAAGTAAAGAAGTAGGGAAAGCCTTTCTAACTCCCACACAAAATCCAAGTAAATTTTTGTATGGAAAATTCCATAAGTCAAAAGAGAAACCATAATCTGGGAAAAATTTTATAACTCAAATCACAAAGGGCAACTTTCCCAGTATATTAAAAACTCTTGCAATAAGAAACTACCAAAATCTCAGTAGAAAACTGGATAAAGATATTAAGAGTTCACAGAATGGGAAACCTAATTTAAACATATGAAAAGATCAAATTCACTTAAAATAATAGAACTGCAAATCAAAATTATATCAAGAAATCACTTTTTTATATTAGCAGTGGCAAAGGTTCAATATTTTATAATATTTTGTATTAACAAGGCTACGTATGGAACAGGCACTTTGATAGGTTGCTGGAGAACATGTAAATTTATAGTCTCTTTAGGAAACAAGTTGGCAATATCTATAAAATCACTTACATACCTTATCCTATCTACTTGAAAAATTGTTTTCCTTATCCCATTTACTTTAGAGAAATGTATCCCAATATATTTCCACACATGTGAAATGAACTAAGTACAAGGTTAATCACTTGCAGCACTGATTTTAAAAGTAATAGGTTAGAAACTATCTAAATGTCCTCCAGTTGAAAGCAACTAAAATTATGGTACATCCACATAATGGAAAAATATGCATCAAGAAAAATGAAGGAATACATTTTTTATACTGATATAGAAAATTCTCAAACATGTGCTGTTAAGTGAAAAAAAGAAAGGTGCAAACAGTATATGGAATATTACCATTTGTGTAAAGGGAATGAGGCACATATTCATATTTCTCTGTTTATGCACAAAAAGATCTCTGGAAAGACCAACAGGTCACTAATAGAGGAGTAATTTCTTGGTGAGTGTGGGACTGGCTTGATAGGGAAGGTAAGGGGCAGTGGCAGTAAGGAAATATTAGTATACCTGTTTGAAACTTTTATTTTTGAACCATGTGAACTATCTATTTAAAAATAACAAATTTTTTAAATTTGGTGGTGAGAATAAAATATAATCATTGAAAGTGCTTCCTACCAGCTCTCCTCTTGAATAATTTTGGGAGCCAAGGTGGCTTCCTGTTACCAATTAGATGCATAGTAAGTAATAAGTGAACGTTGAATGTATGTGTGAGGGAATAAAATGAATCCATTCTTCACCGTGTTATTAAAGGGCTTTCATCAGCTGGATCTACGTTATCAGCTCAATTTATCTTGCACTAGTCTCAGAGACAATTACTCCATTTTTTTCTACAGTCCCTATATACATTCTTACCCTTGCTAATAAGGTTCCCTTCACCAGGGAGCCCTCTTTTTTTTGTCAATCCAAATCCCACCTTTCATTTAGAGCACAGCCTCACATCCACCTCCTGAGGGGCTAAAACAACAGAAATGTAAACAATTGTCTCAGTTCTGGAGACTAAAAGTCTGAAATCAAAGTGTCAACAGGGTGATGCTCCTTCTGAATTGCTTTCTTGCCGATTCCTAATTTCTGGTGGTTTGCTGGCAATCTTGGTATAACTTGGCTTACAGTTACAGCACTTCAGACTCTGCCTCCATCATCAGTGTTCCTCCCTGTGTATCTGCCTCTCTCTCTTTTCTCCTCTTCTTATAAGGACACCAGTCATATTAGTGTCCTAATTAACTAATTAGGCCCCTCCTCATCAACTATGGCCTCATTTTAACTTGGTTACATTTGCAAAGATTCCACTTCCAAATAAGGTCACATTTACAGGTTGGAACTTGAACATACGTTTTGGGACACAATTCAACACATAAAACCTTCTCTAGCTGATGCCACCCTGATGTTCTATTCTATTCTATAGCATATAGATCTGCACCCTTATAGTCTCTCTTGTTTAATAACTATTTCATCTAATATTTTATTTTTTCCAATAATATATTCCTATATAATATAACATATAATACATACATATTGCAATACAGACATATTACATATATTATACACACACACACACACACACACACACACACATTTTGTCTCCAAAGCTAGATTATAAGTACTTCAAGGGCAGGAAATACATTTTTTCCTGAATTTGTTGGGCCAGGTCCTAGACCCACAATAGTGACTCAGAAATGACTAGGTGAAGGATTGGATGCATGATGTCCTAGAAGGCAGACACAGTGACTTTTAAAGATTTTAACAATCATTCATCCATCACAACAACCTTTCAAAGAGATGAGAGGAGGTTCCTTGAGTCACTCAGAGTGTGAGAGTCCAAAAGCAGCATTAGCTCATCAGTACCACACAGCAAAGTCTCCACCTGAAGGAAGGATCGAGATCAATAAACAATAGATTTGGTCCCAAGAATGGAGGTAATTGCATGGCAGGGAGGCAATCTAGTCTTCAGTTTCATGTCCAGCTGTCCAGATGCAAGGCAAGCCCTTGCCTTGGTTTATAATTATAGACAAAGAAGTTATCATTAGATTTAGGTTGTTTTTCCTCAAAATACATGCATATATCCACACGTATGCATAGATGTGTAATATACGAATTGATTGCTGATTAAAATAAAAGCCTGATATTTCTTCAGGCATTTAAACCAACAGATCACAGTAGGATATGAACAGCAGTACAATATGGTAATTGGCTGCTGTCTCAGTTCCATCATAGGCAATCAAAGGCTCATGGTGGAGCAAGAAACAATGAGGAAGACACTTAGTAAGTGCAAGAAAAGTAAAACAGAAGGGAAGGGCAGGGCAGAACAAAGAGAAACACTGAAAGAGAAAATCCAAAGAGGAAAACAATTAGCCTAAATACCTAATCTAGGAACACATAATTACATACTTCATAATAATGAATTACATACAAATGAGTCATATTTGTACAAAGTTGACAATGTATGTCATTGTGGTATTGGAAAATGCTGCTC
Organism: Panthera pardus; assembly: GCF_024362965.1. Lineage (NCBI taxonomy): Eukaryota > Metazoa > Chordata > Mammalia > Carnivora > Felidae > Panthera > Panthera pardus. The sequence goes on along the minus strand of NW_026526677.1, from coordinate 30,143,763 downwards.
ATTTTTAGTAGTAAAATAATCACAGGAGAAATTATCAGGATTATATAAATTAGAATATATAAATTTTAACGTCTTGTATATCGAAAAATAGCAAAACTAAAGGAACAACCACATATTGGAAAAATTATTTGCATCAAATATAACATGCAAATGGTTTTTCTCTAATGTATAATTAGCGTATTCAAATGTAGTTTTAAAAATTTCAAAACCTCTAAATGAGCACAGGATATAAACAGACTTTTTATATTAAAAAAGTTATTGAACTGATATATAGGAAACTGTAATCAAAAAAATGCAATTAAAGCAACCTGGATTTTTTTAAATATCCACTAAATGCAACAAAAATATCTAAACTTAATACTCAATTCAGATGAATATAAAAGAGAAAGCAATATACTCACTCATTGCTGGTTATATAACCAAATGACAACACAATCAAGAAATATATAGCAAGTATTATAAAGATGGTCATACCTTCTGAAGAAACAGTAATGTCCTAGGAGTTTATCTTAAGAAATAGTTTAAAAGAAACATAAAGGTAACTGAGTAAGAATATTCACTGAAATTCTGTCTATAATAACAAGTATAGGAAATAAGTGAAATATCCATCTCTAGGATAACAATTTTTAATCTCGTAGAATATTAAAATAACATTAAAATTATAATCATGAAGTTTATGCAAAGTCATGCAAAAGAATTATGCAGTTGGGGTAAGTAGAAAAAGCAGAACAGAAGTAGTAGGAAAGTAAATTTCAACTACGTAAAAATAGGTATATTCCTATAGAAGATCATATATCCATTCACTTAAAATGTACTAAGCAACTTTTACCTACTGGGCCTGTGTTAGGGACGAGGGATATAGTCTGTGAACTCACACTCACGATCTTAAGGAGTAAAACCATGTAAAAGTAAATGTTACAATATAGAAAGTATTATACTGAAATTTAAAAATAAAAATAATTATATGTTGGAATTGGAATTACATGTGATATTTTAAATTCTTCTATGTGATGTGTCATTTTTTTCCATTTATTCTTTTTTCCCTACATTAGTAAGAAAATAACATGTTTATTATAAAATACTAGAAAAACATAGAAGACATATAAGGAATCAGAAAAGAATCTGCATAGCCCTAGCACCCACAGACAACTACCTTAACACCATGGCAAATTTTCAGCATCTTTTTAAAATAATTATTTCTATACTGTTTTAACAGTTACACGACACATATATACATTTTATAATACATTATTATCAATTAAAATTACAGCATAAGCAAGTTCCCATACTATTAAAAACTATGGGAAAATGTTTAATGTTTCATAATATTCCATAGGTGAAATGTATCTACTTAGCAATGCTCCTATGGTCATATATCTTGCTTCCCAGTCTTTATTAGCATTAATAATGCTGCCATGAAGATCTTCATCTCCATTTCCATTAATGTTTTTATTATAAACTCCTAATGTGTCACTTAATTTATAAAGCTATAACTTAGTAATATAACTCAAGAGACATTTCACCGAATGTAAAGTCTTCATAATTCTGAGTATAAACTATACTCAAACTAAAGTATACTATAGATAAATTATTATCTATAGTAATTTCAAGCAAAGTATTAAGGATTAACATGATAGTATCTTAAGGAGAAAAGTAGCATTTAAGACTATCATAGAAAATGCATGGAGTACTGCTCTCATGGGCATCCCTGTTACAGCCTCCTCCCAAAGACAGATGATGTTAAAGCTCCCATATTATCTACTGAGAAAATGCCAGGAGAATAAGGGCTAACTCAAATTTTAAAAAGCCACAAACATTCTAAAATACACAATTTTTCCCATAGTTTATATATTTTTAGAAGAAGGTTTTATATATTTGAAATTTCTAAGACATGTATTACTTTTAATATGAACACAGTATCATGAAATAAAAGCTATATATACAGTTAAGATCACAAAGCACTTGAGCATAGGTAACTAAAATTCGGTGAATTAAGAATCTCTTTCTCTATATTGGCAAAAGTGTAAAGTTGATAATAGCACTTTCTCGGTGGAAAAAGAATAAAGGATTAAAATATCTAATGAGACTTTTCCTAAGATATTTATGACTGCTATCAATTTTCTAGGTGATATATTTAAACTTGCTTGAATAATTTGTTTGAGGTCATTGAAATAGCTAGTAAAATGTTTTTCTTTTCTATTGGAAGACCATAAAAACTGAAGCTTACTTTAACGAACATTAAGTTCTCGGCACAATCTCCAATGCCTATTAAGTAAATCCAGCAGGTAAACATCTATGGCATAAGGAAACCGAGGCCCAGTGTATACTGATGATGCACCAAATCTGATACAGTGTGGCATGGTAGAAAGAACTTGGGCTATGAGATGAGACAATACAAATCAATGACTTTAGGAAGAGGCCGTTAGAATTGAAACTTGTTGGAGATGTGTATAATGCACAGCATTAGGTTTTCTTTTCATAATTCTGTGACAAAGAAAGGAAGGGGGACATTTGAAACCTGTAATGAACATTCTTGATTCAAATATCATTTAAACTCATTAATTGTTGAGGATCTATATCTGTATTTATCTTTAAAGGGAAGCATAAAAAGCTCTGTTATCCCTTTAGACATAAAAGAGATAAAAGAATGAAACTTGAAGGAAGGCCATAAATGTAGGAATTACAACATTACTGCCTTAATAACAATTCTTCACTAATAGAATACACGACACGGTACCTTCATATAATGAAGGCTAAACATAGCAGAAACTACATAATGGCTGTACCACTGTAGATCAATTTGAGTCTAACATAACAGAAATGATCACTGATCCCAAGACGTTATGGAATAGTAAACTTAAGATATTGTGCTGCTTTTCAAGTTTATGTGACTATGATTATTTAATTTTCTTTTGTGCGTGCTCAAGTATAGCTGTTATGTGACTACACATGAGAGAACCTGAAATTAATTTGTCTGTATGAGATCAGTGACTGTACAAATTCTTATGAAAACTAACATGCCATGACAATAGTAATTTTGATAAAATTACAGCAAGTACTGCAATTCTCCGCCATCTGGCTGTCTCATCATAACTACTTTGATGTGCTTTTTATTACTTATTTATTTACTTCCACCACTTTATCGGTATAGTTTTAAAGCATGTAAATTACCACGGTGGAAGGTTTTAAACGTTAAAGGAAGACTATCTTCATATATAAATGTTGAACTTTTCACCAAATTATGATACTCTGGCCTTTTTGATGGGAAAAATATTACTTGAGAAAAAGGCACTTTGAGGAACTTTCTTAATTCATTTGATATAATTTGTTGTTTAACCCTTGAAGCACAGCAACGCTCTGAAGTGGTCCATGAATGTTTTCCACAGCAATGCAATACCATATATTTCACTATTGTTTTGATCTTTGTATTTTGAATTTAATGTCTTAAATTTGATTATATACTTCCTATATTTTCCATCACCCAGTAGTTACTTATTTACATGAATATCAATGAAACCAACATCATTTGTACCCTTTGTGAAATGTGGAGGTCAAATAAAGCCTTTATCTACCACAGATTATTTTTGTTTTAGAAACTACAAGAAATGAGCTGGAAATTCAAAATACTCACGTAAGTCCATAAAAGCTCCTCTTCATTTGTTTAAGATTCAATTGTATTTAAGGCCTAGAAACTTCTTTTCCTTATGGTCAAATGACACCTCCTCATGACAGTCATGTTGCCTAAATACTCTGCCTCCAACTCTCATAAAAATTTGAGTCTCCACTACGTGTTCAGGGCACAGAAATTGAATTATGACATACACCTTTACAGAACACTTTTTCAAATTTGGCAGGTAGAAGACATATTTAATGGTAACTCTTTATTGTCATGAGGAAAAAGAATTGCTGGTTTTAGTCCAGTTTCCATGGGTCAGTATCTCTCTCAGGGACTTCACAGAAATAACAACTTGTTGATGACTTGGAAAGAAAGCAGGGAATTGTTAGTAATGTGTCTTCTGACCAATAAGAATATATTTGGAGTTGAACAGTATTAGCAGAAAAGCAATTCAGTGACATCTCAATGGTGTGTACAATCAGGACACTTGATTGTCTACGCTGATGAGATCCATACCATAATACATACTAAATGAAAATTTCAAAACCCTCTCTTGACTCAGTTGGCATAAAAAATTTCTTCTAGATGGTAGAAAATAGCTTAGATGTAATTCACTTGGAACTAATTTCAGTCACTGCTAAAGCATGCTGGGTTGAAAATTAGTGTCAAACGACAAAATGGCATGACTTCTTAAAAGCATTTGAACTCAAATTTTATGTGCCCACAATGCACCTGAATTAAAGTATCCAGGATTCAGGACTGAACTATAGTTACATACTGCCAACAGTATTCTCATCTCAGTCTTAAAGAAAATTGCACCCATGATTACACCCGAGATTTGGAATGGCAAATCTAGGAGACACCATTGTTTATTCTCTTATAATTCAAAGCAGGGAAATAATACGAAAAACAATAAAAATGATATATGTTCTATAAAAGAGAGTATTATCTTAGATTTGGGACACTGTAAAATGACCTATAATAAAAGCTATCTTTTCCAGCACAAATAAAAATTGTTGAAATAACTTTTAGTTCTTAACAGCTTTTCAAAATAAAACCAATATAAGCTTTTTAAAACACAAATGCATAAAACTATTAGATTATTTTAATGATAGAGATATTGTTTTATATTTTCCAAACACTTTCCTGATTGCTCAAATTTACCTTTGTCATATAGTTTTAAAAAGTTTTAAGGTCATTAGAAACAGACAAGTGTCCTCCCGAAATGTTCACATCCATATTTGTTAGTATCATGTAGAACTCTCCTCACCACACACTCCCTGTCAAATACACTAAACAGAGTGACTGATGCCCTGCCCACCATCTTTACTGCAATTTCATATCTGAATGTACTAATTATTTAGCAGCCTTTAAACCATTCCTGTTTTCATTATTTACACACAGCATGATAAATCTGGGGTCGCTAAATTAAGAAATAACAAAATAAAATACCTGGGTTTTTAAACGAAATAGCAAATTTAGAATGTGGACGCTGGAAAGTCACACTGTGATAAATCTATTTGATGTTTTCTTCTTAATGAAATAAACATGCAAGGTCTTATTTTCCCCGTAAGTTTGAGTTTCTTGTTTTGAGCTTGTGTTTTCTACCAAATGGAATTTTTGTACATGGCTCTGGAAGTGATTGATGACATCTCCGTATCACCAGGGAGTCCTGCGTGTCAGAATCTAAAACTGTAACAAACTAAAGGGCTTGGTTGGGGACTAATTAATATTAAGGAGTATATTTTGTTCATGACACTGTGCAATAAGTCAACATGCTTTCAGTCTACCTCCTGTTTGAACTGACTGCGATGTCAGGCCTGCCTCTAGCCACATACGTTATGAAGAATAAAACAGATGGTAAAGATTTTGCATCTGACGATGCTGAAAGTAAAAGGAAAAGAATTGCTTCTTTAAACTTCCTTCCAGTGGGAAGGAATTTGGACTCTTTTCCTGTCCCATTCCCTATTCGACTGTAGAAATAAAATTTGTCAAATATCTCTATCTGCCAACTCAAAGGTCAACACAATTGATACCTTCTTTTTAATCCAAGTGACCTTCTTCTAAGGCAAGAACTGAAAAACATTCTGGTTAACTATTTTATAATTTCTGAAATAAAAGTCAGTTTCAAATCAGAAGCATGATAAGGTAGGGGAATGGAAAACATGTATAGTCTATTTCTTAATTACCATCACAAAAAATATAAGTAGAAAAGGGAGACTTTTGTGATTAAAATGCTGCTTTTCTGTTAAGTGGCTCTTCAGAGAAAAGGTATCTTTTCAAATCAGAAAACAGTAGTGGTGATGCAAGTAGTATGGTTATAACAGCAAATGTGTAAATGTCTATATTCACTTGTGGAGGGAACAAAAATAGTTTTATGAGTTCCTTATGTACATTTAAAGATGGCATTATTTTGGCAATAACGGCATTATTTAACAAATAAATTCATTGTCTCAGATGTCCTATTTTGCTTCAATTCTTCTTTTGCTAATATAAACTTTAAGAATTATATTTACTTGCTGAGAAAATATCAGTCATAACTGCATTCACATCAAATCAAATTCTTAAGCCCCTATGATTCTACCCAATCTTTCTTTGTAATAATAAAGCACATTTGGAGCTTTGCTTTTTTTCTTGAAGTTATGACATTTATTCTTTCAATGAGATTTTGCCTTATATATTTTTAAAGAATACATTATTGACACAGATGGTATACTTTTCTTACTATAGAAAATCAAATGAAGACTTATTTCTCTTTGCACATCCATAAGAGGAATTTTATTCACGTGGTTTCTATTACAAGGACACAGTGACAAAAAGAGGCCCCTTCCATATAAGATGATAATTCTCATAATATACACAAACTGGTAAAAGCAAGATCATCGAAATTCTTCAATTTTTTACTTCAATTTGAAATAAAATGATGTGAAATATAGTTATTGTGGTATCGACTCGAAAAAAGAAACGTTTTATATACTTGGACCAATAAGTCATGTATACAAATCATTTTTTTTTCTGGCAATTTTGAACTGCTTATCTTTCATAGGATTTCTTATGGCTATTTACATTTTCACTCAGTGAAAATCAATTACCTTCTTGCAATAAGCCTCATTTGCTACCTTTGAGTATAATAGAAACACCATTAGGATGATGACATTACCCAAAAGAAGGGCACCACACAGTTGGTAGACATAAATTAAGGGCCCTTTCACATATGCATTAGAAATACTGCTGTGACTGAAATATGCATAAAGTCTGTATCTATTAGAGCTATTAGTGTGTGGGGGTGATGATTTTGAAGGGGGAGGGAAGGATTGGTAGATTGTGATCTACTACTTTGACAAAATTATGTATTTCCTTTTTTGCCCGGTATGTGCCATTGATGCAATAAGCCTGGGCCCCCAGCTGAGCTGCATTTGGAAATGCCACTGAGCATGGTATACGCGCTTCACTTCCCTTTGCCGAAGCAAGACACTGTCAGGAATAGAGTGCATATGTGCCGCCAAACCCACTCCTCCTCCATCACCCTGACCTCTGCAGCTCTGCGGATGTCTGCCTGGGTGAAGCCACCACTCATGCGGAAAACAGCTCCTGCAGATCAATTCATAGGATTTAGGGACATTTAACTTCCATCAAGCCCACATCATCTTATTGGTATTTGAGGACTAACTTATTACTGAACATTAATGGCCATAACATAGAGAATTGTATATTTCCCAGGGGAAGAAAAAAAAAACTAATCTAGAAATTTCCCCCTCTGAGACGAAAAAACAGAGGAAACCGCACTTAAACCCAGTTATTTTTATCTGAGTTCTTATAAGCTTAAGTAAAACAAAATTATAACATATTGGCCCTTGGGGTGTGAGTGAAAGTTATGTATCTTTTTAAAAGGTGTTAGAATTACAAATTACAATTTTTGATGAATTATCTTCAGAATCATTTATCTTTTAGGCAATCTTAAAAATACAGGAGATGTGTGGGTAGTTAAGGAATTTTGATTCATGAACACAGGATTGCATAAAAGCTTTAGAACATGTATAGTAGAATGGTAGAAACTAATAGGTTGCCATTTTTGAACCTCTGAAGAATTGGCAGGTACTAGAAATATATTTGCTTTTAAGGGGACAGATACTTAAAACTTTTTTCTCATTAATGACTTCTCAGATCCACATCATTAGGCTTTTAAAAAAAATCTCCTAAGTTGGTAATGTTAAATATCCAAGATCAAAGAGCTATGTATATAAGCCACTAAGCATGAGTATAGTCTAATTCTAGGTATTATTATACTTTTATAAAAATTTCCTATCAAAGTTTCTTATAATGACTCCAATTTTTGGGAAAACTTTTATAAGGTTAACACAATCTAACAAAAAAAAATTTTGAAAAGCAATGCTAGAAATTTGTCCCATAGAAGTCAGTTTTACCACTTTCTGTGGAAAGGGAAAGTTTTAGAGCACACACTTCTAAAAAAATTTTTTCTTAATGTTCATTTATTTTTGAGAGAAAGACAGAGAGTGAGCATGGGACAGGCAGTGAGAGAGGGAGACACAGAATCTGAAGCAGGCTCCAGGCTCTGAGCTGCCAGCACAGAGCCTGACTCAGGGCTTGAACTCACTAACCGTGAGATCATGACCCGAGCGGAAGTCGGAGGCTTAACATTAACCCCTAGAGCACAAACTTCTATGTCTTAAGGGATAATACTACCCCAGATGCCATAATTAACCCATATATAATATTCGATCACTACAAAGAAGGCAGAAAATATCGTAAAATTAATTTCACTCACCATTGCATTATTACAGAAAATTTAAAAGAAAGTTTCTCTTACACAAGCATTGAACCCAAATCCCTATTGGAATAATAAACTGAATCTAGAAAGATAATGAAATTCATACTATAGAGCCCAGAACTTTAAAACCACTACTACATTTTTCTTTTTTGTCATCATGGAAAAAATAAATTATGGAAAATTATCTACAAATATATTGAGACTTTTAATATATTAGAAAATTATGTAAATGGTATTTTTCTAAGCAGGGCATATTTAGTTAAATAAATTAACACAATGATATCACTGCGCATAAACTCAGTTCTGTAGAGAATAATATTATAATGGAGTAGACTTCACTTAGTCAACCTCCTTTGTGCCAGGAATCTGGCATGTGGGCTTGAATCCATATGAAATCTGGTTTGCTGAGTCCATCATCTACACTTTATATGCCCATCAAATGAATGAGAGGTCCACAAAGTTCAAATACAGCAGAAACCTGAATGAATTTCCAAGAAATATTGCTTCAGATTAATGACTCAGAAACTATATATTTCAAAAGGATACAGGTCATAACAAGTGAACAATTAGTTTCCATTAACATTTTAAGCACAAATATTATGTGATATGGTATATTTTAATTTTAATTTACCAGCTCAAGTCTTGTATATTGTATTCCCTAATGGTTTTCTATGCAATTCCCTTTAAAAGTCAGAGTGCTATGGGAGGGAGACATTTTATAACAGAGAAAAGAAACAAGTACTCATCAGACTGCTAGAATACAATTATGTCTCAGAGAGAGGGTATAAAATTCTGTAGGGAAAAATACTAATGAGACAGTGTAAACAAAAATAAAAACTGAAGGCGTAATTGGGGCAACCAGACAAAGGACAGGAACACAAACGACAAATGGACTGAACAGATTTGTTTATAATTCCTTTGCTATAACTAGAGGTGACTATCTGGTTCCCAGGAAAGAAAAGTGGTTTTGAAGTTGTGAGGACAGTTTGCCTTCTCTTACTTTAGTGAGTTTAGTAAATTGGAGTTTAAAGAGCTTATAGGAGGATAAAATAAACCCCAGAGTGCTTGCAAGTACCTCAGGTCAATTATCTTACTATTTTTTAGATCCAGCATCATCAATGCTCCTAATTTAGTGGATTTTTATTTTAAAAGGCAGCAACCCCTGCCCTGCCCCTAATCCTTGTGAAAGAAGACACACCTGGCAGAGGTGGGAGGCCAGGACTGTTTATCAAAAGGGACCGACAGCCCTTCTAGCAATTCCATCCCAGCTGTTTAGGGAAGGCCGACTTCCTGGTCTCCAGGGCAGAAGTGGTAAATGAGCTAATTGCAGCAGCAATGATTTATGCACAAGATTGGATGTTGTCTGATAATTGGAGGCACAAAAATTGCCCACCCCACAAAGCTGACCCAAAGAGGTCTCTTTTATGTGTAGAGAGGTAGAACTTAAACCTTTGTCACAAGGAAATTCTAGACAACTGATTAGAAAAAATATTATATATATATATGAACATGTATATATCCTCTTTTAACATCTATTTCAAATTCAAATTCTGTGGAAATTACTTCCCAATTGGGATTGGCCATTTATTATTTGAAGGTTTCAAAGATTTTAGCAGCCTAACTAATATGTCAAGTGAAGGTAAGAAAGTGACCTTGTCATTGCAAAATATCTTTTGCATGGAATATTGTTAATGATGACACTACACTACAAAAAGTTTCCTTGTCCAGGCTTCATGTACACATTCTATGTACATTTTACATATACATTAACTGACTTGGAACAACATGGCATTGTTTGGTGAAGGGAATTACATGAAAAATACATTTCTGAAGCATGAGAGAGTATCCAGAAAAATTCTACAAGATTGCAAGGTTAGAGCTGTTTTTGCAGATCTCTAGTTGCTGCCCTTACTTTGTTTCAGAATCATAGCTAAGAAACCTCAGAATTTCAAAAGATTAGGATCTATTTTTTAATTCTTTATTTTGAGATAATGTTAGGTTTATAGAATTATTGTGAAAATACTACAGAGAGTTCCTGTATATCCTTCACCAAGTTACCCTTGATGTTAACATCTTACATAACTATCATACGATGATCAAAACTAAGAAATTAACATTGATGCCATACTATTAGCTATACTTAGGCTTTATTCGGATTTTATCAGGTTTTCCACTAATGTCCTTTGCCTCTTGCAGGATCCAATTCAGGATATCACATTGCATTTGGTTACCATGTCTCCTTTGTCTCTTCTAACTATGATAGTTGATCAGTATTTCCTTTCAAGACCTTGCAACTTTTGAAGAAAATTCATCCGTAGAATATCCTTTAATTTGGATTTCTTTGATGCCTTCTCACGATTAGACTGAGGTAATGGATTTGGGGGGAAGAGCATCATCAGATCATTTCAGAAGGTACATGATGCCCATTTTCTTATTACTGGTGCCTTTAACTGATCATTTGGTTAAAATGCTATCTACCAAATTTCTCCACTGTAAAATTACTACATTGTCCCTCGTAGCTAATAGATATTTAAATACTTATGTTCCTAAACCTTATTTGGAAATACACTGTTTTACCTTAAACTCTCACCCACTAATTTTAGCCTCTGTTGATGGATCTTGCCTGCAGCAATTATTGCTATGCTGTTCTAATGATGATTTTCTATTTCCTTCACTCCTACATTTATAACTGAAGTTCTCTTATAAAGAAGAGCTGTTCTTTCTCCCTCATTCAATTACTTATTGGGGTATGTATTTGTAGAAGTATAAACTCATGAATATTTATTTTATTCTTTGGCTTATATTTATCTTTTTGCCCACATTTTTCCAGCTGTGGCCATTGAGAACTTTTTCAGATTGGTTCCTATGCCTTTTCAGCATGCCACAATTCCTTTACTTTCTGGTACTAATCAACTCTATTTTCAGTAGTCATTTTGAAGTTGCTCTACTCTATAGACACTGAATATTTCATCAAACTGCTTATTCCTTTGAGAGTGATCATATATCTCCTCACACCTAACAGAGTAGCTGGTAAGTGACAGACATTTGTTGAATGTGCTTCAATGAAATATTTGTTTATTCCCCTTATTTATTCTGAACTTGAGAAAGATAAGTACTATTCACCATATTCTGTGTATATCCTTAAATAACATGACTATTAAATCACTGCTCTCTTTTCTCATATCATATAAAATAATCCTAGTTCTTGGGGTGTCTGGGTGGCTCAGTCAATTAAGCATCATACTCTTGATTTCAGCTCAGGTCATGATCTCATGGTTCATGGGATCGAGGCCCACATCAGGCTCTGCGCTGACAGCACGGAGCCTGCTTAGGATTCTCTCTCTCTGTCTCTCTCTGCCCCTCCCCTTCTCACGCTTGGGCACGCATGCATGCACGCTGTCTCTCACTCTGTCTTTCAAAATAAGTCAATCAGTATTTTTAAAAAAGAATAATCCTAGTTCCTCTGACCATTACATGGAGAGATTATTATCAATATTATTGTTATTATCATTCTTAAAAATCCATCATCAAACCTTGATCTACCTATGCCTCAGTAACAGATACTTGTAAAAAGCAAATTACAAGACTGTCATCCCCACCTGTCCCCGACTTAACCATTTAAAATTATAATACACAAACACAATACACATGCTTTTCGAATCTTTAGTAAAACAAGGAATATAAAACAAAATCAATATATATGATTTAAAAGAACATGGTATGTAATAGTTTAGTAAAGAAATAGCAGAAGTAGGACAGGGACCTTCATATTCCTTAGCCCTTAGGTTTTAGAACTACTGCATCTTACTGTTACGGAATCAGGCTGGAATGCTGGCGGAAAAACCAAGTGGCATTGGGAGATCTTGGTGAATCTGAGATTTATTTAGCACTGGTGGGCTCAGGGGAGACTGTTTCTCCAAAGATCTGAGCCCCGAATGAAGGGGGGAAGGGTAATTTATAGTTGTCAGCTTCCATATCTGTGGCGGTTTTCCCGCAACCGGCAAACAGGGCAAGAAGAACCCGGAAGAGGGGTCTCCAAGCTAAAGACCAGAGCTTGTTTTAGTCCCGTCGGCCATCTTATGGTGTAAAACTTTATTCATTTTCCCAACATTACAATTAATGGCTTTAAGGGTTTACTTTTTTTGTCGTTTTGCTTTGTTTTGTTTTGTTTTAGCAAATCTCCTTGTTCAGTTGGCTATTTACTGGGTGTTTATTATATGCCAAGCACTAATCTAACCATTAGAGTTAAGTACCATCATAGGGAAATGGAAAACAGAGAGACAGAAATAAGATACTTATCCAAGGTCATGGAGCTAGTAAGTGCTGAGTTACAGTCCAGTATTTGGACTGAAGCAGCCTGACAATAGCATCTATATGCTAAACAGAAACGCTTTGTAGGAGCTCAACTTACAAGCCTTTGCAGGAGCCTTTGTAGGAGCTCAATATATAAGGCAGAGGTATTCTTGTTGAAGTAAAGGAATGGAAATGCTTGTTTTAGCCTCTCCTCCAGGCTCATCCCCAGCTTCCCTGAATCCATAGGCTCTCAAAATTCAAATTCTAAGCCGTTCCTATTAGTCCTCAGGTTTTGACACTCTGAGTTCAGAAATGGATTCTACTCAGAGTGGAGCAAGCATTAAGGCAAATCGATAGGACTGTAATTGTACACATGTGGGGACATGTTGAAAGGGCATAGAAGCCAACTTGCTTTTTAAAATTTGGTGTTTCCAAGAGCTTCCGGAAAGTCTCTTATCTCTGCAATGTCCCAGAAGTTACTTTGCCAGATGTGCTCATTAACAACTTAACATTTGTTTGTTTTCCCTCAGTGAACTATCACATCTTTCTAATGAATGGAATTGGCTTGCATCTGAATATTTCTTCCTCTTATCAGGGCTATCTTTAATTATAATTATTATCTTCCTAGATGCTAATCCTTTCCCCACCATTCATCATGGCTTTAAAGGTGATTCAAGCAAGCATTCGTCTTTTATTTAGTGGTTTTGGTTTTTTTTTTTTTTTTTTTTTGAATAACAGAGAACATAAATAGAAATTTGAATCAGTTAAAGAATGTAAATGCATACATCAGAATTAAGCATTTGGATATGTAACATATATTTGTTCATTTTTTTCATTCTTTTTTAGCATCATACTTATTTTATTTTCTTGGTTACTTTCTTTATATTTAACATCAGTTGAAGAATATAGGATTCCTTAGAGAAATTTTAACATTTTGTGCATGCTTCCATGTTTTACAATGTCTGCCAAATCTTTGAAAAGCAGAAGAAAATTTGAGGAGAATCTCAGATTATCGTAACTTGTTTGGGCTGTGAATGTTACAAAGATGAAAACTTGATTCTCTGGGTCAATTAACAAGTAAAATACACTAGAGGTCAATGCTGGATTTCATGACAGATTTTTGGAAGAGGAAAGTATCCAGAAATTATTTTGTTTGACCTGTTTCACTTCCTGGCCTCGCAGCCGGCTCACCGCCTTTTGTGTCAATGTGTCTCTATGGTTAATAGTGCTCTAGGCGTGGAGCACAGTTGAAGATCCAAATAGTAAATTTGACTCAAATCCTATGTCCTCACAACAAGACAGTTCTCCTGAGGATGTGTTCTATTGTTGGAAATGCTTTCCTTTGTGTACACCTAAAAAGAAGAAGTACCCTTTTTGATAGATAGAGCAAGCAGGTTTAGAAGCTAAAAATGAAAAATGGGACTTACAAAAAAGAAATAGCTTTTTTGTGTCATAATGCCCATTTTTTTCTCAACTTCAAATTTCATAATTAAAAAAGTAACTGTCAGATGCTGACATCTAATCAGCATTGTAGTAAGTGCTTCTTGTGGATATTCATTTATATGGTAATTAATATAAATATGATAGTGTAATAATAAAAAGTTATATCCAAAATTGTCATTTTAATTTATTCATCCCTTATTAAACTCCTACTCTATATCAGGCAGTGTGCACTATATGGTTATAGGCTACAGTCCTTGGTCTACACAACTTTACACATTAGGGGATTTTTTTTTTAAGTTTAAGATTTGAAATGAAAAAAAAAAGAAAAAGAAAACATCTAAATTTTCTTTTAATGGACATATGAAAAAGAATGATATAAGCAAGGCTTTTAAAATATAAGAGGAGTATGAAGTTTTAAGAAGTCATACTCTAAGTTTCAGATCCTGATTCTCCCGCTTACTAACTCTTTGACTTGAGACTAGTTCCACTCTCTCTCAGTCACCTGATTTGTAATTTAGGGATAGTCTTACTACCTAAATTCATATGGTAAAAAATGAAAAATGAAGTCCTGACCTGAGTCATGGTAAGCACTTAAATCTTAGTATAGCTTTTAAAGAGAGAGTGGGAAATGAGTCAGAAATTCTAGATGATCAGCATTTGAAAATTAAATAAGGTCCCTAATGAACAAGAAAAAATAGAGGGAATTTTAAGAAATAATACAGTATTTGCAAAGAGAATGGGTATTATGCGATAGATTATTGATAGATGCTGACTATTTATGCTTTTAAAAGAAATAACCAGGAAATGAGTATTAATAACAAGCACTTAAGACAGTGCCTGGATCATTAATAAATATTTGTTACTAAAATAAAGTGATTTAGCCCCATGATTCCTGGAGGAAAAGAACAAATTTATACATTCATTTGTGTTTACTGAGGTGGCAAAAAGAATACAATTAATGCCTCTCCAATAGGGCTACAATCATTAGAACCTAAACTCAAAACATGAAGACTAATAAACTAATAAGGAGAAATTTTTAATATTATCAGATATGAAACAATGATAACTCAAGTCATAGCAATAATGAATTTCAGATATACATTGAAAATAATATTGGTCACTTAAAGATGGAGATATAGTTATTTTTTTAAGTGTTCAAAACAGAATTTTATGAAAAAACTAAAAGGACAGTAAAAATAGACCTAAGACAGACTATGTTTTAAGAAAAAAATACAACTGAAAACTTTACTAATATTACATCTTTCCCCCAAATTGTATTAATATTACATCTTTCCTAGTCATTTAACTCAGTCATCTACCTGTCTAGGCCAAAGTATGTAGGCTTGTTTATTTGTGCAATGGTTCTCAGACTTTAGCTAGTATTATCTGGAGGAAACACACAGATTACTGCCCTGACTGCCACCCTAGATCTAGACCAGGCCTTGAGAACTCATTTCTAGCAAGTTCCCAGGAGATTCCCCATGCTGCTGATCTGGGAATCATTGCTATAAGTAGAAAAAAAGAGTGGATTTAGCCTCTGGAGACTGAAGTTCAAATCACAGCTCTGCCAGTTACTAGTTAGTTGAGCCTAGAACATCCAGTAGATTGTCTGGGCATCATTCTCATAAGAAAAAAAAAATGGTAGAAATAATAGTCACACCCAAGAATTTTCATGAGATTAAATAACAGAATATATGGAAAGTATGTAGCACTGTGCTGGCACTCATAAATTTGCTGAATTTATGTGTGCTACTAATTTCAAACAATTTTAACTGATGACAATCAAAAGTTCATGTATTTTCTACGGAAACAAAAAAAAAAGGAGTTTGTATCAATAAACTGCTATTTGTGAAATCATCAATAATTAAGGGTTTAGCCCTTTAATGCCTAGAGCTGAGAGGTCTTGCTACCAAAATACAAGACAATATGACAGTTGACTTTGTCAGTTAGCCATACTTCGGGAGAAAAAATTAAAAACGTGGAGCAAATGTGAGGGCATCCTAAACCCTGTTTTATCCCAGAGGTCAGACACTATACCAGGAAACAGCTGTGAGCTAGAAAAGCTAGGTCAATAGCATTAAGAAATTGCAACTCCTCTGGGGTTAATGTGGTAAAACACAAAAGTATTGTATGCATTCATGTGAATAGGAGAAAAGATCTCAATTATGCTTTGCTCAAGGTATTTATAGTATGTTAAAATCTTAAATGAAACTATGCATTCTGATGCATGTCATAAATGTCAAATTAGCATAGCTAATTAAGGAAATTTGTAAGCATTTCATTTAGAAATCTAAATAAGGACTGAAAAATAATTAAGACTTCTCATTCAGAGGCATTTTCATGTAGCAGTATTACATTTAAAGTACTTAGGGGATTTATGCTTATGTTATTAATTTTAATCATTAATTCATTCAACAATATTTCTTGAGTTTGTCATTTCTATGTAGAGCAATGTTCCAGGCTCTGCGTGTACAGCAGTGAAAAAGAGGAGACAGTCCCTGTCCTCAAGCAGTTTATATTTTCAAGGAGAAAGACAGACAAGAAGACATAACAAATTAGTAAACAAGATGATCTTAGATAGTGTTAAGTACTATGCAGGAAATAAAACAAAGTGATAGGGTATGACTAGGGACTACTACAAATAACTCTCATACCAAGCATTTACTATGTCCCAAGCACTGTTTCTCAGCACTTATTCATTTGTATGAGTGCCAGTTAGTACAGGCACATATAAATGTACCAAATGTTTTACAAATATTGATACTCTTAATCCTCAGCCATCCTGTAAGGTTGATGTTATCATCATTTCTAATTTACAAATGAAAAAACAGAAGCAGAGAGGTTAAGTAACTAGACCAAAGTCACACAGCTTGTAAGAATTTGGACTGAGGACATTTGGCTCCTAGGTCTGTACTTCTTACCTACTATCTTATGTTGCAGCTTGATTTCATGTATTATCTCATTTAATCCTCACCACCAGCATCTGAAGAATTATACATCAACTTGTAGAATTGGCAACTAAAACACAAATGGAAAGAGAGGCTTTGCCAAAGTTAGAATTTTTACCCAGCTAGTCTAACTCCTTTCTCTTCATGATCACTTCATCTTATTACCTCTACATGACTTCTGTGAGGAATCATCATGGCGCAAAAACTAAAATAAGTAAAAACACTAGAAGAAACAAGATAATTTGGGGTTTATAGGTTCATACAAAAAGTCAGACTAAACAACTAAGCCTCGTCTCTAAATTTTCGCATCAAAAACTGTTATATTTGTTATTTTAAGCAAAGCCCACAAATACACTTTACATTCTAATAAAATTCAATTATTATTATAACTACATTCTTGTCTTTCTTTCCCTACACATTTACTATCCTTTCCACCAACAATCAAGTTCTTCAACAATGTAAGATAAAATTAAGACAATATTAAAATATTAAATATGGAGGATGTGGAATTATGAGAATGAGACATAAAACCAGAATTCTTGATTAACTACCTGGGTGACCTTGGAAAAGTTACTTAACTTCTTTGGGCCTCAACTTATTCACCTGAAACTGAGAATACAGGAGTATATCAATGGTCCTCAAAGTTATTTGTGTAATGGAACACAGAATTTTTTACGCTTTTTAAGAGAATGCAGTAAGATAATATATATATATAATTTGTAATGACCACAAATATAAATCTATGCTAAATCAGACAGACCACCTTACCATTTTATACTTGGTTCTAGAATAAACAAAGGCTATCAAGTGCCAAAGTTATTTTTAAAAAAAAGTTTCTGTGAAAATAAAGAAGGGAAAGTCTTGGCAATTTCTTCTGTAAATTGGACAACTGGACTGAGCTTTCCATTTTTCTCTTAAAGCAGCAGAGGAACACTGAGGTTCCCCAGAACATAGTTTGAATACTGCTAAAATAACTCTCTAGCTTTCCTTTCAGCCCACTATTGCTGCTTCACTCTACTAAGCAAGTGAGATATTTGCATATAACCCATTGGTATGTATATCTATAAAAATATCTTTTGAATGGTAAAGACATTGCTGTGGGACATTCCTTCTTGTGCAGCTCAGCATCCCTCACTGCCTCCTGGCAACCTACCCTTCCTCCTTTCTGGGAACCACCTCTCCCTTGTCTCTGTCCAGGTGGTTCCAGTGAAGCTGACTCTACCCCTGATACCAGAGTTGAAGCACGTCACCTGGGTCTAAGCCAATCAGCATCTCACAGTGATCCCTTCAGAATGGCACCTGACACAAAAGAGGCTTTGTTTATAATTCAGACTTTTCTGGTACTTCTGGGAAGAGTTCTGTGCACTGAGACCTGAAACCATTTAAGGGCAGAAGCTGCTGGCACTATGTTTCTTTCTCATGAATCCTGAAGGGAGAATTGAGAAAAATGGGATCTAATCAGCTCAGCACCTAAACCAACATTTCCCCTGGACTGCTTTTGGATTACGTGCTTAAAACAGTTTGCACTGGGAATTTTATCATCTTCATTAGTTATACAGGGATTGGTTATACTGTTGAGTTCTCAAACTTGATGGCCAGTAAAATGGAAAGCCCCATTACAGTTACTGTCATTATATTCTATGAGAATTTTGCATTTTTTCCTCTCCTCTGTCCCAACTGAAGCCCTATTCTAAGTAAGGTATTGATATTTACTTACCGTGGCTGTTTGGCCTAAACTTTTAGGCTGTCAGACATGTTTTGTTTTGTTTTTTTTAACACACTTTAAATGCCATTTTCTATTTTTTTCTTTTCTATAGTAGTGTTGACCACGACAAGAATTCTACAGTTAGAATATAAAAGAAGAGAGTATCTAAACTAGTCCTTTACCTGGAAGCAGCAGTATGTTAAAGCAGCAGTATAGCAAGCAAAATTCTAAAATTGGTCCCCACAGATGTCCTGCCCTGATCCCTGGAACCTGTGAATATGAGAGATCACTCCCATAATCATATTACATAATAGAGTGCAGCTGATTTTCAGGTATGGCGATTTTCTGGGTGAGCACACTCTACTCACATGAGCCCCTTTAAAAGACAAGTTTTCTCCAGCTGGCAGGCAAAGGAAAAGTCAGATTCAGAGCACAAGGAGGATTTGATACGCCATTGCTAGCTTTGAAGATGGAAGGCGCTATGTACCAAGTTATGTGGGCATCCTCTAGAAACTGAAATGACAGCCAGCAAGGAAAAGGAGACTCAGTCTGGCAACCACATCTAACTGACTTTGACCAACAACCTGAAAGAGTCTAGAAAAGATCCTTCCTTAGTGCCTTCAGGTAAGAGTCCAACCTAGTCAACATGTTAATTGCAGCCTAATGAAGCCACAACCCAGAAAGCCCACTTGGATTTTGACTTAGAGAACTGGGAGATAATAAGACTGAGACTTTTAAGATGCTAATTTGTAGTATTTTTGTTACACAGCAATAGGTAACTAATGTAGGTAGTTATTATTACAGAAGCATGTGATGCTGATGTTTTAGGAAAATGATAATCCAATTACTTACATTTTCATGACAGAGTGAGAGAGATGTTAGAAATACTTTTTTTAAACCGTGGAATAATGAAATATGACATCCTAGAAAAATCACAATTAAGTGTTTTACAAGACTTGTAAGCATAGTAATATGAGACTTTATGTCTCATATTAATATGCTCATATATATCAATCACATATATCAATATGTTCATATATATCAATGCTCATAAGTTTCTTCATATGTATGTGTGTGTATGAATACTTCAATATAAAAAAAGCACTTCAATCTCATACACGGCATGCACATGCACACACACATACACACTTTTGTCTACATGTATTTCCTGTGAGTAAAGGGATAGGCAAAGAATCTCAAATTCAGGAATTTAACATTCACTCTTTCTAGTTAGAGTATTTTCTGCTGGTCTGACCCACTTCTTATGAATGATGTCAGGCAAAGTCCTCCTCCTCACACACTTCATTGAATTTGACCTGATTTTATTATTCGTATGGAGAAATGGACTTCCAATGCAAATCTCTAAATAGCTCAGTCCAGAATTTCCTATTAGAAATATGTTAAATACCTCCACTTGTGGTTAGAACCAAGAACTCATTTTAGGGGTGCATGGGTGGCTCAGTTGGTTGAGCATTGGACTCTCAATGTCCACTCAGGTCATGATCTCGCAGTTTGTGGGACTGAACCCCATGTGGGGCTCAGCACAGAACCTGCTTGGGATTCTTTCTCCCTCTCTCTGACCCTCCCCTGCTTGCTCATTCTCTCTCTCTCTCTCTCCCTCTCTCAAAATAAATAAAGAAATAAAAAAGAACTCCTTTTGTAGCTACTTTGGAGCCTACTTTTTAAAAATGGTACTATGGACTGCCATTAATTTAAAGAAACATTTGGTGTCTAGGGCTAATGGTCTTTTTCTTTCAGAGGCTCCAGATTAACAATTTTTATACATTAAAAAAGAAAAAAAAACTTTCTTAGGAGTATTGAACCTTCCTAGATCATAAGTGTAGTCAAGTAATTTTCTTTCATTCTGAAGAGCTATCCTTTCACATATATTCTATTCTTAGCCCTGCCTATTTTTACTTGGGGAAGGTTTGTTCTTTTTTAAATGTTTCATTTTGAAATAATTGTAAATTCACATGAAATTGCAAAGAAATTTATAGAGAGGTACCATTAACTCTTCCTCTAGTTTATTGCAAAAATAATATCTTACACAACTACAGTACAATATCAAAACCAAGCAATTCACATTGTGGCAATCCATAGCTCTTATTCAGATGTCACCAGTTGCACATGCACTCGTGTGTGTGTGTGTGTGTGTGTGTGTGTGTGTACTGCTGTATGAAAATTCTGTTTGAGATTCTTATTATTGAACATCTATATTATGTTTCAGATTTCTATCTGTTGTCTATTGCCATCTTGTTTGAAGAGCAAAAAACTTGGAAACAACTTAAAGTCCTATAATGTGGCACTGGTTACACAAATTAAGATTTGCACTAAGTAACAATGATACAGGCACATATTTAATGCTGTGAAAAAATGCTTACAGAACATTTTAATGTCTGGTATTATCATTAACAAAGACAAAAAAATAGCACGTCCCCATTTAACATGGTAACAAAACATAAGGAGAGAAATAAAAAGTTAATGATCCAGAATTATGTATTTTCCCTGTTCTTTGTATTTTCTGTTTTTCCCCCAAAAGTTTAATGATAAACATGAGTAATAAAAAACAATAAGTCATTAAAGTTTTAATCATTTTGCTTTGTCTCTCCAACTATATTTAAACTTATTTGAGAATAGACTATCATTATTTATATCCCCCAACTTGGTGATATAGTGATTTGATATATTTAATTTCTTTTGTTCACAAAAGCTAAGAACACATTTTTATAGCATGACTACTGTTTGCCACCATTAAATTATTTCTTTGTGAATATACATATGTAGTATGTCTATATTCCTTAAGGTCTGTGGGATACTTTTTAAAAGGCACACTCAAATACTACATAGTATAATTCCTTATATCCAATGAGAACTCAATAATTACTTTTTGAATAGCATTAAAAATGTAGCAGTGCACAGCTTCCCCTCAATGAAATTTCAGAATTTTTAAAGGCAGGAATTGCTTTGCATCTTTATGATATTTTGCATTTAATACTAATATCATACTAATAATAGGACATCATTATCATCATAAAAGCTACCATTTACTGAGTATTAACTATGTGCCAGGAATTGGGCTAAATGTTAATATTCATGATATCATTTAAATTTCACAATAATTACTATCCCCCTTTATATATGAGGAAATTAGCATCAGTGATATTAATTAGCTTGTCCAAAATCAAACCATGAGTACTTAGAACTAGGACTGCAAGCTGCGCTAATCTGACTCCAGATTCTGAGATGTCAATTAGGAAGATATATCATATATCTCTTAATAGAATAGGCACTCAAAAATGTTTATCAAATGAATGAATATAAAAGTGAGAAATTAATGCTTATTATGTATCATATATAAATGAATTGACTCTTAAGGATTAGTGAGTAATTGAGCAGGAGAGAATACAGTGAACAAAGTTTGGCAATGGGAATTAAAGATTTAAATTTTGATATTAAAATCACCAAATCAAAAATCTATGTATTCTGAGCATATGAATATAAGAAAATTGTTTTGTCTGCTCAGTTGATGCCCTTTGCTTCTAATTCACAGAATGGCCCAATTGGAGACTTTTGTCAAAAAAGAATGGACTCATGACAAACATACAGAGGATGATGAGTCAATCAAAAGGACTATCAGTTTCATTCAAATTGATAGATTGATGGGCAAATGAAATGATCAGTCCATCGCAACATAATTATTCTTAAGTAACTTAACTGAAGACAAAATGATTTATTTTTCATAAATATTTGTAGAGACTATTCATTACCAAAGGATGATTCCTGGTATCTCTTTTTAAAAAGTAAGAATAATTCTAAGACAGTGTATGTCATAGTTGGCTAACGCTGCAGTCAAGTTTGAAAGCATGAAAAATATAAAGGATGGCTTATGCTTTCAGAAAGAAAATAAAATGCTATTAGAGAGTCAGATTTAGGCCCCTTCTTTGATTAGCTAAGGTAAAAAATAGAAAACATTTATAAAACAGAAAATAAAATCAGCAACTCAGGGGCACCTGGGTGTCTCAGTCGGTTAAACATCCAACACTTGATTTCAGCTCAGGTAGTGATCTTGCAGTTTGTAGGATCAAGCCCTGCAACACGCTCCGTGCCGTCAGCATGGAGGCTGCTTGGGATTCTCTCTCTGCCTCTCTCTCTCTCTCTCTCTCTCTCTCTCTCTCTCTCAAAATAAATAAATAAACTTTAAAAAAAAACCAGCAACTCAACAAATCTCATAAGGAACACAATTTTTAAAACCTTATTCAGATTTTTCACTAGTAACATGGTAGGGAAATGCTGTCGACACTATAAACTCAGGAAAATCAGAGACTTTTTTGTATATATTTTTAATTCTTAGTGTCCAACAAGGTTTGGGGCAGAAAAAATAAGGTGCTTAATAAATATTCAGAGATTGAATGAATGCATTCTTGACAAGAATCAAAGATGTGTGTTAAGGTGTACTTTATAAACTTGAAATATTGAAAACTACCTAAGTTGTTCAATAACCAAAGAATGATTAAATTGTGGTAATATTATTAGCCATAAAAACCAAATGGTAAATTTATACCTGAAATATACCATAATATACATTAGGAATTCAATTTATGGATTCAGCATCAGATTAGAAGTTGGAGAACTGATGAGCTGGGAGACAAGTCAAAAGAAAATATCCACACTAAAGTATAAGGAGAAAAAAGGTGGAAAATACAAAATAACAGTGTAAGAACAGAGTTTAGAGTAAAAGAAAAAATTTAATTTGCATGTCATTAGTGTTCCTTCAGAGAAGAGAGAAAATGCAGCTGAAATAGCATTTGAAGAAACAACTGCAGAGAATTTTCCAAAACTGATAAAACACTATAAGCCACTGCTTCAAGTCCTAAAACCCTCAAGTATAAATATAAAGCAACAAAACAACACCAAAGGGGGGAAAAACTCACTAAGAAAAAGCATAGTAAAAACCAAATACAAAGAGAAACCTTAAGGTCAGCCAGAGAAAAATAACATTGCCTTCAAAGGAGCAATAAGGCTAATACATGACTTCTCAATTAACATAAACAATATGGAAGCTGAAAATAATGGAATGATATCTTCAATATGCTGTGGGAAAAAAAGTATCTGATGACCTATAATTTCACATTTAATAAAAATATGAAAATGAGAATATGGAAGTGAAATACATATATTTTAAGACAATTAAAAACAGAGAATTCATAAGCAGAAGATCCACACCAAAGGAAATATTAAAAGATGTTCTTGAAGCAGATGGTAAGTGATTCCTGACAGTTCAGAGATACAGAAAGAAGGATCAACAGAATCGGTTAAAAATGTGGCTAAGTCTTGGGGTGCCTGGGTGGCTCAGTCGGTTAAGTGACTGACTTGTGATTTCGGATCTGGTCTTCATCTCAAGGTTCGGACTGAGATCCAGATCCAGATCCAGATCCAGATCCAGATCCAGATCAAGCCCCTACAGTGCCTGCTTGGGATTCTCTCTCTCTCTCTCTCTCTCTCTCTCTCTCTCTTTCTCCCTCTCTCTCTCTCTGTCCCTCCCCTACTCACACATGTGTGCTCTCTCTCTCAAAAGAAATGAATTTTTTTAAAAAAGAAAAGAAGTAGTCATAAGATTAATAAAAGGAGAAATAGACAAATCTACAATTATAGTGTGAAATTTTAACCATATTTCTCTCAGTAAATGATTAAACAGGCAGACAAAAGATCAGTGAGTATACACTGAAAACACATTTATCAAACTCGATTTAATTGACATATATAGAACACTGCACTCTTAGACTACAGAATACATATTTTTTTCAAGTACACATGGATCATTTATAGAAACTGTTCATACATTTAGTGGACCATAAAGCAAATCTCAACAAACGGCAGAGTTGAGTTCATACCAAAAGTGTACTTCAACTACAGTGAAATTAATCTAGAAGTCAATAACACACATATGAACTAGAAATGTTTCACACATTTGGAAACTTAAGAAATATACTTCTGAATAATCCATGGATCAAAGATTATAACAAAATGGAAAAAATAATGAACAAATGGCATTAAAATTAGTGGAATGAAGCTAAAGCCAAGCCTAGAGGCAAATTTATATCCTTAGACATATATATCAGACAAAAGAAAGGCTGATAAAAGAGAATGAAAATGGGCCTTGGAGAAGGTAGGATTTTAGGTAGGAAAAAGGAGATAAGGGCATTTTGGTCAAGCAAACCAGCATAATCTAAGTACAGTTAGCCTGGGCCTGGATAAGTACAGGGAGGTTCTGTGACAAGAATACAGTGTGGTGGGTCTGACAGTTGATGTTTCACTTAACTTAGTACAGAATGGGTGCACTAAAAAATTGTAAGTTAATAAGTGAAATGTTCAGAGTCATACTTCAAAAGTGTATCACCAGGGAGTTTGTTCAGGATGAACTACCTTCTCCCTACAATATATTCATCACTCTCTCTCCTGTAGTGATTTGTTTAATATCTCTCTTCCCTGTTAGAGTCTGTGCAGGCAGCTCTCTGAGGCAAGAAAGTATATCTGTCTTTTTAGTGCTAAATCTCCAATGCCTAGGACGGTGCTTGGAATACAGACAATGCCTAATAAATATTTGCATATTAATTAAAGATAAAAGAAATGAGAGATATAGAAATCAGAAAAACATTGTTGTAGGTTCAGTTTGGAATTGACACATGAATAGGTCACAGGGCTGTAGTTATCCAACAGTGAGGACTGTTCATATATACGAATGATCAGATTATATATATGAATCAGTTCATATATAGGAATGTTCTGATTAGTTCCTTCTCTATTTTCTTATTTCCATTAATCACATTACTTCATTAATTTATTCATTCATTCAACAACGTTGTATTGAGTGTCTACTATGTACAGGTATGTTCTGGCCCTGGAGGTACAGATATAAATAAAACAAAGTTACTGCTAAAATGGAGTTTACATTCTAATGGGGCAACTCAGACAGTAAATAAATAAGTATATGATAGGCAAAGGCAGTACCTTGAAGAAAAATAAGGCAGGAAAAGACAGTGACAGGTTGTGAGCACACAGG
The DNA here is from genome assembly GCF_024362965.1 of Panthera pardus. Classification (NCBI taxonomy): domain Eukaryota; kingdom Metazoa; phylum Chordata; class Mammalia; order Carnivora; family Felidae; genus Panthera; species Panthera pardus. The sequence continues at coordinate 30,117,909 of NW_026526677.1, read as the reverse complement.
GCAAACCTGAGACACTGACAGGGAGCCACACTGGCTGGAGCAGAGGAAGGGAAGGGAGAATGGTGTTCAGAGAGATACCATGGGTCTGGTAAAGTAGGCCCATGTAGCATTTAGTAAAGACTTGGGTTTCATTCTAAAGAAATAAATAGTCATTGGAGGATTTGAAGCTGAGGACTCCCATGATCTGACTCATGAATATGAAAGGATCACTCTGGCCATTAAGTGGAGAATAGACTGTAGGGAAACAAGGGTCAGTGGACGTAGACAAGTTAGGAAGCTAAACTACAGGTCACCTTGACTGCTTGAACTCTGCTTTCATCCAATTCCCTATACTGTCCTAACATTTCCTCCACCAGTCTCTTCCTTGTCCATCCATATTACTCAAATCTAGAACCTCATAACCTACTACTTTCACTATTATAATACCATTAGACATTCTAGTTTGGGGCCTACAAGTTTGAAGAATGTAGGAGTAGAGTTTCCCACTCCTACCTTGAATAGCTTTATAGACAATACTGAATAAAATAGAAAGATAAATAGTACATTTTAAAATATGGAAATTAAGCAGCATAATTGAAGGTTTGGGCAGCGAGTGAGAACAAAAATTAATCATAAAATGCTTATTTGAAAGCCTTTGATAGTTTCTGAATCAATCTACATTTATGGATATAAACCTAATCTTTTGGAATGTTTGGTTTTGACTTTTTTTCAAAGAAGCAGGTGCAATTAGATTATTTGTTTGCTTTATTTTAATTCACAGAGAACATATGGGAATTAATTTAAAAATATACCAAAATACAAACAGGGAACAGTACCAACCAATATCAAGATATTTGACTTTTCCAATTTAAAAAGAAAAAAGAATCATAAGCATATCTCTGCATCCCTGGAACACATCATAATTTTGTGTTCTTAAATACAATACCATAGTCTTGTATATAGTATAAAGGAGCTAAAAGGCCAATGGTTAAAGCAAAGCATTTCAATAGCTACGAACAATAATTTAACTAATAGGAGATTTTGATCCTAGGAAGTATAATTGGATTTAGCGAATACCAAAAGCAATTATTACATTAACATTTGCCTTAAATGGTAAGAGTTGTAGAAAAGAATTTGAGTGTGCCAATTTAAACCATTTGCTTTCCTTAAAAAGATGCAGTCTGACTATTATCAAAACTGACCCAGATATTCACTGTCTCCACAAAAACTGTGTTGATATATGATGTACACAATGAGAAGAATGTTCTAGTCAGAAGATCATCAACTATATGCAGAACTACAAAAATTATTTAACAGAAAAATAAACCATATGCTATTGAATACTCAAGAAAACCAGAATATGACTTTCAATTTTTAATATGTGGTTTTTCACAATTTATAATTATATAGACATGATCATCATTTGTCTGCTTAAAGAACTTCTCATTATCATTAATTTACTTTTCTTTGAAAAGCAGGAGACTATAATATAGTTCCATTAGTTAGTGCATCTCAAAACTGTTACTGAGAGAAAAACCCTTGAATGCAGAAAAAACATGTCATTTCTTTCAAGCTTCATTTCTTCTATTCTCTCATGGAGAAAAAAAGGCCTTATAAAAATTGACCAATGCAGTATAGTTTGGATTTATATTCTCTTGGAAAGGTAAATACAATTAAGTGAATACCATATACTCAGTGTTTACCGCATGCCAATTGTGGCCAGACTTAATAATGCTAGAAGAACTGATTTTGTAGCAATTGTAAAAATGTAAATAAGGCTTTAAAACTGATTCAGAAATCATATTTTATAAATGAAGCTTTGATTTTAATTTAAACAATTCTCTTAGGGTATGATATGCATTATTCAGAATGTTCTGCTTTTTTTGTGATTGAAATAGTAGAGATATTTCAGGAAACCAGGGGATAGAAACACCTGTTTCTTATCAAATTACATCTTCTAATGATTATAACAATTTTATGCACTAGATTAACTTTAAAATGTAAATACTACAATAATTTAAAAAGTTTAAATTATTAGATGGAAATTTATTTTAAAAGTAGCAGTGGAAAACATAAAACAAAATAGAGCATATCTTTACCTATTTTAGTCTAAATATTTCTACTAATAAAACATGTATCCAAAGCATCCACATTAAAAATGCTTTTCATAACATATGTTGATTTTTGTCCTACTGCAAATATAATAACCAGTTAATGAAATTTGGAAAGTAATAAATAAAAATTTAAAACTCAATAAAAGCTGTCAATAATTTGATACATTTTCCTTCAAGTCACCTGTCCATCTGGTTAGCTATCAATTTATCTTTACCTTTATCCATATAAAATGAGGATAATACTAAACATGTTTTATAACTTGCTTTGTTGTTAGTATCAAAACTCATGAGATATTGAAATATATTCTTAAAATGAAAACAATCAAAGAACTTTTAAATTTATGTTCCTTTTGAAAGAGTGAAGTACATGCCAAGTGGAGTCATGAAGAGAAATGTCAGTGTGATCGGTGGCAGCTGCTTGCTTCCCTAGGAAGGAAGGGGCCGCTTAAGAGTACAGTAGCTAGCAAACCCCTCAGCGCTCCCCAAAGTCACTAGTGGGAAAAGAACAAAGGCCTTTCCAATGCAACTAACACAGATGTGCCCAAAGGCAAACTGTCAGAAACAGTTAAGATGACAGCTACTCACAGTTCATTATTTCCTTCTCACAGGTCACTGGGTGACAAGCTGGGTCAGTGTGCTTTGTCGGCTGTCCTAGTCCTTCCCCACCCCCTATTCAATTTGAATAAGGCAAAGGGCTCCATTGGATAAACTAATGTAAACAAACACATTCCAGACACTTAAAGATGCCAGAATATGGCATTTATTTTATTTTGGACCAAGCTTAGAATTAAATGTACACACAACTCACTTCATCCAAGCAAGAAGACCACTACATTTCTAGATCTCACTGATAGAGGAAGAGAAAACATTTCAAGTGTTGCTAAAGCAAACAAGAAAATATAATATGCTATAAACTAAGAACTTCATATTAAAGACCTCACACAGTAAGAGATTTTCCTTTTTCTTCAATAGGAAAAATAATTTTTTCCACATAACAAAAAAAAAAAGATCAATAATCAGACTACTTTCCACAAGTATTTGAAATGTAAATTAAATTAAATGATTCTGTAGATGGGAAAGCCTGGTTTGTGTGTTTGTGGTGATTGTTATAGTTTTTTTGAGGATATAATTCAAAATAAGGCACCCATCAAAATGACAATAGTTCAATAAAATTTTTATGATGTAAATGCATAAAATTTTAGTAATAACCTAAGATGACTATTCAATATGATGACATTCTGTTACAAAAATCACTGGAATAAATACTACTAAGAAACTAGGAATGAGTATTAAAACAGTGGTTAAGAGCATGGTCTATGGATCCAAATGGTTGTGGGTTCGAACCCCATCTCTCCTATCTCTAGCCATGTGACTGGGCACATTATGAAATCACTCTGAGCTTCAGTTGCTTTATCTTCATGGATTTTAAGAGTACCTCCACCATCAGATTATCATGACAATAATTAAATAAATTTATCACAGTGTTAGAAGAATAAGTACTTTCAGTAGGAGTTGACACATCATAACTATTCAACAAATAACAGCTATTAGCTACCTATCACCAAATTTAGTATATACAAAGCTGAACTGAATCACCATTGAAAGTGGGAAATACCTTGGCTAATCATGACAGAAGTTACAGTCACATTGTTAGACATAAATTTTTTAAAAATCTCTAATTCGTTCAAGTGTAAGCATCTATACATCATCAGTAAATCTAGACTGTTGGATTCAAGAAGTCAAGGGTTCAGTCTCCCTTAATACTTTCTACCTCTTATTTAGTCTTCACTGAAAGGTGCATACATTGACATATCTTTTATCATTCCCTTTCTAAACTGTATTTAAAGGTCCCTTTCCAAGATACCCAGTCAAAATGATGGGCCCCATTTGAAAGGCTAAAAGATTTGGAATAATCACCAAGACAAGAACATGAATGGGTAGGCAGAATAATATAGACACTGAGAAAAAGATTTTGGGCTCAGATAGGCCTGCCTTAAATTACTAGTTGAAAGGCCTTAGTGAAGTAACTTAATCTCTCTGTCCCTCAATTTCCTTATCAGTAAAACAGAGATTAATACCTCAGTTTTACATACATCATAGGTTCTTGGGCAATAATGTACATAAGGCACTTCAGCAAAGTCAGTGTATGTTATTAAAAATTGAATGTTTTCCTTCATTTTCACATATTAGCTGCCACTAACTATGATACCTCTCTCTTTCCCCAAATTTGGCTACTTGCAGTTCTCTCCTTCTTTGGCTACTTCTAAGGAAATACATACATTTATATATCTATATCTTTTTATTCTTTTCAAATACATGTTCTTTCTTCAGATTATTTGCTCATTAACGTGTTTGTTCTAAAATTCTACTTCTTTCTCCAGTTTCCACAACACAGATCATTTCACATTATTCCTTTACTTCTTGTTATGATTTTATTCTGTATTTTGTAAAGTTATCATTGATAAAAGCAAGAAAATGTAAAGCTCTCTCTTAAAGATGCAATAATACAATGTGCTGGGCAGTGTGTAAACCTAACCAGGCAACCTAAGGTTCAAAGTAATCAATATGCCAAATTCAGAGCCATGTTCTAATTTTGCCCAACAATTCCTTCCAAAATGGGAGGAAAGTAATTGCTCTAAGTACTTACTTTCTACTCAAAATAACTTTGTTAAGGAACAGAAAGAGAAGGAGTGAAACTGAAATTACATCTATTATGGTAAATTGTCGGGGTGGAGAGGAAAACCGTGGCTTTAAGAAAAAAAAAAAAAAAAAAGAGGGCTAGAAGAGTTGCTGCAGCCTGAGACACAAACCCTGAGGGATACTCACTAAAATAAGGGCCCCAGGAATTTTCTTATGAAATGAAATCCCAAACATGGTTAGTCAATTCCTATTGACCAAAAATCACAAACTATAAGCCCTATTAAAAACTGGTTTCTACCCTCCTTGGTTTCAGCCCATTTTCACAAAGACTACTCATTGAGTGCTTGCTACATTCCTGGAAATTTAAAGACATTAATTCTAACAACTCAAATAGGTCTTGTGTTATGCTAACTAACAATAACTGCTTTGTTGTTTGTTTTTCTGTTTGTTTTGTGGGGTTTTTTTTTGCTCACATTACCTAATACTACATATATATAGTATAGTATACACTATATACATATTACTGGCATTCTGACACACTGACCCACCAGGACCAGGGCCAGGAGGAGACATACACGGAAATCCCATATAGGTTTCAGAAATCTGGGAGCAGAAGGAACCTGTGCCTCCTTGAGTAGAACCCAGGATAATGACAAGCCCCCAGCATGCTCTCAAACAGCGTAGAATAGAAATGGCTGCCAAGTGAGTCTAGAAAGATAGGCCAACAGAGGTCTTATAAAACAATATTTAAGGCCCCAGTGGCCCAGGTTTCTCTGAGTTTCTGTTTTACATGGAAAGTTCAAAGACTGCTCCCAAGGGACTTACATTCTAGTGACTGGACCAGAGTGGCCTGGCTAAATAGCTGAGGTCTTGTAGTTGTGTTGTAGGGTGTCAGAGAGTTGAGATTCCTATATGTGATTAAAAAGCAAGTAGCAGGAATAAAAACTAGAACTTATGTTTTCCTGCAGTCCAGGACATCCCCAGACTATGATACGGAAAGGTCCTAAATTTTTTTCTTTTGTTTATCTGTGAACTATCTTACAACAAAACCAATGTGAGTTTTAAATAACAAAGAGATAATAAATTGAAAAGTCACTGTTGTTATCAGGAAAAAATGTTCCCTCCTGTTAAAATCTGAGGCAGGAATATATAATTTAAGAATATAAGATAGCTTTTCATTGAAATAAAAGTCATATTGCACACCTTACACTTATACAATGTTATATGTCAACTGTATCTCGCTCAACAAAGCTGGAATTTTTTTTTTAAAAAAAGAAATGAAAAGTTGTCACTTTTTTTCTTTCTTCATGCAACTAACATTTCTATCTACAATTAAAATATTTAAACTTAGGAATTCTCTTGAACTTCAGTGAGTACAATAAGAATTATATTACTCCTTTAAGAGTACTTCAACAATAGTTAATTTCCAACAATTATTATACTAAAATTGCAATTTATAACATTATTTTGTTGTAACCCAACACAATTAACAATAATTCTACTACTACTACTACTAAACATAAACTGTAGTTTACCAATTAAATAAAGAGAATCAGAGAAATTGTCCAACCAAGGGTGATTTTCAGTTGGTTAGCAAAATCATTGCATAGTTTTACTCTGTAGAAATTATGTCAACCTGTTAAATTATCACTGCTTAAGACCATCTATTGTGCACTTATCCTCAGGTCTAAGTGCAATAATCTCCTCATGGACCACAAAAAGGATTGTCTATGGGTATGATGTTCTCAAGGACCTCTTGGTATTTTCACAACTGGATATATATTCAGTATCACTTTAATTATGTTATTTCAGAGTCTTTTAGTGAGATCCCAGGACAGAAGCTCTAAGTATTCTTATAAACAATACCATACATCAAACTTTAATGAAATACGCATAAATGTCACCTCTCTTCATCAAATGCGACCTGAAAACTACTGTGCTTGAAAGCCAAAGGGCTTTTGAGGTATTTCAATAATCTTCAAGAAATCAATCTTACATGAAACTGAAGGAAAACATCGAATGTCATTGAGCAATAAAGCTCCATTCTGTCAGTGCCCTACCTCTGAGCAGAAGCCTTAGGATGTTTCTCTTCCAGTTTCCTCACCAGTGCCACCGTCAGCTGCCTTGTCTCCCCAAGAGAACCTTCTGGCATTAAATGGGTGTCTGAAGGCTCTGGCAGTTGCTTCAGACCAGGGATGCTGGCACTTTTTTCCAGAACCTAATAAATGAAATATAAGAATAATGTAGGTAATTTTCATTGAATGAAAATATGCCCCAAATTTAACCTTACACTTTCAGGGTTCCTCCAATCTGCCTCATTCAACACAGAAATCATTTGCATGTGGTCAGAAGAAAAGGCAGCAGTCCCAACAAAAGCTAGTGGGTCATCCACTATTTAATAAAATAATGTTTATGTAAACATATATGGATGTTTATATAAATATAAACATGCATATAGATATTTATATTATGTGTATGATTTTAAACAATCACTATCATTAAGATGTGAATTTGTGTTTGTCTCCTGAAAACGACTTGAACATTTTCTCTTTTCAAAATACATTTTAGAGATCTATTTCTGTCTTGCCTCTGGCTCACTACACTGACCTCTTCTGCTAAGCTGCTACCATGATGAGCTTTAGTCCGGGCACCATGGTGAATGTGATACTCTGTCTGGGTCACATCCACTTGTGCATTTAGTTCCTCCAGGTAGGTCAGAACAAACTGAGGATAAGCCTGTAGGAAAGGAAAAAAAATAAAAAATAATACTAGCCTTGTAAGTAACAGCCAATAATCTATACAACTGAAATTATGGGAGGATAAATTAGATTAAGAGTAAAAAGGTCTGACTAATAAACTGCACTTTATTATCTATTTCAGATCAAAAAATCAAGTCAAATAACTTTAATATTAAGATTTCTAATTAGTTGTTTAAGCAAGTTTAACTGGATGCTAATCTTCACTCTCAGATAGATGATAATATTAAAATATTAAAGCCATTTTATATAATAATAATATCTAACATATACGGAGTTATTTCTACATGAGATATGCAATTGCTGTATTGACTGGGAGTATTCAATTCTGCTCTAGAAGACAAGAAAACAAATGGGATGGATGAAATTCATTAGCTGCATTAAGCACAGATAAGTTAGTAACCTGAGAAGTATCAGACAGAAAGTCATTAGAGCATAAGTCTATGAACATAGATAGAAAGGGGTAGCAAAATAGGGATTTAATAGTCATGATTTGCTAAATAACAAATGAAGCGACAAATACCTATGAAACACTAAATATAAATGAGGCACATGAGACACACAATAATTGAAAGATCTTTAATTGGCCACCTATTGCTGACTCTGATATTGGATTTTCAGCTAAATAACATCCACAGCTGCCCATCAGGCTAACTGGGGAGCATAGCTATTGGCCAAGTGTACTTGCCAACAAGCTCTCGAATGGAGCAAGTGTGTGTCATTTCTCAGACACCTTTCGTGTGTTGGGCCTCTTCAAATTTTCACTCTGGTCCTTGTAACCACATCAGCAGCAGAGAAGGGTGATGCAAGAGAGATAGATATGTCGACTTTGCAGAGATTCAGGTATGATGATCCTTCAACCCACTTACACCTTAAGTATGTTTACCTAGCCTACCTCTCTTCCCATACATTTTGCTTTGTATTTTAAATTGATTTAATAGGGGTGCCTGGGTGACTCAGTCAGTTAAGTATCCGACTCTTGGTTTCGGCTCAGTTCATGATCTCACAGTTTGTGAGTTCCAGCCCCACGTTGGGCTCTGTGCTGATGGTGTCGAGCCTGTTTGGGATCCTCTCTCTCCCTCTCTCTCTACCCCTCCACTGCTTATGTTCTCTCTCTCAAAAATAAATAAGCATTAAAAAAATAAATTGATTTAATAAACTATGATCTGAGCATTTTATTTGGTCTGCACACCTTTCTATTCCATGAGATCTATGATAGTTTATCTAGGATCATAGTTGGAGGCTACTATGGCGTCAAAATAATTTCCACATGACAATATATTTACATTTTAATCCTCTCAACAGCCCTTTGAAATAGGTACTATTATTTTGCTCATTTTAAAGATGAGGAAACAGATACAGCGAGGTTAAACAACTTGTTCAGTGTCATCCAGCTTGTTTACTAGCTCATAAAACCTAGAAATGTTGCCTCAAGTATGATATAAACTTCTTTTTTAAAGTATAGAACTAAAATTCTAACAAAAAATATGAGGAGATGTTCAGAAGATAATTAACGGGCACTAAAGTCCTTATATTATTCTGGTAAAAGAGATATTGAACAACCTTAAACTTTTTTTCAGAAAATCTATAAGTAAATATGCATGTTAAAAATGTAAGGGGCTCCAGAATCTTAAATGCATATTACTGAGTGAAAGAAGCCAACCAGAAAAGGCTACATATTGTATGATTCCAACAACATGACATTCTGAAAAAGGCAAAAGTGTGGACACAGTGGGAAAAAAGATCAGCACTTGCCAGGGGTTAGGAGAGAGGGAAGGATGAATGGGCAGAGCACAGAGAATTTTTAGGGCAGTGAAACAGTTCTGCATGATACTATAATGGCGGATGAATGTCATTATACATTTATCCAAACCCATAGGATATACAACAGTATGAGTGGACCCTAATGTAAACTATGGATTTTGGGTCATAATGTGTCAATGTAGATTCATCAACTATAATAAATCACCACTCTATGGGGGATGTTGATAGTGGGGGAGGTTGTACATGTATGGAGAATTGGTGTATATGAGAACTCTTTGTACTTTCCATTCATTTTTGCTGTGAACTTAAAGCTGCTCTAAAAAATAAAGTCTATTAAAAAATGTAAGAGACTCCACCAAATTATAAGTGACAAAAGAAAAATAGATAAATTATACTACATCAAATTTTAACAGTTTGTGCTACAATGTCATCAAAAATGAAAAGACAACCTACAGCATGGGAGAAAATATTTGCAAATCATATATCCAATAAGGGGTGTATATACTGAATATATAAAGAACTCTTACAGCTCAGTAAAAAAGATAAATAACCAAAATATTAGCAAACGATCTGAGTAGAGGATAATTCTCCAAAGAAGATATGCAAATGGCCAACAAACACATGTAAGTGACAAGACTCTGATTCTGACAGTTGTAAATCCCTTATATTCTGATAGTAGTTTCAGGTCTTGCATCCTCTAACAGAGGTAAAGATATTTCATCTAAGTTTACTTTTAAGGTATATTTCCCTCTTATTGGAATAAGGCATACCTGGAACATGGGAAATTTCAATCTATATCAAATGAGATGGATGAGGCAGTGCCCAAAAGGTAGAGCCATGATGTGTCTGAATATTCTGCTAGGCATAGCAGAAGCAAAGACCAACCAAAAAAAGGAAAAAAAAAATGTCATGTGCTTTGCTCCCTGGAGTTGACAGTCAAGCAAAGGTGGCAGACATACCCAAGTAACACAGACAAGTTCTATTATTTATCCTCCTACCATGCATTTGGAGAGTTTTACAAATTTTTCTGGCATTTTCCCTTTGGAATCATTCTAAACTATCCCCACCCCAGGTAATGACTGTTCTGACATTTGATACTATAGTTCTTTAGTATTCTTCTACTTCCAAGACCAAGTTATCTTGATCTCCAACCAGGCACCTACCAGTTCAATATTCAGGCCACCAGTATAAACAACTCCCTTCTCCAAAATCTGGACTTCTCTTCTAGGGAGTCGACAGCCTGATCTTTTGATTTTCCCCTTTCTAGTGCATCTGCACATCACTCCAAATTGATGTCTAATGTCAACCCTCACTATTTTCCAAGTCCTTCGGCCCTTTGGGCTTCATTACATTCTTATCATTCTAATCCACTTTTACCACCAGAAGATAAATTTCAGTAATTTGTATAGTAATAACATATTCAGTAACATATCTTTGATCAATCATTTCCACTTTAAAAACTTGAAATAGTACTCCCAGTACATACTGATTAACAGTACTGTACTATTCTGGCTTCAAATTCCAGCTGGGCTATTTATCGGCTTTGTGACTGTAAGTTCTACTTCCTTGAGAGAGAAGTTTTCTACTGAAAACCAAGTACAAATCTGCTCAGAATTTCGCATGGACCAAAATCCCCCTCAGGATACAATGACAACTCTCTGGTTGCTAAAAAGGATCCCATCTACTTGTGAGATTTTTTTTTAACCTAACGGGGCTGGGGAATCCTCTTCATCACTCCAAGATGTTTGTTCTATGTACATTAGAAAGTCTACATATTTGACCTAACTTGGGCCTCCATAGTAATATTTATCTCCTCATGAAAAATACAGCAAGCAGGGCTACAGAATCTCACCTGAAATGTTTTAAACTCTAGACACTCTTATCTCCTCTTGGTCAGTACATGATCAGGCATATTTTCAAAAAGTGCTTCCTGACTACAAATGTTTTCTATAGAAAACTTAGAAGACACAGAGAAACTGAAAGAAAATAATTATTCATCCTCCTACCACCTGTTTTATGTATAAACTTCCAGTTTTGTTTCTACATATACACACACTCTTCAATACAATACAAATAAATGTTCTCTTATCTGATTTTTCTCAAGATTAGCATTTTTATCTATCATCCTAAATTATTCCACATTATTTGTAATACCAATATATAGTATCCATAATAAAGACATACCATAATATATTTATGCAATCTCACCGTTGATTACCTGTTTTCAATTTTCACTATTATACACAAAGCTCTAATAAATACCCTTAAAGATATATTGTGGTACATACTTTTGATTAATTCCTTGGGGTAAGTTGTTGTAAGGGGGATTTCTGTGTCAAAAGGAGTATTTATTTTTATGGATTTTGATAAATATTGCTAACCTGACCCTCAGAAATATCCTAGTCTCTTAGATAGCACCCAGTGTCCCCTGCCTCTTAGTGTTCATACCCTTGTGTGGTCCCTTCCACATTATATAGCAGGATCCGTATATGTGGCCCCATAAAGGTGCCAGAAGTGTTGTTACATCACTTCTGAGATTAGGTTATGAGAGACAGTGCAGCTTCCATTTTGTTCTCCTGTTCTCTCTTGCTCTCTTTGATCACTAGCTGAGGTTGTGGACAGCACTTTGGAGAAGCCCAGATACCAAGGCTCTTGTCTATAGAGTAAGTATGCTTCAAAGCAGATCTTCCAGCCTAGACAAGTCTCAGATAACTGCAGTCCTTGTTGACACTGTGACCACAGCTTCATGAAAGACTTTGGGTTAGAACTATCCAGCTAATCCACTCCCCGGTTCCTGGACCTCAGAAACCGAGATAATAAATATTTATTGTTTTAAGTTACTAAGTTTGAAGGTAATTTGTCACACAGCAATAGATAACTAATGCAAACAAAATACCAAAAAACTCCAACAAGTATAAATACAAAAAAAAAAGGAAATGTGCCTACTTGTTTTCTCACATTTCCATCAACGTTGGATATTCCTAGTTTTAACATCTACCAATATTTAATAGGGAGAAAATACTGTCTCGTTGTTTTACATTGCTTTAAAATCTAGTTAGAAGTTCTAGTTTGAGGCTGAACTTTTTTATTTGGTTTGGCTCTTCTAATCTTTGTTTTGTCATGTATTTCCTTTTCCTGTCCTTTACCTATATTTCTATCGAAGTGTGTATCCTCTTCTACTGTTTTATCAGGCTTATTATATATTAAGGGTACTATCCTATCTCTGACATTTATATTGCAAAACTTTTTCCTATTGTCATATTTCCTTATTTGTTCTTCCTTTATGCTATTTTAGGTTAGGAATTTTTCAATTCTTATATACTCAAAGCCATCAGTCTTTTCCTTTATGGATTCTGTCTTTGTTTGCATGCTTGTGGAGAGGTCTACTCGCCACTAGTCTGAGTTAGATGCTTTAATCCAGGTTTTCTTTTAGATATTTATGGTTCCATGTTTAAGTTTAAATCCTTAATTTAGCTGAAACTGGTAGACTGTATAAAGGAAGTAATCCAACTTTACCTTTTCACAAATGAATAGAGGAATAGTTAACTTTAAAAACAAATCAAAAAGGAAGAACAAAACTCATCCAAATAAAAACAATATAACAAAATACAATATTATATTTAAATTTGGTCATTATTATCATTACTAGTTACAAATTATCAATTAGCTGGAATCAATATGCCAGAATCTATTGATAGGCCAGAATCTGAGCCAAATACTCAAAATGTTAGCATTAATGTCTCCATTTTGCAGACAGACAATGTGAAGCTTGCAAAAGGCTAAATGACTTGTATAATGCCACACAACTAATAAGTGGTGGAACCAAAATTAGTTATTAATATCCTAAAGTAATTCTGTCTTCTTTTTTAAATAAATGGAAAGAGCTCCATTTATGATCCAGCCGCAAATAATTATCAAATTATTCTCCATTTTAGCCTTAACTAGATGGATATAATTTTGAATGTGACTAAATTTAGATCTAATCAAAATTTCTAAGCCTCTAAAAGAATAAAATTCCTCATTAATAGTTTTGCTCTGTGAATTGTAATAAAAATTCAGCAATTGTGTTTGGGAATGGAACATTAAAATTTTTAGAATCAAAATCCTCTTAAAAATAATTGTGTTTGAGGGGCGCCTGGGTGGCTCAGTCGGTTGAGCGTCCGACTTCAGCTCAGGTCACGATCTCGCGGTCCGTGAGTTCAAGCCCCGTGTCAGGCTCTGGGCTGATGGCTCGGAGCCTGGAGCCTGCTTCGGATTCTGTGTCTCCCTCTCTCTCTGTCCCTCCCCCATTCATGCTCTGTCTCTCTCTGTCTCAAAAATAAATAAACGTTAAAAAAAATTTTTTTTAAATAATAATTGTGTTTGAAACACAAAAGCATGAATTATTTGCTAGCTACCAATATACAGTTGAGAATAATTAGAAAATTATAAATTATAAGAAAGGGAAAGGTAAAAAAGAGAGCAGAGTAAAACTGGATATTTATGTACCTGAATTTGGGAAGAGAAAAGAAAAACATACACATAAGCCTTGGTCCTGTTCTTCTGTGTCTGTTGGTGGGAAGGTCAATACTTATATAGGATAGAGTTATGTTCTTGGATACTAGGAGTCAGCTCTGTCTAGCTATATCTCAGAATAAAGTCCTCATGTGAGGGTACAGGCCAAAGAGCTAAAGGGATATTTTAGTACAGTCTCAAAATTCTACTTTTTATTTTTACAAAGATGAATTAGTTTTGGTCTTCCTGTGACTCCCTCTGCACTAACATAGAGCTTCACTCTGACTCAGGAATGTAGTGGAGTCAGAAACAGGACAAGGGGATAGCTAGGGTGAAACTCTGCATGAAGTTAGATAAAGGTTATTTTTAAAATGGTTTGACAGTTGATGCCTATGTCAAATTCCCTGCTTAGGAACAGAGCTAAAAGTGTATAGGCCTGGTTGAGTAGTGAGTAGGCTGGAGTTTTAACCAGTGTGCCAACAAATAACTACTCAAGGAAATGCTATTATCTTACTTTTCAAATTTAAATTGTATCAAACTCTCTAAATTTCTGAAATGTTGCAGGTCAGGTCAGGAAATAATGGCTCAAATACATAATTCTAGAACACTAGAGAAATAAAGCTATTATTTTTACCAGTCCGGGTCCAATAAGGAGATATAAACTACATTGTAATTTGAACAGGAACAAGTTTAATATAAACAATTAGTAGCAGGTTATTAGAGAGTCAGGAAATTGGCTAATAAGAGTTTAAGAGAACACTAAAGAATATATGAATAGCAGATAAAGGGAGCAGCCAGTACTGCAGGGCCTGAGATAGAATGTCCAAGGAAGAGGTCTGGCCACGGCTGACATCCAAACCACATAGAAAAGAGCACAACAATGGCTCACTAGATGGTGAATAATCCCTGAGTAAGTTCATCCACAGATTTCAGCAGCCTTTGGAGCTCCAAGGGAAGCTGTCCACAGGGAGGTGCCTAGCTGATGACACTCCACTATAGAGCCACCCATGAAGAACATGCTCAAGGAAACCATTAATAAGAAGGTACCCCACTGGCAGTCCTCTGCTGTGAAGCTGCCTGAGGCAGGTGCCTGGTAATAAATGGTAGATATGGAACAGAGAGGGAATACATTGATAACTGACATGCCCTGTGTTATAAGTTGAATTGTGTCCCCTCAAAAGTAGACTGAAGCCTAATCCTTGATAACCATGAATGTGACCTTATTTGGAAATAAGGTCTCTGCAGATGCAATCAAATTAATATTAGGGCTTTTGGGTGGGCCCTAAGCCAAAATGACTAGTGTCCTGAGAAGAGAAAAATTTGGACAGAGACACCCACAAGGAGGAAAATGCAATGTGAAGATTCAGATGCAGAGGGAGATGGCCGTGTGAAGATGGAGGCAGAGATTGGAGTTATGCTACCACGGTCAAGGAACGTCCAGGACTGCCAGTCAGTGGAAGGGGCCAGGAAGAATCCTCCCCAAGGGGATTCAAGTGGAGCACAGTGCTGCTGGCACCTTGATTTCCGACTTCTAGCCTCAAGAACCGGAGAGAATACAGTTGCTTAAGCCACCCAGTTTATGGTACTTTGTTACAGCAGCCCTAAAAAATTAATACCCGATGTATGTCCAGTTTCATTCATCTAAGTAATTTAGCATTTCTGAAATCAAAATGGTGGGATCCTAAGGCAAACACTAACAAATACCATGTGATTAATGTAATTTTTGCCTTCCTTAAATATTGATGATTAACTAACATTTCATTTAGGCTTGGAATCATAGACAAGGAAGAAAATCTTGAGAACTGAAGACCACTATCTTCATTTTATTAAAGCAAATTTTTATGTAAATATACCTACAGAAGAGTACGTAAATCATAAGTATACAATTCAATCCATTTCACATTGTGAATACCTGTTTAATTTCTCACCTAGGTCAAGAAAGGGAACATCACAACACACCTGAAGATTTGTTGTTTTGCTTGGCATTAAAGTTTAAATAACTGCAATTACCCAGCTAGCATTCTCTTATATCTGGCTTCTTTGTAAATCATTGTATTTGTGGTATTCATATACGTTGTTACGGGTAATTACAGTTTGTTGATAGGCATTGCTATCCTCCAGAGTCAGAAAACTAAGGCCCATGATCCAAATCTAACTGACCACCTGTTTCTGTAAATAAAATTTAATTGAAACAGAAACACACCATTTATTTACATCTTGTCTATGGCTGCTTTCATGCTACAAAGGCAGGGTTGAGAAGTTGGAACAGGGATCATATGGCTCACAAAGCCCCATATATTTAGTATCTGGCCCTTTACAGAAGTTGTCCAACTCTGCTCTATATTATTCCATAGAATGAATATATATATATATATATGTATATATATATATATATATATATACATATATATATACATATATACATATATATATATGTATATATATATATATATATATATACATATATATATACATATATACATATATATATATGTATATATATATACATATCACAATTTATCCACTTATTCAATTGCTAAATCAATTTCCATAATCTCTATGCTGAGACTACTACAATTAGCACTGCTATTAACATTTTAGTAAATATCTTTTCCTTAAGATATGTAGTTATTTCTCTTTAGCATTAAACTAGTACGGAATTACTAGGTTGTACAGACATGTTCAACTTTAGTAGTTGTTGCCAGTTTTCCAAAGTGCCAATCTCCTCACTTTAATAAGAAAACTGATGTGGATATTGAAAAGATACCTGCACTCCCATGTCTACTGCGGCGTTAGTCACAATCGCCAAGATATGGAAGCAACCTAAGTGCCAACTGATGAATGGATAAAGATGTGATATATGCAATGGAATATTCATCAGCCGCAAGAGAGAAGAAAATCCTGCCATTTGCTGATATGGATGGACCTTGAGGCCATTATGCTAAGTGAGATTAGTCAAAGACAAACACTGCATGATATCACTTATATGTGGAATCTAAAAAAGCAGAACTCAGAAGCAGAGAAAGGAATGGTGGTGAGAGGGCGAGAGAATTGAGATGATATTTACCAGTGCAAATTTGCAACTATTAAATCAATAATTTCTGGAGACCTAATGCATAGCGTAGTGATTATAGTCAACAATAATGTATTACATACTTGAAAGTTTTTAAAAGAGTTAATTTCCACAAAAAAGCATGATAATTATGTGATGTAATAGAGGTGTTAGCAAATGCTATGAAAATCATTTTGCAATATATAAAGTAATAAATCAACATGTGTAAACTTATGCAATGTTATATGTCAATTATACCTCAATAAAAAAATAAATTAAACTAAATCTAAAAATAATAGAGGGACACCTAGGTGGCTCAGTCGGTTGAGCGTCCAACCTCAGCTCAGCTCATGATCTCTCCGACTATGAGTTCGAGCCCCACATTGGGCTCTGTGCTGGCAGCTCAGAACCTGGAGCCTGCTTCGAATTCTGTGTCTCCCTCTCTCTCTGCTCCTGCCCTGCTCTCTCTCTCTTTCTCTCTCAAAAATAAACATTTTAAAAAAAAGTTTTAAAAATAATAGGAAGAAAAAAAAAAAACGGTGCCCTGAAATGCTGGGTTGTATCATAGTGATGGATTGGAAAGAATTATTTTGGTTTTGGAAAACTTGTAATTTAAAGTCAAACAAAACCTCACAGGAAAGTATTGAGTTAAGTTATATTCTAAACTTCTGGGCACAGGGAAATCGTTGTGCAGAAAAAGCATTTCTTGGTCTTAACAATAGGCACTGCATTTATAAGAACCTGAGAACAGAAAATTTTAAGAATAAAAGCTGTGACTTACAAAGTCCTTACCTTAGAATAAATGCAGCTGTCAGTTCCAAACACCCACTTCTGAGAATTATCTCCTTTATGTCTGTAATAAAAATGTAATTTAGACACTGACAACTTTTCTCCACACTGAAACATTCTGTAGGTTTCAAATGAAAGGATCGTTTTCCATATCCAGGCAGGAAAAGGACTGCCCATTCTCCCATTCATTCTACTATCATCACTGCTACCTCACCAACTGAAAACTTCCTTCCCTAAGACAGTCAATGTCTTTGGTACCCAAAGGAGTGGTGGTGGTGGCAGTGCTGTGTGAATTACCCAGGGCAACAGTGATAAAGAGTTTTAGAGAATAAATAGAATCAATAAAAATATTCTAGAAATTTCTGTTTCCAAAAGAGATCCTCTCTCTATAAGACAGAAAAAAAGTAAGTATAAGTAAGTATAAGGATTAAGAGGAGGGGATGGAAAAGGATACCATGGAAAATTAGGAACATCAGACACCTGTTTCGGAAATGACCAGAGAATTTTATTAAGGAATATCATATTTTTTAAACTAAATCTGAGTAAAAAAAGAAAAACTAAAATGTGATGAAGCTAATCAGGCCTAAATTAACTAATCATGTATTCATTAATATTTAGAAACCTTACAAAGGTAGGACAAATGAATTAAATTAAGTGTAATGGGATGTTAAACAAGACTTTTCCTACTGCCTCTGAGTTTTGACAGAAACATCAATGGTTAGGAATAAGAGGTGTCAGGTAATGCTGTATTCTAAAGCAAGGCGCTTTACGATCTGGGCAGAACATGCCAAGGCAGCAGTCCAAAACTGGCTCAGTATGCATTAATCTTTTGCTCACATCCAATTTATGTTAGAAAATGTGAAGAATTCCTGGGCATTTTGAGATAGATACTTGATAATAATGTAGGTTTCCAAGCCCCTATCCTTAATTTTGATTCTGAAGGTCTGGACCCCCACCCCACAAAAGCTACATTAACAGGTATTGCAAGTGATTCCAATCATAAGAACTCTAGGGAATTTGGATGGGTGTGGTCTACAGACCAGACTTTTAAAAACACTGAACTAGAAGAGTTGAGAGCAGTGGGGGAAGGAAAGACAACATCCTTATTATAAAAGAAGAACTGATTTGATGATAGAGTAAATGGGGTTGGGGTTAGAAAGAGGAGGCAAGGATAAGTCTCAGGTGTCAAATTTAGGTAAACTAGAAGAGAACATGACACTATTAAAATAAAGTGAAATTAGAATGGAGAAGAGAGGAACAGGAATGTGAGAAAATACAAAGAATTTTAAAACTTGGGTAAAATTATCTTATGAAACACCTTTCAAGGTCTAACTGATCCCTAAGCCAAGAATCGATTCTCAGGCTTTCAGCAAATGAAATTGCTGCTCAATGTCAGCTTTGGGTAGGGATGAGGAAGGTATTAGGGGTGTTAGTCTTTCTGGAGATCTTTTTATTTTGTAATTGATAAAGGAAAAGAGAAGCTTAAAAAAAAATTGGGGAGGAGCTCCTGGGTGGCTCAGTCAGTTGAGCGTCTGACTCTTGATTTTGACTCTGGTCATGATGCCAGGTTGTGGGATCAAGCCCTGCATCACTCTCCCTGCTAAGTGCGGAGTCTGCTTAAGATTCTCTCTCTTCCTCTCTCCCCTGCTCACACTCTCTAAAATTAAAAAAAAAAATATTGACTTAGGGTCCTGGACTAAAATGTATGATTATAATAATAATATTCATTAACCAAGACAATAACACAAAGATTGAGAATTTTAAGGGAACAGTGATGAATAAAGTGAGATACAGAGAAATGAGGTGAGCTGATCAAAAATCACAGAGCTAGGTAGTATCAAATAGGTACTAGAACCCAGAGCATGCGACTTTCAGCTGGACATCTTCTCAATTAGATTGGAAAACTACGACACAAATTACTTTGTGTTACTTGAAGATTAAAAATAGAACAGGGGCGCCTGGGTGACTCAGTCGGTTGAGCGTCCGACTTTGGCTCAGGTCATGATCTCGCAGTCTGTGAGTTTGAGCCCCACGTCGGGCTCTGTGTTGACAGATCAGAGTTTGGAGCCTGCTTCGGATTCTGTGTCTCCCTCTCTCTCTGACCCTCCCCTGCTCATGCTCTGTCTCTCTCTCTCTCTCTGTCAAAAATAAATAAACATTAATTTTTTTAAAAAAATGGAATAAATAGGCTCATTAATTAGAATTTGATGCATAATCTTAGTGACCTATAAAACATTTTGATATGAGGGGCACCTGGGTGGCCCCGTCAGTTAAGTATGTGACTCTCAATTTTGGCTCAGGTCATGATCTCATGGTTTGTGAATTTGAGCCCCATGTCAGACTCTGGGCTGACAGTGTGGAACCTGCCTGGGATTCTCTCTCTCCCTCTCTTTCTGCCCCTGCCTCTCTTTCAAAAATAAATAAATAAACTTAAAAAAAAAAAACTTTGGTATGAACACAGTTTTTTACACAACTGTGATCATGTATTCACTAAATAGTTTCATACTATACAAATTCTCCTGAGGTGCTGAAAAACCTCATGTTTCAACCACTAAAAGAAGCAATAATAAAAACAACATTATTGCTGGTCTTTAAGGCTGTCAATCCCGATCTTACAACTACAGTCCTTTTAAAAATAATAATAAGTGGGGCTCCTGGGTGTCTCAGTCAGTTAAGTGACAAACTCTTCATTTCTGCTTAGGTCACGATCTCACAGTTAGTGAACTTGAGCCCCTAGTTGGGGCTTGCTTGGGATTCTCTCTCTCGTCCGCTCTCTCTGCCCCTCCCGTGCTCACGCTCTCTCTCTCTCGAAATAAATAAATAAACTTTAAAATAATAATAATAATAATAATAATAATAAGTGACTGCTGTAATGCTTTGATGGAAATGTGCTGGGTTTTGATAAAATTTAGATCATTTTAATGCAGAATAGCTGTAACTCAGAGCAACTTTATTGCTTACAGGCAATTCCTCCTGTTGCATAAATTATTGTGAGCATATTTCTTCAAGATAAATAAAATGGAAAATGATAATTTTTCAAAGTGCAAGACTCTGAAATTGGTAATTAATATGCTGATGCTAACTGTCAAAAGCTGTAAAATTCAAAATGTTGTCTTTTAATTGAATTACAGTGTTGACTTGAGGATGAATGTGCTTATACAAACATAAACTACATAGGTTTCAGTTTTGATTTTCTGAATTTGTAGCATCTTTTTCTCAAATAATAATACAACAGGAGAGATGTTCACCAGTGTGAGGGTAGATACCACATGTGTCCTTAGAGCTGATCACAGTCGTGATAGGAGAATAAAGATATCTTTGAAGAAATAGATATGTCAATAAAATGTTAAAATGTCATAACCCTAAAAATTAATAATAAGGCCATTATGAAAAATGGTTTGAAATTAATATATGGCAGTTTAGGGATCTTCTCAGTGGGTAGCTAAAGAACATAAACTATAACTTGGATAAGAAAATAAATACAAATTTCCTAGCATTTCTCAAATTTTATCACAGCTCAAATTCTGCTCAAGAATTGCCTTGGAAATTTTGCAAACATGTAGTTTTATATCATATATAAGCCTTGTGAGCTTACTAGTAGTTTTTCTATCAGGAGTCTCTTTCTACATATATCTATAAATGTCACCTTTAAATTTTATTACCAAAGTTATAAAAAACAAACCTCTCATGTGGTGTCTATAGCAGGCAGGATGAGAAGATATCATTCTAATATATAATAACTTCTTTAAAAAATAAAATTCCTACAGGGGCACCTGGGTGGCTCAGTCAGTTAAGCATCTGACTCTTGTTTTGGCTCAGGTCATGATCTCACAGTTAGTGATATTGAGCCCCACATCAGGCTCTATGCTGGCAGCGTGGAGCCTGGTTGGAGTTTTGTCTCTCCCTCTCTCCCTGCCCCTTCCCAGCTCTCTCTCTCTCTCTCTCTCAAAATAAATAAACATATGCAAAATAAAATTCCTACAAACAAAAGTTCATCTGTTCATTTTTCAAGACATTTTATATGCAAAGAAATCAAATTTAGATCCAATATGCAATGATGCTCATATGGGATTGAATTAGAAAATGCCATAGAATTTCCTCTTCTTGGTGAACAAGCAACAGCTAAAAAGATTTTTTATTTATTTTTAAAAATTTTTTAACATTTATTCATTTGTTTTTAAGAAAGAAAGAGAGAGGGAGACACAGAATCTGAAGCAGGATCCAGGTCTGAGCTGTCAGTACAGAGCATGACCGTGGGGCTGGAACTCATGAACTGTGAGATCATGACCTGTGCTGAAGTCAGATGCTTAACTGACTGAGCCACCCAGGTGTCCCTAAAAAGATTTTTTTACAGAGAAACAAAAACAAAACTTAAAACTAGTAATAACAATACCAATAATGACAAAAAGAGAGGAAAATGAAGAAGCAGTATTTCATCCAAGAATCAAAGTCATAAATATCATGACATGTGCTGGACTAAGGTTGAGAGACTTATAATCCAGTCCTGGATCTGACATTAACTAGATTAGATACATGACCTTTCTAGATCATTTAGTTTCTAGTAGACTTGGAATTTCATTTCATTTCATTTCATTTTAATTTTAGAGAGAGAGCATGAGCTGGGCAGAGGGACAGAGGGAGAGAGAGAGAATTCCAAGCAGGCTTCATGTTCAGTGCGGAGTCTGATGCAGGGCTCAATCCCACAACCCTGGGATCCTGACCTGAGCCAAAATCAAGAGTCAGATACTCAACCAACTGAGCCACCCAGGCACCCCTGGGCTTGGAATTTCTTATAAGATAATGATATTATTATTATTATTATTATTATTATTATTATTATTACAACCACCACCATCACGACTATTACTACTTCTACTAGTAAAGAAGGTTTGGAATAGATGCTCTTTAGAGTCCTTCCTCGTCTGAAAGCATATGACTTCCAAGACAAGTTACATACTCTCTCTCCTTTCACAAGTGAGGAAATAACTATCTGCCCTGGGAAGCTTACTCATTGTAACTCATTGAGTATGCACATGCATTATACTATTCCTATTGAGAATCTATAAAACGTGCGTACACACACATACACACACACACTTTTTTCTTTGAAATATGCCATTTATCAGAGGGTAGAGGCAAGAAGGCAGCCCATAACTGACAGTTCAGTTAGGGGAAATTTCCTAGGCTAAAATTCATTATTTCCCAGTTGACTGTAAGAAGGACCATCATCATGCTTCACAATTACAAATCTATTTTCCCAGACAGCTTCCAACAGCTCTGGTGTCTTCCAATCTTACCAGGACCAAAAGTAGGATCCACAGAGAACAGACAAAAGGATTTCCCCTCCATGATTCTTAACACAGTAGGAGTAGAGATAAGAAATTTCATCCATCAATCCAATTGTGAAGTTACACATAGACAATTTTCTATTTGATGTTGACATTTCTAATAGTGTTATCTGTATGTTTGAATATTACTTACATGTCCGATGCATGGCAAATGGTCCTTTCTATATTGTGCAGTTTGTCATTCTGCTTTATTCTAACTCTTAGCCTCCTAAAACTTCAAGACTTGACCAAAGAGATGATTTTCAACCTCTCTGATTACCTGGTAACCTGCTGTCTGTTTACTTGTCTTTTCATCTCTGCACCTAGCACTACACAGCTACACTTGAGGGTTGTAGTTAATGGTGTCTTTAGAGTAGTGTTTGTTTAACCTAGTCTAGATTAATGTTGGCTAGTTATCATTCCATTTCCAGCAAGGCCTAAGTGGGGGGGGGGGGGGGGGAGGAGTAGATCCAAAACACCATAACTGAAAGACTAACATTGAAATAAGGAAGGTAGTAAAGATTATCAGACAGGTAATAGAAGTGAATAAACCAGGCTAGAGCTAGTGTGAGGACTATTACTAGGAACAGTGGAGAATATAGAAAATCAGAGGGTATATGTTCCATCTGAATTTGTCCCTGCATGACCGGTGTCATGAGATGATGAAAGTCCAATACTGCCCATTATTGTGATTGTTTTTTCAAGAAAACACAGAAATATGTAATTTTTGTGTGTAAAATCTCCCTATTTCTATAGGCTCACAAATAATTTAAAATGTTATAATAATGTGCAGCCAAACAAAATCTATGGGTCCCTTGTTTGTTATCTCCATAATCTAACCTCTGTGTCCACATGGCGGTATGGGTGTGTGTGTGTATATGTGTTGCTTTAATTAGTTTGTGAATTTAACACTAAACTCGAGATCCTCCATATTCACATTCTTTAAAGATGAAGCAAAATAAAGATTAAATGGTGGCCTTATTAAAGGACTTTGATGCAACTGGTTTGTAAGATGTCCAAAATATCTTTTAAAAAGAAGCAGCTTTGACTTTAAGATTTATGATTTTTATAATTTTCTATGATTTTCAGATCACTTGGTAATGACATCATTGATCTGCCTTTCATCCACTCATGGCCAGATGCACATCACAGAAAAAAATATTAAATACAATATTGCAAGCACTTGTTATATTGAATAAGAATAAGATGAGCGACACCAAATGAGACATAACCGACCTAATGAGGCATGATATGTTTACAATATTCTCTATGAATTGTCAGGTTGCTACTTTTAGTGCTAGTTCTATGATTTTTTTACTTGAAAGACTGTATCTTGACTCATAGCTTTTGTTAAGATCATATTATACTACTTAGGAGAAAAGGAAAAAAAAATTGTCTCTAGAAGTTGTATGAGGATATTTACATTATTTAAAATAAAATATGGTTGTGTTTAAAAAAAATAATAAGCCACACAGGCACTTCAGATACTCTGGAAAAGAGAAATATACTTGAAAGTATCAGAGGTGAGGTAAACACTAAAAATCTTGGTCCCTCTGCTTTCTAAAAAACAAAATATAGCTTCACAGTGAGAACTTCTGGTTTTCCAAATTTTCTACTATTTGCTTCCATTTTGCAATAGATTTTGCTTCTCAGATAAAAATCAGGTTGCATTAATATAAAGGGAAATAATCTTCATTTGCATAGGAATTCTCCCTTCTCCCCCCACTCCTGCCCATCCTGCCTTTCTCCCTCTCTCCCTCTCTCTTCTTTCCTTCCTTCCTGAATTAAACCAAATCTTTTATTGTAAGTGGAGATTTAAATTTTGTTTAATGTTTATTTATTTTTGAGAGAGACAGACAGAGTATGAGCAGGGAAGGGGCAGAGAGAGAGGGAGACACAAAATCCAAAGCAGGTTCCAAGCTCTGAGCTGTCAGCACAGAGCCTGACGTGGGACTCGAACTCACGAACACCAAGATCATGACCTGAGCTGAAGTTGGACACTCAAGAGACTGAGCCACCCAGGTGCCCTAGAGATTTTTTTCAAGTTAAACGTAATACAATTTTTTAAAATTATTATCTCTTTTCTCACTCAAGCTTTCTTCTCTATAGGCAACGAGGATATCAAGTTTGTGGCTTCAGTCTTACTCAATTCTGTGACATCCTGGCCAGAGTAGGAAGTAAACCTCAGTGGGGTAAGGCCAGATCAGCACTAATTTCAGTATCCAATAAGCCCAGGGAAACCTCTGGGCATGAATAGCATGTTCTTCAAGCTATATATAACCTTTCCAAACACCTACCATTTTGACTGAGACCACTGATAAATTCTTCCACTGAGAGTGGTCTTCCCTCACCATTTCCTTCTAAAGGAAGCACTTAGTCATTCTTTACCCACCATTTTGCTTTTTTTGTTTGTTCCCTAGTTTGTCTTTTTGTACTTTTAAAAAACAGCTTTTTTGAGAAATAACTGACATACAATATTGTAAAATATTGCACAACTAACGGGCACATATTTGAAGTGTAAAATTTCACAAGTTTTGAAACATGTACATACCTATTAAAACATCACAACAATCAGGACAATGAACATACCCATGTCCATCTCTCCCCAAAAAATCACCCCCAAAGTTTCCTTGTGCCCCTTTTTAATCTCATTCTCCTACCCCTCCCCACCTTCCTATCTCCAGGCAAGCACTATTCTACTTTCTAGATTAGGTACCATTTCCTAAAATTTTACATAAATGGAATGAAGCAATATACTCTCCCTTCATGATTTCGCTCCTCCCCCTCAATATAATTACTTTGATATTCACTGATGCATGTATCAAGAGTTGGTTCCTTTTTATTGTTGAGTAATATTTTACCATATAGATATGCCACAATTTATTTATCTATTCACTTATGGATGTACACTTGGGTTGTTTCCAGTTTTCACTTCTGGCTTTAGAAATAAAGCTGCTGTGAACATTCATGTACAAGTTCTTTGAAAGGATATCTACTTTCATTTCTCTTGATTGAATTTCCAGAGTGGAATGGCTTGGCAATAAGGTAGATATATGTTTATACCTGAAACATGTATATATCTGCATATGAACATGTATATATGTATATATTTGAGGAAAGTAGCAACTCTTCTAAAATGACAACCATTTTATATTTCTGCCAAGTAGGTATGAGTATTGTAGTTGTTTCACATCTTCCCAACGCTTGGTATGGTCAGTCTTTTAAACATTAGACATTATACTGTATATTTAGTGGTACTTCATTGTAGGTTAATCTTGCATTCAAATAATGATTAACAACTTTTCATAGGCCAACTGTATCTCTTACTTGTTAAAGCATTTGTCCAAATCATTTATCTGCCCATGTTTTCTTGAGTTGTGTGTGTATTCTGCAAATATACATTATTTGCAAATATATTTTTCTTTGTGTGTAGCCTGTCTTGTCAATATTTTAACAGTATCTTTCAAAGAGCAGAAATTCTTAATTTTAAGGGAGTCCAATTTATCAATTTATATCCTTGTGGATCATGCTTTTGGAGTCATGTCTAAGAAAGTTTTGACTAATACAAGATCATAAACATTTTCTTCTATCTTCATCTACAATATGTATAGTTTTAAGGTTTTATATTTACGTCTATGATCCATGTTGAGTTAATTACTATATATATATGGTGGGAGAGGCATGGATCAAGTTATTTTTTATTTTTATCTTTTGCATATGTATATTCAATTGTTCCACCACCGTTTGTCAAAAACATTCTTTCTCCAGTGAATCTCCCACTTTCATCAAAAATCAATTGATCATATATGTGTCGATCTATTTAGGGATACTCTATTCTGTTTCATCAATGTAATGGTCTACTTTGGTGCCAATAGCACACTCTTTTAATAACTATAGTTTTATAATTAGCCTGAGGCCAGGCAAAATAGTTCTTCCAGCTTTGTTCTTCTTTAACAAAATTATTTTGCCTATTTTAGATCCTTTGCATTTCTGTATGAATTTTTAAATCAACTTGATAATTTCTATTAAAAAAACCTGCCAGGGTTTTGATTGAGATTGCATTTAAATATATGGAGGAGAAGGGCCCCTGGGTGTCTCAGGTGTTTAGGTGTCTGACTTCAGTTCAGCCATATCTCTTGGTCCATGGGTTCAAGCACCACATGGGGTTCTCTGCTATCAGCTCAGAGCCCCCTTCACATCCCCTGTTCCCCTCTCTCTCTCTGCCCCTCCTCATCTCTCTGCTCCTCCCCCTCCCCCATGCAGGCACTTTCTCTCTCTCAAAAATAAATAAACATTAAAAACAAATAACAAATATATGGAGGAGAATGGACATCATGATGATATTGAGTCTTCTAATCTATGAACACAGTATATCCTAGCATCTATTTAGTTTTTTAATTTCATTTAGCAATGTTTTGTAGTTTTCAGTGCAGAAGTCATACACATATTTTGTCTGATTTATCCTTAAATATGTCATACCTTTGATGTTACTGTAAATGGTGTTTTTAAATTTTAATTTCCAAAATTGCTTGTTGCCAGTATATAAGAATACAACCAATATATGTATATTGATCTCAAGTCCTCAAACTTGCTAAACTCATTTATTAGTTCTAGAAACTTCTTGTATATTTCATAGGATTTTCTACATAGCAATCATGTTATCTGAAAATAAAGATAGTTTAACTTCTTCAGTTCATATCTAGATGTCTTTTATTTCTTTTCCTTTTCTTGTTATACTGGCTAAAAGTTCCAATGCAATGCTGAATAGAGCAGAGTGGACAACTTGGTTTTTTTCCTCATGTTTCTTGTGCTTGGAAGTTTTTGAATTTCTTGGATCTGTGGGTTATAGTTTTCACAAAATTTGGAAATTTTTCAGCTATCATTTCTTCCAATATTTGTTTGTTCCTGTGTCTTCCTTCAGAGACTCTGATTACTCACAAAACAGGCATTATAAAATTTCTCATATCTTACTGATAGACTGTTCTCTGAGAAAATAGGCAACAACCTCTTTGACCTTGGCCATGGCAACTTCTTACTTGACACGTCTCTGAAGGCAAGGGAAATAAAAGCAAAAATGAACCATTGGGACCTCATCAATATAAAAAGCTCCTGTGCAGCAAAGGAAACAATCGACAAACTAAAAGGCAACCAACAAAAATGGGAGAAGATATTTGCAAATGACATATCATATAAAGGGTTAGTATCAAAAATCTATAAAGAACTTATCAAAATCAACACCCAAGAAAAATAAATAATCCAGTGAAGAAATGGGCAGAAGAAATAAATAGACACTTTCCGAAAGAAGACAGCCAATGGCTAACAGACACATGAGAAGATGCTGAACATTGCTCATGATAAGGGAAATACAAATCAAAACCACACTGAGATAACCACCTCACACCAGTCAGAGTAACAACTCAGGAAACAACAGATGTTGGTAAGGATGTGGAGTAAGGGGAACCCTCTTGCACTGTTGGTGGGAATGCAAACTGGTGCAGCTACTCTGGAAAACAATGTGTAGATTCTTCAAAAAATTAAAAATAGAATTACCCCACAATCCAGCAATAGCACTACTAGGAATTTATCCAAAGGATACAGGAGTGCTGATTCATAGGGGCACATGTACTCCAATGTTTATAGCAGCACTACCAACCATAGCCAAATTATGGAAAGAGCCCAAAATATATACCATACAAGGTGTGTGTATATATATATATATATATATATATATATATATATACACACACACACACACATATATATACATACACACACACATACATACAATGGAGTATCACTCAGCAATCAAAAAGAATGAAATCTTGCCATTTGCAACAACATGGATGGAACAGGAGGGTATTATGCTAAGTGAAATAAGCCAGTCAGAGAAAGACAGATATCATATGCTTTCACTCATATGTGGAATTTTAGAAACTTAACAGAAGACCATGAGGGAAGAAAAAAAAAGTTACAAACAGAGAGGAAGGCAAACCATAAGAGACACTTAAATACAGAGAACAAACTGAGGGTTGATGGGGGGGAATGGGTGACGGGCATTGAGGAGAGCACTTGTTGGGATGAGCCAACAAGTATTTGGGTGTTTTATGCAATTGGGTATTTTATGCAACTGGGTATTTTATGCAAGTGATGAATCACAGGAATCTACTCCTGAAGCCAAAAGAACCTGTATGTTAGCTGTATACACTGTATGTTAGCTAACTTGACAATAATTTATACCTAATTTTTTTCTTTCTGGCTTTCATTGTAAATAGTTTGTATTGCTATCTGCTCAAGATCACTAATATATTCTTCAACAATGTCTAATCTTCCACTAGTCACAGCATATTTTTCATTTCATATACTGCAGTTTTCATCTCTAGAAATTTGATTTGAGTCTTTTTCTATCTTCCAAGTCTATATTTAACATGTTCCATCTTTTCTTTAGCTTCTTGAATATATGGAATACAATTATAACAACTGTTTTAATGTCGTGTGCATTAATTCTATATTTTATGTCCTTTCTGGGGCAGTTACAATTGATTGACTTTATTATAACGGTGGACAATGTCAGCTGAAGCATCTCTGGTTCCATGGTCAGTGGTTTGGACTTGTCATTATCACTAGAAGATGATTCTTGGTTTGTCTCCAGTTTACAGCACTGATTCTGCCCCAGAAATCTTGTTATCCACTTCACATACAACACCACATCAAATTTGGAATTGCTTTGGGCTCGTGTGACCCTCCTTAGAAACCATATGTTTAGCACCCTAATAGCACAGCTAGTTGGCTATGACGCTATGTTGCCAGCATACTGTCTCCGTCTCCCTTCTGCCTAGGTTTCTTAATTAATATTACCTACTCCTCCACTGAGGTATTTACTACCACACATGGCACTCATTAGCAATTTCTTGATTGGGTTTTGACCTATACACAGTGTCACCTTGTGGCTAAGAGTGGGTTATAGTGTCTGACTGCCTGAGTTTGCATTCTTCTCCAACCAGTTAGTAGGCATGACCTTGAGTAACTGATTAACTACTCTGTACTTCATTTTCCTCATCTGTAATAATAATAATAATGATAGCTACCTTATCCAGTTGTAATTAGGATTAAATGTGACAATAAAATATAAAGGAATTAGAATAGTGTCTGGTTCAGAATTTGTTGTTGTTAGAATAAGAGGTAAGCTAAGATTTACACCAGGGAATCTGACCCTGTAGACCACATAACACTTAGCTTTTATGTGATATTCTAATAACCTTCTGGACAATCTGCTCTGTTTATTAAAGAAAATATCCCTTCTTATTTGTGGTTGGGTTTGTGTCTTTGGTGCCTAAGTATCCCAGTTCTGGTTTCAGCCCAAAGCACATTTTATCCACCCAAAAGTAGTTGGATAATAGTTTTCTAAGTCCTGAAGCACAGTAGGACTTGTTTTTGTCAATTCTAGGTGAAACTGAAAGACAAATGAGCAAGAAAAAAAGTTTCTAGGAAATAATATTTCTATACTGTTGGTTCCTCATTCCTAATTTTTTCTAAATCTGTTTTCATTTTGATTTTTACTTTCCCAAGTCAGCAAAAACAAACAAAAAGGAGACTTGAGGCCTTACAAATCAGCAATTTCTGTCTCCTCAATTTTCTTTCACAGTTCAATATTTCATATTCTGAAGATTTAGAAAAGGTTAAGAATACACACAGAACATTAAATATTTAAATTAACAACCAATATGGATATAAAGAAATGAGTTCCAATAATTATAGAGTAGAGCGGCAGCTTGTCTACAACATGGATACATGTTGAACGCCAACATTTCGCTTTTGAAAATACCTAAGAAATGCTACCAAACTAAGTAGCATACATTTGCAAGCTTATTTTACATAGGAAATTAATATTGATATTATGAACACAAATTTAAACACCTAATGAATATTCCATCTAAGCTGGAAGGCATCATGATTTGACTGCTCAGAAATCTTGAAATTAACATTCATTATTTTGAGCCAAATAGTTCATAAGCATTACCTTTTCTGTAGGATTAATTTGTACCCTTCTAGTGATGTTCCCTCGGCAGGCTTGACTCTGATTGGGTGACCAATAGCCAGGCAGCCCTGTGTTATCGCCCGGCTCAGGATCATTCCAGTCTTCCAATGAATAGAAAGGGGGGAGAAAGGTCTAAATAAGTTAAAAGAACCAGAAAATTCAACAATGTGTCACAACTAGTGAGGTCATTATGCCTGGATAAGCCCGGATATTAACAGTTGCTGAAAGTGAAACACTACCCACAAGTTAGCAGTCAGCGAGCCCTGCTCAGAATCAGTGATCTTCTGTCCAACAAGGGTGGCATTTTACAGTTCAGCGCAAAATAAAACAGACCTTGATATCTTCATTTGTCCTTTTTTTCTGTGCATATTTCACAGGGCAGCAATTTGGGGTCCATCATGTGTCACTTGTTATAGTTATGACTACAGAGCTTATGTGAAATATGTATGCACAGAAAAAAAAGAGCAGTGAACTGAAAAGATTGAAACAAATCCTTAACCTTTGTATGAATTTAAAGTTTTACTCTGGGTCTAAATACCATGGGTTAAACATTTTTAGGTGGTTTGTGAACTACTTTTGCTTTAAATGTTAAGATACTCTGAATAGGAAATTAAGAATATTGTTTAAATGGCCATTTGACAATTTTCTGATTTGAGAATCAACAACACATTTTATTTCATTTTTTTTCAATATATGAAATTTATTGTCAAATTGGTTTCCATACAACACCCAGTGCTCATCCCAAAAGGTGCCCTCCTCAATACCCATCACCCATTATCCCCTCCCTCCCACCCCCCCATCAACCCTCAGTTTGTTCTCAGTTTTTAAGAGTCTCTTATGCTTTGGCTCTCTCCCACTCTAACTTCTTTTTTTTTTCCTTCCCCTCCCCATGGGTTTCTGTTAAGTTTCTCAGGATCCACATAGGAGTGAACACATATGGTATCTGTCTTTCTCTGTGTGGCTTATTTTACTTAGCATAACACTCTCCAGTTCCATCCACGTTGCTACAAAGGGCCATATTTCATTCTTTCTCATTGCCACGTAGTACTCCATTGTGTATATAAACCACAATTTCTTTATCCACTCATCAGTTGATGGACATTTAGGCTCTTTCCATAATTTGGCTATTGTTGAGAGTGCTGCTATAAACATTGGGGTACAAGTGCCCCTATGCATCAGTACTCCTGCATCCCTTGGGTAAATTCCTAGCAGTGCTATTGCTGGGTCATAGGGTAGGTCTATTTTTAATTTTTTGAGGAACCTCCACACTGTTTTCCAGAGTGGCTGCACCAGTTTGCATTCCCACCAACAGTGCAAGAGGGTTCCCATTTCTCCACATCCTCTCCAGCATCTATAGCCTCCTGATTTGTTCATTTTGGCCACTCTGACTGGCGTGAGGTGATATCTCAGTGTGGTTTTGATTTGTATTTCCCTGATGAGGAGCGACATCAACAACACATTTTAAATGAGTGACAACCACTAAGGGTTTCTGGCATGCAAAATTGTCTATCCTAACAGGTAAAAATACATATTTTGGAAAAAGGGAGAGACCATTCAATCTAAAAAGATTTTCAAACTTGTTTTATATTTAGCATGTAACTTTTATTTCTCATGGTTTTGCTGTGTGGTAAAAAAAAAAAAAAAAAAAAAAACCAGATGATAACTTGGGAAAAGTATTCTTTAAAATTTTGGTTTTAGTAAGCACTGGATTGAATCCTCATTTGAACATGTTTGTCTATATTGAAAGAAACCTGCTTTGGATGGGGAAAAAGAAACATTTGTTAAGCACTTTCTGTATACCAGACACTACGCTTGAACTTCACACATGCTTTCTTATTAATCATCATAGCAACTATGCAAGATAGATAAGACTATTTTATAGAGAAGGAAACAGTGGTTCCGTGCAGCTAAGTAACTTTCTCAAGGTCTCAAGAATAAAAAGGATTCTAATTCCAATCTATCTAACTCCAAAATCCATACTCTTTTTAGTAAGCATTTCAATTATTTTTGAGGAAATTTTAGACAAGTACAGGTTTTTTGCTATCATAAAATTCTATAAACAGATACCATGGAATTACAGAATCTGAGGTCTAGAAAAGAACTTTCCATATCAACTGGTCAAACTCTTTTCAGATAAGACTGAAGCCCAGATACAGTTGTGACTTACCTGAGGTCACATGAGTGTTCAGTGGCAATGCTAAAACCAAAACACTTCCATAAATTGATCAAATATAGAGCACCATTCTCTATTACAGCAAAAAGGCATACGTTTTGAAGTCAGACAGACCAAGAATCTTTCCTCTGCTACTTACTAGTCTTAGTTTATTCAGCTGTGTAATGTATGAGATTAAATAAGATAATAGATACATAGAAGATGCCTAACATATAGCAGATGTTTAACAAAATGGCAAATATTGTTATTAAACCTGAAGCAAAATACAACTTAAAAAGGGGTTTCCAAGTTGGAAGTAGATTGAGGAAATATCTCATCTAATCTCATTCTGCCTTGATATATGAAATGAATATTTCTTGGTTCCTTTGTATCTTAATTGCTCTATACATTTGTTTTTAGGTCTCAGAGAATCAAAAATTAACATTAAGAGCAATCCCAAATTTCATTTGAGAAAATTGTTTCAATCCCCCCCCGCCCCGACTCCAACACAGTACCAGCAAGCTTGCCTGAGTGACTCTGCACCCATAGAAGTGCTAAGAAAAGGCCAAAATAATCTATAGTGAGGGGGCAAAAGAAGACAAAAGAAGGGTAGATAAAAGCTGCACCATCTCTTTATGGGCATAAATATTTGATGGCAATTACAAAACATATTTCAATAGTAAGAGGAGAGGGGAGGGCAGTTACATGTTCTCAATTTAAATCAGATCCAGTAATAGTAAAGTTAAAAAATTAAATAGTGTCAATACATAGGTATAAAATGTGTTAGTCATTGTTCACATTTTATACTCAGGGATTTCTCTTAGAATTACCCTTATGAAGATCATACACTATCATTATACAGTGCTAATCCACCAGGCTCCATGAAGCTCAGCAATGTAGATGAAGGAGTGGAACTAAATGATATCACACAAATCTCATAAAAATGGTGAGTCTGTGGACTATACATAAGCTCTAAGCTGAGTTTAAATACACTCTGCATATGAACTAACCACCACATCTGAAAGTGGATTGAATGCCCACATGGGGATCTACAGAAGCCCTCTGCACCAGACACACCAAGGGCAGAGAGGTAGCATTCATAACAGTCAACAATTTATCATGCTTTCACTTGCATGCTTATGTGCATGAAGGCACCAGGATCTAGAGACGCACTGTGATCAGGGAGCATGGGAAGTCACTCAGCAAGAGCAGACACTTTTGGGTACCTTCGTGATCAGCCAAACACTAGCTGCAGGCCACAGGGTTGATGGAGCCATCTGACTTCCACTGCTTACTTCCCTGCTTGAGGAGCTCCGCTTTCTGATGGAAACAGAGGCATGAAGGACAATATTGGGATCCGCCTATACCATGAAAAGAAGTATGCATTGTTAAACTCACAGTCTGAAAGTTCACCCTCTTCAACACACTCACCCAAAATGGGTTATCCTAAGACATTATGTTTCTGATTGAGAAGGTCTCTTTGGAAACAATAGTGCTCAATTCCATTTAATTCAATTCAATTAATATTTGTTGTGCATCAGCTCTGATATGCAAGGCATAGACTGTGTGGTGTGGGATATGATACAGTATTTTTCCTGCCCTAGAGAAACTTGTAACAGAAGAGTCAATAACACACACACACACACACACACACACACACACACACACACAGGCAGGCAGAAACAATGGATTGCAGAATGGGGACATCAAAGGAGAGCAGTTAAAAGGCTCCACAATTTCCTTAGAATAAAGGGATATGAGTTGAGAATTTAGTGATAGTTGTGAGGATGGATAGGAGGGGACCAACTGGTAACACACAGTATCTGTGCTTCCCATATTTGTTATCAGATTACATACATCAAACATATGGTATACCTTCTAGCGTTTCTCACCCAGACTTGATTGTAAAATTAATAGACATTCACATCACCTGTATATCACTAAATATTTAGTAAACTTTCCACTAACTTATATGATCACTTTTCCTGAGTAATCATACTAAATTTTTAAGTACCATTATTTGTTTGTATAGGATTATGGGAATATGTCAGTTTTGCTTTAAGCCAAATAAATGATGGTGCTTCAATAACAATTTAAGTTATTTTCTAATACTAGAAAGCATATTCTAAAACTGTGCTAATACCAGATATTTGTTGAGTAGCACCTGATTCTTAAAAATACAAATATTAAATGATAATTTAAAAGGTAATATTTACAAATGCAATCAGGCGATAGCAAAAGGGTATAGTTAATATATTTGACAATTATTCTATAATGGAAGATAGTTACTCCTCAAGAGAATAAAATGTCTTCTGAGTCCCATAAGTGAAAATAAAATTTTAAAAATACAGCAACCACACGACGTAACCAGATTTGACTTGCAGCTCTTTGATTGTGTATTCCCCAGTTAGCCAGTAGTGGCTGGATTCTGGAGGGGAATCCCCCACAGTTTCTGAACAATGATAAACTATATTCTACTAATCCACCCGCCACAGGACTCAGCATTTAAAGTAGCACTCTTACTCAACCTCCTAACTCCAAGTTGCCATCACACTCCAAACTCTCCTCTGCAACTGGGAAGAAGATTGTTTTGACTGGAATTAGTCAGACAGAAGAACCGTACTGCCAACTGCTTCTTTGTACAGCACCTGCTGCCAGCGCCTAAATTCTTGTTATCTCCACAACATGGTTTAATCTTTTAACAGTTGGCTTATTGGTGAAGAGCGAAGGGGTCCTTTGTGTCTGTCTTGGGTTGGCACCTAGTATTAACACCATGCTGTTCTTCGAGAGATATTTTGCTGGACAGTTCCCAAGTGATTCTACATAGACCAGACACAGCCAGACCCACTCACTCAGCTTCATTGCCTGTTATTAAAAGAAAAAAATCTTGCCAAGAGTGGGGTTCTGATACGTTTAAAATTGACAATAGCCATTAAATTTCAATTTGTGACTTCGCCTTCTTTTCTCTTTTTAGTTTAATTGGATAGTTTAGCTTTAGCCCGGACATTTATGAAGGTGGGGAAAATAAAAACTGAAAACTGCAATTCATAAAAGTGCTCTGACAACCTGCAACATGGTATACATGTGTGTGCTTGCACATACACACGTATGCATATAACAGCATTTATGTTGAGACTGTTTTCTAAATACATACCATCACATAGGTCATTAGGAAACCGCTTCTTTGTTTTGAATCTCTGTCTCTCTTGCCATAGATAGACAGATAGACAGATAGATAGATAGATGTATCTCCCTCTAAATGACCATTATCATTTTGGTTGTCTGAATAAACTGTGCTGATATGGAAGCTGCCAGTGATTTAAAAAATGATGCATGCATTTTCTGGGCCAATTAAAACTTCTTGTTTACTTTTCTTTTTCCAAATCACTAGTGAAGGTGGAGTAGCCTTCAATGTTCCTGTGAAAATTCAAAATAATAAGAGAACCACTTATGGTCTTACTTATAGATCTACTGAGGAATAAGATGTAAGACAATGAAATTTTTCTTGAAAAGAGAAGCTCTTTATTCTGAACAAATTGTTTTCTTTGCTACATAGAAATTTTATAAAATTTTTCATTTTTGATAGTGAATTTAGGCCAAATTAAAAAAATGATACACAAATTAAAATCACAACTATAAGAAATGCTATAACATCCCTTTCCTCACATTCCTGATGTTCATTCTTACTGCTTTCATTCTCTACAACTATAGCTGATCAATACACCCACCTCAAAGGCCAAGAACTGGAGAAGTCTAAAGGCAGAAAATATAAGTGAGTACATAATTATGCAATCAAACATGTAAGATGTAAATATGCAGTCCTCCAATAGCTTCCAAATATTGGTCTAAAAATAAGGAAGGGATTCAGGATTTTATTAAAGTTCACTGTCTTATTCTAATGGCAACCAGTTCAAAATTAAAAATAAAATTTTGTATTTTCCTCAGTATCAATTATTTGTAGAAAACATTATTTTTCAAGGACTTGCTCTGCAAAGAAATAGGACAGTAAAAAAAGTGTTCATTTTTTCCCCCAGCCTCCTTGTGACATATAGAATAATTTATTCTGTTAGCATCCATGACTGCTGATTCATAAGTTGTAAGTTTATAACTTGTAACTAGTACGCCACAATTCTAAATTCATAATTTGGCCTTGTTCTCACTATTTCCCCCAAAAGTTGCCACTAATGTCCTACTAAAGTCTGATTATACCAAAAGGCTAGGATCAAAATATGTTTCCTTTCTATTTTGGCGGAATATATTACCTGCCAAATACTGGAGTCCATTTTTTCTGCTATTTTTTCCCACATTCAGGTATTACTAAAACTATTCCTCTCATGAAATGTTTTGTTTTTTCTTTTATATTAACTACCATGAAGTTTAAATCTCATCCAGTGCATGGAAATATTCAATTTTATTGCCCTTAAACTGAAGCAATATAAAAATGTTGCCAATTTAGGTAACAATAGAGAACTGTTGAAAGATGTATTTGCCAAACTGTCAATTTGTGGTAGATTCCAAATCTTTTGAAATGGATGAAAGAGCAACAGGTTGTAATTGTCAGGGTTATATCTATCTCCCACATTACTAATAGGGATTATATGTTCCAAATTTTTCTCTGTAGGAAAGGTTTTACTTGTCAATAAGAGATTTAAAAGAACAGTGAGGGGTTGGGCACTGGTATCTCTTTCTCAAGCCAATTTTAAAACGTATGCATCAAGAATATCGGCTTTTGCCTCCCTCTCTCTACCCCTGTTGTAATCCTCTTAGTGTCTTCTTTACCACAATGAGCATCAAGATTCTACAATAAAAGGTCCTATGGATATCTATCACCTCTGCTAGAATCCCTCTTTAAAACTGCTCCATTTCAGGTTATTAAATTACTATTTCCAATGCACTGATCACCTCTCTGTATATAATTGGAGATGCTTTTCTGAAAGGATTGTAAGATTTCATAGCTAAGGGAGGGCCATTTTTTTTTGAAAGCTTCTTTTTTACTAGCCAGTTTATCAAATTGTTGCTTTCTTATACTACTATTTTGGTTGGACTAAAATTTTATTCAAAACCAATTTCTTCTTCTAAAAATATGATAGTGTACAAACTTTTATTTAAGATGAGTTGTCTCTTTTTCACTGAATCATTAAAAACAGCTAATAATGACGAAATAAGTGGATTGTTATTCTCTCATTTTTCAACATTATGAAATATAGTTATCTTTTCAAGTCCTACACTGGCATAAAATAAAAAAAAAAAAAAAGAAGCTTCCTTTGAGTTCTTTTCCTCTGATAGCTCCTTGATATCCTTTTCTTTTTCTTTTTTTTTTCAGATTTGAGCTGGTTTCTGTTGAATGAGTTAATTAACCAGTGAATTCAATTCCATCTAGCTAACTCTGAACATCTAGATATTGCAGTAATGACAAGGATGACCAGAATGCCCTTTGCCCTTGAGAAAGATCTATTCCAGCAGGGAGGATAAAAAAAAAAAAGGACCTCTTGAGTTATTCCTAACACAACATTAAATCAGATCTTGCCTGTGTTTGAATATTTCCAATGGCTCCTTGTTTGCTACAGAACAATATCCAGAATCTCTAACAATGAATTTAAGACCCTTCATGATCTGATTAGATTCTCAGTGGAATCTAGCATTCTTCCTTTTCTTCCCCAATGTGACCTGATATGTGTTCATATCATACTTGGAGCACTAGTTGACTTTGAACCATGCAAAAAAATGCTTGATAGGAACAGCATCAAGTTCAAACTCATTATGAGTGGCATAGAATGGATGCAACAAGGATGTGAGTCCAGAAACATCATATCTAGTATGGAGATGAAGGTCAGTAAAGAAAGATTTCATGAAACAGGCACAAATCAGGTAAGACTAGAATGATAGGCAGAATTTCAGGAAGCCTTTAAAGAATGCCAGCTATATGTCAGACACTGTGTTAGAAAATGGCATAAGGATGTTAAAGAAGGCTGGTGGGTAGTGACAAAGAAAGAGAGGTTGAATTCCAGGGATCCACATGGGCCTAATAACAGAAATCGTGCAGTACTTTCAGAAAACAACAAATGAACAATCAGGCTTGGATAACACATGAGGAACATATTAGCAAATATTGAGCCTTGAAAGATAGATGTAGCTAAATTTTAAAAATCATTCATCAAAAATGTATTGTGCACCTGCCCTACATTCAAAATCTGTCCTAGAATTCACAAATACAAAGATGAGTGAGACATAATGTCTGTGCCCAAAGAATTCTCAATTTAGTGTAAGAGAAAGGAATAAAAACAAATGACTATACCAAAACACAACTCTAAGGACAAAAAGGAAGTTCAATAATATGAGGTTCATTCTTTCTGGAGGACCTGAGAAAACTTCTTGGAAGAAGAAGGAGTTGAATAAAGCCTTAAAAAGCAAGGAATGGTAATGGTGCAGTGGTGGGGGGACGTATATCCGAGGCAAACAACACACGCCATGGTACAAGAGTACCAAAGTGAGAAACATGTTATGGGGCACAATATATTAGCTCTAACTGTAGTTTCGGGTACAAAGATCAAGAAGAGAAGATTGAAGAGAAGATTGGGAAGGCAAGTTGAGAGTAGAGGTGGATTAGAGGAGATCCATGGAGATCAATGAAGGCCTGATAAGGATTTGGAATTTCAGTAGGCAACTGCCAGGGATACAAGTTTTTTGAACAGGAAATAGTATCACAGCAAAAACCTAAAAAGCAATGCCAACAGGATCAGAACTATGGTAAATAAATCAGATAAGTATAAAATACAAAAGGCATTAATTCTTAGTTGCATTTATGTTCTACATTTGCTCAAAATCTAACAGGATTAGAAATACAGTTGACCCTGGAATAACACAGACTTGAACTGCGTGGGTCCACTTACATGCGGTTCTTTGATATAGCAGAGTATTGTAAATGTATTTTCTCTTACACTATGATTTTCTTAATAACATTCTATTTTTTCCAGCTTACTGGAGATAATACAGTACATATTGCATAAAATATATAAAATACGTGTTTATAGACTTTATGTTATTGGTGAGGTTTCCAGTTAACCATAGGCTATTCACAGTTAAATTTGCAGGCAGTAAAAAATTAAATGTGGAGGGGTACCGGGGTGGCTCAGTCAGTTAAGCATTCAACTCTGGCTCAGGTCATGATCTCATGATTTGTGGGTTCGAGCCCCATATCAGGCTCTGAGCTGTTGGCACAGAACCCGGAACCTGCTTCAGATTCTGTGTTTCCCTCTCTCTCTGACCCTCCCCTGCTCACGTTCTCTCTCTCTCTCTCTCTCTCTCTCTTTCAAAAACAATAAATAAAACATTAAAAAATATATCTGTTAAAAGACCTTTCATAGCTCAGTTGGAGAAGAAAATTCTTTACTAGCATGAGAAATTTCTAAGTGTAAATTAATACATAGACCTTTTGGATTGGACTGTCATGAGTGGGTTTCCAAAGAACTCTTATTCCTTAAATACATTGATCCACAGAGCAAATAGATAAAATCCTTGTTACCATCTTAAAGTTTTTAAAACAATGCCAACTTATTAATACAGTAGATAGAAAGAAAATATGCTAAGCAATAGTACTTAAGTGACACAATCCAGGTAAAAATTTTTCTAGTAGGAATACTATATTGGTTCAGTTTTAAAAGTGCTTAATTAACAGGAAATAGAGAATAATGCCCCAACATTTGTAAAATACTTGAAACTTTTCAAAAACTTTCACAAAATTCACTCAGTCACCATGTATCAAATGACAATCCACTACATAAAATACCTTCATTAAGTATAATAAATAATTCTGACCTTGTTCTGTAGGAAATGGTTCTCCAAGTCCACCTTTTCAAATTGATCAGGTATCTGTTGACTGGTACCATTGAAATTAACTGGGAATCCCTCACAAACTTCCCAACTAAGAAAAGTAAAATATTTATTTTTGTTAAAATAATATGTACTTAATTACAATACTCTTTAATCTACTAGTATAATAACTTATATGTCTTATACTCTACAGGGGAGAGAAAAACAAATGTTTAGTCCATAATCTTTTTAAACAGAAATTTGTAATGTGTTTTGTTATCCATACCTGGGAAAAGGGAGACTTAAAGTTTGTATCTTGCAATTATTTATGATACTGAGGGATCCCATGCCTAATTAATGATTAATAGAACAGAGAAATAAAAAAAATGATTTTTAATCTTATAGAATCGCTCACAGTGGGCACCATCTTCACTGTTAAATTTTATTCTAAATACAATGGACTATGAATAAAGATTTTTTTATACTTAGCGTGGATGTGTAAAGCATATTATTTTGGTAATTTTTAGACAGTCTTAAGAGGCAACACAGTCTAATGAGCACATGGACAAGCCACAAACTGGAGTAACTGGGTTTCATTCTTACTTCAGCCATTCTTATTTTAAAAGTAAACCAAACCTAATTCTAAAGAAAATTATCAGGCTCAACACTGATATTTTAAGATACATCACATAGCATGTTATTCAACAGAAACCAGTTCTGGGGCTGTTAATAGTATTTTTTCCAATACCCTGAGAACTATAAATTAGAGTATGATTATTAAGATTTCAAATAATGCACATTAGAGTATAGAAAGAAAATTCAAATGGAATCCAAAAATTATGTAAATTGTCTTCAAATAAGTTTGCTTTCAGTAAGGGCAGTTTCATATTGTTATGCTTAGTGACCTAGATCTAACTTAAAAACCACTCAATAAAACAGTACTCATTGCACCCAGGGAAGGGAAATTAAGAAGGAATACATGAATTAAAAATTAAACTCCTTGCTAAAACTTGAAGGGAAAGGGTCTGGGCAAATTTAGTAGCTTGGGGAAAGATTGTGGCACAAGAAATAAATCTTCTTATAAATGGAAATGCTTATAAAAAGAAATGCTGATATGTTATTTTCTATCTATAAAGAAAAAGAAGACAAAACAGATTCTAATCTTGCCTGGAAAATGCAGGCAGTCACTGGGGGATAGAATTGTTTAAACAACCAAAGAAGACCAAAGAATTCATCTTTGTAGACATGTTTGGCAGTAGGTTGACACTAGCTGGATTGAGTGACCTCATCAGACTGCTTCTGGTTCTCTGGATTTTCCCTCTATAACCTTTTCACCTGTATATTAAGGACACTATAATTTGTTAAATTACAAAATATAAAATATAGATGGGACCTTACAGAGAGATCACCTAATCTAACACACTATCAGTGTCAAATACAATAGCCACTCATCATATATACCTATTTAAATTAGAATTAGTATAATTTAGGGGCACCTGGGTGGCTCAGTCAGTTAAGCATAGGACTCTTGGTTTCAGCTCAGGTCATGATTTCACGGTTTGTGGGATCAAGCTCTGCATCAGGCTCTGTGCTGACAGCATGGAGCCCACTTGGTATTCTCTCTCTCCTCTCTCCCCTCTTTCTCTGCCCCTCCCTTCTCAAAACGAATAAATAAATATTAAACATTTTTAATCAGTATAATTTAAACAAAATTAAAAATTCAGTCACATTAGTGACATTTTAAGTGCTCAATAATTACAACATA
Organism: Panthera pardus; assembly: GCF_024362965.1. NCBI lineage: Eukaryota > Metazoa > Chordata > Mammalia > Carnivora > Felidae > Panthera > Panthera pardus. The sequence goes on along the minus strand of NW_026526677.1, from coordinate 30,075,233 downwards.
TGCTTCTATCATCATAGCAAGTTCTATTGGACAGTGCTAGACAGTGGGTAAGCCCTCAGTTCTTTTTTTTTTAATGTTTATTTATTTATTTTGAGAGACAGCATGAACAGAGAAAGGGCGGGGGGGGGGGGGGGTAGAGAGAGAATACCAGCACGACCAGCACAGAGCCCAATGTGGGGCTCAATCACATGAAACATGAGATCATGACTTGAGCCAAAATCAAGAATCTGTCACCAAACCGAGCCACCCCAAGCCCACAGTTCTTAAAAAAGACAATCTGTTTTAGAATCCTGGCTCTACCATGTACCAATGTGTGAATGGACAAATTACTCTGCCTCTCTGTGCCTCAGTTTCTGTCTCTATAAAATGGAGTAATAGTGAGATAAGGTAATGATGGTATTAAAATAATTGTTTTGAGGATTAAATAAATCCTTACCCAATTCATTTAGAACTGTGGTCAACACTTAGTAAATACTGGGTTTTATTATTTATAGATAAGAGGCTGACACCCATCCGCCCATGTACAATCATGAACAGAGATGGGGCTAGAAGCTCAAATCTTCTACCTCCTGTGTTGCCACCACCCCACCATTTCTCTAGCATATTGCTTCTGTTCTCAATTGCTTCTGTTCTCATCATCATCAAATGAGATGCTTAAATATGAACACTCCCACAAGAAAACATATTATTTAATATTTTAATGATTCCATTCAAAACTCTTAATTTAGAAACCACTAAAAACAGTTTTTACATTTCAAATAAAATTGTTACCTCTGCAAAGCAGAAACTATAGTCCGCTCATTGTTTCATATGGTTTTTTAAAACTTAATAAAAGTTAGAGATAAGTCTTTTTAGACGTGAGCTCATTACATCATGAAATAAGTCAAAAAAATACACAATTGCTTATTAAGACAATTAGAGAACGTCTTTCAGTGTTTCAATCTCTCACTCTGGGAAATCTGAATTAGGTAATACAGATTACTTTAACCAAGCACATGTTAATTTACTTGTCACATCCAGGTAGCAGAACAGCATTAGGATCCAAGAAGGTTTTATATGCAACTGTAATGCCATCTCTGTCAAATGCAGTCACCTGGTCAAAGGTCAGACTCAAAACAGGGTTTAGTGGAGATCTGAAAAATGGAAAAAAAAAAACATCAAAGTGATCTGCAAAAGTATACAAACACTGAAATTTGAGCACAAGTAAACAATAAAACCTATAATATCAGTGAGTAATAAAGTCCAGAAAAGTGAATTTCCTGTTATAAAGCACTACAGTTGATATCTTATGCTGATACTTGAAATGCACATTTTAGTTTATTTGGCTGATTGATAATATGTCAAGGACAGTTGCAACATATGTAATTTTTAAAAATAATTTCAATAATAAAAGCAAAGTATTTAGTTGAGAAAAACAAGCAATTATCGTTCACACAATGCAACACACCATTAATATTCTCTGGAGAAGATAATTAAATGAATTCTTAATATTTGGCTATGAACTACTATTTTTTATAAGCACACTAAATGCTAGGCTGATTTCATTTTTCATATTACATACTGTTAGTTATTTTGTTTTAGAGTAATTTAATTATAAGAGAATTAAAATCAAATGAGAAACGTCTCAAATAAAAACAATGGCAACTGGCATTATGTCATCCATGAGCCATTTTTGTCTCAATTGGTGACAAAGACTTGATATTTAACTTCATAATTATCGACTCAACCGCATCACCTGTGTAGGGTTGTCAAAAATTTTTAAATTGAATCTAATCGTGAGAAAACATGCAGATAAATCCAGAATGTGGGACATCCTACAAGAATAGTGCCTGAACTCTTCAAAAAAAAAAAAAAATTTAATGTCATGAAAAGCAAAACAAAGGTGAGAGAATATTCTAGATTAAAGAGAACTAGAGAAAATAACTAGATGCTATGCATGAATCTTATTGGGATCCTGGACCACAAAAAACTCTAAAGTACATTTTGGATAGATTAAACATAGATTGCATATTAGATGAATTACATAATTGCTGACTGTGCTAGTTATTACTATGTGGTGACATAAAAGAACATTGTATTATTCTTCAGTTACATGACTGGGAGCATTTATGAGTGAAACTTTAATGGTTGTCTGGAAATAATCTCAATCCTCTCAAAAGAGAGAGAAGGGAGATATAAAAGGTTAAAACTAATGTGGCAACTTTTTAAACTCGTGAACCCAGGTGAAGGATATATATGTATTCATTGTACTATTTTTCAAGTTTTCTGTAGACTGCATCTTGTCCAAAATAAAAATTGGGAGAAAAAAATAATTACAAGACTCAAAATAAAAGCAGATACTGGCAAAATCATCTTTTTATAAATCAGCAAACTAACTCCACATATCAACATATATTAGACACATTAGAATTACTGTCTAAAAATGAATTTCATTTACTTAGTACATATTGCACATTGTCTTAATATATTTCAAACTAGATCTAGGAAATAACTTTTAGACATAAATTTTAGAAATTCCAATAGTAGCACAATGCTACAATTGTTCCCTAGTGCTTTATATTGGGATCAAAACCAGAAAAAAATATTATCCTATTAAAATAACAATGACATATAAACAAATATACACTTATGAGTTCTTCCAGCTACCATCCTCAGGTGATTTTAGGGTATTCTAGATACTTAGAATTTTACTAGTTATTCTAAAAATATGATTCAATTAACCAAGAACAAGTGTGCTGGTTGATCTTATTAAAATAACAAACATCATTAAAAACACCACAATTAGTCATTGTTTTCAGTTTAATAATACTACTTAAGAAGAAATTATTAGACATACATTTTAGTAAAGCCTTTCCTTGTCATTGGAAGAGCTTGCTAAATTATTCAAGAATCCTGGACACTATAAAATTCATCGCTGTTCTATCATTGTAAAAAACAATTCTAATGTGTAATTAAATTATATTTTGAAATCTGTCTATGGAAGAAAACATCATTCCTTACATATATTTTTAATTCTATACACTACACAGCATAAGAAATTATTAAGCATTTTAATTTTACTCTACTAGGAGAGAAGAAATAGAATTTTATAATATGCTACCCACAACTAATGCAACCAACTTCTTCCAAAACCTTCATGAATTTCTGGGTAGATTTATTTCAGTATTTGCAATTTTGACTATTAGAATATATAGCAAACCCAATCAGCTCCTAGTCTGTCTACGCTATTGTTATTATAATTAATATATGATCAATTACACCTGATAGGAAAAATTATTTTCCTCTATTTCCCTTATTCAAATAAGTAAAGGCTTAAAATTTTTTTAAATAGGCAGAAAAGTGTGTTTAAGTTTCCTGACAAGCAGTTTCAGAGTTCATCTGGATGTGTCCTGTCAAAATATGCATAAATTTCTAAGATATTCCACACAACAGCCCAGCTCATCAGTGCCTGTAGACTGCAGCCTTTTTCTTTTTCCAGAAACACAGATAATTTTATGCAGGACTTTACCAATCTACAAAAATTTACACAATGCTCAGCAATAACCAGTAATTATTGTGGGATAATGTAAGGCGCTTTTGAGGAATATAACTTTGATAGGATAGGGCTTACAAGCTTTACCAATTTATCTTTAGCTGTCCTGTCATTGGTGCTTAAAAGGTTAAGACTTTATTTGTGAAAACATAGAGAGATAGTGGGGAATCATGTTGTCCACAGCTTCATAAATCTTGCTTAAGATCCTTTTCAATTACCATCCATTTCTCCTTTAAAAAGGGACAAAAAAATAGAGGAGTGGAAGCAGGTCAGGGCAGTGTGCGACAATGACAGTGTGATGGGCTTGGGCCCCCCGTGGCGTTTCCATCTGCTATCATTAAGGTGACTACTCAGACATGAACAAATCCCGCTTGCTGTGCTGACAGGCAGACTTCAAGAACTATGACAAGGCATTAAGACAGAAAGTCAGAGAGAGAGAGAGAGAGAGGGAGAGAGAGAGAAGGAGAGAGAGAGAGAGAGAGATGTCATATCTCACAAACAATACTGTCTCACAAAAAACACCCCAGAAATTTTATTGGAATGCAGAATTTCAAAAAAAAAATTCACAAAGGGTAGTACTTGGCTTCTCAACTCCCCTTTTAAATTAGCTTGCCCCTGGAAAGATTGAGGACAGACAGAAAATAAACACCTTGTTCCTACCTGTATGCTTTACCGTAAGAGACCCAAATTTTTTGTTCATTCTTCAGCAAAAGTGGATTCTTAATTTCTTGACCATGCTCATCAAAAAGCCGGATTGAAGAAAAATTGAGTCCTAGTGGGTTGGTGGGAGATCCTTGAAGCCTCTGATGGATCTTGAGAAGTAACTGGTGGTGGGGGAAAATAATGAAGAAGAAGAAGGAGAAGGAGAAGGAGAAGGAGAAGGAGAAGGAGAAGGAGAAGGAGACGAAGAAGGAGACGAAGAAGAAGAAGAAGAAGAAGAAGAAGAAGAAGAAGAAGAAGAAGAAGAAGAAGAAATAATGTAAAATGTGAACATATATAATAAACTGTCTGTACTCTGTAACAAATGAATCCAAACAAATGATAATTAAATTCATATAGAATGTTAAAAGAAGTGTGAAATGATGGCAATATTTAGCTCAGTGTAAAGTAACAAAATGAGCAGGGGCTTTTAACCAGCAGGGGGTGCCACAGGCTTGTGATTGAGCTCTGACCCTTTGGCACAGGGACTGAAAGCAGATGTGACAGTCTTACAGAAAGAGCAGTTAGCTTCTACACATGGTAACAGTCCTCTTTGATAAGGGTTATGTTTTTCTTGTGTGAGCTGCACATTTTGTTAGGCTCCTTCCAGAGCATGTTCAAGTTTACAACCAACAACCTGCCCCTTCCCAACTAACCTCGGGTAACCAATGGTAGAACAAGTCACCACTTATAGGATTGCAGAAATAAACATGGTTTTCAGGCTATGTTGATTCACTTAGACGAACCCTTCTTGAATGTAGTTTAATTAAGAGCCTTGCAAAAGCTTGTGAGCTGCTTCAATTATGAAAATGTTTTCAAGTTGTGAGTAAGCCATAATTGAAATGTGAAGTATGAAATGCTGCCATTTTACATTTTAAATAATAGCATTGTCAATGTTTGCTTCTGTCGTACGCTCCGGGTTGCTAAATTATCAAGATATTTCTAATTTAAGGCACACTTTAAATGAAAGTAATTCTAACTAACTGTGTTGCACATGTAATTTTAAAGGACATTTTTCCTTACCCATCAACTTTGTTTGAATGTTTAAGCTCTTTCCTGCTCTGCACCCCACACTATCCATCATTCTATTCTCCCTGGAGCCTTCTGTCACAGGCTTCCTTTTCTTCTCTCCCTTGTCAGTTCTTATGTCTCTCAGTTTCTTGTTACTCTGTAATCTCGGCAGGGAGGCAAATATATTTGTGGCCTTTTCTTGCCTAGCTGCTGTTCAGGGTGGTTTTTGGTCTTTCTATTAATTCGCATTGAAGGTATATTGAGAAGCTAAATGCCGAAGCTTAGACGAAAGAAGGCAAAGTTGCGATCCTGCCTTATACCCCAGGTTTCCTCACCTATTGGCTATAAAGTCTTGTCCGGGTAAAATATTTTCTTTGATCAGCAACCATATTTATAGAACACCTAAGGCTTAGGCTTTGTTGTAATTGGAGATAAATAACCGCATCTCTAACTTCATCAGCTCTCCATTGTTTTCATCGCCTCTATGTTGACCAGATTTTTACCCTTAAGCATCAGAAAGGCTGAAAACAATGACACATTTTTCATTTCATTGAAGTTAATGTTTCTCATCCAGCCTAATCAAGTCCTTTGAATTAAAAATAATGATTAGGGAAGGTGATAGAACAATAAAAATCTGTATTGTTTTTGGCTTTGTTCGTTGAAACCACAAACATATTTTGAATTCTATAGATTGTTTTTACAAAGCCCTACATTTATTTCTGTGTGATCTCAGCCCTTGAGCTTATTTTTGGTCGAGTTGCTATTATTTCAGGAAACATGTAATGCTGATCATCTTTTAAATCACAGTGATTTTGCTTTGAAAGCATCATCCTTTTTTTGTAAAGGGGAAAGATATAAAAGATTTAAGGCCTGATCCAAGAAAGAAATATGTACACAGAGAATAGGAGTATGTGGCAGGAGCATATGAACACCTGACCACTTAACCAAATTCATTTTCACAGGAGAAGCATTGCAATTTCTATTTTCTCAACTTGGTGACAGACTGAATTTTAGGTGTTCAAAGATGAGCATTCAACAGCCTACAGGAGGTCAGGGCCTCAGTGCCTTTCATCTCTAGGTCATTGGCTAGGGCAGGGTCATGGCAACCAAAAGTTGCGATAATCTTCACCCATTTATCTTTAAAGCTATCATCACCAAGTCTTTATAAGATAAGAATTTGTTCAAGGACCTGAGAAGAGTGTGAAACATCTTAGGCTAATGATTGAGACAAGTGCGTGCCAAGGGAATAGTCATCCTTGGGTACCACAAGGGAATCTCCCTAACAAAGAGCTTTATAGTGCCCCTAATTCAAGTTTTTCCCCTAGAATTACTTGCATATAAAGCAAAGCATAGGTCAGTTTCAATGTGCCATAAGCCAACACAAAAACTTTCTATAAAATAATATCTTCCTATATAAGATAACATAAATACTGACTTCAATTTTAATGTAAACCAAAAAGTAAAATTTTCTAATACAAATAAGAGGGAAATAGGTAGAGGATTCTAGGAAGTCTTTTATACAATGTTGATTTATATAGTCAGAGATGTGAAGGTAAAAAGAAACCAATCAAGGCTCTTGATCCTTCTCTCTCTAATCAATCCAGGTAGAGTTTCCTATCTCTTCTGGGTCCAGCCAATGATCAGATCAGATGAAAATCTATACAACTCCTGTGATTGACTGTAAAGGCCAGGTAATGGATACCACCATGGAGAGATTAAGTCAGAGGGTGCTGAACTGAAGGGAAAGGAGCAAGTTTATAAACAAAGGCCAAGGAACAGAGCCCAAAACACTGGTGTATGCTTGGGTGCATAACCCCAATTTGTAAACAACAGGGTATTCAGTGTCCTTTTATGCAAGACAAAGACCCAAAATAAAGACCCTGAACATATTGGTTCTGCCTGAGAAACATCCCAATTGTCTGGAAAATAAGCAAAGGTAAGAGTGCCTAAGATAAACCATCTGGACATGCCCGCAATGAGCACAGGAGAAGACTAACTATATGCTAGTTGCTTACGGTTTAGGGCTTAGAAATACCCTCAACCCAGAACATACCCTCCACTGAATATCATGTCACTTCCTTTCAAAGTGTAAACAAGAGGGCAATCCCAGAGTACAGTGTAGACAGATTTCCAACTACAGGCAGAATGAAGGTTAAGATACTGTTAAGTATGAGACCAAGAGTTAATGCTGTTTTAAAGCTGAGAGCCTAAGAAATTCAAAAGTCAAGCTTGAGACTATCTATTTTTACAGAGCAGCAAATGATTAATCTCCCCAAAACAATTTTAAAGATGTAATTGTCTAAATTAACTGCAAGTAACTTGAGAGACACATATAGCCACAAACAGCCAGTCAGTAAACTCACTTTTTCCAACATATCACCAGTTTGTGTTGGGCTATTGGACTCCAGGTCTTTTTTGCTGATACAAACAGAGATCTCTCCAGTGTCTTTACCATTTTCAAATATCTGAGAAATAAGCACATTCAAAATTAAAAATAAATACATGCACATACACATTCGTGCATATGTTCATACATACATATATAAAGGTAAGCTTTCCTGGCTTTGCACGATATGGTGTCGACTGACAGTCCTGCATATGGGAACTGTGCAAGGCAAGGACTGTTTCTATGAACATGTGCAAGTAACTGGCAATGAAAATCAACAGGACTAGAACAGTATAGGAACGTCCCTTGTTCCTCCTTTCAGTTTCAGTATCTTTAACCTGACTGGCATTCCCTGCCATTTTAAAATAGAAGGAAACGTGGGGATATTAAAGGAGAAATCACTCACTGCACTGGATGCTTAAATGGGACAAGCACCAAAGAAAGGTCAGTTAGCAACAAATTAACCACTTTATTTAATTCTTTTGAAAAACATAAAGCCACAATTACGTGAGGGATCTTTGATTTATATTTAAAATATATCAGTGCTCATGGGGTGCCTGGCTGGCTCACTCAGTAGAGCACGTGACTCATGATCTTGGGGTTGGGAGTTGAAGCCCCATCTTGGGTGTAGAGATTACTTAAAAATAAAAATCTTAAAAAAAAATTAAAATAATAAAATATATAAGTGTTCAGTTCATCTTCTGACTTACTAAAAGGAAATTCAACCTGACAGATTCATTGCATATGACAGTACGATGAAAGCCATCCATTTTAAGTGCACATGCACAACAAGTTGTTGAGAGCAGAGATAAAATTCTTAACATTGCATTATGCAACACTCACTGGGAAAAAAATGCTAGCAAATGTTCTGGTCAAAAGTAGCCAAACAAACCAGTTCACACGGGGGGGAACCACTAGAATAAACACCATCCTCTGACCATGATGAGGACCCACATGGGGTATGCCAATCCATTCACCAGGCTCTTAAGAATAGAAGCAGGCCAAGGAGGCCTGAATAATTTAAATCCTTTCTTATTTCATTTTTTCTCTAAATTTCTCTTCTTCCCTTTCTGATACACCTATCACATCAGAGTAGTCATTTTATTTATCTCTAGTGCTATTTCCAGAGAAGATAATTTAGGAAAATACCTTATTTAAAAGGAAAGAAAACCATCGATTTTGCTTTTGAGACAGTTTTGAGAGTTATTTAATTAGTCCAAGCCTAGTTTGGGAAATAATGTGAATGAATAGCACTTCCTTAGGCTTTAGCAAAAAAAAAAAAAAAATATATATATATATATATATATATTTATATATTTATTTATATACTTTTTTATATATATAATTTATTTTATATATAAATATATATTTATAAATAAATATGTATATATTTATTATATATATTTATATAATTATATATTTATTTATATATAAATATATATTTATATAATTATTTCTATTATTTATATATTTATATATATAAATATATATTTATATATTTTTTATATATTTATTTATATACTCATAATATTATATGAGTAATAATGTTCAAGAATTGTGGGTTTTTTTCTACTCAGTGCTTTTCACTGTGCTGATAGTCCAGTGGAGATAATGCAGCTGTCAGCCTTGGTACATTGATATCCCACCCCCTATAGCATCTTTCGCTAACAGGGATTTTTTAAAACTTCTTTTCTGAGTACATACACAATTCTGAGCAAGAAATCTCTCTACTTTTGCAAGGAACTTTGTAAACTCAACTGTTGCCTACAAACCTACAGGAAATAACGTGGGTGGAGAATCCAACTCTCCCAACAATCTCTTCAGGGCCATAACCTGGAACAGAGCTCTTAAATAATAGTGACATTTAGCAAAGATAGTCTCAATTCTGGGTGTCATATATTCTGCAAGGTTAGTGTTGACAAAAGTTCAGTTTGGGGGACTTATTGACATTCATTTGTCAAGACTTGCTAGACGTGAAATCAGAGTACAGAAAATTAATGCTCTAGAAAATAGCGAACTGCCAAACTGCGAGAGCAAATAGGAGTTGGCCAACATCTAAGACCTTCAGTAGCTCACTGCTTTCTTTACTACCAGTAAGAAGTCTGCCCTTCTAGGTCTAGAAGTGTAAAAAAAAAAAAAAAAATAGGGCGCCTGGGTAGCTCAGTAGGTTGAGCGTCCGACTTCAGCTCAGGTCATGAACTCATGGTTTATGAGTTCGAGCCCCAGGTCGGGCTCTGTGCTGACAGCTTGGAGCCTGGAGACTGGAGCCTGTTTCGGATTCTGTGTCTCCTTCTCTCTCTGCCCATCCCCCACTTGTGCTCTGACTCTCTCTCTGTCTCTCAAAAATAAATAAATAAATGTAAAAATAGAAGTGTAAAAAAAAAAAAAGGCTCTAGTCTCCAAAATCTCTATAAAGGCATTAAAAAAATATTTTAGGGTTTAAATAAAATTTTAGGTGTTTAAGTGAAAGAAGCCTTTCACAACAATTTACACACACTAAAAAAGCTAACTGCCAGTGTGACAATTAGTCACTTGTGTAATGTACTGTTTTCTGCATTTTTATAAAAACTAAAATTCCCTAAGCTGAAATTTTATGAGATTCTGCTTTTCCTAAGGCCTACCTCTCATTTTTAAGATCTTTATTACTATGCCCATTTTTCTAAAATCTAATTATTATTTTTTTTCTCTTCCTTTGTATGAGAAGTATTTTTACTTCTATTGTTCAATGTCTAAACAAAGATAGCTTTCTAAGCAGAGTTTCTGTGATTGACTAGCTATAGAAAAATAAAAAAAATAGTCTACTTTTATTTTACTGCTGCCTGATCATTGGCTTAAGAAATACCGACCGCTGTATTGGCTTCCCAGTGGCTCTCTGCATGGCCTCACCTCTTGACAGCTCTAAAATTAAATTCCTACCATTGGAGTGGGATGATGGAAAAAGCTAGCTGAGGCGAGTCTTGGGTCCTAAGGAGAAAAATAATAGAACCTTTAAAAAAAAAAAAAAGTGATCCAGATCCTCTCAAAAGGCATGGTAGCTAATGACTACTGAAGAAAATACCTATGAATAAGAAGTTACTTCTGTGACTAGTTACAACAAATAAAAAGTTTTAAGGAGTGTTTTCCATGAACGACAGTCTTTGTACTTTCTGTCATGTCTTAACTTTTGTTAAGAAGGATTAAATTAGATTAACACCAATGTTTCCTTTTTTAAGTTTATTTATTTATTTTGAGAGAGTGTGTGTGCATGCATGCGTGTGGGTTGGGTAGGAGCAGAGGGAGGGAAAGAGAAAATCTTAAGCAGGCCCCATGCTCAGAGCAGAGCCCACTGTGGGGCTCGATCCCATGACCCTCGGATCATTACCTGAGCTAAAATTAAGAGTTGGTGTCTCAACCAACTGAGCCACCCAAGTGTCCCACACCAATGTCTTATTGTAATATTGTTGATCAATTTATTCACTCAACAAATATTTACTGAGTACCTACCATGTGCCGAGCACTGCTCAGGTGCTTAAGATACACCAGTGAACTAAGATTCCTGCTTTTGAGGAACAAAATAAGTAAGGAAATCACATAGCATGGTCAGGGTACATTCAGGTCCTGTAAAAGCTGTTTGTTCATTCTTTCTGTTAAAGAAGGCCCACCAGAATGCAAATTGGTGCAGCCGCTCTGGAAAGCAGTGTGGAGGTTCCTCAGAAAATTAAAAATAGACCTACCCTATGACCCAGCAATAGCACTGCTAGGAATTTATCCAAGGGATACAGGAGTACTGATGCATAGGGGCACCTGTACCCCAATGTTTATAGCGGCACTCTCAACAATAGCCAAATTATGGAAAGAGCCTAAATGTCCATCAACTGATGAATGGATAAAGAAATTGTGGTTTATATACACAATGGAATACTACGTGGCAATGAGAAAAAATGAAATATGGCCTTTTGTAGCAACATGGATGGAACTGGAGAGTGTGATGCTAAGTGAAATAAGCCATACAGAGAAAGACAGATACCATATGGTTTCACTCTTATGTGGATCCTGAGAAACATAACAGAAACCCATGGGGGAGGGGAAGGAAAAAAAAAAAAAAAAGAGGTTAGAGTGGGAGAGAGCCAAAGCATTAGAGACTGTTAAAAACTGAGAACAAACTGAGGGTTGATGGGGGGGGGAGGGAGGGCAGGGTGGGAGGGAGGGCAGGGTGGGTGATGGGTATTGAGGAGGGCACCTTTTGGGATGAGCACTGGGTGTTGTATGGAAACCAATTTGACAGTAAATTTCATATATTAAAAAAAAAAAAAATTTCTTTAAAGAAAGCAAAAAAAAAATAAATAAATAAAAAATAAAAAAAAAAAATAAAACTATCTGATAAGAAAAAAAAAAAAAAAAAAAAAAAAAAAAAAAAAGAAGGCCCACCAAACCGTATAAGCTTGGTGGACCTTCAATACAACTGGTGGGCCTTCTTTAACAAAAAGAATGCAAAATTACAAACGTAAAACTAGATAAAAGATATTCACTTAAAATGAAAGAAAAAAATCACAACAATTTACACACACTAAAAAGCTCACACATAGCAAAAACCATTACAAAATATTTCCATTAATTAACTACCCAACACACATATTTTGGCTGAATTGTCTTTGATCATCTCTTCATATGGTCATTTGGTAACATTTTCTATAAGGAGAATAGGAAGATGATTCTTCCCTCTAGCATGGTTAATCAAAAAAAATATTATTTGTTTGGAGAAATCTCTCAGCTTCACAACTTTGTTGGACATTTCATAAAAATGTTTAGGATTGATGTCACATTTGGGAAAACGTTGATCATAGTTCTTTAAAATATGAGCTATAAGATGTGGAAGAATTTCCTACAAATAGTTGGCTTTATTATTTTCCCACCATGTTTCTCCTCCACCACCCATACACTTTTGATGCCAAGCACTCTAGTCCATAGTCAGAAAGCAATACACTCAATGGCCAGCAGGTAGTGGCCATCTTCCTGGGAACTCTTTCCATATCAGAACGGTTAGTGCTAACTTAACCATACAGGGAAGTGATTGTAAAACACTAATTACATCCCACTACATTCAAACTAAATGTATCTCCACTCAATTTTCTCCAGCCAGACCTCAAAAATGCCTGCTGCCACCTTAACACTACTTGATACAAGAGAACTCTTGACCGAGAGGAAGTTGGACTAGGAATGGGCAATGGTCTCAACCAGTTACAGTTAAAATATATTTGCAAATTTTACAGAAACATGTGGCCATGTGTACTCATTGCTAATGTTTCTTCTAGGGTTTTGAAAGGGGCCTACACAAAGCAGGGACCCTGAAGCTTAATTTTCATTAGCTGTGTGGTAAATGCACCTCTGAGAGTGTTAGAAGGTGCTAAGTGGTATCTAATAAAGGGAAGGGGACATAGGGCCTGGGATAAGGGAGGGCAAAGGGTGTGGTGAACACCATATGAAGCAGGTGACCAGAACAGGCCTTCAAGAGAGGAAAGATCTGAGTCAAGAGTTGGTGGGGAGAGAGTTAATCAAGCAGATAGGCTGGGAGAAGAGCATTGCAGGCAGGGGGAACTGCTTGAGCAAAGAAACTAAGGCAGGAACGTGTCCAGTGTGTTCTGGGAACTGCAAGAAGACTGGTGTTATTGGAGCAGAGTGGTAAGAGAGGGAGAGTAAGTAACATGAAGTCAGAGGGTTAAGGGATTGGAAGAGAAATGGGGACTCTTTGGAAGGTTTGGAACAGAGCAAGAACAAGATCTAACTTAAAAGGATCATTGTGGCTCCTGGGCAGAGAGTAGACTATAGAGAGCAACAGTAATCTGAAGGGTGGATGGATGATGGTGGTTCAAACCAGAGTAGCAACAATGGACATGGTAAGAAATGGTCCATTTCTCTTGTTCGTTCCTGAGTAATTTTACTTGCTTACGTGTATATTAGCAGGGTTGGGAAATAAAATTTGTTGTTAAGCTAATATTTCTGAATATGATGTCTGTGTCTATGGATAGAAACCAAACTAAATATAACTGTTCATATGTAGTATTTGTGAAGGCATAAAAATACCAATGAAGTAGTAAAAGACTTTTTATTTACTGTGAAGATTTTATAGAGACAGTGACTAAAAAAACCTTCCACTTTTATGGGGAAAGATGACCTGAATGAATTTTGACCTAATGTGGTTCTTTGACAGGTTTGCCCAGCATCATTTATCATACCTATTTAAGGACTTGTATAAGGCCTACTTCAGTGCCATTATCCACCCTTTAATACTATAAGTCTGGTTAAGAGCTAGCTGTGGGGGAACAGCAGGTTCCCAAACTCTCCATAACTGCTGGGCAGACCACCCAGGAAGCTCTTCTGTGCGTGAGTGGAAGGCCAAACACCTAGGCTTCAAAATACCTCAGGATACAATGCTGTCAAGAGGCAATAATAAGAAAATGACACTGCAGTGTGTTGCTAAAAGTTGGGAGGCTGTACAGTAACAGGATTTACTGCTAGAGGTCCAGTGAAGAAAAGGAATATAAAATAGCCACACAAAAGTACTTGGCATATTTCAGTGGATATAATTAAATATGTTGAAACAAGGTTAACTTACACATTGGCTTAAATTGTGATCCACAGGATGCAGACTCTGAGACCAAGATTTACTCACAGGAATTTTACTGGGGAGCCTTCTGGGAAGCAGCACAGCTGAGGGAGTGAGGAAAGCAGGAAGGGGCAGGTGAAGGTGAGTGTGATGCAGTTGCAACAGAGGCCTCTGGTGGGAGCCCTAGAGCTAGAATGGCCGGCCCTTCAGCATAGGCCAGAATTGAGGCAAGGGAGCAATCACGCCTTTGCTCTGTGCGGGAACCAGATGTTGGCTGCCTCCTGCCCCCAGGATGAAGGCCTAGTCTTGGGAGATGCAGCTCCTTTACACAGAGGGCAACCGCCCAATAAAGATATAGTTGTGGCAGCTGAGGGGTGGATATCTCAGTCCCGAAGAGGGGACTCTGGTGGTGTGGCACCGCACCCATTACACACATGCACGGCAATCGGGAGTGCATGGCGCACAGTTACACACAGAAATTACTCAATACTCAAAGCAACCGCACATTTTACAGGGAAGTCTCACAAAGGTTAGATGACTCGCGTGGGGCAATTCGACTCATAAGGGGTAAGGAGATCTTTAGAAATCAAGTCCTATAGTGTTTTTAATTACAAATATCAAAGTTCACCCTTTTATCTAGTATTAGGAAGTATACTAATATGAAACTTAGTATGAAAAAGTTTAAGGGCACAGAAATGTATTTTACAGTAAAAGATTTTTTTTAACCTAAGTCAAAGAAAAGGAAAATTAAAATGAAATACTTGTCTTATGTAAGAAGCTAATTAGCCGTGAAAAAAAAATCTTCATCCAATCAGAATTCAAAGTCACCTTTGGAGCTAGAAAATCAACTCTAACTGAATTAGCATTACATGTACATTAAATCAAATAAATGTACTGTTATGTCTTCCATTTTTATAGACTTACTAATTTTTAGAACATTCGCATTTTCTGTATTTTCTCAAATGTATATTATAAACCAAACAGTAAACATGTCTAACTTAAATATTCAGATAAAGTGATAATCACAAAGCAAATATTAAAATTATGGGATTCAGGCAATTAAAACTTAATAATTAATTAGTATATTTATATTGCATATAAGAAAAAGTGTTTTAATGCCTAATAGATGTCTTTAAATGGTATTTCACAGGTAAGGAGCCAATATGTTTAGTCCCAGGAAATGAAAACGCACTTAAGTGAAAACAAATTATGGAATTGCTAAACTTTATCAGTCTAAATGGCATCTGGACCAAAAATCAAATAATATTATATTTAAGCCCAGAAAAGGGGTACCTAAGAAGATAATTTATTTTAAAAGAGACATTTTAGGGGCGCCTGGGTGGCTCAGTCGGTTAAGCCTCCAACTTTGGCTCAGGTCATAATCTTGTGGTTCATGAGTTCCAGTCCCACCTCGGGCTCTGTGCTGACAGCTCAGAGCCTAGAACCTGCTTTGGATTCTGTGTTTCCCTCTGTCTCTGCCCCTCCCCTGCTTGCACTGTGTGTGGCTCTCTCAAAAATAAGTGACCATTAAAAAGAGAGAGAGAGAGAGACGTTTTAAATTTCCTCTTTAAGTTGTAGCAGAGCCCACCATTTAGAAGGTATAAGTTGGGTGACTGCATACGGGGTAGGATTTAAGGTGAAAGCCAAAAGATTCTGACCCCAAAAATATCTCTCCCACCAACTTGTCAATACTTGAAATTCCAGTTAGAGATTTTCTCCTTTGTCATAACTAAAATACCACAAAAGAAATGCTATTCAGCCTTATAGGTTATTGATCTTTTGATGCTGTGATTTTTTTTAATTTTATTTATTTATTTTTCAATATATGAAGTTTATTGTCAAATTGGTTTCCATACAACACCCAGTTCTCATCCCAAAAGGTGCCCTCCTCAATACCCATCACCCACTATCCCCTCCCTCCCACCCCCCATCAACCCTCAGTTTGTTCTCAGTTTTTAAGAGTCTCTTATGCTTTGGCTCTCTCCCACTCTAACCTCTTTTTTTTTTCCTTCCCCTCCCCCATGGGTTTCTGTTAAGTTTCTCAGGATCCACATAAGAGTGAAACCATATGGTATCTGTCTTTGTATGGCTTATTTCACTTAGCATCACACTCTCCAGTTCCATCCATGTTGCTACAAAGGGCCATATTTCATTCTGTCTCCTTGCCACGTAGTACTCCATTGTGTATATAAACCACAATTTCTTTATCCACTCATCAGTTGATGGACATTTAGGCTCTTTCCATAATTTGGCTACTATTGAGAGTGCTGCTATAAACATTGGGGTACAAGTGCCCCTATGTGATGCTGTGATTTCTAATCTCTGCTCTCTGGAACCCCTTAGAGGACAACAGTGGGGGTCTGTGGTCCCAAGTGGGAGATCAAACCCGATAAGTGAGTCTGTGGAGGCCGCCACTATCTGGCTTCAAATGGGGTAGATCCTACTTTCATTTATATAGTAGACTCCAAAAAAGAATTTTGATCTAAGAAAACTATTTTTTTTGAAAACCGTCTTAGACTGAAAGAAAGCGCAGCATGCCCTTTTCAAAAGAGTAAATCTTGAAACAAGGTGGTAAATGAGAACATGGGGTATCTGACTGTCTGAATTGGGGGTTGGGAGGTGGGGGTGGAGGAAAGGCCAACAGAGGCTGAGGGTGGAGAACCTGCACAATGGCCCTTGGAGGCTTCACAGTTCACCTGGGAGTGGGCCCACATTCCCTCTTTTATGCATTTAAAGTCACTTTTCATCGTGAGGTGAGTGGATGGCTCAGTTGAACAGCCAGTTTAGGCTCAGGTCATGATCTCTCCATTTGTGAGTTCGAGCCCCACATTGGGCTTGCTGCTATCACTGTAGAGCCTGCCTCAGATCTTCTGTCCCCCTCTCTCTGCCCCTCCCCCATTTGTGCTTTCTCAAAAATAAACATTAAAAAAATTTTTTTAAATAAAGTCACATTTCATTGTTTTGTTACAATATTTTTTAAAGAGCTTCACTCTCACCCCATTTTTCTGTGTCTATGAACAAAGTAAAATTTTCAAAACAAGGTGATGGGCCTATAAAAATATTTTCTTTGTATCCAATTACAATTCTCACTAAATTTGAGATAAGAAAATGTTCAAAATTATCTAGATGACAGAGGCAAGGCAAATTTGTTTGCCTGTCATGTTCTAAGCTAAGTAATTTCAATAAGCCCTTTATACATGAGGATGTTTCAAGAAGAAATGAAATAAGGATCTCACTTTGTCTAAATTAATTTAGTGCGTAAAATTATATTTAATTGGGATTAAAATATCAGATGTGTAAGTCCTGTCAGTAGTTGGGTATAATATGATATATACCAGAGCTTAGTAAATAAAGGCTTTTGGAAGTTCCTGGGCTCAGTATATTTCTTTTCAAAGAAAATAAGGCCTTTTTAAATGAGAAAAACAGCCACATCCCCCGAATTATATTTTATTAGGGGAAAACGAACACTTTTAAGATTAAATATGAGCTAAATCATGAGACGTCCCCAAATTCTCAGTCTCAGAGATCATATTCTCATCTTTGGATAGAGTATATGTTTTTAAATGCTATTCAATTTCTTGTTTAAATGTATCAACTATGTCTGTAAATTTAATTTTCCCTTTAATAAATGAATCAGTACGCTGGGTAACTAAAACCTATACAAAAGTTTACCATCTTTGGCAGTACATTTTTAATTTAGTAAATAATCCATTTTTTATCATAAAACATTATTGAAATTGTAAGTAGAATCTTAAGTAGGTGTAAATATATCACTTCATTTGCACTTACTAGAAAATCTGTATTCATTTCTACGTTCAAATGATGAATTGACGCTTAATAATATTCATGGTGAGTTGGGCTAACATAGATGTCAGTGGGTAATCCAGGGGACGGGAGCATATGTAGGAAGAGAATCTCAATGACTTGAGCATCTCAAACACTCTGTGAAAAAGCTAATTGAGAGGTAAAAACAAATTAACTGCTATGGAGAAGGACAATCTCCCCGAGAGAGAGAGCGTGCCTACAGCAGTAAGGTTCAGTGGTTGCATTTAGTCCGGGTAACTGCTGGGACAGTAATCCAGCTCTGGCCTGTGGACTTTCCCTGCTGACTGCCCACCTGGCAATTCTCTGGGCACCTTCAAGGCTGTCAGGACTGTGCAAGGAAAGCTGGTCTCATTACAACCAGCTCTGCATGGGAGCTGATGCCCCAACCAATTGCTCTTCCCTAATTTTGATACAGATGCAGTTTTTCTCTTCAGCGGGTCTAGGAAGATACAATCTTCCTGCACACAGATTTACACCTGGCTGCAGATGTCTGTCAGGAAATAGGTTGAGGTGAATACACTGGCATTTCCGCCACCCACCATCCCCCCAACAGTTGAAAGATGAAAGAGAGAGAGAAGGAGAGAGGAGGGAAGGGAAGGGAAGGGAAGGGAAGGGAAGGGAAGGGAAGGGAAGGGAAGGGAAGGGAAGGGAAGGGGAAGAAAGGGAAGGGGAAGAAAAGGGAAAGGAGAATGGAAAGCAGGGTAGGTGAGTGGTTTCAATGCCTACTGCTAATAGTTATCCCATAAAATGTTGGAAGGCCTTCATAGGATCTCAAGTTTCTTGCCTTTAAAAGGAGCAATCCAACACTTGCCTACTATGATAAAATCCACACATAAAAATTGATTATCTTCATCACATTTTGACATTTTGCTCAACATTTAATGAATGTTCTTTTTTTTTAATGTTTATTTATTTGTGAGAGAGGCAGAGACAGGATGCGAGTGGGTTAGGGGCAGAGAGAAAGGGAGACACAGAATCCAAAGCAGGCTCCAGGCTCCGAGCTGTCAGCACAGAACCCTACGCGGGGCTCGAACTCACGAGCTGTGAGATCGTGACCTGAGCCAAAGTCAGATGCTCAACCGACTGAGCCACCCAGGCGCCCTGAATGTTCTTAAAATCTTAACAATAACCTTGAATATTCTAATTTTGCCACTCTAGCCACAATTCCTTTGAAAATGAATGTCATCTTGGCATGTTTTAGTATCTGTACTTAACGCATAACCTAAATTTGTTTTTCCATTGTTTATTTTAAATAACGTAGGTGAAATAACACAGCATTCAGGGATTGTAAATACATATAGAAGAAAAGTGGGTTAAACAGAAAGACAAAAATCAAAGGATGTACAATGGAAATAAGGACATAATACACATGAGGGATGAGTCTATTAAAAAAACAATCTTGCCACTATTTTATGGATAACCTCAGTTATTTCCTTCTATTCATTTAATTGTTCCATAGATTCCTAAATATTTAAATAAACTTTCTTTTTATACGTATGGTTAGAAAACTTTAAACTTTTAAAAAATGATCACCAAATAGAATGTAAATCTCAAATGGATTCATAGTGCTCTTGTGCCACTGGTAGAGCAAATTCCAAATTCAAATATCTAAATCCAAATTCAGATATCCAAAGCATAGGAAAAGCCTGGAAGGTATCACAGATAACAGCATCTTTTCTATTATCAGTCAAATTATCCCATTTTCTAAATAGAAACAAGCTGATAAACTAGGATGATGAAATTGTAGCAAAAAGCTAAGAAAGCCCACACATTAGTCTCATTGTCTTCAAAGGGCATCATATTGCTCTAACTGTATGAAAATAACCGTGGGAATGGGCCACGAGTGTGTTTCCGGCTCCTCTGCATCTTCCCATAGTACTGAGCACAATGCCTTGCAGACAGAGTATGTATTGGATAATGTGCGGATTTACTGCACTAATCATTTAAAATCATTTTTCTTTCTGTCACCGGTAGAATACAAATTGTTAGATGCTTACCATACTACCCAGAAGATGAACTAGATGCTGGACAACGATATTCTTTTAACAGTAAATCTCTGGAGGTGTCTGGGTGGCTCAGTCGGTTAAGCGGCTGACTCTTGATTTTGGCTCAGGTCATGATCTCATGGATGGTGAGATCGAGCCTTGCTGTTAGTGCAGAGCCTACTTAGGATTCTCTCTCTCTCTCTCTCTCTCTCTCTCTCTCTCTCTTTCTACCCCTCCCTTGTTCACGTGCTCTTCCTCTCTCAAAATAAATAAACTTAAAAAATTTTTTTAAATAAATCTTCAAATGATCCCTTTACCAAAGCTTAAATTTCTTTATAAGAGAACAATATAACCAAACAGTACACAAATAGAAAGGCTAAAATCACAGCCATCGGAATCTTTTTGTTTTGTTTTGGTTTGGTTACTAAAATCCACCATATTTCCCTTGCTCACAACCAGAATGGATTAATGTAAAGTTAATGAAGATTTAAGCTTCAGAACCCTTACTTGCTCCAGCTCATGAGAGTACTAGAAGTTGCTGGGAGCTACAGAGTGTTATAAATGGGGAGGAGAAGCCAACAACTCCCTAGCAATTAAGGGGTATTTCTATGTAAGTATTTCTGAGAAGCTGCCTATAAAAGGTCTCAGAAGAAAGACTCTCCAATCCTCCATTAGTTCATTGTGATTTACTTTCTCATTCCAAATAAATATCCGCTTTAAGCCCTCATTTTAAAGAGCTTCCTCTCCTCCACTTTGTATAAGCTCTAGCCCTCACAGAAATTGGATCTGCCTCTACTGGAAGCAAACCCACAGAGCATTATTGACCAATTGTGTGTGAAAAGCACTAATTCTACTGTAAAGACTTCCCTGTACCCATCTTCCACTTGTTCTCCCCCATGCTGTCTCCCACCCACTCACACATCCCACACTCTTGCTTATCAATTCTCTGTCACAATCACACAACTTCCTTCTAGTTTTTCCACCCACCATCCCTTAAAGCTTTGTTAATACCATTTCCTATCAACCCTTTCTTTCCTGTTCTCCCAGGGAAACACTAACATTTCTGACAGCATCTCCATGGGGACAAAGAAGAGGAGGAGTTGTAAGAAAGAACAAGACTGGAAAAGCAGAAGTCACTGAGCCATGGCTATAGCAGATGTTTTCAAAGTGGCTGGGGGTGGAGGCATTGACAGAGGATATAAGGTAAGTAAAGGTTTGGAATAGTAAGAAGTTGCTCCCAAAACCTGAAGAACTTCATAAATTATGGTGCGCATTGAGTGTGACTCCTAAATCTAAAAACAATAAGAAATTTCATCAACCTAAAAGGTGCCATGATGTGAAAGCAAGAGAGTCTACCAGAACACAAAAAAACGCACACTGTGTTATGAGTATATAGGGCAAATGAGTGCAAATGGAAATGATATGCAAAAGTGAGAATGGTCTTATAACACATAATGTGGTTATGGGTGATGTAACTGTTTCTTAAAACTCCCCTTAATGTTGTTATGTCATGTTTTCAATATTCTTTTTTTTTTTAACAAGGAACTTTCCCATACCAGTGATGGGACATCCAGTTTAGTTGTTCTCTGTCCTTTGTCTTTTATGTCCATTTAAACTCGATACTATTACGCCATGTAATTGCAAAAATGGGACTGAGGCAATATGGAACACAGGAAGAGTGTGTCCTTTTGAGAGGTGACCTGCTAGTATTAAGATCTAGCCAAAAGCTGCTATTTGTAAATTATCAGTGAGAGATATGATGAGGATGAGAACCTTAGTGAAGAGGTAAAGACAACCACATACAATATGAAAAAGCACCCCAGGGGATTTTGAATCACACCTGGCCTTTAGACCATCATTGAGAGCCTCTGCTCTAGAAGATGATGACAACTACAATCAATTATTTTGTACACACACAATATTATTTTGTACACACACATGTATGTATATAAACATAGATGTATAATATATTTAAATGTATATATAAACATAGAGGTATAATATGTATAAATATAAGTAAATATATATTTATATATTTATATTCATAATAAATAAATATAATATTTATAATAAATATAAAATAATTTTATTTAAAATTAAATTTATTTAAATTAAAATTATTTAAATTTATTCTATTTAAATTTTTACTAAAAATAAGTAAAATAAATATTTATAGTAAATAAATATATTTATATATAACAAATATGTTTATAATGAATAAAATATATATAAATAAATATATATATAACTATAAATATTCAACAGAGTGATAGTTCATCAAAGAGAGAAAATTAGAAAGATGATCATCCTAATTTATTGTATTAATCAGGTACTTTCTATGATCAAAATGGATAGAAAAGGGGAATTTTTTGTATTATTTTTTATTATTTTTTACTAGAACTAGACTTTGATTTATAAATAGAAAACATATTTGCTTATGGATATATCATCTAACACTTTGCATAGGTCATGTCATAAGGTGAGATAGTTATTCATAACCAGAAAATATATGGTCTTGGCCACAGTAACTCAGAGGTAACTGGGTTAGAGAATGTGCTCCAAGTAAGGGCAGCTCATCCACACCCCATGGAAAATTAGAGTTCAGCCAGGCAACTGACATGAACTGATTCTGGAATTAACTAAGGATGGTATGCTGTGGGCTTTTGTTCAATATCTCTTCAGTCGAAATTAGCAAGTTCTCCCTAGTTAAGAGGAAGTACAGGAATATGCCTCAATTCTAAGATTTGCAATTCTGAATATTTAGGATATACTTTGCTAATCCATTTTTTTCTCTCCTTTCTGGCTGTTTCAGACATAAGAACTGGCTTAGAAAACTACATATCTCAGTTTCTTTCCCATCAGTCCAAACATCTACTCCCAACAATTTTGAGTTACTACAAACCATCACTGAATATAAACTTTGGAAGAGATGCACAGTAGCAGACCATTATATAGTGTTTCTACTATACACACATGATAGCATAAATAACTTCAAGGAGAATAGGTACTAACAAAATGTAATAAAATAATTAGGAAGTGAAGACTATTACCCTTAAAAATTTTTTTATTGTTTATTCATTTTTGAGAGACAGAGACAGAGTATGAGTGGGGGAGGGGCAGAGAGAGAGGGAGACACAGAATCCAAAGCAGGCTCCAGGCTCCAAGCTGTTAGCACAGAGCCCAACCTGGGGCTCGAACTCACGGACCATAAAATCATGACCTGAGCCAAAGTTGGATGCTTAACCAACTGGCTCACCCAGGCACCCCTATTACCTTTCCTTTAGGTGTGACCTATTTAATTGTAAGTTTATATAATTTAAAAAAATTAAGTTTATTTATTTATTTTTGAGAGAGAAAGAGACAGAGAGAGCAAGTGGGGGAGGGGCAGAGAGAAAGGGAGAGAGAGCATCCCAAGCAGGCTCCACACTGGCAGCACAGAGCTCGATGGGGGGGCTCAAACTCACAAATTATGAGATCATGACCTGAGCCAAAACCAAGAGTTGGACACTTAACCAACTGAGCCATCCAGGTACCCAGTTTATATAATTTTTAATTATGGCTGTATTTAACAACTGGCTGACAAAATTTCTGAAAGTTTAACAATCAGCAATCTCAGACCAGTAGAAGCAAGATTCAGCTTACCAAACCAATTAAATCAAAACCTCTGGAGATGGGGGCATTGATTTTTTTTTAAACGTCTCTAAATGATTCTAATATGACAGCCAAGATTCAAAGACCAGTGGTCTGTGCTAAAGCCTGAGGATATGGCTGATGCCCAGGTTTCTTGGAATATGGGGAAAGGAATTTATTCCCTAAGAGAAACTGGATGGTCCCAAGGTGAAAACTGGGGCAAAAGGAGAGAAGCTGAGTAGCTCATGGGAAAAGAATAATAGAGATGGAGAACACCTTAGAGAAGGGAGAGAGAACTCAGATAAGACTAGGTGACCGACCATCTGTTTTGCCTGGGACTGAGAGGTTTCCTGGATGTGAAGGTTTCAGTGCTACAACCAGGAAAGTCATGGACATATGAGAGGTGGCATTGGATTTTTCCTTTTAATTAGTTTTTATTAATTTAAATTTAAATAGCTACATGTGGCTCATGGGTACTGTACTGAACAGCACAGTGAGTCTAACCAAACACAAGAAGATGGTTTCTTTGCATATATACATTTCCTCTTCTGTTTGCTAGTACGGAAAGAATTTTAAAGCATTTTAAAAAGAGAAGCATATGAGAGTAGTAGCTCAGATCCTAAAGTTAAATATTTGCTATCAAGCCCATGTGCTAATGTGAATAACTATCACCAATGTGATAAAAATTATTCAGAAATAGGGGCACCTGGGTGGCTCTGTTGGTTAAGTGTCCTTCTCTTGATATTGGCTCAGGTCATGATCTCATGGTTCAAGAAATCGAGCCCTGCATCTGGCTCAGTAAGTGCAGAGCCTGCTTGGGGTTCTTTCTCTCCCTCTCCCTCTCCCTCTCCCTCTCCCTCTCCCTCTCCCTCTCCCTCTCCCTCTCCCTCTCCCTATCTCTCTCTCTCTCCCTCCCTCCCTCCATCTCAAAATAAATAAATAAACTTTAGAAAAAATTCAGAAATATGGAACAAACCTGTGAGGGGGAAAAAAACTTTCATTTTTTTCCAGGACATATGATAGTTGCTGATACAAACGAGTGGGAATAAATGTTAAGGCAACCATGCTCCCTCACCTAGTTCCTGTCTTAATCAATAGCAAGTACTTTGCAAAATGCTGGAATAGATCTGTAACCATGTCAGAAGTGTGGAAAAGAACAATGCTACTGTACTATGGGAATCCTGACCTTGATGTTTTAAGCATCGCTTCCTAAACCTTTAGCTGACTAGTACAGATTATGGAAAATAAATTTTGTTTATTGTGTAATTACGTTTCCCCAAAGGTCAATTTTTGCATGGTAATATTCTCATTCCAAATGCAAACATGTAAATGTCATTTGAAAAAGTTATAGATAGAAAATAAAATGTTCATAATTACAATATAAAGTTTATATTTGTTGAATAAAACTGAAATTAAGAAAGAAGAATTATAGAGATAAAGGCTGATCAAAATATAATTACTTTGAATGCTATCACATTCATATCTAAATATAAACAAAGAAAATGATGAGTCGTAATGGTTCATTACTTAGATGGAAAAGGGCCATCTGTTGAGTAATTCAAATTTTTTCTCTTGAAATGTGGGATATGAAATTATAGAACAATTGACAGACTTAACATGGACACTCGATTATGATAAAGAAAAGTATTTAAATTCCTTAAGCTTTCAGTACCTAATCCACTTTAGTAAAGTATGAGTTACTCTTTTTCTCTTCGAAAGATGTTATAAAAAAAGGTAGCCTAGGACATTTAGCCATCTTGTCCTGACAAATAACCAATTCACCTTTTTTCCCAGTATATTCTTAAGTATTGATTTTACCAAGTGAACTCAGACATGTGTCACACTTATCCAATACAGATCCTTTTCCTTGGAAATGTAGTTTGAACATCAATCAGTCACCTGGCCTTTCACCTCTAATTCCTATTGCCACTGTCTGTCAATTATTAAAGCCTTGCCTATTTCTCTAAATAAGCTATTTTTTTTAACTGAAACACATATTGACTCCTGTTAAAAATATATGTTTCTTGGAAAGGTATTCAATGTTCACATGATTAAATTTCTTCATTAAAATTACTTTCTCGAGTTGGAAAAACTACTTAAGCTTATAAATCCACTTTTCAAAGGCCTCTAGGTATTTTCTTTTAAAACATACTGCCTGAATGGTAATATTAGCACTTGTAAGCCAAACTCCAGTTTGAGAAAGACAATATCAAAAGAAATTCAAGCTGAGTGGCATTGTTAGAAGGGTCTTCAAATGGTGCAGAGTGTTTTCGTCTCTAGCTGAACCCAGCGAGAGTTATAGAATGACACCCACCTTGAGCTGCAGGCCTCCCGGGATAAGAGTGTTTGCTGGAAGGCTTTTAATGTGTTGGTAGACATAAGAGGAGAATTGCTCCTGCTCAGCCTGTAATTGGGGGCCAAGTTTTGAGAGATGACCTCTGTTGCTTTTGATAGCTGTCTGCAATTCATCAATCAGCCTGCTCACCTGAAGGGGTTAAATTACAAGAGTTGTTAGCAAGAAGTAATTGTTGATGTCACACCTATTAGATTTTTGAGTACCTAGTTTGATGGGAGGAAAAATGACTTCAAAACAAGAATTTGAGTATAGATCCACCTTCAAGTAAAGATAACAGAAAAGATATGCATTCTTCCATCGACTAATTTTATTTATGAGAAAATTTATAACCTTTGCACTTCAGGTAGCCATTTACAATCACGGAATGAAAAATGTCTCTGTATATGAAAAGAAACATGCTTCTGAAAAGTTTGCAAAGGACTTCTAAACTGATTAACAAAATAAAATCTTCCTAAGACTTCAATTATTCCCAACTATGTACCAATGACAATATTTAATTTTATTATATGAACACTGTGTTATACAGATTTATGTTTTCTCTCACAAACACTAGTTGACATATGGTAGTGAACAAAAGAGACTAAAAGCTTAAATTCACTTTATCTATGAATCTTTGAAGTGATTAAATTAGACCCATTTAGAATTATGAATGACTCTGAATAGAGCATGGTCTATTTGAAATATTGGGTTAAAAATCATGGCTCTTCCCATTTACTGACTGAGAGACAATGAACAGGTAATAAAACCCTCATCTGTAATGAAGAATAATACCAGCCTTACCATATTAAGAATTAAATGAGATTACGGAATGAACAATACAATGTCTAACTTATAGTAGGTGCCTAATGCACATTATATTATTATAGTTCGTCTTTTTTAAATCTAGGTGTTTTCTGAACATCAAGTTTTGGTTCTTTTTCTTGGTGTATCTTTCCTATCCCTAACCTACTTCACATAATGCAGATAAAAATTTGAAACTATTTTCTGCATAGATTCTCTATCTCACTTCAATGTCCATAGTGAACAAAGGGAAATTGTTCTCCAAGAGGCTCCCTCATCCTCTTTCTCTCTCTTTCAACTGAAAATATTGTATTTGCCCCAGTCTGTACTCCAACTCTGATGTTATATCCATGATTTCTATCCCTTCTGCAGAGGATTTCTGAGAAGTCAATGAAAACAAGTTTGTACTATCATCCATATAACTTGAGTATTAATTTTTATATTCTATGTAGTTATTTCAAGATTACATACGTTTTTTTATAAGTATATATATACACTTCAGTTACATTTAACTTTTTTCAAGAACTTTAGAAGCATTATGTGCATATGAACAAGCTAATTTAAATGATTCCCATTTTTCTTTGGTCTTTCATAACTCTCTTATTTGTCCCAATGTCATCAATTATCTACTTCTTTTGAAGAAACCTTCTTTTAAATAAAGAATTTGCAAACTTTTTCTCTAAAAGGGACAGATAATAAATATTTTCAGCTTCATGGCCCATAGTCTCCATCAAAAGTATTCGAACCTGCAGTTGTACTTTGACAGTAGCCACAGACAACATGTAAATAAATAGTCATGACTGTATTCCAATGACACTTTTTCTTAAGTTTATTTATTTATTTTGAGGGACAGAGCATGAGCATGGAAGGAGCAGAGAGAGAGGGAGAGAGAGAATCCCAAGCGGGCTCCATACTGTCAGCACAGAGCCAGACACCAGACTTGAACTCACAAACCTTGAGATCATGACCTGAGCTGAAATCAAGAGTCAGAGGCTAAACCAACTGAGCCATCCAGGCTCTTCTTCAATAACAGTTTATTTAGAAAACTAATCAATGGGCTGGATTTGGCCCTACAGCTGTAGTTTGCCAACCCTTCTTCCAAATTCATATATTTCTTCTCCTACCTTCCCTTTTGTATAAGTAATACCTGGTCCATGCCCTCATTTCCTCATCCTCTCTTCCTACTTGAATTACCAAAACAAGTGAGTTTTGAGTGGTCTACTGAGTGGTCTCTCCACCTCAAATTCATCCTGCCACCTCCACAAAATTAATCTACCTTCAATAGCATATTGAACCCTCCAGTTACTTCCCCAGATTCCTCAGCATGGTATTCAAGATTAAAGATCTATTTTCTGGAGCGAATTTCTCTGCTTTTCCATAGTACTGTTAACTCTATTATAAAGTTGTAACATTTAAAATATAGAGATGATAAATGATCCAATGTTAGTCAGTTTCCAGGCTTGTTTTCATATACTACCCTCCAGAATTATCATCAAAAATGATGGATAATAATATGTATCATACCAAAACTAGAGACCAAAACAGGCCAAATGACTTGCTCTTATAGTTATCTGACAAAATTTAAATCCAAGAACCAAAGCCCTTAAATACAAAGACTCCAGATGCCGTTTCTCCAAAGCACTGATCCTCTCTGAACCTAGCCCTAACCCCAGCTGGGCTCATATGATTGAAATCATATGAATCAAAATCATATGAATCAAAATTATTTCAAATTATTGAAATCAAATGATTCAAAAAGACATAATTTATGTAGTCTTTAAAGTATACTAAGTATCATTTAATGTATAAGGCTAGTCAGTAATACTGCTCTCTTCAGTTTTATTTACTATATTTTGTACTACAGAAAACCACCAAAAAAGAAGAAGAAGAAGAAGAAGAAGAAGAAGAAGAAGAAGAAGAAGAAGAAGAAGGGGAGGAGGAGGAAAAGAAGGAGGAGGAAGAAGAGGAGGAAGAGGAGGAAGAAGAAGAAGAATTATTATTATTTCAGGCTTTGATTTGAGAACATTTTTATACATGACTGGTTTTACTGTCACAATCCATAGCCTTTCACAGATAGGGGATTTCATGTGACATCAGAAATCAACCAACCATACAATTGGTGATGTCATTTGCATCCTAAAGGGCTATTGGTTAGAGCTTAAAAGTTTCATTTCCTATGAATCCTTTGTTGCTTCAAAAAACGTCTCTATCATTTTTGCTACTTCAATTGTTCCATGATTATCTGTTAATGTATATATAATTATACCAATTATCACCTGTTTTTTTAATAAGTTAAAGCTATGAAATAAGATGTCCTAGCAAAACTTAACATATATTAAACATATGAGAAAACATATCAAGAATCCTGCCACTGACATTTTGATAAAATTTCCATCCAATTTTACAAAAACTTTGTTTCTTTACATATTCATAATGTCTTTAACATATGCTCAAAGTGCTACATTTTATTTTCAGTTATTGTGATAACATATTACCCTTAAAGACAACCCTACACATGAAATAACTCATATACCAAAAATTGGATAAGTAATACAATAATCCTGAATTATTTTACATAATATGATTTTTTTTTCAAATCACAGATGTTGCTAGAAGGGGAAAAATGCTCTTTAAAATTCCTCATCATGAATCTTTTTTTCCTGCAAATCCGTTTTTTTTCTCTCTCTCTCTACAAAGGCAATGTGAATAGGGGTAAAAGGAGACAAAACTTGACCTTTTGTGATCCCAGCATTAATGGGTCTGTTCATAATTCAATCTATGTGTGTGTGGGAGCATCCATGTGGAAACATAGAGGCCTGAGAGACATAAAGCCTTTCCCTTTAAACATTATCTGACCCTATCAGTCCCATTCACAAAAGAAGGCTTACGTATGCATATGTTGAAATAATGCACCATCTCATTGTGCAGCAGAAAGCCTACACATTCTACTCTTCATTCTCCGTGGAAATGCAGCACGGAAGTGACACTTGTACAGAATTTGGGAGAGGGACAAATGAGCAGAAGGTAGCAAAAAAAATAAGAGTATTCGATGAGGAAAAGACCAAACTTCTGAAAGAATGCAAATGCACACCTGTCTATAAACATACACAGAGGTTTTTGCTTAAAAACGTACATTAGGTAGTTTGGTCATGTTTTTACGACACATTCATGTAACTCTTGAATTTATTAAATTCTTGAAATGATGTAGATGATTCAGATTTAGATTTTGGCACAAAATAGTATTCTGCTCCTAATCATTCTAAAACGTATGCATATTGAAGTTGTATGTTCTGAGCTATACATTCTGTACATTGTAGTTTGGCTATTATGAATGAGGTTTTGAGGATCTCCTGGTTTTTCTAATGATGAGTTCAGCTGTTTGCCTGATTGCTATGTGCCCGTGAGTCCATTTATGTTAGTAAGGAGGACTCCAGAGAACTTTGCACTAAATTATCACTTGAAATCAGCACAAAGGGCTGCAGCCTTTATGCAAGGAATGTCATCTTGGCATACAATACATGGGGGGGGGGGTGGTCTCCAAGCTAGGTTAGTGCTTAAACTTAAGAACAAGAAACTTTCTAATTTATGACATAATTAAGAAGAACCAGAAAGGGGACAGGGAGATGAAAATGGGTATTTTAAATTTCCTAAAATCTCTTCTTGATTTCAGGCCCAAGGACACAGTGTTTTCCGGGTTAAAAAGAACCATAACCCAGACTTGATGAACAAAGACTAGAAAAGACATGAGAGCCTATGAGAAAAGTAAGGTATCTCTTGATTTAGAAGGATGGGTTGCAGTGTAGCTACAAGAGAACTTGAGGTGTGCACCATTTCTTACTCATACCGCTTCAAATGCTCCCAACTTTTTAATAGTTTCCAGAACCCTTCTGAAATGGAAAATATCTTGGAAGAAGACTTATCTTGTTTCCAGCCAGAGGGCCCTTCTGTGTGCTGCTTTTAAGCCTATTCAAGAGTCTGACATTCCCATCCACTCATAGAGGAAGGAGCCATTAAAACAGAGACATTTAAAAAATTTTTATTTCCAGCGTAGTTAACATATAGTGTTATATTAGCTACAGGTGTATAATATAGTAATGCTACCGTTCCATATATTACTCAGTGCTCATCAGGAGAAGTATACTCTGATTCCCCTTCACCTAAAATAAAGATATTTCTAATGTCTTTATAAGGCTATGTTGATGGCAACAAGAATAACGTCAGCTACACCTTTTGAGGAAGGTATGAGAATGTGCCTCATAGGCTTCTAACGACAGGAGTATAATGAACCAAGAGTCCCAGATACTGTGCTCTGAAATCCATCGCCAGGTTGATACCAATGGCTGAGGATACTGAAGCAGGTCTAACTCAGGGAGTCATAGGACTCCTCTGAAGGACAGCTTTAGGTCAAGGATACACCATCAGCTTCACCGCTGTGAAGCTTAGTCATTCCTAAGACTGCACCGGTGTCTAAGATGTTTCCATCTAGTCTGCCCTTCCTCTCTCCTTCACTTGAGTTCAAGCCTGCATTTCAGTCTGATAGGTCTTGCAGCCTTACCCAGAGTTCTCCCCATTTCTCTCAAAGACATTTCTTCTAATACAATACATACACATCTAGTCCTATCTTGGTATTTATTTTTCAGAGAACCTGGAATAACTTTTAAACCAACAATAACAAATTGCATGCATATTTCCAATAAATCATTTCCAAAAAATTAGTTTAACATGTAACATCTCCTCAAAGTAGTCTTATGATACATACATTATTTCTAGGTTTAATGTGGAAAAATTACATGAAATAAAACAAGGTTTTAAGATAAAACTATAGGCAGCAAAAATGTAAATCTCAGATTTTATGATGTTTAGTTTGGATTTTGAACTATATCTAGAAATAAAATATTTTTGTAAAAAATAAACTGTGGGCAAAATAAATTTTGAAGTAATTCTCCCCCTTCCCAACATTTTCATTTCTCTTCACTACCATGATTTCACACTTCTGAATATGAATTAGGGTCAAAACTTGACAGCACTCACTTTTTCTAACCAAACACTAGAAATTACACATCATAATTAATATAATCACTTTCAAAGTAATAACATAGAAATTATTACCATAGCATATAGAATATATTTAGAGACTATTACATACACACCCACACATATACTCACAAAACACACAAAATATATTCCCTTTCCTGCATATTTGATTTTTTAAGCAAACAGAAGGCATTTGAAGCCATAGCTGATCAAGCAAATATGGGACCAAATAACGTATCGTACATGAAGAACACTGAAGTATATAGGTATTAAGTAAGCATTAAGATGATAATAAAGAAGAAATAACAAATAAACATGAATACTGTTGGATTTTCCAGAAAATATCATTTTCATTTCCAGTGTGGCTAACAAGGTGGCATTTGAAATGATATATTTAGCATAATGATAATTTTCCTGGGCCGCTTCAAGTTTTCAGTTTCAATGAAATTATAGACTTGCATAAAATATCAAAAAAAATAATTACAATACTTAAAAGGCAGAAAATATCTATCTGTTCATTCTTTTAGGTGTTTTATATTTACCTCTAATAATAATTTGTCACTGTGTTACATCACATTATAGATGTAATTTTAATGCTACTAAGTAGAGAAATTTATTTGTATTTCTTAAAGTTTACCATATCAAGATACATGATAGATTCAATTTAAATTACTATAAAACATGTAATAAAACTCTCCAACTGGGATAAAACATTTCCAAATGAATAGAGTGTAATATTTTAAAATTTGTAACTAAAAAATCTAGTCTTTTAACTTGTTAATATTAAGTAGAATGAGTGAGAACTGTAACTTAAATCTATACAATTGTTATTTGCTACATCTAGAAACTATTCAAGTTGAATATTTCTTATGAAAGATTCTCTACTGAGATTACCAATCTATACTTACAATATAGTCTTTAATAATGGACATATACAAGTCCCAAATATTAATTTGAATCTCTAATTCAAAGACTTGAATTCTCTGAGGAAAATGTGATGCATTGTACCTGTTCATTTTTTGTAAAATACATAATTAGCTGGACAGATGCAATCACAATGATAAGAAAATATTAAAACCCCAAAGCTTGGATAGATTTCTTTGCCGAAATGTCAAAAGAGAATGACATGAAAATTTAATTTTCATATATTCACATTACCTTATTCTTTAAGTTGATTATGATTTTATTTACTGACAGTGGTACATGGGAATTAGCAAATTCATGATCTCTCCTCAGAAAGAGTAAATGGCTTTGCATTCCAGGAAACTACATGAAAATCATTTTCCCCTTTTGTCTAACACCAATTTTGTATTATTATTTCATTTATGGAATATGCTGTCAACTTCACAGCATGAGCTTTGGAGAGAAGGTTTGCTTTAATAGTTCTTCATTATAATATTGCCTACAGAATCTTATGATTAGCTCATTTAAGCTTGACATTTGAAAACTACAGTTTTTCCTTGCTAGGAGATAACATTGTTAGCATTTCTAAAATTCAGAACAATAACTCCATTCCTAGAAACTCAGAAAATAAAAATAATATTTGGTACTTATTCAAAGTTTAATAAAATCTTAACCTTTTCCCTATGTTAGCATGTGTTAGTTATAATTTACAGATTCAACTTGCATGTAATAATTTCTTAATTTAGGAAATTTATGAGAAAGTTGTCAGAAGTATTTTCAAAAAATTACAATATTTATTCTTTCAACCATATAATTATTTTTCAAGTTGCCTAGATCAATACAATGCTTCCAGTTTTGACCAATTTTTTTTCCCATTTTGTTGCTATCAGATAACTATAGCTGGTTCACTATCAGAACCAAGTAAAATATGTCTTAATTTTAAAATGAGCACTCATTATAGTTTTGTCATACAGCTTAAAAAGTAAGTTACTTACTTCTTCTTGTGCCTTATGGTGTTCCTTCGCTGTTATTGAAAGAATTACTTTTTTGGTAATTTTCTCTTTCTGTTCATCTATAGCCAGGTTCAACTAGGAAAAAATAAATAAATCACATGAAAACAGGCACCTACTGACACCTAACTGCAACATTTATTCAAACAACCAATTTAATATAATCATGGAAGGTAATTTCAAACTAATTTGGCCCATACTTATATGAAAATGAACCCCATTTAGATTAAGTTGAAAGTTCATTTTTATATTTAAAACATTTAACACTGAATCTTTCACTTCCATTTTTATTGTTTTTAAGTTTACTAAAATATGATTTGGGAGAGAATCCTTAATTGCAGACATTTGATGAATACTTTTTAAAAGTATTTTATCAAAATGAGCATAGCAATTTTTTTATTAGGCTGATAGTTTCCTATTACAATTTTTCATTGCCAGTAGGGAATAAATTGGCTGCTGTTAGATCAGAATAAAAATTCAGGAACATAAACCAAAAGCAAACATCAATTCAAACACTCTAGAACAGTTCAAAATGACTTATAGTATTTCATGACAAAAAATAGTGTATCTTAAATACCTGAACAGTTACCTACAACCTGATCCACTTACAAAGGCAGATAAAGGTCTACTATTGCTGCTAACCCATATGTTATAAAAGGTGAATGTGTCCATTCTGTATTTCTTTATAAATAATCCCCATTGAAACAGAAGCTATTTTCAATGAAAGGAAAAAGCTGAACTAACACAATAATATTCACTCAGCAAACTGGTATTAATAGAAAGAAAGAAACAGCCTAATACAAAAACTTGTGAATTGGAATATTTAACAACTCTCAAGAAAGGGACTTGCCATGTTGTATCTCTTTGTTGAGGACTAAGAATGAATAATGGCCATGCTTTTGTTTTGTTTTGCTTGTTTTGTTAATGTTATTGCTTTAATTCGTGTTTCTCAATTGTATACTTGGAAAATAATGTTTGAGTTAACATGAATCTTTAATCCATACCTTGCTTCAAAACCCATATACTTGAGATAAAACGGGGTGGGAATCAATAATACAGTTTCCTCAATCTAGTTATGGATATATGCTACAAGAATAGTATCAAAACTGTGAACTCTTCATCCAATGACAGGTAATATAGCTCAGTATATCCTAGATTCTGTCCTGGTAGAGGGGAAAAGCCCAGGAATCCTTAGGTGATTTTGATGATCACCCTAGACAAGGAGTTGACAAACATGTCTGTAAAGGGCCAGAGACTAAATACTTTAGGCTTGGGCAGTAGGGCATACAGTCTCTGTTGCAATTGCTCAATTCTGCCTTTGTAGCATGAAATAGACAACACATAAGGGAATGAATGTAGCTATGCCTCAGTAAAACTTAAAAAACAGACAAAAAGTGGCAGGCTGAATTTGCTCAGCAGGCAACATTTGCTGATCCCTGTCCTAGATTGAGAACAGCTAAAAACAAGTTTGTTACAAAATAATCATCATGTAATATACAACATGATGACTACAGTTAACAATGCTGAATGGTATATCTGAAAGTTGTTAAAAGAGTAGATCCTAAGAGTTCTCATCACAAGGAAAAAACACGGTGTTTTGTGTGTGTGTGTGTGTGTGTGTGTGTGCGCGCCTAATAGGATGATGGATGTTAACTAAACTTCTTGTGGTAATCATTTCACAATATATATGAAAGTCAAGTCATTATGCTGTATACCTTAAACTTATACAGTGCTCTAAGTCAATTACATGTCAATTAAACTGGAAAAAAAATCATTATGTGAAATTATTCTTAGGATCACTTTCCCCAAAGAATATTTTTTCCTGTACTGAAGTAATATAAAAACATAATATTAAAAAAAGTCAAATATCTACCTCATGGAAGCCTGTGTGTAAGTGGTGGCACAATATAGTTGTGTCAAGTCTCTATGGCTATTTCTTAATGGGGGGATTCTCATCTCAGGGAGAGATGGGTGAAGAAGAAGGACTGGGAAATATTCACCAAGCTCATCCATTTCTTACAAATTTAATTTCCAAATGCACAAACATTGAGAGCAGATCTTTTTTTGCAGGAAAGCAAAACACAACAAAAACAGAGCTACTAAACTCTTTGGTGCCCCAGCAGTAAGTCAGATTTTAATGAGGTTTCCCAGAGGCGTGACATTTAGAACTGCTTCCACATAACTCTTTAAAAGGTGGGAATTTTTTTACCTTCGAAAGCACCACAGTTGGAAAAATCACCTCCATTCTAATATTCAACTTCTGAAGAAGCACTATACCAATCTACATAAGCTGAGGACTAAACCTATCAACATTATTGGAAAACATCATATGCATACCAAATAGAGAATCCAGTAAGATATTGAGAAATGAATAGTTAACAAAATATAAAGATACACACATGGGCCTTTTCTGGAAACAGACCAGCCATTCCAAAAGAGATTTTAATACAATCATCTAGAGAAAATTATTGAAAGTAAAAAGTCAAATTCAGAGAGTGCATTTTCCCCATAAGGTATAAGTAATATGCAGTGCTGGGGTGCCTGGGTGGCTCAGCTCAGTCATCTGGCTCCTGATTTTGGCTCAGGTCATGATCTCATGGTTCATGAGTTCGAGCCCCGCATCAGGCTCTGCGCTGACCGTGAGGAGCCTTTTTGGAATTTCTCTCCCTCTCTCTGCCCCTCCCCTGCTCATGCTGTCTCTCTCTTTCTCTTAAAATAAATAAATAGAAACTTAAAAAATTTTTTTCCAAAATAATATGCAGTGCTAATAACATCTTTTCTTCAAGACCCATGTCATGACAACAATCACAGGATTTTTCTCTCCTGTCACTTTGGAG
This sequence comes from Panthera pardus, assembly GCF_024362965.1. Classification (NCBI taxonomy): domain Eukaryota; kingdom Metazoa; phylum Chordata; class Mammalia; order Carnivora; family Felidae; genus Panthera; species Panthera pardus. The sequence continues at coordinate 30,038,662 of NW_026526677.1, read as the reverse complement.
GAGAAGATCTTGTTTCTTCATTATGACAAAATCGCATGCTTTTGATTTACTGTTCTCATCTAAAATGTACAAAATAATTTTTGTCAATGGGTTATATATTTCTGAGGCTAATTTTTCATATGTAAAGTGGGTAGAAACTTCAAATTAAAAATAAAAAAAAGGATATTGTCCTAAGTGAAATAAGTCAGAGAAAGACAAATACCATATGATCTTATTTATATGTTTAATATTCACCCCCCTCCAAAAAAAATATTGAGCTCATAGATAGAACAGATTGCTGATTGCCAGGGGAAGGTGTGGAAGGTGGGTGAAACAAGTAAAGAGGGTCAAATGGTACACATTTCCAGCTCTACAATAAATAAGTCATGGGGATGTAATGTATAGCATGAGAACTATAGTTAATAATACTATATTGCATATTTGAAAATTGCTTAGAGAGTAAATCTTAAAAATTCTCATTATATACACAAAAAAATTATAACATTATATGGTGACAGATGTTAACTAAACTTATTGTGGTAATTCTGCAATATATACAAATATCAAATCATTTTGTTGTACACCTGAAACTAATATAATGTTATATGTCAATTATACCTCAATAAAAAAATAAACAGAATGATGGCTAAAATTTGTATGTAACTATGAAAAACCAAGTCTCTACCAAATAAGGCAGTGAGAAAGACTTTGTTCTAACTGTATCTTACCCTTTTTAAATGTAAGAAAACACCCTTAAATATTCATTGTGTACATCAAAATCTAAAGCTAAATAGAAAGGTTTAATTTACCATTTTTGTCAGGTGTTGTTGCTAAGATTTTAAAAATATGTAACAAATATTAGCTGTCCAAAATTAGGTTAAAGTTGGTCTCATTAATATTAATGGTAACCATACTAGAACAATCAAGAGACTAGTGAAAGACAGTAGCAGAAGTGGAAAAAAACAAGAAACATAATGTCTCTGTCAAATAAAACTGAACAGAAAATGCTTCAAAAAAATCCTCTGGTTAGAGAAATAAGATTAAAAAGAAGTAAGTTTACCTTAGCCTGTTCAGGAATTAAGAAAAAAGTCCGCAGAACTATACCTGAAGCAACAGGTGTCAATGAAATGATCCCCAATGACTTTTACCTTTCTGACTATATCTATTTTATATAAAACTATTAATGCTAAGGTAGCAGGCATTATATTTTCTCTAAAGCCCTAAAGGGTCATAATTTGGTAATATATAGTTCTATATAACATATATAGCCTGTTGTGACTATAATAAAAAGTGCTCTTAATTTGAGGAATTCTTCAAACATTTGCTGGTTCAGGAAGCTCAACTATGGGCATCCTAGAGAGGACAACAGATTCAAGACCTCCTTCTGGAGAAATACAGACAAAGCAGCAGTGATCTTTTGTGTGTGTCATTAACAGTACACGGCTTTTCTTGTTTTTTTTTTAACTTCTCCCCCAAATATTTTAAAGATGTACTTTATAAAAACCATAAAGATTAAAAAGTTTTAACTGTGTAAAAGTTTCAACATGACAGTAAGATCAAATAAAATATATTTTATAGTAGAAAATAACTTTAAATAAACTCTGGAGTCCAATTATTAATACCTTTTAAAAAGGCACAGTAATCAAACAAGCTGGTATGATCTGTCTACTTAACTACATATTAACACTCTAGATAGGTGCTAACCAAAGAGCCCAACCATACTCTCAGCACTCTGAACTACAGTTCTGCACGTACTTTTCTCTGTATTCAGAACAGCTAGTGATTCAATTGTGAAGTAGATGATATGCGTTGTGTATAATGTCCTTAATAAATCAATGTAACACAACACAAAAACGGGATCTATCTTTCTATCAAAAATCTAACTTTTTGGCTGGTAAATTGATTTAATAATAAATTATTTGATCCATATTTTACATGCAGATCAATATAGGAAATACAGTTTAGCATAAACCACAGGACAATCAGCGTTCATATATATTGACAAGTTTCCCAATGGTCTGTTAATATACAAAAGACTGGGACAAATTACTTATTTATATATACAAAACATGGTTATAAAGGCCAGCTGCAGGTATTTTTTTGGAAAGTGCATTTTAATAAGGTCCTATTCATTTAAGGAACAAATGGGGAAGAAGTAGTTTGCACTACAGAGTTTAGCGCAAGAGCTTTCTCTTTTTCTAACCACGAAATCAATCATTTGTCCAGACTGTGGGAGTCAGAGTTAGTTACTGAAAAGAGCTCCGTATATAAACAAGTCAATAACTCATTGTGTGTTATTGTCGAGCTGAAGAAGTCGGCTTTCAAAAAGCTGCCCCTGCTTCTCTCAGAATGAATGTCACTGTATTCAGAGACTGGGAGAGAGTCCTTTGTTTCCAGCCATTGCTGGCTGCCATTTATGTATGGGAACAGGAGGGTGGCTGCTAGGAGTGTGGGGGAAGCCACTATTTGGTATCATGGATGTCCAGGAAAAACTGAATTTTGTCAACCTAAATCATTTGTATCTGAAAATGCCTTAATGGAATTGATACAGAGTGTCCATACACACAAAAATATTTGCTCAAGAAGCAAAATGATAATGAGTCTATGCCATTTTAAAGTGAATCAGGCTGATGTTTTTGGTTTCCTACCTGTCAACAAAGATGAAGCCAAAATATAGGCAATGGTTTGAAAAGTTCAAAGTACAAAATTGATCTGGTGAACAAGTCAACATGTCAAATGAACACTATCTGTTTGGGCCATTAATATTCAGGGTTATTCTTGGAACTCTCAAAGTGTGTGTGTGTGTGTGTGTGTGTGTGTGTGTGTGCGCGCGCGCGCGCGCATGTGGGTGAACTTCTCTAAGGCATGATTTTATGTGTTCAACACTTGTGATAAGTTAAGGAAATTTGAACTATTTTTTTTACTTAAAAATTAAATACCCTTTAGAATTGAACTGAATGTAAAATTCATAAGATATAAATATTATCATAGTCTTATTTATTTCATCTTAGTATTTATTAAAAACCAACTAATTTATTTAAAATCAAACTAGGAACTGCGAAGAAGCAGCAGACGAGGATTCAGGATTTGCAATTAGATTGAGCAAACAAAAAATACATGTAGATCTGTTTAATAAATGGTCTTCATTTGGGGCCAGGGGAGATGGTCTCTAAAATCTTTAAACAAAAGCTTAGCTCTTAATTAGATAAAGTTGGAAATGTAGGTAAAGAAAGTGCTGGGAGTCTATGGCTGAATGCAACTGATCTCATTTCACCTCACAATTTAGAAAGCCACAGCATTAAATAATATAATATGCTTCCACATGCAACAACTGTGCTAGACATTTGCCACATACAACTTGGTTAATAGCAAAGTGAGATACAATTGAGGAGACAATGAAAACAATAGGAAGTGAGAAATGATGTATGCATGATGTAGATCATAATTAATTGTCAAACGGAGGTATAAACAACACAATCTACAAGTACAAAGGTCAAAAATATTATTTAAGGTGGAGATGGAAAGGCAGAAACAATGGGTAGTATCTAGCTAGGAAAATAAGTAATAATATAGGACAATGTTATTAGTAAATATTAATTAATGTTGCTAATTAGTAATTAGTTACATGATAAAATTTGTTCTAAATACAGTTAGTGAAGTGACTTGACATGGCCTCAGGAGGGAGAGGAGAGAATACAAGCTGAGTCTTGAAGGAAGACAGAGAAGGGCAAAGCTGATCCAAGCGAGTCAGCCTAAGGCAATGGTCTGACTGGAAGGAAGCTTTCATACTGGGGAACAAGAACAAAGATGGCTGGTGTGATCCCACACATAATCTATTTCTAAACTGAATTATACAGTGGAGTTTATATGTAAAATGCTAGTGTTGTGATGATGGTATAGTGACAACTTTATATCATTCAGTTCTTAGCTTTGCCTTGGTTCAGCCTCATCTTCTCAAGCTGTATACTCTTACCTCAGTTCCAGTCTTAGACATCCCTTAACTAAATCCTGACCTGGCCTCCACTTCCAGCCAGGTTGTCTCACTTAAGTCCCTTCTGTAAAGAAATTCAAGAGTGCCACTTCCAGACTTGGGGAAGAAGCAGAACCCTTAGTTCAAAACTGGCTGTGAATTCAGGCTCTGCCACAGGTTAGTTCTGAGACACAGGGCAATAGTGAGGTTTATACAGCCCAGGCCTTCTACAGCCAGGGATTCCTCTCCTGTCCTTGCTAATTCTCTGGGGAAAAAAAAGCTGCTTTTACCATAGCCTGTATCTTCTTGAGGACAGTTTGTTTTAAGGGAGCACTTACAAAAGAAATCTTTGTATACTTAAAAACCAGCAAACAAAAACATCACCACCATTTTAAAACAGTAACACTTTAAAAGGTTTTTTAAACATTTTGTCTAAAAGGATGCAAAAGACAATTCTATTCTATATAATACTTTACCTACAATTTATTTAACATTTAATTAAAGAAACAAACTGTTTTGGGACGCTCGGGTGGCTCAGTTGGTGAAGCATCTGTCTTATGCTCAGGTCATGATCTCACGGTTTGTGAGTTTAAACCACCACCACCCTCAGGCTCTGAGTTGTCAGCTCAGAGCCTTGAGCCTGCTTTGGATTCTGAGTCTCCCTCTCTCTCTTTCCTTCCCCCGGCTCATGCTCTGTCTCTCTCTCCTTCAAAAACAAATAACCATTTAAAAAAAATTTTTTTTTAAATAAACTGTTTTAAAAATCTCTTTTCTTTTCTGTTTTTTTTTAAATTAGTTATAAGCAAATTTTAGCCCTTTCACTTTCCATGGGAAAAGTGGCACTGAGTTAGCCCTGACTCACATGCCAGATTATAAACTTTCGCCCAGACATCTGTCACAACTGGAATGCCACATGACCTAAAGTGAACTCAGCTCATCCTCTCAAACTGTCTCTACTCCATTTCTTCTACTACTGCATGCAATTTTGGAGGGACCATGCTATCCAGTTTTGGTGGGTCCATGACCTCTTCCTACACCAATCAGCTTCTTTCTTCAAGAGATACAGTGTTAAGAAGGGAACCACAGAGAGACATCAACAGTTGGAGAGAATCTGGCGCATTAACAGCACCTTAAAGAGACATTCTTAGATCTGGATGTCTGGAGCTATTCTGGTTTTTCTACAGCCCCTTTCTTTGGTCTTTCTTTAAATTTCATTTACAACCACCTGCCATCCCATTAAATTATTTTTGCCTAAGCTATCCCGAGACAGATCCCACTGATTGAAACCCACAAACCCTGGGGCGCCTGGGTGGCTGGCTCAGTCGGTTAAGCGTCCGACTTCAGCTCAGGTCACGATCTCGCGGTCCGTGAGGTCAAGCCCCGCGTCGGGCTCTGGGCCGATGGCTCAGAGCCTGGAGCCTGCTTCTGATTCTGTTTCTCCCTCTCTCTCTGCCCCTCCCCCGTTCGTGTTCTGTCTCTCTCTGTCTCAAAAATAAACATTAAAAAAAAAAAACCCACAAACCCTATCAGATATATTATGTATGTCCTCATCATAAATGCCCCATTACTTTAGGAGATCTGAAGGAGTCTCTGTTTCTTGCAATTCAAGGTATTCAATTCAAATGTCTTAATAATATGCCAAGTTTAAAGTCCTTCGGGTATTATAAGGGCACCTGGGGTGGCTCAGTCCGTTAAGCATATGATTCTTGGTTTTGGCTCAGGTCATGATCTCGCAGTTGGCAGGATTAAGCCCCGTGTGGGACTCTGAGATGACCATTCTGGGGACTGTTTAGGACTCCATCTCCCCAGTCTCTCTGCCCTTCCTCTGCTTGCTTGTGTGTGTGTGTGTGTGTGTGTGTGTGTGTGTGTGCGCTCTCTCAAAATAAATAAACTTTAAAAAAATACAGTCCTTACTGTATTATAATGGGTAATGTAACAGGGGTAATGGTTTAAAAATTATCAACACACTTTTTTTTTGTCTTTCCAAGTACAAAACTGCCCCAACTACCCTAGATGTTCTTAGGATTTTTCACAATAATATCAGTTCTGACATGTATGACAAAATTGTGCAACGAAACAATATCCTTGAAAACCAGACCATTGCGTTTAGAGATGATCTGCCTCTCAAGAAAACCCTTAACTCCTCTCAGCATATAAAAAGCTAAACTTAGAAGACTCAGCCCATAAATGTCCCTTATAAATTAAGAATAATGACTGACTGCTGTTAAAGGTTTGCTAGAATTAAGAATAAGGAAGATACAATGTAGAAAAAAAAATTGGAGTATGCCATTTCCTTCTGTCCTAGAGAAAATGTAGGAAGAAGTCTCAGAAAGAGAAGAAAGTATAAAATAGCCAGAAAAATTAAGTATTAAGTCCCCCTTCTATAGGGTGTTACTTGAGGAGGAAGAAAAGTATCAGATCAATGGAAACAATTCTGGGACCAAAGGGTCTTCTGCTTCCTTCCCCTCAGTATGGACACAGGGAGGGAGCTGTCCTATAGCACTAGGACATAGTCACATCGACAAGATGACATGGTATAGGCTGCCAGAGGGAGACCTGAGGTTTAGCTTACCTGAACAAGCCTTGGTTCCTATGTGTCTTAGGACTTGGAAGTAGCTACTTGGAAGTAAGCTGAGAAGTTTGCTATAGACTATGGGCATAGTGAGGGAAATATGGCTCTATAGTGAGAGTAGCACCACAGACCACTCAAGCCAAGGCCAATTAGGTGTCAGTCAGACCTTGGGGTGGGGTTCTCTAATACCAGAGGAAGTCAAGTTTAGGGTGGATCATCTACAAAGCACCACCCTAAAAAAGAGCCTGAGCCTAAAGAATGGGCCTATAAGTTCACATGTTGCAGACCAGAAAAGCATCCAGCAACTAACTGAACAAGGGATATCCTTCCACTGGCAAGCAGCTGCCATGACAATGTATATACATTCCAATGGTCCGGCTAGAAGCCAGGGGTCCCTTTCCCCAATGCCTTGAGGATATGAAAGTCACACAATCCCTTGGTCCATATACCTGAAGGAAAGAGTCTATCTGAGAGAAACAATGACCTAAAAAAAGCTATTTAAATGATCAAATCAGACTAAGCCTTAAACTGAATCAAACATTCAGTTATTCCCGTCCCCCCAATGATCCAATGGGCAAGAGCTCAGGAAGAAAGCATCAATGTCAGAAAATAACTGAAAGTCAGGTAGTCATTTTGCACACAAATTGTGTACACACATATGAGAGAGTCTGTTGTTAGACTGAGACAAGGAACAAAAGCGAAAACAGGATTTATAAGACACAGGATAGAAATAAAACAGTCAGACTGTACATTTGGGGAGGAAATTGATAAACTGGCACCAACCAAATTGGGTAGGCCAATCAAGGGTAGCAAAGGAACCATTTTAGTTGTTTATGAATTCTCCAAATAAACTTGAGAGTTCAGGTGACAAGAAAGTGTGGCAGGCCACTTCTGTATTGTGTCTGCTTACCCTGTCACTTCAGTTACTCTAGTCCTGCACTGTTTCCAACACTAGAACATTTCATTTCTTTACACCAAGCAATAAACCCCATTTTCTGTCACTCACTAAAGTGACTATCTGAATCAGAAAATTCTTTGCAAACTGTAGTTAGGATTCTGAGGCCCAAAGAGGATAAGCCAGATAGGCCACTATCCTTACAGAAAACTGTCTGCATATGGGTTAGACTCAGTGTGATGCACTTTACATCTCCAAGAAGCATATTTCCAATCATTATTGCCTGCAGTGGTGGAGAAAATCTATCTTCATCAATCCTTTGCGGACCAGCTTTGGTCCATCTTTGTCTATGAAGTCCATTCTGGCTTCGTCCTCTCTCTCTATGCATATATGAGCTAAAATATACTACCATATACTACAGATCGTGCTACCCCCCCTTTATTTCACTCTTTTATCTAGTATATTTACTAAATTCCAATGTTGATATAATCAATGCACTATATTGGTTCTGTGATATGAATATCAATGAGATGCCTCTGTACCTTCAGAGGGCAGTAAGAATTGCAGTTCAGCAGTCCCTAATAGTTTTTCCTGGTGCCTGTCTGTCCCCGTGGCAAGGATAAAATGTTTTCATATCTTCAGTACATTCAACTATAATGGGCAGACAGCAGACATTCAATAAATACCTATGACGGATTTAGTGATGAATAAGAATCCTCAGATTCAGAATGCTTTTATTTTTCATTAGACAACTATTTCCTAAGCGATTTGTTCAGTGTTATGAAATAGGGATTTTCCAGTCAAGTAATTTTCTTAAACACTAGGTTTAATCAAGATAAGTGTGTTTCTTTATAGAATAGTACCTAAGAGCCCTTAAGATGCTAATAGATATTATTGATAACCATAAGAGCACCTCAGGGGTATCCAGCCAAATATACTTCTGGAAATGTGACAAGAGACCAACACTTCTCAAACTGGTCTTGAGAGTTGAGGATGGACCTCTAAGAGTTTACAATAGACAGTACCCAGATAGAGGTAGCATAACTCTCAGTCACCAACATAGCTCAACCCTACTTGCTGTGCTTCTCCCAAATTAATCTACAATTCTCCGATGTAATTTCTTTGTACCTTGAAAAAGATATTCTGTAATACATCTAAAAAAATAATGACCAAGACATTTCTGGGGAAAAAAGAAGAAACAGTAAGACTAATATTAAAATGTATATTAAAATCATTATAGTACTATATCACAGTGTGTAGCATAAGACGGAACTAAAAAAACAGATCAAAACAGACACAATGTGTATACTTAGGGCTTTATTACACATTAAATGCAATGTAAGTCCACTGTCTCTTAGCCACAACTCCAAAATCCAACATTCTCTGAAAACTGGATTGTTTTCGGAACTCATCAGGCAGCAAAAGCAGCAAGGACTGATTTATAAACTCTACTTCTCCCACTTAATGTGAATGTTTCGCTGTGAAAATATTAAAGTGATTCATTCATTCCATGGAACTGTTTCATACCTCACTGAGGTTGTGACATAACATATGGTCAATGTACTACATTACTTTTCTAAAATCCAAAATATATCTGGCCCCAGGGTAATCAGATAAAGGACTGTGGTCTGAATTTCAAATCAACAAGGAAAGGGTGGATTGTTAAATAGGCAGCACCGGCATGGACAACTGACTAAAACTTCAGAAAATACGTCAAATCCGCTTTTTACTTTACACGCTTTTGGTGACTTCAAAATTTAAATTTAATAAGAGTACTAGAAGATAATTTCTGATTTGTAAAGTCTGAAAGGAAAATATCTCTCCAAGTCTAATATGGGTAAATTTAATTAAAGTCCTGAACTTATGTACCTCGAAAAGTAGATTTAATAAAATTGAAAAGCAACAATACACTGAGAAAATATTTGCAATGTGACAATAAGTCAATACCCCTAATAAAAGCACTTTGAGGTACACTAAAAATTATTTACTGTTGCTTTTTTTATTTAGTGATTTTACAAGTTTATATATGATGCTATGTTCACCACAAGCACAGCTACCATCTGTCCCATTATATCTCTATTACAGTATTGACTGTATTCTTTATGCTCTGCTTTTTATTCCCATGACTTACTCATTCCACAAGTGGAGGCTTGTATCTCCCATCAGCTTCACCCATCTTGCCCAAACCCTGACCCCTCTCCCCTCTGGCAACCATCAGTTTAGTTTGTTCGCTGCATTTATAGTTCTAATTCTGCTTTTAGTTTGTTTACTCATTTTTTAGATTCCATTCATGAGTGGAATCATATTGCATTTGTCTTTCTCAGTCTGACCTTAATTCACTTAGCATAATACCCTCTAGGTCCATCCATGTCAGGTAGATTAAAAAAATTATTAAGGAAAAGATAAACACCAAAGATACTAGGAGCAAAGAAAATGAACACACAATTTATAAAAGAAAAAAATACAAATGGCAAAAGAATAAATGCATAAAAAAGTTCAATATTACAACTAATAAAATAATTGAACCTAAAACAATGATCAAAAAGATTTCTAATGATAAGGATTAGTGAATTTAAGGATTAATGAATACAGGGAAAATGATACTTTCATGTATTGCTGGTGAAGACACAAATGCTACAGCATTTAGAGGCAAATTTGGCAACGTATATCAAATCTTTAAAATGTGCACAAGCAGGGGCGCCTGGGTGGCTCAGTCGGTTAAGCGTCCGACTTCAGCTCAGGTCACGATCTCGCAGTCCGCGAGTTCGAGCCCCGCGACGGGCTCTGGGCTGATGGCTCAGAGCCTGGAGCCTGCTTCCGATTCTGTGTCTCCCTCTCTCTCTGCCCCTCCCCCATTCATGCTCTGTCTCTCTCTGTCTCAAAAATAAATAAACATTAAAAAAAATAAATAAATAAAAAATAAAATGTGCACAAGCTTTGATCCAAAATTTCCAATTCTAGAAATTTTTCAATAGGAAATAATTATGGACATACACCCAAAAATTGACTGAAACAATGATAAAACGATGTTTGCAACAGTAAAGAGAACATATAATATGTAAATGTTCAAAATTAAGGGGATTAGTAAAAAAAAAAAACCTATAAACTAGAATATAATCATCCATTTATGATGGATGGAGGGGCGCCTGGGTGGCTCAGTTGGTTAAGCGTCCAACTTAGGCTCAGGTCATGATCTCACAGTTCATGGGTTCCAGCCCCGTGTTGGGCTCTGTGCTGGCAGATCGGAGCCTGGATCCTGCTTAGGATTCTGTGTCTGTCTCTCTCCCTGCCCCTCCCCTGCTCATGCTCGTGCTCTGTCTCTCTCAAAAATAAATAAACATTTAAAAAATGTTTAAATAAAATAATGCTAAGGAATATTTTATAATGGAAAGTGGTAACAATGTATTAACTGCAAAATAGCAAGTCTCAAAAAGTAAGTAAGATTTTAAATATATATATCGGTATAAAAAAGGGCATACACCAAACCGTTGAAAATAGCTACTCAGAATAGTGAGATTATGGTTGGTATAACACTCTTTTTTCCTATTTACATCAGCTTATTTCTATACACTAAATTTTCTGTATTATTAATACATACACTTGCATGAATCTTGTAATAAAAAACAGGCTCTTTCTAATATTGCTTCTTTGATACTGACCAATATATCTGATTTACTACTTATTTTAAAAATCTGCTCTCCTTCCACATTTGCCCCAACTTAATTTCCATTTTTTTCATTTTGTCTAAAACTTTAAGGGGCACCGGGATGGCTCAGTCAAGTGCCTGACATCAAGGTCATGATCTCACAATTTGTGAGTTTGAGCCCCGAAGAGCCTGGAGCTTGCTTCACATTCTGTGTCTCCCTCTCTTTCTTTCTGTCCCCCTTCTGCTCACTCTCTGTGTCTGTGTCAAAAATGAATAAGCAATAAAAAATTTTTAAAAAATATTTATTAAAAAAATAAATACATCTTACAAAATTTTTAATGTTTTATTTTTTGAGAGAGAGAGACAGAACGCAAGCAGGGGAGAGGCAGAGAGAGAGGGAGACACAGAATCCGAAGCAGACTCCAGGCTCTGAGCTGTCAGCAGATGCCAGGTTGGAACCCACAAATGTGAGATTGTGACCTGACCCAAAGTTGGACACTCAACTGACTGAGCCACCCAGGTGCCCCATATCTCAATCTTAATAGATAAAATATAATTCAAAGGAAAACAATAATTTACAAAAAGAGACAAAACAGAAGATCAAATAATATTAGCTTCTTTGCTTTTAAAATTGCCAACAGCCTACTAAACTGTTTTGAGAGAATGGGTGGTACAAATGGATAGGGCAATGGAAGGTTTATGAATTCTTATTTAATAACTGCATTAAATTATATTTACTGCTTCTTAAAAGTGAACTGAGATGAAAGCAAAGGCAGGGTAAGAGATAAGAGTGGGCATCTTATTGTCTACTCTGTCCCACTATTCTGGGCACTGCAGACACATTGTAGCATTTAACCCTCAAAAGCACTTCAGGAAGTTATGTAAATGATGCTGAAAGAGGTTAAGTAACTTGCTCTTGAACACAAAGCAAAGAAAATTGAAGAACTATGATTCAAATCCAGGCATGTCTGCCCCCTGTGCCCATGGTTTTTAATTATGTCTTGGGTACATCAGAAAATATGATTAATAAATGAAGGAAACAGCTAGATCGTAACAGACAAATTGGCACATTTTTCCTCCATATTAAAGCATATGATTATGAAAGCACAAGGTTAAAAAATCAGAATTCTATTAACATGAACTGATTTTTTATAACATTAATAAGAAAATAAATTACATTTGGAGACTTTAGGAGAATTTATTTTCGAGGTTTGCACAAAAAAAGAAACTGGTTTAAAATCTATCAAATGTCAGAAATCATTAGTGAAACATATTGAAGTCACTTGTGTAATTCCTAACTTTCACTTCATCTCTAGAATTATCAAAATTAATACCCAATGTTATTTTTCCAATCTTAAAATATCTATTTGTGCATTCTAACACAATTGATATAATAATTAATGAATAGTATTAACAGTTTTAGATTTTATAGGTTAGATCTCTTCCTATGTACACATATAGAAATATAAGTACATATAAATTATATATGGATTTTATGTTTATAGAAATGGTATCACTGCCATATTATTTGGCAGCTTGCTTTTTGTTGCATGGCAATGCTTTCAAATGTTCTATAAAAAACATCTTAAGGAGATCTATAACTACCTAGTACTTACAGGTATTAAAATTTCACCCAACTTGGGACACCTGGGTGGCTCAGTCAGTTAAACACCCGACTTCGGCTCAGGTCACGATCTCACAGCTCGTGAGTTTGAGCTCTTCGTCAGGCTCAGTGCTGACAGCTCAGAACCTGTAGCCTGCTTCGGATTCTGTGTCTCCCTCTCTCTCTGCCCCTCCCCCACTCATGTTCTTTCTCTCTCTCACAAATAAATAAACATAAAAAAAATTTCATCCAACCTTTTAAAAATTTTTCAAACAAGAAGTTTGGGCTAGAGTAAGGAGCACAGTGTCTTTTTATTTGCATACTTCCTTAGCCCTTTTGCTCCTGGGAACACATCACTTTTGCTGCCATTTCATTGAAGAGAACTTAGTCACATGGCCACCTCCAACTGCAAGTCAAGCTGAGAGATAAAGAGTAGCTGTGTTTCAAAAAAAGTGGACAACGATTCTGCTGGAAGGTGAGATGTCTTCCCCATACTTGCTCTATATGTCACACAGGTGACTGTGTGATCTACTGTCCAAACCAGGACATGCTTGAGAGTGAAATAATTAGGCTGAGATAACAAATGACCTTTAGGACTGTTTCAGGAAAATTCTCTTCCTCTATTTCTCTGCTTGATAGAGTCTTCTCTAACCCCTCTTCAGGTTGCCTTTCCTGAGGCAATTGGTCATCCATTTTGTGTTGCTGGAGGAGTCTATTCACAACACTAGCACATCAGCTCACACATTTGTTTTGGTTACTGTCTTTCCACTATACCAGGAAATGGGCCAAGACTCTCCACTCTTTAGCCTAAGTCGTCCTTGAGGTTATTGATCCTTTTCCCATTCCATTTGGTTCTAGTTAAGAGATAAAAATCATGGCAAACTCTGCCACTAGGGAGTGGGACAATTGGCTCAGTCCTGACTAAACACAGAAAAATACCTGGATTTATTTAGGAGTGACCAAAATTGAGACAGAATCCTTCCATGAACTTTAATGTGTGGTCACTGAGGAAAAAAAGATCCTCTAGTTCTCATACAATGTATCAGCTGGTATTGATCTCTAGCATATTGTTGCCATATAGGAATGCAGACCTAAAAATTGGATATTTTCTCAATACTTGATCAAAAACTTAAAATCTTGAATAAGAAAAAACATACATACCTACATTTTGGTTTTACCTCTTTTTTTAAGCTCTAACTTAAGGCAAAAATCTGACCATGTCACTATCCGCTTAATGATTCCCTACTGCTTACAGGATAAAAACTCAAGTTCCTTATCACGGTCTCATCTGGCTTCTTCCTCCTCACTTGCCGCATCTCCATCCCCATCACAACTCTGATCTGCCCTTATGCTATGCCACAGAAATTTCCACATTATGATACTCATCAGTGCCCCTGCACCCTGAAATTCTGAAAGAATCTCAAAATCCATTCTTTACATCCCCTCATCCCATTCTGAGTCTTCTCCCTCAACACTGGGAATCACCACCATAATTACTGTGTTATAACCCTAAGTTTTGCTCTGGGTCGGGAAAGATAAAAGGGTAAATAAATAGTAGATTGCCATAAATCTGGGTTGTACCACACATACACACCCTCATTCAATCACTCACACACAAAGTCTGCTCTGGTTTACTTCATCCAGGAGGACTGCTGTGGTTTATTTTCAGTCCTAGGCATAGGAGCCCATCTCTGATACCCTTGCCATGCTTCTACAGTAACTGTGCAGGGTGCTATCATAGCATTTATGCAGTGAATAGGTATCTCTTACAGTCATTTCTTCCACCAGACTACGAGGTCCTCTGAAGTAGGCTCTGAGTCTATATCCGTCTCTGTATCTCTTTTGCTTGGCACATAGTAGATACTTGACAAATACTGGTTAAACTGAACAGAACTGAAGACTTGGGAAATTACAGAATTCTCAAAAGAAATTACAGAAATATCTGAAGTGTGGTTCAATATATACATAATATTAAGGAGAATAATGACTCCATCTTCTGGTGGCATCTTAATTCATCTACATCTGGCCTTTTAAAATTATATATTGGATGACCTTCATTACAAGGTTAGGAAAGGGTGGAAAAGGGAACCTTGGGGCTGAATTTTATTATCAGTTCTACCCTCTCTAGAGCCTAATGTCCATTCCTGTGTCAAAGCCTAATGCGGACTTTATGACATGCTTTTCCTCCCCTGGTGTTGTCTTACGTTCTGAATAGGAGCCACAACTCTCAGTTGTCATTCCTACCAAAGTTTTTTTTTTTTAGGCAAATAGACATTTATTGTATAAATCTGCACCTAACATGTAAATTCAAGATATGTTAAAAATTCATTTTGGTTTTCAGAACTTGACCTGGGTTCTAAGTTTTTAACTGTCCTGTATTTCAAATCTTGCTCATTAAAAAAATAAAGCTAAGATTTTAGTCTTGAACAGTGGTTTGAATTTGGATGTTGGGACAATTGATTTATTTACCCTAAAATGGATTCCTACCTGTTTTCCAGAATTTTGGACTTCTAAACTTTATCTAGCACCTAGATAATTGGATAATTTTGATATTCAATATTCACCATCATCATCATCATCCATCATTAGAGAAGAAAAAATGTATTGAGGGCTTATCATGTGCCAGGCACTGTGCTAAGCATTTAATAAAGATGATTGAGAAAATCCAACTATTACAGAGTAAAGTATGTTTAAACTATTTGTTCCAAAACATGACCCAAATCTCCAGACACAAACTGTGAAATCTCTGTGGAAAAAAGAATTCTCCTCCTGAATCTTCCTGAGTTTTGTATGTGTCATGTGTACAGCATTTTGCATCATGATCCAAAAAATATGTACTGAATTCTTATTATGTGTCAGTCCTAGGATATAGTGGCTTTGTGAGACACTTCCGACATAGAGCTTAAAATCTTAGAAAGCAGAGACAGACATGTGATACACAGCAGCAAGTAGAAGTATGGGATTTCTGGGGACAGCCAACCTAGGCTCAGGCAAGAGAAGGAAATGTTCCTCTGACATGTTATTAGGCTAAAAACAGGCAAGAAGTAACTGAGTCAGGTTGATAAGGAAGAGCATCATAGGCAGAGAAAATGCAAGAACCACCATTTCCACAAAACATCTCATAGAGCATCTTACTTACTTTTCAAAATGATCCAGAAAGGAATTGCTACAGTCATTTTATAGATGAGAAAACTAAGACTCAGACATCAGATCATTGAGTAAGATTAGAACTCTTGTCTCTCAGAATCTAAAGCATTTCCATTCCTTCCAAAAGTGCCTGCATCAGTTCCCTATTGGACCAGCAGTTAATAAACTTTTTCTCTAAAAAGACATAGTAAATACTTTAGGTATTGCACACTAAGAGGCAAAATCAAGGCTAAAACATCAGAATTTAAATAACAAGAAAAATAAATAAATTTCCATATATTTTTTATAAATTTCAAAATATAATAATAATTGTGTACAATATTTTATAATATAGGTTTACTACTGGGAAAAGTGAAATTCTTTGGGGAGAATAACATTTCACTTAATTGGGGTTCAAAACTAGTGTTCGCTACAATCAAACAGATAGCAAATATTCATTTGTGGAAATCATTCTTCACTTGTGGATCATACCAAAAACGGTGACCAGTCAGATTTAGCCTACGGGCTACAGAGCTTAGAACCCCTCTATTAAACCATAAACATCAAGAGCAGCACTGTCAAAAATTTAATGTGAGGTTCATTATATAATCTTAAATTATCTAGTAGCTACATTTAAAGAACAGGTAAAAATAAACAGGTTAAAGATAGTTTAGTAATTTATTTAACCAAAATACTGCCATTTAAAATTATAGTCAATACCAAAATTATTGATAAGATACTTTGTCATATTTTTTTCATGCTGACTCTTTGAATTCCTGTGTGAATTTCACACAGCATGCCTGAGTTTGGACTACTCATATGTCAAGTGCACACAGATCTAGAAGACAGGTCTGTGTTAGAGCCTAAGAATACATAACTGAAAAAAGTGGATCATACAGAATCTATGTTCCACTGAAGAGTATGAATTTTGTCTAAAAGTTGCAACTGCCACTAAGCTCCACAAAATGTTGTCATATGGAAGGGTGATCCAATACATTGCTAGCTGTTCCAGATTTTCTGAGGAATCAAAAATGCAGAATTTAGTGTAAAAACTCATCATTTATAGGTGCTTGTAACTAATTTTTACAAATTTTATACACACTCACAGGTCAAATAATTTACATTTGCATACTAAATCTGGCCATGACCTCCTTCACATTTATGCCTGGTCTATCTTTTCAGCATTTAAACTATAGTATAGATAGGGACTCGATAAATTATAAGACTTTCAAGTGAAGGCAATAAATATTTACAAATAAAATACCTTGAGCATGTCAAAGGAATGATAATGAATGATAATAAAAATAATTATGGAAATAATCACATCCATATTTTCAACCATCTTATCACAAGTTTACTCACTGAGGTTCTTCAATAGTATTTTGAATAACAAAAATCTTTAATTAAAAGTAGGCATAACCACAATAGCCAACAGGTGGAAGCAACCCAAATGTCCATCAACAGAAGAATGAATAAACAAACTGTGGTCCACACATGCAGTGGAATATTGTTTAGCCCTAGAGGAAAGCAATTGTGCCATATGCTACACCCCGAATGAAACTTGAAAACATGATGACAAGTGAATTCAGCCATGCACAAAGGGACAAATACCGTTATGATTCCACTTACATGAGGTACCTAGAGCAGTTACATTCATGGAGACAGAAATAGAATGGTGGCTGCCAGAGGCTAAGGAAGAGGGAGATGGAGAGAGAGTTAATGCTTAATGGATACAGAATTTCAATTTGGAAAGATGTAAAAATTCTGGATGCATGGTAATAATGTTTTCACAACAATGTGAATGCATTTAATGCCACAGAATGTATGCTTAGATTAAAATGGGAAATTTTAGGTTATATACTTCACCACAAAAAAGTGGTGAAACATATTTTAATAAGAAAAAAAATGCTCATTTTTATTTTTTAAAATATCTTAAAGGAGTGCAGTAGAGCATTTCAAATTCACACAAATTAGATAAGAAAAAAACATGAAATGATGAAAAGTTAATGATAAATGTTTTGAAGTGTCAGTTTTTCCTATCCAAAATGCACGCTGACTGAAATAAGATTAGCAATGTCAATTTGTCCAAAATGTGGTAAAACTCCTTTGGATGCCTAAAAAAAGTCGTTAAGTTTGATTGGTAGTGAGCATTCCATTCACAGTAGTCCCCCTTATCTGCGGTTTCATTTTCCAAGGTTTCAGTTACCCCAGGTCAACCACCACCTGGAAGCAGATGATCCTCCTGATGTAGTCTCAGAGGGTCAATAGTAGCCTAATGCTATGTCACTGTGCCTACAGCATTCACCTGACTTCACCTCATCATGTAGGCATTTTATTATCTCACATCAGCACAAGAAGAAAAGGATGAGTAGAACACAATAAGATATTTTGAGAGAGACCATGTTCACATAACTTTTTTATTACAGTATATTACTTTAGTGGTTCTATTTTCTTATAGTTACTGTTGTTAGTCTCTTATTATGCCTAATTTATAAATAAAGCTCTATCATAGGTATATGCTTATAGGAAAAAACATAGTATATAGAGTTCTGTATTATCTGTGGCAAACCACTAGGGGTCTTGGAAAGTATCCCCCACAGATAAGAGGGGGCTATTGTATATGTAAATAAGAACTTCCAAAGTTTCTTTTTTTAATTTTTTAATGTTTATTTATTTTTTTGACAGAGAGAGACAGAGCATGAGCAGGGGAGGGGCAGGTAGGGAGGGAAACACAGAATCCAAAGCAGACTCCAAGCTCTGAGCTGTCAACACAGAGTCCGATGTGGGGCTCGAACTCACAGACCGCAAGATCATGACCTGAGCCAAGGTCGGACACTCAACAGACTGAGCCCCCCAGGCGCCCCGTGAACTTCCAAAGTGTCTGAGAATATTCCAAAATAGTTGCTTACCTGTATATTTTATATACTCCTTTCCAATATTCTTTTTGTTTTTTATTTGAGAGAGAGGGGCAGGTAGAGGGGCAGAGGGAGGGAAGCGGGGGGAGAGAGAGAGTGAGAGAGCAGAGAGAGAGAGAGAGAGAGAGAGAGAGAGAGAGAGAGAGAGAATCCCAAGCAGCCTCCACACTCAGAGCAGAGCCCAACTTGGGGCTCCATCCTACAACCCTGGGATCATGACCTGAGCTGAAATCAAGAGTCATATGCTCAACTGACTGAGACACCCAAGTGCCTCCCCCTTTCCAGTACTATTTTCACAATTACTGGGGATTTGTACCAATAACAATAATCCTTACCTACCTCAAAGATTAAGAACTTGGAGGGTATTATGCTAAGTGAAATAAGTCAGTCAGAGAAAGACAGATATCATATGTTTTCACTCATATGTGGATCTTGGGAAACTTAACAGAAGACCATGGAGGAGAAGGGGGAAAAAAAAGTTACAGAGAGGGAGGAAGCAAACCATAAGAGACTCCTGGGTACTGAGAACGGACTGAAGGTTGATGGGGGGTTGAGGAGAGGGGAAAGTGGGTGATGGGCATTGAGGAGGGCACTTGTTGGGATGAGCACTGGGTGTTGTATGGAAACCAATTTGACAATAAATTACATTAAAAAAAAAAAGAAAATCAATGAGATAACTTCAACCCAGAAAAATCACATCATAAACTACAAAGCACTGTACAAATATGTTTACCAAAGAATTAATAAAGCAAAGGTCAATTTTCCCCTTGTTCCACCCACAATATTACATATTCTGAAAACAAATCTGAATTAATAATTTACCAAAATGGCTGCTTTCCTCCAGCCACATTTACTGGCAAAATATTCTCCATTTCCTCTAATCAACATAGAGACAAAAAGTTCCACCTTGCAATTTTTAAGTACAATTTCATAGGGCAAATGTTTCCCAAAACTATTTGGGTGTCTCCTCTCTGACCCAGATAGATTTGCATTTATAGAGAATTCAGAACAGGATGCTCCTAGCTCAATACTTTCACCATTCTAGTATCAAAGAACTCTCATCTCCATTTTCCAATGCAAGGTCTGTGTTTGGAATTCATTTCTGTGGGAGGTCATAGAGTCAAACACTATGACTGAGAAAGGAACTGTTATTCACAATGCAGGCAGTAAGTGTGAGCCCAGATTGCAAGGGCAATCAAATCTCATGCTTCAAGAAAGAAAATGATCATTTGCAAGGTCAGAAAGGAATTTCCTCTTCTCTTTTAATAGGAGATACCAGGCAGCTTGATAAATGAATTGTAGGGGAGGGGAAATCTATCTTGGTTCTAAAATACAAAGTATTCATGATACCCCTTTCACCAAAAAGATCGGGGATTAGCTATATAGATGAAATGATCCTCTGTGAAGTCTGTATCTCGTGTTTCTTATGGTTCAACATGATACACACTTAGCTTATTTTTGCCATGTGCCTTGGTAATAACTCCAAACAATTCTGCACTTGATGGTCATAGCAAAATAGTGAAATTTATTTCCATTAATCATTAATTTCTGATGACTTTAATGAAGCAACAATTCCGCAATTAACTTTACTGTCACTTTAGTTTCTATAAAATCTGCATAGTTTTCATAATATAAAAACTGATTAATTGGTGATTATAACCATTATATAAGACTTACCTTCACTACATTGAATAAGTAAACATGAATGTTTCATAAAGTTCCTAAGACTGATCACATAGTTTTAGTTTTTTAAGTTTTTATTTAAATTCCAGTTAGCTAACACACAGTATAATATTAGATTCAACAGTATAGCGATAAAACACTTTCATACATCACCCAGTGGTCATCACAAGTGCACTCCTTAATCCTCATCACCTATTTAATCCATCCACCACCTATCTCCCCTTTGATAACCATCAGTTTGTTCTCTACAGTTAAGAGTCTGTTTCTTGGTTTGTCTCTCTCTCTCTTTTCCCCCCTATGATCATTTGTCTTTTTTCTTTAATTACACATATGAATGAAATCAGATGGTATTTGTCTTTCCCCGACTTATTTCACTTAGAAAATACTCTCTAGCTCCACCCATGTCATTGCAAATGGCAAGATTTCATTCTTTTTCATGGGTTAGTAATATTCTGCTATATCCCATAATTTGGCTATTGTAGAGAATGCTGCTATAAACGTCAGGTTGCACGTATCCCTTTGGTTTCTGTTTCTTTGT